>NC_072824.1:19816400-20482234 GCF_027744805.1 Dunckerocampus dactyliophorus | reverse complement strand
TGCGGTTTAAACTTAAGTGCAGGTTGGAAATCACATCAAGCATGTGAATTACACTTTGTTGTCCTTGTCGCCTTATTTGGAATCCTACATTCTCAGCTTTTCCCCGTGGTTGCTGTTTAAATTCAAATCTGTTTCAGATCAAGTATTGGAATTTGGACAACTGTGTTAAATGTCCCACAAAAGTTCATAATAGTGTATTGGAAGTGTGTTGGCCAAAATCTAGCCTTGGTGCTGGAATTTCGACAGTTTAAAAGTGCTTTCAGTAATCCCTACTGCGAACACGTGTATATAGCTTTAATGCTAATCAGATGTGTCAATGCTACACCTGTCACCGACAGAGTGTGGCTCCGAGAGGCGCTATTGTTCACTTTATTCAAGTGTGACCAAATGTCCTGTTATCCCAGCATATGTGTGTGTGCGTATACATATATATACAGTATGTACACACCATAAATTCCGGTGTATAAGCCGCTACTTTTTTCTTAAACTTTGAACCCTGTGGCTTATACAGCGGTGCGGCTCATTTATGGCTCATCTGGTGACATCTCCTTTACTTCAGAACTGCTACTAATCGTTTAAATTAGTGCCACTCGCGAGTCAGTGAGGAAACGGTAGCTCTTTCTTAGGCAGGAGCCAATCACAACCCATTGGAAATGGGTTACAACAATATAACAGTCTGACTCACGGTATCGTCTTACAAAGAACACTCAACACATCACACAGCAATTTAACACTTGAAAGGTATATACAAACATGTACCAATACGAGTGTAAAATTAAAATAACCCAACTCTTTTAAAGTTTTCCCATTCTGAGCAACGGGTTCATTGGGGCGCTGCAATGATGTCAGCCTCACTCTGGGCTCATCTGGCTCCCTCTGGCGGACAGAGGCAGCATTGCAGCACCATCCATCCATTTTCCATGCTGCTTGTCCTCCAATGAATTGCTTTGCTCAGACGAAATACATTATGGGAGAACTTGAAAATGTTATTTTTTTTTTTTATTCAACTCATATTGGCTCACCTTTGTATATTTATAAGGTATACCTTCTGAGTGTGAAGTTGCTGTGTGATGAGTTTAGTGTTCTTTGTAAGATGACACCGTGAGTCAGACTGTTATATTGAAGAATGAACTCCATCAATTTTCAATGGGTTGATAAGCTCGTTGTGTTTTTTTCATAGCTTTTTTCATGATTGGCTCTTGTCAAATAAAGACCTGCCTGGCCCTCACGGACTCGTGCGTGCCACAATATGCCATTTTATGACGTGGACATTCATATTCACATATATGTACAAATCTGTTTTTTCCTCTAAATTTAGTGGGTGCGGCTTATACACAGTATAAACAGTGGTGTGGAAAAGTGTTGCCCGCTTCCTTATTTCTTTTTTTCCATGTTTGTCACATTTGAGTGTTTCAGCTCATCAGACAAATTTGATTATTAGCCAATAATAACACAAAATGCAGTTTCTGATTCTGATTCCTCTCCCTACCCATCCCTTCCCCTTCTCCTCTTTGAAACACTCAATTCCATCTCCACTTCAACTTCCCATCTCCATTCTTGTGGAAGTTTCCCCTTTATCTCCATCCTTTGCTGTCGACTTTCTCCCTATCTTTGCTACCTCCTCTGCCCTTTCTCCCTCCCTCCTTCCACATGTAGGATGTGTGAAATGTAAATGTGCAGACAGCTGCTCTCATTCTCCCAAGTTTTGATTCAGCCATCAGCTTAATTAACGCCTGTGAACTGTGAGTCATCTCCAACTCGGTGAGTGCATCTCTGTGGGCCAATGAGCACGCACACTTTCCCTCGCGAAGTAATGTCGTGTGTTATACAGTCCTCAATGTATTTACTCCATGAATGCAATCATGCCCTAAGTTAAGGCTAAAACAAGTCGTCAGCTCTCAGTGGCCAACTGTGCAGCCTGTTTTCAAGTCTCTGGCCCACATTTTATCCTCCTTTTTTTTTTTTTTCCAGGACCACAACCTGCAGCAACTTCTCTGCTCTTCATCCCAGTCTTTCTTCCTGGAGTGTACTTTTCTTTTTTAATTGGGCTATCAATTAACAGGCGGAACTGGGATCACCAAGCCCTTTGAGATTTCACAAATTTTATGCACAAGCTCCAAAGCCACAACTGCTCCCAGTTTTCTTAGATGGTGTTGTGCCTCAGCATCGGGTGGAATGATTCATTGTCGGTGAAACCTCTTGTGTTTGCACCGCTTGCTATTTATGCAGGAGCAGAGAGTGTTTTTTTTTGGTGTATAATTTGGCAGGGGTTGGTGAGCCACTGTAAACATATTCCACTATGTGGTCTCTTGGCAGCATGGCAGCCACAGAGATTTGACTGTGGTAATGACCCGGAGATTTGTGCTGGGCATCACTGTATGAAAAACAAATAAACATTAACCGAGGAAAAATAAATAGAAAACAATAGCAGATGACAGTGTGTAATCTGTGCAGCATTTAAAAGATTAGCAGTGAGGACTATGTAAGTTTAAATTGCAAAAAGCAGAGCTTCAAGTGTTGAAATGACTTTTGACCCCTGAAAACTCTAATTAACGTGGGTCCAAACTGTGTGCTGATATAGGTAAATACAGGCCAACTTCTGCTGTGGACAGGGGCGGACCTACCGCTAGGCAAACACAGGCAATTGCCTGGGGCTCCGAGATTTCCACAGGCCCCCAAACGTCTCATAAAAACATTAATATTGATTTTTTTTCTTCAATGTAAAGTACATACTACTGTTCTAGTCTTAATTCACATGCTGAAAACTACATTGAAATGCAAAGAATTGCCTTCCTGGCCGAACCAAGCCAGTCTGGCTCGCCGAACAAGTCTGTGGAACGTGGCTCATTGCAGAAATAAACAAAAAAACAGCAAAAGTGGAAAAATAGGGGAAAAAGTAACTAGAGAAAGATCAAATATTGATACTAATAACTACGAAAAACACAAAGATTTGTCTTATAAGTTTGACAGATGGATTGCCTGTGAGAAAAAACACGTCAAACGCAAATTCCACAACTTTAGAGGGTGAAGGATGACAAATTAAAGGAAATATTGCATTACGTATTATTTTGGTGGGCCGCACGGTGGTCTAGTGGTTAGCATGTTGGCCAACACAGTAACAGTCTGGAGATCGGGAAGACCTGGATTGGATTCTCCCTTGGGCATTTCTGTGTGGAGTTTGCATGTTCTCCCTGTACGTGCGTGGGTTTTCTCCGGGTACTCCGGTTTCCTCCCACATTCCAAAAACATGCATGTTAGGTTAATTGGCGACTCTAAATTGTCCATAGGTATGAATGTGAGTGTGAATGGTTGTTTGTCTATATGTGCCCTACGATTGGCTGGCGACCAGTCCAGGGTGTACCCCACCTGTCCCCCAAAGTCAGCTAGGATAGGCTCCAGCATGCCCCCGCGACCCAAAAGAGGAGAAGTGGTATAGAAAATGGATGGATGGTATTATTTTGGTATTATATAATAATAATAATATAATAATACATGATATGTATCATTATTATTTCTTATATATTACAATAGACTCTAAATTGTCCATAGGTATGAATGTGAGTGGTTGTTTGTCTATATGTGCCCTGCGATTGGCTGGCGACCAGTCCAGGGTGTACCCCGCCTGTTGCCCGAAGTCAGCTGGGATAGGCTCCAGCATACCCCCGCGACCCTAATGAGCATAAGCGGTATAGAAAGTGGATGGATGGAATAACATAAGTGTGTTTTTTGGCCTCAAAAAATGTAGACAATATCGTTCAGTGTCAATTTGTGGGACAATAATCATTTCAAAACACACCTGCATTGTTTTGTAAATCATTTAAATAAAAAAAGTACTTTTCTTAAAATGAATCGGGTCTCGTGGACCCAATCTTGTGTATCGTCTTGTGAGACCTCTAAATATCAAATATTTCTAAATGATTACATATGTATGAGGAATGTGTTTCTTGGGGGGGGGGGAAAACAAAATAAAAATACATTTTTTGGACTAAAATCAGTGACTTTGCGTGGCCGGGAATGCTGAATCCTGAATTTCGCGGCTTCACTGTATCACAGTTTTTCAAACATATATTAATTATAAAATGGTGCTGTTTGGTGGTTGAATAATGGTTACAGAAATATGAGTGTACTCTGGTGAGACGCCGTAGTTCATTAGTCAGCAATTTTATGCATAAAATTACAGCATGGATTTTCAGGAAATTTGCAGAGGCAAGAACCCATAAAATTTTGCTGCCATTAAGAATACAATTGTGGATAAAGGAATTCATTCTTGCTCTGGATAGACCTGTAAACCAGGAACATGTACTTGATGTGATCTACCACTGGAATACTGTTGGAGCTACTGGAGTGGATGGTGTTACTGGACGTAAAACGGAGAGGTTCTCAAAAATGTGGGCTTTCTAAGAGGGCGGAGAGCAGCCGTCTGGTGTTTTCACCCAAATCTTCAATCAGTCACTGTCGCAGTCGATCTGTGTAGATTCATACAGCTCATGGTAATCTGCAAAGGTTGAATCGATGCAACTGGACTCTTCTTGTTTGTTGGAGATGTTTCTCTTTTCATCGAAAAGGCTTCTTCATTAAATTTGAGTTGTGGAGTTTCCGTGTTTGTGTCTCTGGTGGGTGTGTCCCCAGGGGGTGTCCACAATAGGGTTGTTGTTATTGTGGCCTGGCGTGGCTGCTGAACGACCATCCTGCATAGCAATAGGTCGTTCGCCTTTCTGGTGGCAAAACAAATTGTTAGTGGCGACTCTTCCCGTTGAAAGAGACATAGCGGCCAAGAGGAGGACACTCCAGAGGGTCATCATCACCGCCCAGAAAATTGTCGGCAGCCCGCTCCAGTGTTCACATCACGGTGCTTCAATAAAGCACAGAGCATTCTCAAGAACCCATCACATCCAGGACGTGCCATCTTGAAACTTCTGCCTTCAGGCAGACCATACAAGCAACTGGAAATCAAAACAAACAGACTGAAACGTAGTTTTTGTCCTCGGGTCATAACTGCACTCAACACAAAATAATGTTGAGTTTTAAACCAAATGTGCAGTAAGCCTTGTGTCTGATGTTACAAAGTACAAAGTACAATGACAGTAAACCTCTAATTTCATTCTACTACTCTATCTACTGTATGTTACTCACATGTAAACAGCAGATGTCGTAATTTGACATACAGTACTTGCTAAAATCACGCATTCGTTGAAAATATAATGACCTTTAACCTCAGTTACCTTGGCAATCTTACATTCCAGAGCATTTTGAGTATGATGTAGATAAATAATCCTTTGAACTTGTGGTCAGTCGAGACGTGAGAGGAGAAAACATTGATTAGACCTTTGACTTTCTTCTGTCCGATATCATTAAAGTGAAAGTGTTTCTGCTAAGGAAGAAATTACCATTGGAATTGTGGTTGAATTTGGGCCTGACAAAGCGCTGACGTGTAACATTTTCTGATCTTTGACCTTACTATAACCCATTAGTAGAGCGCTCTTGAACTGACATAACTTCTAAAATTCCAAATAATATAAATGTGTCGCCAGAAGAGAAGTTAGTTTGAAATCTGCTTTCAGCTCACCAGCGACCCTCATGAGGACAAGCAATATAGAAAAGGGATGGATGGTTGGACAGGAACGTGCATCGACTGATATCACCTTTGACTTGACCTTTGACGTTAGGGATGCTGAATCCTCCAATTGATTAAACCGCTTTGCAATACAAAATAAGCTTAGATTTTCTTCATTAAGCCCTCTTGCCAGACAATTTAACGTCTTAAGTATGATAAATGTCTGATATTTGTTGTTATGCTCATGCAGTTGCAGAACGACTACAAAGTGAAGCGCAAAACTTGTCAAGAGTACAACAAAAACAATTAGTTAAATGCAAAACACTGCGTTGATTTATTTTCAGTTAAATGATTGTTTTCGAAACGGCGCCGGAGGCGGTTTGCTTCCTAAATGTTTCAAGAGAAAAGAGAATGGTCTTATCTGTGAAATGCAGAGCAGTAAGTAAGAGAGAGCAAGTCAGTCAACGGTACGGCAACACTTCACAGTGGTGTTCATTGCAAAAACAGCCTCATTGTCCTCAAAGTTTGCTCGGTGCACAAATGAACAGTGAGTGATTAAAACGTATTGTTTGTCATCGTGAAAAAGAATAGAAGCAGTAAAAGTGGATGTGATGTATGGGCCCTGAGCGTCATATGCAAAAACACTATATGTGACTCAGCTCCTTGACTTCATGCCCCCTCTTCCTTGATTGACGACAAAATATTCTCTTACATCAACAATATCCAACAGGGTGGCCTGACCTCGTTGATACGAGGTTACGTTATGCTTCCATTTTCCGCTGCGTCGGGCCCTATGGTCTGAGGTCAACAGGAAAAATAATACATCATCAATGTGAGAATAGAAAGATTTTTGGGGAGGGTGGAGATGAGGGAGGTTGACCTGTCATGGCAGTAGAGGATATAAGCTCAGATCAGTGACTTTCCAGTCATCCTGGAGGAGAAACGGGTCAATGCCACTTTGTCTTGGAGCTCCACCGTGAGTTTGCTGACTAACATTGTCACAAGACCTCAAATGTCCCCCGTATTTCAGTCGTTTCTCTCTTCTTGCCACGTATCTCTCACTCGTTCTTCCGTGCCACGTGCTTCTGTTTAGGAAGCACCGATTTGATTGATAGCATCATGTGGGATGGCGTGACTCGCATGGAATTGGTCAGTGGATTTACTATTCTGAGAAATCAGTATCGTTAAGTTTAAAAAAAAAACTTTAATAGTCCCTGGCAGGGACTATTTGCAACCGTTACGCAACTGCCTAGAGGGCACTAACTTTTGAATGTGCTACAAGCATTATATTGTGCTCCGAGCGCATAAGGCACGCCCCTCATGTAACACACGCACACGCATGAGTTATGTTGCGTCGGCTCATGATAGCGATTCGGTAAAGTTTGGCTACTAACATTAGCTATCATTGAACGTACAGTCTACGTATCGTAACAACAGAATGACTGCAAATTGTTGGTTGCTTCTCTGAGACTGCTTGTGTGTGTTTGTGCACATGCTACAGACATGAACGCCAGTCATTTTATTCAGCCCTAGTAGAAGTGCTCAACAATTTTTGTGCAGTTTAATTTGCAATTGTGAAAAATATAGTCATTTTTTGGTTGAAACCACCACTGGTAACATATGCTGGTTGAAAAATAAGTGTCATTTTGAGCCAGTTGCAAACAGTCCCGGTAAATAATTTCTTGACAAAAGGTCCAGGTATGTACAGGACGCCGTCTGGGCTCTGACTTGGACCGTGGTCCGCCAGCCTGTACGCTAACACATTGTATGTTGGACTGTAAAAAAATATTTTGCAAACAAACACTCTAACGAGCCATCATTATGTGCACCTGCACAAGCTAATGAAATCCTGTACAAACTGATCAACTCAACAAGTGAATTTAACAATTATATTAGGTGAAATTTCAGAATAAACCTAAAATGCACTTTAAGTAGGGTTGTAGCTGTACGCCGTAATCATGGTTCGATATGTGCGTCGGTTTTAAGGTCGCCGTCGAGTTCATTTTTCATACAGGGAGCGAAGTTTGTAAATACACGGGACTTAATGGAAATGTCCTTTGTGCCAATAGATGACAACACAACTGAACACAAAACGCAGGTTTTAAATGGAACTTTTTACCATTAAGGGAGAAAAAAGTGATTGTCCCCCCCTTTTAAAACATAACTGAAAGGAAAACTGCACTTTTTTTTTTTATTTTGCCCATCATTCACAATCCTTAGCGGACACATGAACACATATTTGTTTCCCTTTTCTGTGCGTTCTAATGAGAGAAAAGAAGTTAGTATGACACAGCTAACAGTGCACGTCATGGGAGGTACATATTTTGACGCTAAAGCCCTAACAAAAAACCCTCAAAAAAAGTGTTCCATTTACATAACTGACCTGTATATCAACCAAGCTACTGTGATATTGTTATTGGAGCAGCTAACACGAAAAGTTATATTTATCTGGCGCCGTAACACAGCGCCTCGCTAGCTGCTAGTCTCAGCGTCACTCAATGCCCCAAGCCACTGCAACGGGACAAACAGAAGACTGGATACTACTGGCTCTCAATTTCGCTACGGAGACTCAACAAGGTGCTCGTTTGCTGTCAGCATTTTTGACCAGAGGACTGGCCCACAAGTCTTAAGCTGGAAAACACAGCCATCCCAATGAGAGCGGACAGTGTAAGTGTCATCGCTGTTTCTACGCTGCTGTTGTTGATGGAAGTCGCGTTAGCTCCTATGGGCGATGTCAAATCAATGCGCCTAGGAAAGAAGTTTCGGTAATGTTTTAAATCAAATTAAAATGTAAATACTGCAAGATACTGTAGGTATTACATGTTATCATCAGTGTACTTGTCAATGCATGATCACAGCGTGTATATAAAACGATAAAACATTGTTCGAGGTTTAGATGTCTCCACAGTCGAAATAGGTGCCTCCCATGACGTGCGGTGTTAGCTGGCTCATACTAAATTGTTTTCTCCCGTTAGAACGCACAGGAAAGTGAAAGAAATATGTGTTCATGTTTCAGATAAGGATTGTGGAAGATGGGCAAAATTACAAAAAAAAGTGCAGTTTTCCTTTAAATGAGATGAATTGAGATCTATCAGTCTGGAAAAGGTTATAAAACCAGCTTTGGGACTCCAGCGAACCACAGTGAGAGCCATTATCCACAAATGGTGAAAACATGGAACAGTGGTGAACCTTCCCGGGAGTGGCCGGTCAACCAAAATTACCCTAAGAGGGTAGCGACGACTCGTCCAGGAGGTCACAAAAGACCCCACAACAACATCCAAAGAACTGCAGGCCTCCTTTGCCTCAGTTAAGGTCAGTGTTCATGACTCCACCATAAGAAAGCGCTGTAAGAGGCTCATTACAAGTTATTGCAAATGCTTGATTGCAGTTGTTGCTGCTAAGGGTGGCCCAAACAGTTATTAGGTTCAGGGGGCAATCACTTTTCACTTGCAATGTGCACCGTGTGTGAAATCGGTGAACGCACGTCCACTTCTTCAATGTTTCAGTACTTTTTGAAAAAAACAAAAAACATACAATGACTAAACCTAGCTCACTAATCATCGGTTATTCCGTCTGTCTATGTATCCATTTACTGTACCTCCACTTATGAGGGTCCGGGTTGAGGGATGTTGTTGACCGAGCAGCCAGGACAGAGACCTGTGTCCATTTCTGGTTCTACGGATGTCATCATATTTTTAAAACCCTTTGCGCGACTGATACCCTTCTGAGATAGCAACCCAAATAAGGCAAAGAAAAAGCAAAACACATGTTTATCTTTTAGAGGTTCACTTAGCTGAAGTCTCACGTGAAGTCATGTACGATGGTGAGTCAACCTCTTAAAATATTGACATATTGCTCCAAGAAGACAATCCAGTGTATGTTCACTTCCACCAGAATCTGCATGTGTATTTGCATCCAAAGAACATTTTGTTATTTCAAATGTATAGGCACATGTGCAGTCGGCACCAATGCTGATTAAATAAGTTTGAACCCCCGCCATGTTTGACGGTGTGAGTGCAACTGTCCCCTCTGTGATCAAATTAACGGCAACCCGAGCCGATCCCATTCGTATCCATTATGCTTCGAAATGGATCAATGGCCAGAAGGTGCGGGGCTCATCGCTCTGGGCCTGTCAGCGAGGCGATCCGTGAGCGAGAAGAAAATGAGTGGGCACCAGCACAAGCTGGGCCAGCATCATGTACATTAAATGTGGATGGAAAGAATGTATTATGTGTGTGATAACGTGATGTTGGGGAAAAGTGTGTGATCAGATGTGAGACATGTCTTTGTGCATAGGTGTGTTGTCTATTTTCAACCTTAGTGTGTTTCTAGCACCTTTTATCCCTTATTTAAACCATGTTGGTGCCGTACCCCCTGAGCCTTGAAACCCCTGGGTGGTCGATATGGCCTAGTTTTTTGATTTCCTGCTGCACACAAACCAGAAACACACGCACAATGCACTGTCAGCCCAACTTACACACACACACAAGCACACAAATACATAGAATGCCGACCTTGTAAGCACAGCAACACAACGTGAATGGAGACTCTTTCTTCCCTTCACATCTTATTGAGGACAAAAAATAGGCAAAGTAAGGATGACGGAAGGGAAAAGGGGAATGATGAAAATTGGAGACAAGAAGGATGGTTTCAAAAAAAATTGAGGCCCTAAAGGATAATATGTCACAGTGCATGGCGCAGAGCCAAGACACACTGTGAATAATATGCACTGCTTTTCTGCTGAGCTGGTTTGTTGCAGCATTAAAATATAGCGCCAAACATGTTCCACTGGCGAGCCTTAATGATGACAGCCCAAGGGATGGATAATTAAGACAGAGGGAAGAGGAATCAGCCTCACTACAACATTAATTGTTTTCCAATGGCTGTGTTATTTACTGGTGACTGCAGTATGGATACTTTGCTGAGCTCAGTGGCCAATCAGCTATGAAGGTGTAACAGTTAATTACTGTAATTTAATGTAGTTTATTTATAAATCAAACGTCTGACAAACATACAAACATCCATTGCATTACTATTTGCTCCTTTCCCTTTTTGATTAACAATGAATGTTGTAATGTCGGGGTTTCCGCTACATGTAATGGATTGTGGCGCATCGCCACGGTAAAATGGAAGCCGCCACAGCTTGGAAATTAGTTTTTTTTAATACAGTGTATGAATGGACATACAGTATATGCTATATCAGGGGTTCCCATTACGGAGATCGCGAAGGTAGTGTGGGTCGATCACGTGTCACCCACATCATAACCATCACTTTGCAGATGTCATATGACATCAGTCAGCTGACATTAAGCCCCCTCCTGATTCGTTCTTGTGCCTCGGCAGCAAAAAAAGTGGGCAACAAATATCCCAAGCCACACACGGATAATGCAACTTTCATGCTACTTTTTGTAGCGGCTAGTTATGTAGAAAAAAAGTCAGTTGTTTCATGGCTGCACTTTGCGTCATGAATTCCACTGTAGAAATGGATGTTTTCTACAAGTTTGTTTGTCAAACTATAATTTCATGATGAACTGGAAAATGTGCCCCTCGCTGAAAGCATTTTAATATGTTGCCTTGACTTCGGCTGCATTTTCTTTTGCATAATCATTTTCTGTAAAGTTTGAAAAACAATACTAACTGGATGTAATACATGAAGCGTATGTATAATGAATGCTACATGGCTATTTTCACCGACATATTAGTCAAGTCATGTACACAACTATTGAGGAATTATGTGCAAATATCTTTGTTGCCATATTGAATTGAATTGTGAATTACTGAATGATATCAACTATTTTGATGACCTGTAAACTTTGAACGTGTGGATGTGAAATACTAATCATTAGTATTTAGTATAGTAGTTGCAAAGTTTACCGGTTAGATTTTACATATGTTATATGATTTATAGTAACGGGTAGATCATTTTGATTGTGTAAATATATGTGTAATTGTGTATGTATGTATAATTCTAGATGTATAATTGTGTACATGTACATGAATACTCATATTTATAAATATACTAAATATACAGTATATATTCTCTATGTTAATAGTAGGAGGTTGCTCTTTGGGACATGGTCATATTAAAAGTAGCCCACAGGCTGAAAAAGTGTGAGCACCCCTGTGCTATATAGATCCAGTACATGTACAGCCTTGTATTTACATATTGACCAAAATTAGTTTGATATAAAATGTCAACTGTCATAAAAAACATTTCACTACGCTTTATTTTTAAAAACGTGCACCGGGATCGACTGTCTGCCCTGTTAGCAAATGACAGATAAGGAGAGGAAGAAAAGGCCGAGAGAAAGGTATTTAAAGTTAATTATAGCATTTCTTGTGAAAACGACCCCAATATTGACATTATTACAAACAGTAAATTTAAATATTTAAAAAAAAAATTGTTGCCACAGCGACGCAGCAGCGGCACGACACAGCAGCGGCAGTCAGCCTCCCATGCAGCCCACCACCACAGCTTCAAAAAGACCTAGTGGAAACCCTGAATGTTAATGACAAAATTAAGTAAATTGCACAAAAAATACCATAAATTCCGGTGTGTAAGCCTCACCCACTAAATTTAGAGGAAAAAACAGATTTGTACATATATAAGCCGCACCGGACTATAAGCCGCACATGTACACGTCATAACATTTTTTGTGGTGTGCACAAGTCTGAGTCTGTGACGACCAGGCAGCTCTTTGTTTGACAGGAGCCAATAATGAGCAATGAAAAAACTCACAACGAGCTTTTTAACCTATTGGAAATTGTAGGAGGTCATTACTCAATATAACAGTCTGACTCACAGTGTCATCATAGAAAGAACACAAAACTCATCACACAGCAACTTAACACTCAAAAGGTGTACGAGTTTAAAATAAAAAAAATATTTATTTTAAAGTTTTCCCATAATGCATTGAATCTCAGCAAAGCATTTCATTGGAGGACAAGTGGCATAGCAAATGGATGGATGGCGCTGCCATGTTGCTTTTGTCCACCAGAGGGAGCCAGAGGAGCCCAGAGGGAGGCTGACATCATTGCAGCACCCCTTGCTCAGACTCAGTGCATTATGGGAAAACTTTAAAATAGTTTTTAGATAGTTTAAGTAGTGTTTAATAGTTTTTTTTTCATTTTAAACTTGTATTTGTTACTTTTTTGTATATTTCTTAGATACACCTTTTGAGCGTTGCTGTGTGATGAGTTTAGATGACACCGTGAGACAAACTCTTGTATTTAAATGATTAGTAGTAATTCTGAAGTAAAGGAGATGTCACGAGATTAGAACTTAGCCATAATTTAGCTGCGCCGCTGGAAAGCTGCAGGGTTCAAAAAGAAAAAAGTAGCATCTTATACACCGGAAGTTACGGTACATATGAGTTTCTCTGTCTGTAAACACAATACACTGGAACCTCCAAGGTCAAAAGAGTGCATTCCTGGGCATGTACCTGGGCACTAGTTGATCTGATTTTTTTTAAATATTTATTTCTAAAACACAATTTCCCATAGAATAGGCTACAAACGAATAAGCCTTTTTTTAATACTGCAATGGGAAAATGAATGGGAATAATGGAAATAGAAATCAACTTTTTCTATGTATACAAAAACTCTATTTCTTTCAAATATTGATCCCAAGTCGTTCTAAATATGTGGAAGCAAGCATTTCTCCCTTGCTGAGATAGTACATCTACCTCTCAGGTATGGCATATCAAGATGTTGATTAGACAGCATGATTATTGCACACGTGTGCCCTCGGCTGGCCACAATAAAAGGCCACTCCAAAATGTGCACTTT
This sequence comes from Dunckerocampus dactyliophorus, assembly GCF_027744805.1. NCBI lineage: Eukaryota > Metazoa > Chordata > Actinopteri > Syngnathiformes > Syngnathidae > Dunckerocampus > Dunckerocampus dactyliophorus. Next base: position 20,468,892 of record NC_072824.1, on the reverse strand, counting down.
TATCACACGACACAATGCCTCAGATGTTGCAAGTGTTGAAGGTGCGTGCAATAGGCATGCTGACCGCAGGGATTTCTCTATTTTTTTCTATTTCTCAACTATAAACCATCCCCAAAGGTGTTTCAGAGAATTTGGAAGTACATCCAACATGCCTCACAACCACCGACCACGTGTAACCACATCAGATGCAAACTGTCAGAAACCGTCTCAGGGAAGCTCATCTGCATCCTCATCGGGCTCTCAAGCTGACTGCAGTTTGTCGGCGGAACCGAGTTGAGTGGGCAAATGCTCACATTCGATGGCATCTGGCACCTTGGAGAGGTGTTCTCTTAACGGATGAATCACGGTTTTCACTGTTCAGGGCAGGTGGCAGACAGCGTGTATGGCGTCGTGTGAGCGAGCAGTTTGCTGATGTCAGTGTTGTGGATCGAGCGGCCCATGGTGGCAGTGGGTTTATGGTATGGGTAGACATATGTTATGGACAACGAACACAGGTGGATTTTATTAATGGCATTTTGAATGCCAATTGTTGTGCCATTCATCCACGATACCATCACCTCACGTTGAGGCATGATAATGCTCCCATAATGCCCTCTGGACACAATTCCTGGAAGGTGAAAACCCAATGCTTGCATTACCAGCATACCTACCGGACATGTCACCTATTGAGCATGTTTGGGATGCTCTGGATACTCCAGTTCTTACCAATATCCATACCAATATCCATATTCACATAGCCAACATTCCACAGGCCACAATCACCAACCTGATCAACTCTATGTTAAGCTTGCACTGCGTGAGGCAAATAGTGGTCATACCATATACTGACCCACCCCACCACACATTTCACAATGGCCTGTTGTTGTGGCCAGCCTGCCATATCTTAATAGTATCGTGATATGCCACACCTGATTTTTGTTGAGTGCATCCTCCTTTGTCAACACTGGTATTCTTATGTCGTATCATAGCAAAAAATGCCAAAGAAAAAGCAAAATACATTGGTGGAAGTAATCCTTTCGAGTGACACTCACTGAGCTGTAGTCTTGTAAGATATGTTTTTAGCAACTTCAGGAGCATATTTTCCACCAAATTTTTGGCCGAAACCAGAATTGTACAGCCTCAGTGTGCTCGACTTTAGCGCCTCCACTCTATTTTGTGTGTAATGCCAGAAAATTAGGAAAAACAGGCTCTACCACATCACATCACAATTTGAGTGAAGTGGAACCAGTGGAATCTTGGGAAGCGTCATGGATTAGTTCCAGAAGCTCTGACTCTAACCGAATACATTTTTCCCATAAGAAATAATGTAAATCCAATTAATCAGTTCCAGAAAGACAAACATGTTAACACAAAAGGTGTTAACAACAGGTAATGCTGAAGAGGAAGTTGTTGATCTTGCTGCCACATCATGTCTTTGGGAACGGTCATGTCTTCAATTAAGGTAAAGGTGACCTTAAATGTTCATACAGCCCTTTCATTCTTATATGCATTTAGAATTGTTTAATTGTTTAATAAGTATAATTGTAAATTATAAAATTATAAAATTGTAAAATTCTAAAAGCATGTTTTGTGTTTTTGAGAGTCAACTGCTGATGAGATCATAGATGGGCGACATAGCTGACTTCTGGTTCCGGTTTGCCATTTCGTAGCAAGCTGAGGATGCTAACAAGGACATTTGTGGTAAAACATACATTAAGAACACAACTGGACTCACACAGTGTATTAATAAGACGACAAGATGCGTGCCATATTGTACGCTAACATGAAAATGTACGCAAACCGGGGTGGACGCTAACCGAGGTTCCACTATCAGTAATCAGTAATTTCAATCATTTTTGTAATGTCAGGTTAACAAAAACTGACACATAATTATCCATAATATGCTACTAGTATTGAATTGTGTGTGTGTGTATGTGTATAGTGATGCTTGCATGTATTTTGTAACAACCCAGTCATTTGTCTTAGTCTGGATGGTCTATAATCATTAATAAATTGAGTTGAGTTAATCCTGAGAAGGAAATCAGATTTATCAGTTGATCAAGAAATATCTAATAGAACTGTGCAGTGCTGGCTAGTAAAATGAAGCAGTAAGTAGTAGACAAAGTCATGACATTCCCTCTGTCTGCCCTTACTGCTTGCAAGGAGAGGTAAGAATGATCTGATTGATTTAAACAGTTGTGTAACTGACCAGTTGACTCATTGATTCATGAGCAGGGACATGTGTTTTTAACATTGCTCTCAATCATTGCTTGTCTTTTTTCATGTAGACATAATCGAATGAGCTGTGTTAAAGGCGCTCTGAAGCTCCTTGTAAATGGAGCATCGCTTGGTGCTTTGTTTAGTGCTGGACGAGTTGCCCAGATGTCTGTATTACTCGTAAACCCAAGCAAGATTACTGTTAATTCTGAGGGGGACATGGATCCAGATTTCACGGCATCTCATCCAAATACACAGTCAGAAAATGCGCCCCACATGGCGGGCACCACAGGAAATGTCACATGGCATCCTAAGTCCTCGATTTATTATGTGAGAACTGCACGTTTGTGCAAAACACTGTGCTAACCACAACAATCAAGCCAGGCAGGCATTCTGTTGACATGGCGAGAATAACACTTAGGGGAGCACAGACCTCCAAGGTCCATCCAAGCGTCATATGGTAACATTGGGACTCAAACTGTAAACAAGAGGTAAACAATGTACACATTTCCTCGACATGGTCCGAGAGAGATTCATTTAACAATATGTTGTCTTTTGCAGGGGGGTAGAACTGCACTTCATTATACACCACCAGTCAAAAGTGCTGCGCCGTTATTCAAACTGTCCACTTAGGAAGCAACACAGATTGACAATCATTTTCACAATCTGTTGAGCAAATGGAATAGACAACAGGTGGTGTGTTTTTCCACTTCAATTTTGAGCGTGACTCCAAACCCAGACCTCCATGGGTTAATAAATTTGATTTCCTTTGATAATTTTTGTGTGATTTTGTGGCCAGCACATTCAACTATGTAAAGGGAAAAGTATTTAATAAGAATATTTCATTCATTCAGATCTAGGATGTGTTATTTTAGTGTTCCCTTTATTTTTTTGAGCAGTGTATATCTAATATATTGTATTGCCTTTTAAGCAGCATAATCTAAGCGGAATATTATTAGAAATACAGGTAGCTCTCAGTATGATACAGTATAGTTCTATCACAATGTCCGCAATAAATAACTATTGTTGAAAGAATATCTATCTGATGAGGTCAGTCAAAACCTGGGCCTGTACTGGATGTCATTAGATTGTGCAGATGTACCTATGGTGTGGCCAGTGAGGGTACTGTACATCCAACACAAAGTACAAAAGGGATGCACGCATGCCAACACGCACGCGCGCACACACACACATATCCCACGTGCTCTGTAAATAGAGAGCAAGATGTTGTGGACGTTTGTGTACATGAACAAACAAGAGATTCTCCTAGAACGAGAGCAGGACAGACGCACAGAAAGCCGGCAAGGAGCAGGGAAACCTGGAAGGGTGAGCGACCTAGTGAATGAAGACAAACAGAGAAGCAGAAGGAGGAAAGGTGGACAGAACACACAGTGACTCAGGATAGAGATATGAAAATATCCCATGCTTGGAAGAGCTTGAATTCCTCCTCCTACTCCTTCTATCTATGGACAACAGAGTTACAGCTGGATCTCACCTTCAACTTTGACCTTTTGGTACTCTTACCATCCATCTTCCCACCTCCAGCCCCTTGTCCAACCTATTTATCTTCTACTTCACTTGATTTGTATACAGGGCACATCATCTATGTGTGTTGCAGATTATACACATTACAGTCACATAACGTACGTAGAAAAGAAAAAACTTAAGGAAATGTACTGTTTCTCATGGCAAATAATCCCATAAAAAAGTAGAAATAGAAAAAAATTACATATAAATATTAATAGTTCCAGGGTCAAAATGTCTCCAGCGTAAATTGGTGTTATCTTATTATCTTATCTGATATCCTATTGTAGCCCGTGGGCTGCTCATTTGAGACCTCTGCTTTACCATGTAAAGGAAAAATGAAAGGGGTAGGGACATGAAGTTGTATGACATCATGTAGTGCATCAACAATGACTCCCCTCCACACACACACACACACACACACACTGTGTCCCATGAGCCGAGTTCTGGTCCGTTTTCGGTGTTGAGGAAAGTAGTTCTGGCTAGTTGGTGGGGTCGCTTAAGTAAAGCCTTTTGCTTCTCAAAACAATATGCGGTCAAAAGAGTCATGATTTGTACCACAAAACTGTTTTCCATGAAAAATACAGACCTCACAATCGACCTGCGTTATTTTCCCTCCATTCGTATCAATGCGTATCAATGTGTGTGTTCCACAGGGTTTACATGCGCTGATGACGACCGCTGCGACGGAAGAGGGTTCAAGTGAGAGCTAGGCCAGAGTGGTACAGTATTGTCACAAAAGAAAATACCTACAAAAATGATGCGGACTTGTAATTATCTGGGCTTTAACAACAAGAATGTCTCTGAATCAACCTATATAGTCCATCTTCTTCCCATCACAGACATTGCTGTTAGACAGCTTTGACTTCTTGCCATGTTTGCTATGAAGTGGGAACCAAAGTGGCCAGGATAAACAGCTCCGTGTGTGTACTGCGCACAGAAGGATTACGCTACGTTCCTACACGATCATGACAGAAGAAGAAACATGTTTGGAAGAGTTCTGCTGTTCCAGCACCCCAGGTAAGAACTACTGTAGCTACGAGCTAATGCTGCACACCACCTTGTTTACAAGCTAAAGGTATTATACTTGGAACAGGCTATCAAAAATCAGCGAGTAACATTGTGTGCAAACCACCAAATGTCATATTACCAGTGAAGCCACTACATAACATAACTTTATATGATTACTGTTGCTATTATCATTGTCATCTACATGGAAGTGTATGAGTATGCCTCCAGTCACTATATATATATATGTTAGCTGTATGTCAGTTTCTAAAAAAAACAACATAGATGGCCAGTGTCATTTGGAAATCAGTCCAAATAACATGGAAAAAGTGAATGTAGGTATAGTCTACCCACAGCTACAGCCGTGGGTCCAGCTGTAGCACTTCTGTCTCTTCGCTCTCTCTCTGCTTGTTGTAACGCCATCTGACGACGTTCGGCATCAATGTATTCCTTTCCCTTTGTCTTTGTGCTAAAAGAAATGTCGCTATCACTTGTTTCGGAGGCAGACATGTTTACTTTTACTATCCCAGTAGTAAACATTGTGAAACAGTTGATGGAAATGTGCACAAGAGTTGACAGCTGGCGGCAGCGCGCAGTGATACCAACGCAGAGAAAATAACGCAAAGCGATTGTGAGGTCTGACTTTTTCATGGAAAACAGTTTTGGGATGCAAATGTATTATTCTTTTTAACACATATTGTTTTGAGGAGCAAAACGCTTTACTTAAATGACTCCACCAACTCGCTGAAACTACTCCTCCTCAACAGCAAAAACCGACCAGAACTCAGCTCACGGGACGAAGTGGGAGAAAAGTCACTGTTGATGTACTACAATGCTGATGGGGATGTCATACAACTTAATGCAAAAACATCCAAACTATCCCTTGAAGTTTTAGTTCAAATAACACCGCTGGTTAACCTCTTTATACTTTTGACACTTGTATGACAGGTAACAATGTTCATATGTGACTTAAAACATTGCCTATACACTTAAATAAACTTGGCCACGGTTTGACCCTGGAACAGATTATTTCTATTTCGATTATTATTAACTGCTTGTTAACTTCTTTTTTACACTTCTATGACAGGTAAGAATGTTACAATGTGACTTAGAACATCGCCTGTGCAATTAATAACAACCTTTAGGATGGCCACAGTTTGACTCTTGAACAGATTATTTTAATTAACATGATTACTGGTGTTTAACTTATTTTTACACTTGTATGACAGTTAAGAACATTAAAATGTGACTTAAAACATTGCCTGTAGACTTAATAAAGCTTTGAGGATGGCCACAGGTTGATACTCGAATCATTGGCTGTGATCTTTTTGAACATTTCGGACGACTGTGATATTGTGTTAATAAATGATTCAATCAGTCAGAAACAAATTAGTCTATACATCATCAGTTGTTATGGTATGAGGCGCCACATTTAGCTGATAGATTATATAAGTGAGGTCCGCACAGTGCGCCAATGGTTAGCATGTTGGCGACACACTCAGGAGATCCGGAAGATCTGGGTTCGAATCTCCGTTTGGGCATCTCTGTGTGGAGTTTGCATGTTCTTTCTCCGGGTACTCCGTTTTCCTCTCACATTCCAAAAACATGCATGTTAGGTTAATTGGCGACTCTAAATTGTCCATAGGTATGAATGTGAGTGTTGTTTGTCTATATGTGGCCTGCCATTGGCTGGCGACCAGTGCAGGTTCCGCCTCTCGCCCAATGTCAGCTGGGATAGGCTACAGCATACCCCCGCAACCCTTGTGAGGATAAACTAGATAGAAGATGGATTATACAAATGAAATTGAGGGTCCAGCTGTCACTAGCTTTCAAACAGTATAGTTTTAGATTTAACAATTTTCCATGGAAAAAAAAAAAACGAAAAAAGAAGTACGCTGCCTTGAAGACGGTTTCCCTGCGGTTTCCTCTTCATCCTTGTAAGCTAGCTCACATGCTAGCTTGTTGACGACTCTTCTCCACAGGGAATCTGATTGGATAAGAGCAGGCCGTCTCTTCCTGTAATTCAGCCAATCAGAGGTCGCCAGGATGGTTTCTTGGCTGAATTTCTGTCAATGCATGTGGAATGGTAGGTGTGGCACTAGTGCGTATGAATAGCAACATTTGTGTGACTCTCACACCAATTGCATGAGAGTTGGCAACCCTAGTTAACTACTTTTCATAGCACCTGCTTAGAGGACTTTGACTTTAATTCTTACTCAGTATCTAAGGTTCATTCGCAACCAAGAAATGAGGGGGGGGCTTCTGTCTTCATTACGTCACTTCAACAGCCACCATAAGCACTTCTTGTCTCAAAAGTGGAGCAAAGAAGTGAGATTTTTAATCACATTTGGTGGTCATAAACAGGGTTTCACTCCACATATTGTTGTTTGAACATCATTACACGATCAAGACTTTTAACATCCAGCATGAGTATTCAGGGGTGCCGGTGTACCTAATGATTCGACCCGGGAGTCAATAGTGAATATACCAGACTAGATAATTTTGCATACAAAAACGGCTTTTTTATTATTCATATAGTTTATCAACTTATCACCTTTTATACGTTTTGTACGCTCGATGCACCCCCACTGATCTGCCTCTCTCCCTCCTTCTCTCGCTCTCTCTCTTTCTCTCCCCTCCACCGCTCTTATCTCGGTGCACATCGTCAGCTCCAGTCTGAAGTCAATCCTGACAGCTGCCGCCTGGCCCGGTCCACTTGCCGCCTTCTCCGCTGCGGCTTATCATCCACCCCCCACCGGATATCAGTCAAGAAGCTAAACGTGTGTAATTATGGATGCATTTCTCTCTCTCTGTTTAAAAAAAAATGTTTTGCACTTGCCGCCCAGGATGCGATGTTTTTTTTCTGCTCACCCGCCACCCCTCATCCCGTCCTTCTCTCTTTTTGCAGTTGCTTCGGAACTGTGGGAGCGCGTCCGGGTCTTGGCTGCTTGTCTTCAACTTGAGGGCGAAGAAAGACGAAGGAAAACTCCTCGGGATTCTCCGTGCATCGTGCACGCATTCACACTCTCTGGTGAGCTCACTTTAAAAAATACATATTATTAATTAAGGTGACGGCTTTATTTGAATGCAAAAGTTCTACATGTGCTTTGTGATTGTTTTGCACATACATGTTGGATTTAAATCTGCCACTACAGCATCACAAATCAAATGATTATTAATTCTTTGAGAAAACTGTAGAAATTAAATCATGGAGCAGAATTAAAACTGGTCGCTTATAGTCCAATAGATGGAGGGAATGGTTATAATGACAGTCGGAGAGGGAACGTGAGGAAACATTTTAGGAATCCCTCAGGGACAGTGCCCATTTTAATTGGCTCCACAATGATGATATTGTGTAAAGGCTTTCCTCTGAAACACTCCATGTTTGTATGTGTAGTGTAACATTGTAGGATTTGGATGGAGCAGGTCACTCATCTGCTGTTTATCAATTAAGCTTGTCTATTATGTAGATCTCACACTTCCTCCAAGCTAAAACATTCCTCTACCCACACACCATCCGCTAGCATCGCACCTCCCACACAGCCACACTTGCTGTCCACAGCCGATTAGTTGGTGATGTGCCACCATTTGCACTAATAAGGAGGAAGGGGGGGGTCCTGCTTAACTTTAATGGTGACTTTTGGTTCTTGTCATGCCGGCGGGGTGGGTTTAAAGGCTCATGAGCGGAGTCATCAAGTGAAGATGGAGGTCATAAAGACACAGAGGGCACGGCAAACGAGATGGTCTGAGTAGTTTGCTGATGCGTTTTATGGTGCGTGTACTGCGTGAGGGCCATCATTCTGAAACATGTACTTGATAAATGTGCGTCTGTGTGTGTGTATGTGTGCGCGTGTGTGTGTGTGTGTGTGAAGGCTCTTGCTCACTCATGTGTGTATGCAAGGCAGGAGAAAGTGGAGCCCAAAAAGAAAGAGAGATTATGCAAACTCAAAAGTATGGCAGGAAGTGGAATACCCATGTAAGCAGTTTTTCCTTTATATTTTTATTTAGCTGTCAGGGCCTTAGCTTGTCGGAATTCTCAGTCTGGAACATTGTCACCAGCCTGAGCTTTGCGTGTAAGAGGGGCAACGACTTATTTTAGCCTGGAATAGGCAGAGATATGACGGACTTAAGTATTGACACATACATGCTGAGAATCTTCACCTTACTAAGACAATAATTCTGAAACTTTTTACACCAAGGCCACCTCAAAAATGTTTTGCTTCACAAGTACTGCTGTTTTCTCGACCTGCCCAAATCAATGTGCAAAGGAATTCAAAACAATTGTATACTTCCAGCTTTGTGGGAACATTTTTGTACTGTTCCCAAAGCAAGATCCGTAATCTAGTATAATTATAGTAGTCTGTAAATCAACTCTGTCAAACACCTTTGGGATGAACTAGGACAGATTGTGAGTCAGATCCAGTTTCAGTGACCCTTGAGCTCACTAATGTGACAGTCTCGAAAATGTTGTATAAAGTCACAGAGCTAATGAAGCGAAGGGGGCACCAACGCCATACAGTTGAAGCCCCTGTCAAATGCCCCTGAAGTTTTGCAATTGGGAATTTGGCCCAAAACTTTTAGAAAATGTGGATAAAAGTTAAAATATATATAAATATGTAGATAAAATTGTATTACATTTCAGATTTCAAACCACTGTCATGCATGACATCACGTGAGACCTCAGCAAGCATCACTAGGTCACCACAGGTGCGTGTTTACAGTGGGGAACTTCTTATTACACTTGTGTGACAATGAAGAATGCTCAACAACTGATCCTTTCTATCACACAGCTGCAATTTCATTCATCGATAAAGTTAAATCAAGTTTTCAACTGTTGTCGTATCTAGTAACATTTTAACAGTGGTTGACTTAGTTTTACACTACTATGCAGTGGTGGTTCTAGCTCCAGTGGTGTCCTGTGTGAAACCTGCGATATATTCAATATTAAGAATGAAATTTGTTTTGTTTTTAAACAATTTATGTTGTACTTTTTTCTTTCCTTCTCCGCGGAGGCTCAGGCGTAAACTCACCACCCTATCTACGCGGTTTGGTTTTATCCACTTCATGTGAGTAGTATGGGGGCGCCAGTATCCCATCTGTGGAGGGCGCCCAACCGACACACATATCCCGACCTGATATTCTGACTTGATACGTGAATACGCATTGAGCACATGTAAATATGATTTAAAAAAAAATGTTATCCTTGGGACGCCCCTTAGAGATTGCAGCCCTGGGCAAACACCCATGTGGCCCATAGCAAGAACCGCAACTTCCTGTATGACTGTTTAAAATGTTACTTTTAACATTTTTAACGTTTCAACAGTGGGTAAAGGTTTTATGAGTTTGACCGGGGAAACAATTATTTATATATTCCATTATTTGCAATGGTATTTTTTTTTTTTTATATCACAAATATTTGTATTAAATTTTGACAAAGTGAAAAACAAATGCACACAATGTTTGCTGGTAGTTTAGACAGAGAGCGAGAGAAAAAAACAACAACAAAAAACAAACAAAAAACCCCAACACAACAACAACAACAACATTGGCATTACAAATTGAGTAATGAATTTTCTCCAAATTCAAGACATGACATCTCTCAGCCACTGAGCGTGGGTGTGCGCAGCGGCATCCTTCCACCTTAACAGAATTGCCCGTCTGGCCAGGAGGGAGGCAAAGGACAAACTTCGTTGTCGTGTGGGGGTCAAACACAAGTCGGGTTCACCTGTGGTGCCAAACAGTGCTATTAAAGGGTTGGGTTGCAATGGTAACAATTGTTTAAAAATCCAAATATTGCGTCCCAGAATATATTGGGGGTTCCACACTATTTTATTGTTGTTCAATTCCTGTATCGGTGTAGGTTAGAAAATCTGCTTTGGAGTCAGGATATCTAAGATAAGCAGTGAATGGATGGATGTATATGATATGTATATGTATATGTATATGGTTGGGTGTAATGCCCGCGTGTACTTTTGTGCATTTGTCTTGGAACGTGTGGGTTCAGTGGAACAACATGTATAATGACAGTGACCTTGTTCACTAGTGGAGGTCTTCCGTGGTGTGTGCTCCATTCTACTGTACGTCTACATGCAGTGTAAAACTATATACGGTATTTCAAGATCCGTTTACTCTGTGCTTCCGGCTAAAATTCACGCTGATAATCACATTTTTTGTGAACTGAACCGAAATGACACCCTCATCCTTTTTCTGATTTATCAGGTGAAAATGAGATGATGTATTTTACGATGATGCGCTGACGCAGTGTCGCCAATGTGTTGATGATCTGATTAGCATTGATACCGTCAAGCAGGGCCCGGCGTGTTCATTACATCATGATGAGAACTGCAGAAATGTCATGAATAATATCCGAGTGACGTTATTTCAGAGCGGCAGAGGCCAACATGGGGTTAATGCGGCAAGTGCCAAATTGTGCAACTGGCAGCATGAAAGAAAGAAAGAAAGAATGGTCCGCTTGTGTTTGGTGTTGCTGTGAAGATGGCGGGCTGGCAGAATCATCACAGCCTGAAGAACATGACAGTCCATGCAGAATGCTTGGCATACAAAGCTATTTTTTTTTTTCATGTGACAGATTGTGTGTGTGTGTTCCCGCTTTCCTCCAGTTGCTGTTTGTTCCCTACAATGCATACTTACTACATCCCGGCCATTCTCACTTAGAAGCATTCTATATAGCCTAGAAGTTTTAGGACACTTGGGCATTATATCTACAAGAAATTAAAAGAGAACACAATATAGTTTCTCTCCCTTTTTGCATATCACAGCTTCTACTCTACAAGATTTTAGGTTGTCTCTGTCCATTCAGATTCTATACCGTTAAACCCAGGAAGTGAACAAACTATCAGTAACCGCTGAGACATGGAGAAGGGCTAGGATTAAATAAACTGCTTCTTTCTACTCCTTTTCGGAAATGATTGTGCAAGTGTAAACATGATGTTTCTTTTTTTGTTAAGTATGTTAGAAACTAAGGATTCCCTTTCCCATTCCCATTTGTGTTCATTCCAAAGGTGTTTGATGGGGTTAAGGCCATGACTTTCATGTTCTTCCATGCCAGACTCATCTGAGCATGCCTTTATGCACCTTGCTTTGCTGGATGAAAACATAGTCACATTCTACAAACTGTTCCCACACACTTGGAAATTGTGGCTAAAATGTCTTTGCATGATAAAGAGTTAAGATTTAGGGGTCGTGTTCAACCTCATGATTGAGCTTTTACTTGATGATCAGATGATCCATCCATCAATAAATAAAGAGGTCTGTCCAAATACTTTTGTCCCACAAAGATGTGTCTATAAACACTGATGCAGACATGCACTCGCATCTGCCTACACACTTAGGTAAAGCTGCACTGTACAACACACACACACACACACGCAGACACACATTTTAAGGTAGGACAGCCCTAGTGTGCTGGTACTTAACCAAAGACTCGGTGATAATGAGGTTGAAGTTAGTGATGATTTTAGCTCGCTCGTCAAGTTCCTAACACCCCCTTTTTTCCACAATCTGATTTATCCCAAAATGTGATGGTTTCCAAGAGAGGGGGCTGAAAACACACAGTCCCTTTTCTCTTCCTCTCCTGCTCCTTCTCCATCTCTTGCCAAATACAGTTAAGCTCTAACCACCTTCTTCTATTGCTCTCATACTCTCTGGCACACTATCTGTTTCACACCCTGTTCCTCCCCCTGTTCTCTCACATCTTTCTCTTCTCACCTCCCCTGGCACCTCAACGTGTTTCTCTTTTAATTGAGATGCATTCCAATGTGGTGCAAATTAGCTTTCTACAGCTCCAGTCTCAACCTGCATGTGTGTGTGTGTGTATATAATATATATGTATGTGAAAAAAAATTCCCACAGTTGAAAGTGAATGCGCTACCTTAGCTATTTACATCTCCAATGTGTCTCCTGTCCCACAACGGTGTATTTTTAGTGCCACATTAACAACACTTGCTGGTTTTGAGGGCATTTGTTGACAGAAAGAATCCAATTGTGTCATCTCACCTTCCATTTAAGCTTATGAAAGATGTGAAAACATACGCTCTGGCAGTTTATAGGCAAGGGATGGGTATGAAATTACAGGGATACCTCTAAGGTTGAACATAGTAAACACAGTCTTTTCCAGAAAATGGTCAGCCTTTGAGTTGTTCGGATTTTGTAACAATTCCCGTCAAAAAGTAGTACGTAAAATGTAGTCGTTGTCAAACTGACACCATCGTTTTTTTTTATTACCTGTCGTAGAAATGTAAACAGATGCTGTAAGTAGTGACAAATAAATACAATAAATTGTGTGCTCACTCCATGCTTTGGTGAGAAATGTGCAGAGGGAGATTCCAAGTGCTTGGTAGTTTTGTCTCTTCACATTAAGACCAGACATTTCCATTGTTCACTTTGTTCTCGTTTTATTATTGTCACTTGAGCTGTATTGTACTGAGCAGCCAGGGCAGTGTATTCCTCACAATACGTGGTCATCGTAACATCTTTTTTCATTTTTTCGTCCACGTCATTACTGATATACTTCTGTATTGGAATCACAAAAACCTGTCAAATGATTAGAATTTTTAATCAGATTAATCACAGTTGTCAAATGAGTTAATCATGATTAATAACGATTTGCATTTATGTCTGAAAAATGCCCATTTTTTACTGAATTTTATTTAAAAAAAAGATAGGAGGAAGTGTTGTTCCTAGGGAGAGATGATATTGGAATTTCACTGCTGTTGATGTGTTCATGTCAGCATAATATCATAATACTGTGCCTCCGTCATAACAGAGAGGTGTGGCTTGCCATGATGCATAAATATTAATTACGTTAAGGATTTTAATGTAAATGTGATTGAGGAAAATAAAATGTTACCGCTGTTAACACGTTATTTTTAACAACCCTACAAAAAATCCTTTAGATGCTAACTGAGCTGAATTTCCATGCAATAAGAGGTCTTGTTTGATGCCATGTGCAAGTGTGCCTGAAGTGTCTTTTGTGCAACCTTTTAGGCCCATCTTTTATATAATTCAAACTTGCAATAAAAGCCTGTTGGTCCGGCTATCAAGTCTGGCATAGTGTGTCTCACCAAACATGACAGTAACATTACTGACACCTAATGACAAGTGTAGAATCCTACATATCACTCACAGAGTCTTTGACTGTATCTTCTGAATGCGTTTAAAATGTATTTTAGTTCATTTTTGCCATTTTTATGCTTGAAAGTGTTAATTTAGGCAAAACAAAATTTTAGATATCCCTCAACATGTATAATTTTTGACAAATAATGGTCCGTATTCAATTATGAAACAGCATGATTTATTAATAAAAATGGCAAAAGACTAACAGCAAAGAGGCGAGGTACAACTATTAGAATTGCTTGGGCAGACACAATCAAACCAGGTACATTATAATGTCGATCCATATTTACTTTTTGAATCCAAGAACAAAATGTAATAGAAATGTGTAAGAGTACAACAATTTACAAATTGATTTGATTCAATTTGACAGATTTAAGCATGTGAACATTGGGTTTTATATTTATTATATAACAAATGTTATTTCCCATGTTGAATTGCTGCCAAATGTGCAACTTTGATCAGATCCAGGTCACATCTGGTGTGACACTGTAGCTTCTGACCTGCAAAACAAAATCCAGTGTGGTACATCATAAACTATAGATGGCAAGTTAGACAATCAAAGCAATCCCAGATGAAAACCGCCTTGAAGGAGGTAATGTCGCCGCCAAAAGAATACAAACTGTTGTGACAACAGAGCTGAAAGAGACACGGTGCCTTTGACATATTAATTAGAGTCCCATTTATGGTAAAACAAGCATATCATGGCCAATCGATGGTTTCAAGTGAATCTTGTCTTCTTTTATGAAACTTAAAAATGACAGAGAAAGTAGAACATGGTTTCTAAATCTGAGCGTGGAGACACCCTAAGGGCCTGTGCACAGCACGCATTCAGTTTGTTGACTCTTGTCTCATCTTTTCCCTTATTTTTAAAAATTATTTCTTTATTTCTGCCTGTGAAACAGTGGATAGTCGCAACTCTCCAGCCCTCTAAAAAGTCTCAGAATCTTGAGGAAGGGAAGTGCGCAAAACTCACAGAAGCATGCAGCCCGCGGCAAGGGGAAACAAGTAGACAGCACTTTGTTTTATAGAGAGGCTTTCAAAGCCAAAATGCAAGGAAATGAAGTCTTTCGCCGCGTGGCTTCAAGACACCAAGAAAGTGTCAGATTTTCATGCCTAAAGGTAAATCTACTGTGGTGCGTTCAGGCGTTTATCTCCAGGGTGGTCACTGCCTGGGCCATGGTGCTTTTTTGTGTTCCTTTTTGTGTGTATATGTATGCACACATATATGCATGTGAGGGAGCGAGAGGAGTCGTTAGGGAGAGTGATGCTGACAGTGGGGTGACCTTGGGGCTCCCTGTCTTCCTCCTGTCGATGAAGAGGATGACTTAGTGCCTCCCTTCCCACCCATGATGGCTCATTTATTATCATTAGGCACACAGTCAAAAGATGCTGCTCAGGCCCTCAAGACAAGAATGTATCTCTTCAAGTGAGACACAACAGAACAATAAGAGAAACGCAAGTCTGTTGTTTTCTGATACACTAAGCACTGCGCGCTCAAGCATATTGAACTGTTGCCTTAGTGTTGTCTTCTCAACTTTGTCGTTTGATGGCAAACATTCTCCCACCTCTCTCTCCCCTGCTCACCCTGCAATTTACATAGAGCTTCATGTCATAATCTAACCTTAAGCCACCTCAGACAGCCAAGGAGGATATATATGTCAGAGTATATATATGGCGGCTACCTCAGGGCGGCGTCCCTACCGTCATTTCTCAGCGTGATGGATGGAGACTTCTGCGGGCTACTCAATACCCAATCTGAGCCCCACTGTCCTGATTTAAGATACAGCAGTACCCAGGTGACACACTTCGAACCGAGCCCATTTTAATCACTCTGAGCATCAACTCTATACTGTCGAGATGGGTGTGTGTGTGTGAGTAGGTGCTGTTGTGCGTGTGTGTTGCTTTGTAGTATCTCACTCAGTCAGCTGAGTGATGTGTTTAGGAAGGGCACACACTTTTTACTTTTCAGTTCACTTTTCTGTCCATGAAATATCCACCGTAAATATTGTGCAGAAGGAAGGCTTGAGGCCGCCGCACACATGCCGGCCTAAAAGTATTCTGATATCTCGTCATCTTGTCACCTACAAGAAGTTCATTTTATAGAAATTCCATGGTTGTAATTGTTACATTATAGTGCCTTTTATTGTCACTACACACATGTACAATGAGATTTCAACATTTATACGTTTATACTATGGCGGTATAGTGATGAAAAAATGAATCTTGGATAACATCTTGATTGATGATTTCATCCTGGATATTGGGGGGCGAAACAAAAACTTGAGTGGCTCTGATATTAACTCTAATTGCATCCTGTAAAATAATTTGCAATGGAAGTCATTATTGATGTGCTTTTTACAAAATACTTCCCTGTCTGGAAAAGACAATTTCCCGCTACACAGACAATATTGTCGGTGTACAGCAACTTTGGAAATACAATAAAAATAGTTACCTTTCGTGTCCACTGCAGTCACACTGGAGTCATACACTGCAGTCATGTCTAGAAAGCCTTTTGTTTTGCTTCTAACACACACGCTCCAAAGCAAGAATGCAAGCTATAGTTTAGACAATGTGACATATACAGGTAACAACTTACTTTTTTAACTTTAGAAATATTTTGGAGTGCATGAGAAAATTGTGTCACCAGATCTCGTAACATCCCAAATAAAACGTGATGATTAAAATTTTATTGTTGAACAGCTGCTGCCGCTTTAATGTTCCGGCAGAAGCTGTAGTAATTCTACATTTGATTAAAGTTATTTAAGATCTGTCAGATCAAAACACCATCGCTGCATAAGACTTCTATCAAAACATGTGATAGTAGCATCTACATGTATTTCACTACGTCCTGGTTCGGCACTCTAAGCATCATGGGAACTTTAGTTCTTTTAGCGTAAACATAAAACGAATCTACTGCAATCAGCAATCTATTTTACATGTATCTTTACATAACTACACATCAACATACATGATTAGTAATAAATACTGCCAACATAATTTTAATTTTTTATAACTTTTTGTTTCAATTTGTGGGAAAAAGTTCAATGGTTAAAAAGCATCAGGCTTCAGTCATGCATGCAAAATTGTAAAACATTTCAAAACATGATTAGTAATAAATACTGCCAACATAATTTTATTTTTTTTTTATAACTTTTTGTTTCAATTTGTGGGAAAAAGTTAAACGGTTAAAAAGCATCAGGCTTCAGTCATGCATGCAAAGTTGTAAAACATTTCAAAATGTACCCGCATTGTTTTGTGACTCAGTTAAGTAGATAAGTCTGTCTGTCCAATCCTATATTTTGTCAGTGTAGTTTTCTTAAGAGTAATATTAAAATATCGTTCATCTCGTTCTCGTGAACTCAATATTGTGTATGGTCTCGTCTCGTGAGCTGAGAGTACTGTGACATCCCTATTTATTAGTATACTGCACAACGCAGCAGCGCAGTACGACAGCTGAGTAGGGCAACCAACATTTTAAAGTGAATGTAGAGGTAGATAAAGCTGCTGGATGCTGACCTCTAATGACACTTTGAATGTAGCTATTGCCATCTTGTGGAGTTAATAAAAATACATCAGGAGGTTGTCTCCAGCCACAGTTGTTAATGGCAAAGTTTTTCACCCTGCGATAATTTTAGATCCTGGCAGTTTTTTTTTTTTTTGTAGACCAGTCACCAGGCGACTATAAGAGGTACTAATAATTGAATAGTGTCGTTGGAAGCTCAGAACTGGACTAAATCACAAAAGTGGGGCCTAATTCAAACCCTTGAGCTTTTTCAATACCCAAAGGTTGCATGTATCATGCCCTCCAGAAATTCACCAGTCCATACAACTTTTGTCTCTGAATTTTTAAGGCTGATCTGTCTACTTTTTGAATGGGTTGAATTTGAACTTCACTTTTCTTGTCCACACACGATGGCTATGGTCTGCATATTAATTTAACACCAAATTGAAGTTAAAAGTTTAACAATCAAGATAAAGCAGTATTTGAAGCACAAAAATGCATACAACCAACGATAACTTCTCATTTTCGGGGGGAATCCACACTCACAGTGACAGATTTTCACCGCTGCGCCATACGGGGATTGGAACACCAACATAAATGAAATCTCCAAGATGAAACACTCTTAATGCTCAAAATAATCATCAAACTTAGTTATTTGTTGTTCATATGATGCACACAGAGCAATGAACAACTTCATGCTCTGTCTCCTTTCCGCTTTCTGCTCCGTTCTCCCTGGGCCGTGAGGCATTCAGGCACACTCGTAATTGTGAGTGTTAGACGCCAATTGTTTTTATTTTTTTATTCACGTACCCCTGTCACAATTGCTATACCCCTAGGGGTACGCGTACTCCACTTTGGGAACCGAGGATTTACAGTATTAGTAGACAATCCTGGGCCGCACGGTGGTCTAGTTGTTAGCACGTTGGCCACACAGTCACAGTCTGGAGATCGGGAAGACCTGGGTTTGATTCTCCCGTGGGGCATTTCTGTGTGGAGTTTGCATGTTCTCCCTGTGCGTGTGTGGGTTTTCTCCGGGTACTCCGGTTTCCTCCCACATTCCAAAAACATGCATGTTAGGTTAATTGGCGACTCTAAATTGTCCATAGGTATGAATGTGAGTGTGAATGGTTGTTTGTCTATATGTGCCCTGCGATTGGCTGGCGACCAGTCCAGGGTGTACCCCGCCTCTCGCCCGAAGTCAGCTGAGATAGGCTCCAGCATGCCCCCGCGCCCCTAATGAGGAGAAGCAGTATAGAAAATGAATTGATGGATAGACAATCCTGATCAAAATTTGAAGACTAGTTGAAAGATTGCAAGAATTTACATTTTGCTATTTGCATTTAATGCTTAATGCTTGAAAATGCAAATACAATTTTCAAAAAAGGACTCAGTAATGAGTAGCTGCGCCATTCTTGTTAATCACCTCAAAAATTGGTTTCGGCATACTTGAGAGTGTCCCAGGAGAATAGTGGGAATGTTGCTTCAGGTGGTGAAGATGGCTTCACGGAGGACATCCACTGTTTGGAACTGATGTCCATTTTTGTAAACTTCCCTTGCCATTCATCCCCAAATGTTCTCAATTGGGTTTAGATCAGGGGAACACGCAGGATGTGATGCATTCCTCTGGAAGAAGTCCTTTGTCAGGCGGGCATTGTGAAGCGAAGCCTTGTCCTGTTGAAAAAACAGTTATTACCACACAGACGCGGGCCTTCGGTTATAAGGGATGCCCCCCTGCAACATCTCCACATAGCCAGTTGCCGTTTGATGATCATTAGATCATGATGACGCCCCTACACTGTGCCGTGTGGAAAACATCTCAGGTGGGATCTCCTTGTCGTGCCTGTAATGTTGGGCCGTCAAGGTTAAATTTTTTGTCGTCAGTCTTGTTAGAGAACAAAACTTTCTTCCACCTTTCACTGTCCCATGTTTGGTGCTCTCGTGCAAATTCCAAACGGACAATTTTGTGGTGTTGAAGGAGACGAGGCCTTTGAGGACATTTGTTATTCTTAAAACCCTTCTCTCGCAGATGCCGTCTGATCGTTATTGGACTGCACTCGGCACCAACCTTCATTCGGGCCGACCTATTTGTTCCAAACCCTAAGGATCTTTTAGAAGAAGTTTAAAATGTTTGTCTTACTGTGTCCAACCTCAGCAGCAATGGCGCGCTGTGCGTATGTAGCTCAACAATCCGACCACATTCAAAGAGAGAAAGCTTTCTTGCCTTTGCACACATAAAACAGAACACAATGTCAGAAAACTGACATTGAATCCACATTTTTGAAAAGATTTTGGCTTTTAGAGCCTGTGGTCTTAAACCTCTGATGAGCTGATGAACAGCCTATTTCACTTTAATGGGTGTAAAACACTGTATGTTGTAATACTCAACATTTTTTGTCTCACTCCCAATTCTCCTTGTTGCATCCTGAGAAAAGCTCCAGCAGTGCAAAATGTACATTGCAATTTTTCAAATTTTAATCAAGAGTGTATTTTTGAAAAACCATGAGAGTGAAGTCATGAAATTGGAACCGCAATGTGGCAAGGGACAACTTTATTTTTCTTAATCTCTCATACTTGACCTTTTGTGCAACCCGTTGCATGGTTCACTGATGTGTTATTCTTGGTTCTCACTAATTAAACAAACTGAACTTTAAGGTGTAAGAGTAAGGTGTGCTTAGACTGACATTCATTAAGTACATGTGGAGGCATTTTGAAAAGAAATAGGAAGCCTTCACAAGGATAAGATATGGACGTGCTGACTTATAATTAAACTGCAAGTGACTTCTTTTCATATCCAATAGAGCTTTCAGAAGATGGCACCTTTTTATTCTTTGAATGGTTGCATTGTTGACAAAATTACAGATGTTACCTCATCGAGCTACTGTTATGTACTTTACCCTTCTATTTATTCTGGTTGAAATAATGCCATTTCGATCTTCCAAAAGGATCGGCTCTGTAATAAACTAACATTTACCTTAGAGTTGCAACGATTAATAAATTAATCGATGGTTAATCGACTACCCAATTAATGGACAACAATTTTGGTAATTGATTAATCTTTTTTTTAAATATCTATATTTAAAAAAATATAGATATATATTTATATTATATTATATATTATATTATATATTTTTTGTAAATATCTCTGATTTCAGCCTCTCAAATGTGAATATTTTAAAATGTCCTTTGTCATCCATGAAAGCAGACCTATTATCTTTGTGTTTTAGCTAAAAGAAGATATTCACACAAATCAGCTTTGACTTTGGAAAACAGTGATGGGCATTTTTGCCTCTTTGCTGATATGTTGCGGACCCAACCACTAACTGTAGGTGTTTGCGTCATATTAGATTAGTCCATCTATGGCCTAACCAATTAATCCATTGAAACAACAAGCTTTAGATTAATCGACTAAACCAGTCCTAGCGACCAGTCCAGGGTGTACTCGGGCGATCAGCTGGGATAGGCTCCAGCATACTCCCGCAACCCTAATGAGATGAAGCGGCATAGAATATGGATGGATGGGTTTTCAACTGGAAGATTGCTTTGTGCTGATGTGTTAAGAGTTGAGGCTACACATTCATGTCACTCTCAAAACGGTCGGAAACACAGCTTTGTGCTACAATTAATACACTAAAATGCTTCTCGAGCAAAGTTTCCATTTACTGAATCACTCCTGCTTCTTCAAAAATGCAATCAATAGTTGGTATTAACATACCTTACAGCCTCCTTGGTAATGTAAACATTGCATATGCACATTGCATATGCTGCCAGCTTTGAAAGTGAAATATACTTTTCCTACTAGTGGACAAAATGAAAATTCATGCATAAAGAAAAAAACATGACAGCTGACATACAGCATCTTCGAAACGTGCGGTGTCCCCGCTGTTTCCGCTTATACTGCAGGCCGAAAGCAGCTCGTCTGCGTGCGACAATCAAGACGAGATTGTGTTTGTTCAATCGAGCGGTTGGATATCGCTACTTTATCAGACAGTAATCTGTTGACGCCGGCCCAAATGGCTCCCCTCTTGACGTGTAATCATTCACATACATGCACATGTGAACACATCTTCACTAGTGGGGTATACACCCATTTTTACAGCCCCACCACTTCGGCTGTTAGTCTAATTTATGAGGCTCTGTTAATTTGGCTTAAACGCTTGTTGCTAGACCTCCCTCCTCTCTTCATCTCTGCATCCCTCCTTTTCGTCCTCGCACTCATCAGTCACTCGGCAGAGTAAATCAGAAGGGTGGTATTGCACAGCAGGCAATACATAGACTGGACACCTTGACTAATATACCGCTGTCATCCTCCCTCCCCCCCAAACACAACTCTCCCGCACCATCTAGGTCTGCCCAAATCAAATTTGGCTCCTCTCTTCATAAATTGGACTCCCCATCCGCACTTCTTGCCCCATCTCGCTTGCTTCTTCCTGATGTACTTTCCCCCCACTCGTCCCCTGACGCCTCCACCCACCATCTTCTGTCCTTCCTTGCTGCCTTTTTTGCCTCTTCCACCGGTCCTTCCTCGTTCCTTTACCTCGCCTTCCTTCCTCCGTCTTGCCTCCTCCCCCATTCTCCTGTTCTCATGTTGGTGTAAATTTAGAACAGAAGGCATGAGGGGATGCTTTGTGTGTGTGTATATATATATATATATATATATATATATATATATATATTTATATTTATGAGCGTGTGTGTGTGAGAGAGAGAGAGACTATATAAAAGCTTCTCACAGTCCCAATACAACACTCAGATGGGTGTGATTAAAAACCCAAGCCTGATTTTTTTCCACACACACTTAAACTGCGCATTAAAGCACATTGATAAGAAACACCACACTTGCCTGCATTACATCAGGTACAATATTTGTCATCTAAAAGAGCTAATTCTGCCATTTAATTAATGCACCCATATGTTTATTTTGGTTGTAGAACTGCACTGCATCATGTTATGTACTGCACATGCATCCATCCATCCATCCATTTTCTATACCGCTTCTCCTCATTAGGGTCGCGGAGGTATGCTGGAGCCTATCCCAGCTGACTTTGGGCGCCAGGTGGGGTACACTCTGGACTGGTCGCCAGCCAATCGCAGTGTACTGCACATACAGTCATGGAAAAAATTATTAGAACACTCGTTTCTTCAGTTGATTGATCCATTTTAATGCCTGGTACAACTAAAGGTACATTGGCTTGGATAAATATAATGATAACAAATATAGCTCATAAGAGACTATATTTAAGAGCTGATATCTACTAGATTCCATGGTTTTCTTGATAATAACAAAAATCACTTAAGTTATTGGTTGTCACTGTTATATTTGTCCAAACAAAAGGTCCCTTTTGTTGTATCAGGCATTAAAATGAACAAGAAACTGAACAAACAAGGGTGGTCTAATCATTTTTTCCATGACTTTATATTTGGGTCACATGAGGAGGAGCTGCACGAAAAAGCAGGGAAGAGGGAAGTCTGGGCTTCCCTGATTAGGCTGCTGCCCCGACGATCTGACCTTGGATAAGTGGAACACGATGGATGGGTGGATGAGCAAAATACAAACTACTACATGAATCCTTCTATTATCAATAGGATTACAGTTTTTACCTAGGCTGCGAATGGCGACGAGTCCAGGGTGTACATCGCTTCTTGCCCAAAGTTAGCTGGGGTACCAGGAAGCTGGTATCAGTTAAGTCTTTTAATAAAACAGAAGAATAGCAACAGAAGAAATGAAAATAAACAAACCACGGGCGATGGTGCAGGGAAAAAAATAACTGTAAAAAATGGCACCATGGAACAAGTTACAAACTAAAATAGAGCACGATCAGTCTGATATTTTTGAGAATATCTGATTTTTGTGGAGTTACATACGCAAATGCCAAAAATGATCCTATCTCGCACTGTTAAAGAATCTTTAAAAAAATTCCTGGATCCGGACGGTGATCTGGATCACCCCCAAAATTTAATCAGTTCTTCCATATCCCATTTCCGACAATTCCTAAAAAAAAATTATCCAAATCAATTCAGAACTTGTCAAGTTAGTTTGAACACAAACAAACAGATAAACCCTGGCAAAAACATCACCTCCACGCTGCGCTTGGTGGAGGTAAAAAAAAAAAAAAAGAAGCAATGTAGCAAAAGCGCAAGAATAGCTTGCTCGCAACATGCAATTCGCAAAGCATGAGGAGTCGTCAATACATGAATGACAAGCAAGAGTTAAAGAAAGAAGAATTTTCTCCCAGGTTGCATGTCGTCAGGCTAAACAGAGAAATCGGCAATCAGCTGCAGGTGTGCCCAGTTGGCCCGCCTCCAGCCAGAGAAAAAGGCCCGGAATGCAACAAAGTACAACATAGGAAGGAAATGTGGAACATGACACATATCCTCCTTATCCACCACTCACACTCACGCTTGGGTGCATTCACAGACACCGGAATTCCAGACATAAACATGTACATCACAACAAGACTGTTACAGTATCCTTAAATTATTTCTGTTGTGACCTGGCGCTCTATAAAAATTTTAATAAAATTATATTTATTTGACCTTCTTGGGAGGGTCCAATGCAAACTACATTTTGACATCCTATTGGCTTACTGCATTGAAGTGACTGGGTATAAAAGTGGTTCTTCCCATAACACTGGAACTGAGCAGTAACAGCATCTCCCCTGATGCTCGACACTGCATTGTTCTCTCTAATTCTATCCACGGCGCACACTAGAGAATAACCCAGTGTGGCGTCGTTGCACGGGCTTGCCCAGCATGCCTATACATCACTGTCCATCTTCCCAGCAACTGTCTCTTCTGCTCCCGCCCCTCCTTCTTAAGTCCATCTGGGTTTCATGTCTATTTATTGTCTTTCTTTTCCTTCTCATCGCTCACTGAGCTCCTCTCCCCCGGTGCATCTACCTGTCTTTGTCCTGCCTCTCCCCCCCGACTTATTTGAATTCCCACAGCTCAAAGGGCTTACCTACTTTTCAATAGGTGTAACAACATCTCAGCCTCTCCCCCATTTTCAGTCATATACCCCTTACCCATTAACAACAATTAATTGTTAATGATAACAATTATTATTAACAAGTACTATTATATAAACAATACTATTATTAGTGCTTATGGTGATGATGATTATTATATTAATTATTTTTTTTATTATCACCTCACCTCCCTTATTGCCTCCCTGCAACATTCCTTATTGCAGTACCACAGCATCCAATTTTGTGACATCTAGGGGTGAGCTTGCATATTGCAGCATACGCACCTTTCTTTATTCCCCAGTGTGGCTGAAGAACCCTCCTTGGCCTTCAGCTGTTATCACAGTATCACGTAAATCACTGGCTGGGAAAAGTCGGTGACCCTACTGTTAGCGGGCTGCCAGCAAAGTCAGAAGTGATAAATCCTGATTTACACTGCTGATCCCATTGAACATGACCAGCATGTGTGTACAGGTGGATTCAAGTTGAGAAGTCAGGCTTGAGCTCCCACGGAAAAGAACCTGTTGCTTTCCATTGCATATGCAACGTGTAATATAGACAATAAATATAATTATTTACGTTTTAGGTGTAAATTGTTGACTTGAGTTGTTGGGTTGCGTTTTGATGTGTTCTAATACAATGAGTATGATTACCAATGCCGAGCGCATGACACTAAACAACAATGTTTTTCATTACAGAGCTGCGCTGAAAGAAGACAGTATTTTATTTATTTATTTTATTTATTTATTAGGGACAATGCATATTGATGAACATCTGCAAACAATACAGATGTACATGTGCCAGGTTACAGCACAACTGCTCGTTTCCATCATTTTACAACAAGAACATCTCTACCTGTTTGCTAAATAACAAATGGGTAGGACAGAACTTGTGAAAGATGGTTTTGTGGACAGATGAGACCTTAGATGGGTTATGTTTGGTGGCACCCAAACAATTCATTTCCTACAGGATAATCTTATCCCACTGAGCAAGCATGGCGGTTAATCAGTGTTATGATTTACTTGACTGGCTATCGATAACAAGGTGGCATCTGAGGTGTGCGGTAAAAATACCAATCATGCACAGAAAGAGGATTCCACATCAACAACCACAGTGACTTTACAAGTTATGCATTGGTTAAAGAGATTCATTTTTTCAAAGAATAACCTAGAATACACCATAAGGTGAGGCACAGAGGTTTTAGCTGAAGTGACACCACCACAGTTCTAGCCTACAACACAATAGCAATGCATAGGATGGGGGAGAATAGCACAGGACTATTCTGTTTCACAAATGTATGGCCCCAAAGGCCAGACATGCCCAGGCCAGCTGTGAGACATAATCCCACCAGCATGTCCTAGATCTGCCACGGGGCATTCTCCCGGCTGGGCATGCCCAGGACACCTCACCAGGGAGGCATCCGGACTAGATGCCCGAGCTACCTCAACTGGCTCCTCTCAATGTGAAGGAGCAGTGGCTCTACTTTGAGCCTCTCCCGGATGGCCGGATGGCCCGGATAACCCTACGGGGGAAACTCATTTCAGGAAAGTCATCGCTTGTATCCGCGATCACGTTTTTTTGGTCACGACCCAAAGCTCATCACCATTGGTGAGGGTGGGAACATACATTGACCGGTAAATTGAGAACTTTGCCTCCTGGCTCAGCTCTCTCTTCACCATGACGGTCCGGTACAGCGACCGCTGATAGGACTACAAAGTCGATCATAGACCTGAGGCCTAAGGTGTCCTGGTGCCAAGTGCATTTGTGGACATCCTTATGTTCAAACATGGTGTTTGTTACGGACAAACTGTGTTTCGCACAGAAGTCCAATAACATCACACCGCACAGGTTCAGATCGGGGAGGCCGTTCCTTCCAAACACGCCCCTCCAGGTCACACCGTAATTGCCAACATGGCCGTTGAAGTCTCCCAGTAGAACGACAGAGTCACCAGTTGGGGTGCTCTCCAGCACCTCTCTGGACTCCAAGAACGCTGGGTACTCTGAACCGCTGTTTGGAGCGTACACACAAACGACAGTCAGGAGGAGCCTTTCCCCAACTCAAAGACGTAGAGAAATGACCCTCTCTCCTCCTCTCTCACTCCAACACAGAGGCCCCGAGCCGGGGGGCTATTCATAAATGCACACCAGCTTGCCGCCTCTCCTCTGCAGAAACTCCAGAGTAGAACAAGGTCCAGCCCCTCTCGAGGAGTTTGGTTCGAGAACCCAAACAGTGGGTCGAGGACTGTGTCTAGTCGGAATGTCTCTCACACCTCTGACACAACTTCGGGCTCCTTCCCCACCAGAGAAGTGACATTCCATGTCCCAAGAACCAGATTTGGCCGCCAAAGACCAAGTCGCCCAGGCGCCCGCTCTCGACTGCCACCCAAAACACATAGCAGCAGACCCTTATACTTGCCCCCGCAGGTGGTGGGTCTACGGTGGGGAGATCCAGTGTGGCTTGTTCGGGCTGGGCCCAGCCGGGCCCCACAGGTGAAGGCCCAACCAACGGACGCTCACTTGAGAGCCCCTCCCCCGGGCCTGGCTCCAGGGTGAGGCCCCGGTATCACATGACCGGGCGAGGTGCAGTCCCTCCTCTTGTTTTTTTCATAGGGTCTTCTGAAGCACTCTTGGTCTGGCCCGTCATCTAGGACCTGTTTGCCTTGGGAGACCCTACCAGGGACATATAGCCCCACACAACATACTGTAGATGAGCAATGCTATCGCATTGATATCACAGATACCAGTCTTAATTTTACTCAGTATTGAATCAGAAAAGAAGTCAGTGGTATCGCACATCACTAATGATGAGGGCGCACACACAAAGGGCAAAATGGCTGCTACGAAGCACACCAGATGTCGCGAGACCAGAACGCAGCCACAAATTAACCGCATCACTGTATAAGCTGCAGGGTTCAAAGCCTCAGAAACAAGTACCGACTTATACACCGGAAAGTGCAGTAAAAGTAAAAGTCTATCATTACGTGGTTTTTAATTTGGCCATCATGTACCACGTCGTGTACAGCACCCAGCATGCAGTTGTTATATAACAATATATAATATGTGTATTATCAAGTATCACACATTGACTTCCCCACTGCATTTTTGGTAAATGCATATTTTGTATTCCAGCACTGTTACAAGTCAAATTTTCAGTGTGTACTTTTCTTTTTAATAGAGTTGATAGCGCCATATTTGTTTAAATCTCAGTCGTCTTTTTCTACTGCTGTTTCATTGTCACTCATATGTCTCACTTTTGCCCCCTACGGAGCGGAGGAATTACTGCATGAATTAGTATGTCTAGTTAGACTGAATGGTTTACATTATTTGGGTTATGTTTGGTTGGTCAAATGAAAAGCTTTGGGGCTGTCGGATGAGCAGCCCTGGAATGGAAGATATACCGTGGGTGCATGAGACAGTACAATTTCAGTGCTATCTCTCACAAAAACAGACATATGTGCTCAAATTCACCTGTAAAGACATTCAGGTCAGGTTCGATGGGATCAGCAGCCTAAATCAGGGTTTATCAGCTTCTGACATTGCTGCCAAGCCTGCTAAGAAGCAGTAAGCGGAAGATATAAGTGAAAGAAAGATCAAATACTGTTCTCTTAGAATGATACTCAGTGGGGAATTGGTGATGTTTGGTGTATTTGACTATGCCCATCCATTGTATATACTACTTGTCCACATTACGGTCACAGGCAGACTATTCAGCCATGCTGCCATATTTGATTATAAAGCGAATCAAATACAATTTCACATAAAATTATGCTATGGATGTTTGTATATACCCATTTTAGCGAGAATCCAGACATTTCTAGTTATGGTAATAGTTTAGTTTACTTCAAACATGCTTAACGAAGTTATATAGGGGAACATCATGTTTACACTTGTACAATTCAACATACAGTCATGGAAAAAATGATGAGACCACCCTTGTTTCTTCAGTTTATTGATCTACTTTAATGCCTGGTACAACTAAAGGTACATTTGTTTGGACAAATAATACGATGATAACAAATAGATCATAAGAGTTTAATTTCAGAGTTGATATCTAGCAACTTCCATGGTTTTCTTGATAATAAGCAAAATCACTGAAGTTCTTACGTGAATAGCTAAAGTATTGTACTGCCAAAACATTTAACTCTTACGGCCTATTTTTGTTGTCATTTTATATTTGTCCAACCAAAGGTACCTTTAGTTGTATCAGGCATTAAAATTAACAAGAAACTGAAGAAACAATGGTGGGCTAATCATTTTTTCCATGACTGTAAGATAAGATACAACTTTATTCATCCCACATTGGGGAAATTGTTGTATAAAATATTAATTTACATATAAACCTGACTAAAATAAAAAAAAGAATGAAAAAAAGATTAAAGCCACATAATAAGAGTAGAAAAATGATAATTAATACAGTAGAGCACACATATTGCACACCTGGAAAACAAAAAATAACACTATATACAGATTATTAACGGCTGTGTGTTGTAAACCCTTATGGCATTGGGGCAAATGACCTTCGGTAGTGCTTCTTCATGCACTGCGTATATACCAGTCTGTTGCTGAAGGAGTTTCTCAGGGCCTCCAAAGTGTCATGCAGGGGGTTAGAAGGGTTGTCCATCAGGAATGTCCGCACGTCCTTCCACCTCCTCAATGGTGTCGAATGGGCAAACTAGGACAGACCCAGCTAACCTAATCCGTTTATTAAATCTTTTCCTGTCTCTGTTTGTGCTGCCCCTACCCCAACACACCACAGTATATAACAATGCAGATGCCTCCACAGTGTCTAAGAAGGTCCGTAACAGTGACCTGAACACACCAAAGGACCTCAGCGTCTGCATTAGGCGAAGACAACTTTGGCCCTTCTTGTTTGTGTTGTGTGTCCAGTCCGGTTTGATGTTGAGGTGAACACCCAGGTATTTAAAAAAGTCTTCTTAATGTCTGATCCCCGTATGTTCACTGGTGTGGGTGGTGGAGCTGACCGCCAGAAGTCAATCACAAGCTCCTTTGTGATTGACACCAGTCCTAGGTACCACACCTTTCATCTAAAAGTCAGCTGGGACACTGAACAGGACAAGCAGCAGATGAATGAATGAATGAATAAATGCTCTGCAGTGTAAGTGCAGTCTTATAAGATAGAAACACACACATGGCTTAATGTGAATCCATGAACTCTGAGTGGCGATCCACTAACTTGTCCCTCTGTAGCGAGTGATGAAGGATGTGTTGTGGCCTCCGGGGGACTCTTAATAATGCTGCTCATCTCTCCGCCGTTACGTGCACGTGCATTGACGGAGCGTGCGTGTGAGTTATGTGGAAGCTTGTGTCTTTATCTCCCTTCCCCTTCTGTCTCTTTGCCTCCACTGCTCTTTTAGCACCTCCATCACCGCCTGTCGGCTCTCTCACCTGCTCATCCCCGTGTCTCAGGCCTTATTATGTCTGTTTGTCTTTTCTCTTATGTCGCTACCTTTTGTTAGTTTCCTCAACAATGTCGCACCCCCCTTCCTCTCCTCTATCACCCCCTCCCCTGTCTTATTTTACTCACGCTATCCCTCTCTTTCCATCTTTGTGGTGTGGATGTGCTTGAGATTTACGACTGGATCCCGTCTCTGTCAGGTGTTGAGACGAAAGGAAAGCGATGAGAGGGAGAAACAGATGGAAGATGAAGAAAAGGGGATGGGATGAGAATCAGAGGATGGGTGAGAAGAAAGAGAGGAGATTTTTTGGGAGATGCGGGAAACAGAATGAGAAAGAGTGACAAGAATGTCAACAGGCTCAAAGTTTTTCAGTGGCGCCAAAAAAGGTTTTAATGAAGATTAATCACGATCTGAAGTAATATACATTTTTTTCTTATTAAACCCACTTGTGGATCTATTTCTCGAGAAAAGCAACTTTTGTAGTAATTTGCCTTTGAAGTTGCACATTTTCAAAAATAGGTTGAAGTGGTTTGTCATAAGGAGAATAGCATCACCTACTTTGGTGGTATGTATGAATGATTAAGTGGGTCAGCCAGAACACTTCATATTTTGTTAGCATTAGCATTAGCACCAAAACTACATATGAAGTAGGCAGGCAGTGATCTCATCACTGAGAGTAGCTCTGGGTCATATGTCCATATCAATGGAAGCGAGCAGATGAGAGCACTTAGTAATTTAACCACTACAGTCGTCCCTTGCCACATCGCGGTTCGACTTTCGCGGCTTCATTCTATCACGGCATTTGAAAAATCTATTAATTAATAAAACATGCTGTTTTGGGGTCGAACACGGCCCATCATTAGTCAAAAAATATTTCAGCAAATTTGATGTATTTTTTGCCTAAATTAAGCATTTTCAAACATAAAAATGTCTAAAGGAGGCATTCAGAAGATGCATTCAAAGACGTGCTGCTATGTTGTATTCTACACTGGTCACCAGGTTCATGTTCCTGTTCCTGTTTTGGTGAGGCACAAGCATCAGACTTAACAACAGGCTTTTACCACAGGTTTGAATTATCTCACAACAGGCACAATAATAATAACATAAATAATCATCATAATAATCATCATAATAACATGAGCTACTGTTATGGTCGTAATCCACTCCAAGTTAAAACTGAACTCTGAACCCCCAATGTTATGTCTTAAATGGCTTATTTGATCTGATTATGTCTATATCGGGTAATACGAGTGTAAAGGTGACTATAAGTGTGTTATCTTATGTCTAGAGGGCTCTAATGATGTTGAAAACCGTATTTAGAAGGTTGTAAACTGATTTTTTTTAATGCTCGAACTACCAAAATATTTGATTCATAAATATGGGATCCTACTTCACTGAAATTCACTTATTATACCTGAAACCAAATGACCGTGATAAACAAGGGATTTCTGTATAGACACAGGATCGACAGGAGGGTAAGTTCTGTTAACACACCTAACTGTAATGCACACACAAACACAACAAACCTAACTAAAAAAAAAACACACAAATCACATCATGCCTAGCTAACTAGTGGCATCACTATTTAGTATTTTTTTTGTATTTACCACAGTATCTTAAAAATAAATAGCATTTTTACAGCTGTAATCCCATTAATTACAAATATAAAGCATTTTATAACTGTAATGGGAGCCTGCAAGAAACAGCATTTATTCCTTATTGATATAAGCTATAACGGGTTTTTCATTTACTTCTCGATGTTTTCCCCTCACAGTGACGCTAACAAATAAACTTGTGTGCTCAATTTCTTGTTTAAAGCAGACTCTGTCTCAACCCTAAAGTAGTTTGGACCGTTTTTTAAACTTGCAGCTGAGTCGGGTCCCTGAGAATGTGTTTAACCCTCTAATAGATTATTGACACAGTTTTATTGCCCCAAGAGGAAACATCCATCTTTAAAGTCTGACTGCCTTAAGTACAGTTTGCAGCCGACTGGCTCCTGCCTATAAATATGTCCAGCACTATACTTCAGCATGATATAACTGCAAGTGCATGCACGGAATTGTTAAATATTTCAATCAGGCTTGCAATCACTGATCCATAAGAATAGGAAATAGTGCTATGACTTTGTACAAAATGAACATGACAAAAAACAGAATGTATCAGTCATCCCACAATGCAAGTTAAGTGTACAGGCCATTGTTTTGGTCATAATTTTAAATAATGATTATAATTGTCATTGTCTGAAATTTTATAGGATTTTATTGGATGTAACCATGTACAGTAGTCCCTCATTTATCGCGGTCAGTTGGTTCTAGACCTGATCGTGATAATTGAATTTCTACAAAGTAGGATTTTTTTTATTTATAAATGAACAATTTTCGTAGTTAGTGACATAGAAAAGCTGTTTACGACCTTCTACGTTTTTTTCTTAACGTTCTTTTTTTATTGCACTTTTTTTCATTCTACACATGACGTAACACCCCTATAGTCACCTTTAGACACACATTACCCATTATTTTAGACATCATGCGATTTAAGATATACTGTAAGTAAGACTCGTGCTGTGTGTGTTGCTTTAAATGTGTTCCGGCGGTAGGGGAGTTGACGTTGGAGGTTTGGAGTTGAGTTTCAGCTTGGTGTGGGTCACAGGCAACGGTAACTCATATTTTTAGTAGGGGTTTTCATGAGGTATTTTTGTGCCTGTAGTGAGATAATTCAAACCTGCAAGTCTGTTGTTCCAGCGGTCAAGTCTGGTGCTTGTGTGTCTCACCGAACATTATAGTAACATTACTGACAGCTCGTGACCGGCGTAGAATACTACATATGTTCACATTCACGAATGAGTCTCCTGAATGCCTTATATTTGTTTATATTTAGTTCATTTAGTCATTTTTATGCTTGAAAAATGCTTAATTTAGGCAAAAAGTATTAAACATTTGCTTAAATATGCATATTTTTTTACTAATAACAGGCCATATTTAACCATGAAACAGCATGATTTATTAATCAATATAATTAAGAAAAAACGTGATAGAGTAAAGCCGAGAAATTCAATTCAGTTCAATTGAATGGGCAAGGGGGGGCGGATTACTGTTGTTTGGTTTTCAGGCGTGATGCAAGTGATTCATCAGATCATGTCTCAAGTCCTGCCTTGCAAATTGACTTGGTTTATTTTCAAAATTATACTACGTTGGTGTGTATTTCCAGCAAAGCACAGCAAGAAGACCCCCTCTTGAACGTCCCCTTAAACTGTGCTCCGGTTAGCCACACATTAAGTAAGTACTTGTTGGCATAAATAATATGATAGGGCAGAAAATATCATCTGAAACTAAAGCAACATTTGATGCCTCCAGTTAGATAATGATTAACATATAAAAGTTTGTCATAACTGTGTTATTAAGAAACTGCTCGTAAAGCGCTCTATAGCCTAGCACACTATAAATAGCTTGAGAATGCATGAGAAGGACACAAGGGGTTGCACGTGTGTGGGTGTGTGCCACTAATTGAGATACAAATGCAGCAGCTCCGTATTTGAAGACTTATCATAAGCTAAGACGTTGCACCATCGTTAGTACTCCTTTGAGGGAGGATTTTACAACTCTGGACAGGTACCATGTCAGCAAAATGGTCTTCATTTGTCCAAACACTAATTAGGTAAGCAGTGGAAATAAAACCATGCTACCAAACACAACAAACACATGCTGTAGAGATAACCTTCTAGAATTTTCAATCCCACTTGCTCAATACAGGCAATAATTGCGTTTAATTATCATGCTCAGCCTAATGCGATTGATAGGAGACTTTAACATACATCAGCAGTGGTAGCAGCTATATTAATGAGGCTGATCAGACATCTTTTTCTCCCTGGAAATGTCTTCTTGTGTGACATAAAAAAATGTCGTCCAGGATTTTTAAACTGGCAACGAATTGTGTTACTTCTGTCTGCATGCGTTCTTCCACTGTGCTTTGGATTATGCTTCTCTGTAAGTCCAGCCTTATTGTGCAGACACTCATTGTACTTTCGTTGGCCAGCTTTTCAGTCACTAGCTGGTCTGTATTATTTATTGTTTGATTTATTCTCAAAACTTGAGTGGTTCAATGTTGTTTTGGCATTTTTAAAGGCCATCATCATCTATAATATTGGTAGTAAACCTTACCCGAGTTCTGTTTGTATTGGTTTATAAAGCTTCTGGCCAACAAATGAACATTTAAAACTGCCTATGTGACTTGTATTTTATTTAATACGCTGTTTCTTTTGCAGTAAACAGTCCCAATCGTTTGTTTTGTCTTTGACAGTAAAAAAAAAAAAAAAATCTCGACCTTACTTGTACTCGAGACACAATGAACGTGCATTGCATTGCTGCTGAAGGGAAAACAAAAGAATGGTGACGTTACCGCTTGGCAGGAGTAAATAAATGTTTGAGTGTCCCATCTGTCAAGTAAATGGAGGAGCGACAGGGCTAAAAGACTGTAAATATAACAGTCAGCCATTACTCATATTTGGAGGAAAAGCATTTAATTCATTCTATCACGTAGCGCTAAGCTGGGTTATATTGTTTCCCCAGGATCCGATGACATATTGTCTTAAAAAAAGAGTCTTTATTAAACCAAAAGAGAATCAAGCTCACAGGGAGCAGCATGACTCAAAAAATAAAAAAGTATCAAACAAACAAGACAGAGAAGGAGGAATAATACAAGAACTAGGAAGGCTTACAGGGCTGCGGAATGCATCGAGGCCAAAATTCAGAGTGCAAACAGTTCAAGAAAGCAAAGACTAAGGCTATGTTCACACTGGAGGTCAATTCCGATTTTTTCGCTCATATGTGACAGGTATCAGATTTTTTCTTGTCAGTGTGAACAGCACAATTCCAATTCTTTCATATGCGACCTAGGCCTCTTTCGTATGTAGATACAAATCCGATACGGCATGTATGCAATGCTACTGCCGTCTGAATGCTCTAGTCTCATATGCGGGGCATGACACATTATTATTATGTTTTTAAGGAAAAGTAGTTACATTATTTATTTGGAAATTGAAAAGACCAAGAAAATTCAAATCCCAACAAATTTTTTCCATGAAGATGAATAATTTCCTTTTCGGTAATGCACAGATCATTGCTTTAAAACTTCTGATAGTAACAGGTTTCTTAAGTAATCTTTTATTGAGCAGAGAATTATATTTGATATTGATAACACAAGTGGGTGTTTACACCGGACCGGGGTCTCTGCAGGTTTCAACAAATTAAAGACTTAAAGACTTTTTAAGACTTTTTTAAGACCATAATGAATACAATTTTCAACACATTTCACATCCTTACTGGTAAAAAAAAATGAAAGACAGTCTGATATCAAACAATATCAAATTTATTGATCTTGATAAATCCTGAACGAAATTCTGCACAGGTACTTTAGTTTGGTTTTGTAGTTATGTTATATCATCCTCAAAAATCTAAACATTTAAAAGCGAGGCTGAAGTTTGTTTTAAATGAAAGTAACGTTAAAGGGATAGTTCGGATTTTTTGACATGAAATTGTATGGCATCCCCGTTAGCAGTGTGGTGCATCAACAGTGACTTACCCCCCAATTGGTCCTCTGAGCCGAGTTCTGGTCGGATTTCGGTGATGAGGAACAGTTCCGGTTAGCTCATGTCACAAACACACGCAAACAGCAGTGACCTGGAGAGATGCAACACACACAGAGACCCGCTGGAGTAAACTATAGAGTAGATAAGAAATATATGTTTTTTTTAATTGAAATGTACCTAACAGTCACTAATATTGAAAACACAGTAATTTGTCTAAATGGGTCTTCAAAAAAGAGATCGTCCTATATTCAGGTCAATATGGTGTATACATAAAATATAATGAGTGGCCATTCATTTTTTTTGGCTTACGATCAAAATTAGAAACAAGAAACTGACATAAAGTGTGAGCTG
The DNA here is from genome assembly GCF_027744805.1 of Dunckerocampus dactyliophorus. Lineage (NCBI taxonomy): Eukaryota > Metazoa > Chordata > Actinopteri > Syngnathiformes > Syngnathidae > Dunckerocampus > Dunckerocampus dactyliophorus. Next base: position 20,433,213 of record NC_072824.1, on the reverse strand, counting down.
ATTTATCAAATTAATGTTTAAAAAAATACTTAACAGACATGAATTTTGTTACAAAGTGCCAACACTTTGGATGCACCAGGACCATCTTGGAGACAAAGTTGCTTTAAACAGGTCAGAGACAAGTAGGAGGGTAGTGAAAGAAACACAGCAGGCAGAGAAAGTGACACAGAACGGCCCTGAGAGGGACGGTGTCTACAGTATGTGTGTGTGTTTGGGGGTGAGTGTGAGAACAATTGTGGCTAACTTGTCTGTCAGTCTCAATCTGTGATTGACACCTCGGGGTCCAATGGTCCTCACTTGGCCCACTGGCTCTCCCTGTCAGGATGTCGGGCACAGGGTCACACTCACGCACAAAAGCACAGTCTTACAGGGTGAAAGGATCTCACCCTTGCCGCTCTCATCCTTGTTTCTCTCCTAAATGTCCACCCGAAGAAAACTGTAACAGGTGGGATATCAAGTCTTGGGCCCTACTAATACAATATAACACAAACCTGAGTTATAAATGCACTTTCATAGACACATCAAGTTCCTGTGTAATGGAAAGAACCTCACAAGAGTGTGCTTTTCTCTCACACACGCATGCATGCGCTGCACTGTGAGGTGAAGTCCTGTGAGAGATACATTCTTGCTGACTGGACCTTAACCTTTGACAGTTGAACTATAACCGTTACACTGCCAGCACTTTGTGTGTGTGTGTGTGTGTGTGTGTGTGTGCACGCTTGTTGTTAGATTTATTGTGAGCTTTATATTTTATTTGTTGTCAAACTACATCCAGCCAATCAATTACCTCTCAATTTATCTCAGTCTCCCTCACCCTTATACACTAAACATCTGATTTCCGAGTGCATGTATGTGTGTTGCCAGCTGTACTGCTGTACAAGCACATATTTTACTCTTCAATATCACTGTGGCATTCATTAATTATTCCAAATGTTTTACTTATTTGCTATGTGCAATATTCTTAGGCCTTTATTAGATACGTTGATTCTGTGTATCATTTGGGTTTTACGGATAACCACATGTTTTCTTCATAATTAATCTACAGCTAAAAAAATGAACAAACATTTGTTTTTCTTATTTTCTTCTACGCTGAGTTCACCTGGAAGACGTTTGGAGAGGAGGGAGCCCGCCTGCGTGACTCGCGCTGGCGGCGTAACGCTAGTGCGCGATTATATTATATATTTATCAGTGCGATTTCCGCTTTCAAAAGTTTAATTATGTCAGCAAAAGCCTCCAAACCTTCTACATTATTTTTGTGTATTCTAGATTTTCCCGGTCCTCCTCTGTCTTCCTCTACATTTCGTTACCTGCACTCCCGAGTCCACGCAAAACTATTCCCAGGTGAACTCGGCATACCAAACGGAATCGTTGACTTTATAGGCTTATTATTATCCATCTTCTTCATATTTGATTTAATGAATAGATGTAAAACAAGGTTGTCGTTATCTATTTTTTGAGTGTTGGTTTGAAAAGGAAAATCAAATGAACGAACGATACATGGATTATGTTGTTTTAGTATACAGAAATACAGTATATCCCTGCTTTTCATCCATAAAAGTATCTGTTTTTGACGTACAGCTGATTCATAACACACTCGAAATAAGAGTGGTGTGTATTTGTGCTTGTTTGTTCTTTAGCGGTCTACTGTACTTTCTGTTTTATGGATGATGAAAAATAAGATGGGGGGTGTCATTCTGATTCTGGAGTGGGGTAACCCATTCCTTTGACACCATAGTGACTCAAATCGTAATAAGAAACGATCATATTCGGACCTTTTTCCAGATCCTCACCAAATGTTAATGCATTCCTCCTTGGTACGTGCACTCATCCCTTACCTGTCAAAATGAGTGCTGTGCAAAAAGGTCATTGAAAATAATAAAATTAGTGGTGACCTAAGACCTTTGCATGCAATGTAAGATTTGAATGCTCAGTTTGGACTGACCTCATGGACGTAACCATGTTTAACCATTTGTGTAGTAGTAATTTAGTTTGCAGTTGAGTGGAAGTCTACTAAATCATACTTTATTACCATTAAAGTATTCAGTGCCATGGTACTGTATATTATTAGTGTCTTTGTCCTTGGAGATAAAGGAGATGACATTCATTATTTTTGTCTGCACGTGCTTATGATGTGACAATCTATTTTTTCCACAAATACAGGCAACATTAAAAAGGTATATGGATGTAAATGCATAATATACTCATATACATATTCATATGCACAAGTATGTGTAGGTGAATCCATCATTATTCTAATGAAGTTAAACATGTTTTTGCTTATATAACAAGTGTCACAATAACATTGACCTACGGCAGATTTGCCAAAAACATAAACGTTCACTTGGCTGCTGTGACCGATTTTTATGTCTGATCAATACGGCTTAAAGCCTTCCTTTGTGCTGCTTTGTCCATGCGGTGCTTGTTAATTGCAGTGGAGGAAATATGCTTCCATTATGTTTGTGGTACATGTGTGTCCTGTGTGTGTGTGTGAATGTCTGTTGACATGCACTTTAATGAGAGCAGGTGTCCGCGCGTGTACGTGTGTATGTGTAAAACTGTGTCTGCACTAGTAGGGGGTTTGTGGCTAATGGAGTCATAATTGATGCTGAGTCAGGATCACCGCTGATTGCAAGGGTTGGATGCCAACATAACGAGGGCAGACGCACACACACGCGCACGCACATGCACACACCCGCACACTTCCCTCTGAAGTGCTCATATGCACACCTCTGCACATAAACCCACTTTAACTAATATAGTCACTAGCCCAGACATCCCTCTTGCAACCTTTTATGACCTGCTTTATGCACACACACACACATACACACACACATACATATATATGTATGTGTATGTATATACATATGTATATGTATATGTAAACAAGTTAACCAGTGTTTATATTAAGAAATAAAAACAGTGCTCAGTATATTCATTTTAAAGACAAAGCCGTATTGTCAAGGTGATTGGAGTTGATGCGTGCGACGTCATTGTTTTCACATTCTTAATGTTAAAGCGAATGTAAAATCACACACACGCAAATGGGAGAAAGTGTTAATTACACTGGAGCAGATGAAGCTAAAATCAACTTGTCATCTTTCATTTTGGTTTCTGTTTATGCATTATTTTAAAATGTACCTTGTGAAAGGGAAACTACAGTACGTCCATTGTACACAATGTTTAGCCATGGGCCATGAAGCTTTGGCAGGACATGTAAGTAATGTATGTAGTGTATGTAATGCAGATGATATATTAACGAAGGTATATGTAACGCATGGCCGCACGGTGGGCAGGTGGTTAGCCGCGACCCGAGTGAGGATAAGCAGCATAGAAAATGAATGAATGAATGTGTCATGCATCAACGATGCTATAAAAGTACCATGGCTTGCATGATGAGAAATATAGTTTTGGGGGTAGCTTTTCTCAACATTGTGTTCTAAACTAAACGTGTGCTGTTCAAAGAATGATTTATGACAATGCAGTTCATCAATCCATCACTTTGGACCAAACTGACATATCTTAGTGTTGTCAAGCACTGGGGGGTTTAAATAGGGGGTTAATAACAGTGCCACCATGTGGCGTGTTTGTCAGAAAAATAAAAGCACAGAAAACACAATAAGGTTGCTTGTTTTGAAATTACATATACAGTATATACAGTATATACAATATATATATAGTGGTGTGAAAAAGTGTTCGCCCCCTTCCTGATTTGTTATTATTTTGCATGTTGCGTGTCACACTTAAATGTTTCAGGTCATCAAACAAATTTAAATATTAGTCAGTGACAACACAACTGAACACAAAATGCAGTTTTTGTAATGATTTTTGTTTTTTATTAAGTGAGAAAAAAAATCCACACCTACATAACCTCGGGTGAAAAAGTGATTGCCACCTAAACCTAACAACTGGTTGGACCACGCTTAGCAGGAACAACTGCAATCAAGCATTTGCGATAACTTGAGTTACCAATGAGTCTCTTACAGCGCTGTGGGGGAATTTTGGCCCACTCGTCTTTGCAGAATTGTTGTAATTCAGCCACACTGGAGGGTTTTCGAGCGTAAACTGTTTTTTTTTTTAAGTTCATGCCACAGCATCTCAATAAGATTCAGGTCAGGACTTTGACAAGGCCACTCCAAAGTCTTCATTTGGTTTTTCTTTCATTTCATTTCAGCTTGAGGTCACAAATAGATGGCCGGACCTTCTCCTTCAGGATTTGTTGGTAGACAGCAGGATTCATGATTCCATTTATCACCTTTATGCCTTTATGTTCTTTTTGTTCAGCAGTGGTTTTGGTCTTGGAACCCTGCCATGCAGGCCGTTTTTTCCCAGTGTCTTTTTTATGGTGGCGTCATGAACACTGACCTTACCTGAGGCAAGTGAGACCTGCAGTTCTTTTGATGTTGTTGTGGGGTCTTTTGTGACCTCTTGGATGAGTTGTTGCTGCACTCTTGGTCATTTTGGTTGGCCGACCTCTCCTGGGAAGGTTCACCACTGTTCCATGTTTAAATATACACTGCTAATAGTTAGATATAACCTGAGAATACTATGACCTGAATGAATGACAGTATTCACAGCCATAATAGATACAGTAGCTAGATACTTTATATCTATCTATGTAATAATAGCAGTAGTAATGGTGGTAGTGTTTATGATCCCGCTGTAAATGACGATGATGATAGCTGGGTTTGCTTGAGAGATGAGGAAGAGTATCACAAGTGGATCAGACATTTTGATGAGCCTCTATATGAGCCGGTATCGTGGAGAAAGGGATCTGACAAATTCTGAGCCTGGTGATGTCAAAGTATGCACATTAGATGAGTAAATTTACTCCCATCACAAACGTTGGGTCATACTGACGATTTTTGTATTTGACAGTATCCCTTTCTCTCAATTTTCAAGCGACAACCTTTTGAAATAGTAATGTCAAAACTGAAAAAAAATCCGGCGCCGAAAGGGTTACTGTAAGTTATGTTTTAACAGGGGGGGGCAATCACTTTTTCAGACAGGGCCATGTAGGTTTGGATTTTTTTTCTCCCCTAAAAATAAAAAGTGTCATTTAAAAACTTGTGTTCAGTTGTGTTGTCAAGCATTATGTGTTTGACAAGTGTGACAAACGTGCAAAGAAATAACAAATCAGGAAGGGAGCAAACACTTTTTCACAGCACTGTATACAGGTATATATATATATATATATATATATATATATATATACAGTAATATATACAGTATATATACAAGCATGGAAAAAAATGATTAGACCACCGTTGTTTCTTCAGTTTATTGATCCATTTTAATGCCTGATACAACTAAAGGTACATTTGTTTGGACAAATATAATGATGATAGCAAATCTATCTCATAAGAGTTTAATTTAAGAGCTGATATCTAGCAACTTCCATGGTTTTCTTGATAATAACCAAAATCACTTAAGTTCTTACATGAATAGCTATAACATTGTACTGCCAAAACATTTAACTCTTATGAGCTATTTTTGTTGCCATTGTTATATTTGTCCAAACAAAGGTACCTTTAGTTGTATCAGGCATTAAAATGAACAAGAAACTGAAGAAACAAGGGAGGTCTAATGATTTTTTTCCATGACTGTATATATCTATATATATATATAGATATATATATATATAGAGATATATATCTATATATATATATAGATATATACATACATAGGAGCTATATACAGTATGATACGCACACTAGACCTTATGGTATACTCTGTCCTTGACACATGCATTTTACACTAAAACTGTTTACTGTTTTTTCAATAACTACTCTAAGAGGTAGAAAGTCGGAGAGTTTGTGTTGGGTGTGTGTGTGTTTTTGTGTCTCTTGTGTGTCAGTGATTCTACAGTGTTCATTGTCCCTGAAAGCTACTGGAGTTTCTAAATCAAGTCTTTTATGAAGTTCTGCTGCTCTGGGCACACCATTAACATTTCATGTCACCCTGACTGCGTCTCTGACGTACTCCCATGGGCACCACGCAGGAAGCACCTCTTTGAATAATATACAAAATCCCACCATATTTTATATAGTTTGATGAGGCCCAATATTATTTTTTATGTGAGAACCGCCGTTAAGAGTGGGCGGCTGCCGACCTTGAACCTGCAAAGATTCCTAAATTTCATGTTCAGTTTGACCAAGAATGCCTCAAATCTCAAAGCAGGTTTTATTTTTAATCAGACCAGTGCCGAGGGGGGCTGGGTGGAGCATTTTTCTCTCTCTTAAGTTTCATTACTTTCCCAGACTTTATAGTCTTTTTCTATCACTGTGTCCTCACTCTCTCAACACTTGGCTCTCACTTGTCAGTTCTGACGTGCAGCCTGACTTAAGTATCAGGCTTGGTCACGTAAGCTCATCTCATTATCCCACCCCACCTTAAGTGTGTTTGTATGAGTGAGTGATGGGTGTGTAAGCCCTCCCCCCTCCCCTTAACTCTCTTGCGTGCTGTTTGAAATAAAGCGACAGATAATCGCAGGGCTCTGGTGAAGCAAGCTCATCTGAGCGCCAATCGATACAGACGCCATAGCTTCAAAGCGAGCCTTCAAAGAGGAGAGAAATAGCCATATGCTCAGCGTGCTTTATGTGTGAGTGTGTGAGGAGAGGGGGAGGAAGGGGGGTGTAGAACAAATGTGTGGAAAGGGCCTGATATCACTACTACGATGAGAAAAGTGGGACGATTCAGTGGTGGACATTATCTTAAAAATGAGTATTAGGGTTACACGGAAATTGAAAAAAAACCAAACAATTATGACACTGAAGTCATGGAATTACCTAAATAAAGCTGCTTTGAGACACCTGCTAGAAAAATACTGGAATATCTATGCCTTTATTTAGTTTTACTCCAACCTCTTTTGCTCAGTTGTTTTGAATTTATTTGCCCTCCATGGACCGCGTCACACAATTTTTCCAGAGGGGAAAGGAAAGGAAAGGAAGTACGTAGAGCTGTTTTTTAAATGTAGTTGGCTGTTGTTTTTATATATTTGTTCAAGTGTATATATCGAGAGGTAAATATCTTAAATTGAAAACTATTTAATTATAATGGTAAATTAACATTTATTACCACATGAACACACACTAAAGTACCAAAAATTGGTATCATCGAGCACCGGTACCTATTCCCAGGTACCGGGTATCGGGGGTCGGTACCGTATCAGTTCAAATGTAAAACGTACCCATCCCTAAAATGAGTAACGCTCTAAAAATTGTATAGATTGTATTTTATCCATATTGGGATTTTTGGCCATTATTTTCAGGGCGTGGTTGTACAGAGATGTGGTGGGTCTGATTGTAGAGGGCGATGCTTGAGCCCAAGCTGTTACACAGTAGGAAAAGTGTGAAAAAAAGTCAGCATGCATGAACAACTGAGCTGCCTGGATGGGTATATCTTATTACCTTAAAACAATACGCGGGGGGGGGGGGGGGGTAACATCTTTATTCATTCATCACACAGGAACACGGGTGTGCAGAGCTGACCGAGTTGAAGAGGTGGAGACGTTTCTAACAGGAATGAAGTAGGAAGAAGTACAGCATATTTAATTCTGGAAAAAGAGAGAAGGCGTCAGAGGCAAGGAAAACAAGTGACGATAACGGGAATAAAATAAACAGGAAATACGACAACGCATTGGGTTTACCGTGAATATACCATTACAAGAATGCGAAAATCACGAGGAAATGTAAAGTCGTAATTGGCTGGTTAAAAATATATCAAGTCAGAAAGAGAAAGGGGTTATAGCATTCCAAGAGCATAAAACACATAAAAAATTGGTAATATTTGTCACGGTGATGCTTAACATGCTTAACAAGGTACGTGAAGGAACGTCACATGATTAAATTCAGCACGTCCGAAAAAGAGTAGGAAGAAGTAGAGCATATTTAATTCTACCCGTTCTCCATATCTATTACTGATAATTAAACCCGCCATGTGTTTAACTTGTTGGCACTTTGAATACATTGTTTCCATTTTTTCATAAAAAGTTTGTTCACATTTCACTTCCTGCGTTTAAGTTCCTCAGACCAGAGATTGTGTAGAGATCGATGGACAGCTTATGTCAGGTTTGCAAAAAACGTTTTCTACCAACTGCTGGATGCAGAAAAATGAAAGGGCCACTATGATACATTTTGTACATTAAAGATGCTGAAACCAATCCAATGCAGAGCAAGTTTTGATCATTTATTAATTACGGTAATTTATTTTGAAAAACCATGATAGAGTGAAGCCGCGAAATTTGAAACGTGAAGTGGCGAGAGAAGACTGTATTAGCTGCTGATTCCGAAGGCACGTCAGGCTGCTGTGTTTGTATGGGAATTTTGACATTGACTTCTTACAGTTTCAACATTGAAACATTTATTTGTTCTATTATTATCACTTTATTATTGTAGCTTTTTTTATTGGAACTACAAAAATGTACTATCCAATACTCCTCTGCATCATCGTGTTGTGAGGTGACAGTTGACGTACAGAAGTGCTTGCTGTGATTTGCCGGTATCTTCCTTTAAATTGGACAAAATTACTGTTTTGTAACCCTCTAATATATTACGACTCTTGTCATCTTTTATTCAGCAAACCGGCAGCTGCTGTGGTCTTTGTTGAGGGAATGGAGCTGGGAGGACACACACATGTACCTACCCACAGATGGATGTGTGTGTGAGATGATGGGAGTGCAGCAGGGAATTCTGTTTAAAGACATACAGAATGGTGTGAAGTGAAAGGAGTGAGAAAAGAGGTGTAGGGACATATGCACATGCGAGAAGAAAAGAGTGCTCACCTTCTTCAGACTGAAAATGAGAGCTGTGTATGTGTCTAATTAGCTGAGACAAGCAGGTGTAAAAAAGTAATTCATGACACAACTAACTGACTTTGTTATCTCTTCCTGCACTTCTGGTGTGAACGCACACAAGCAAAAATGCATTTGCAAGGCCTGCATGCCTTAACGTAGCGACACTGTGGGGTTATCCACATGGAAACATGGTAACACGGCAAAGTATTTTATCGTTTCAGCATCTCACCCACATGGAATCGGTGTTCCGGGTGCCCTGAAACAGTATTTTTTTCCAGATTGGGAACATCTCAAAATGCCGGCTTGTTGTTTTCGTGTAGATAGCAGCCACCTATGTCTTACGAAAACGATGATGTCACCGACCTAACACCATCCCGTCGCCGTCACATAACCAGAAGTAAGCTTTGATGACAAGCCAACATAATATGTGAATATTTTGACTGACATGACTCGCCCCAGTAGTCATTCTCCTGGTATTTTGTTGTCTTACACTCCATAATGACTTACAGAAGTCTAGATGAGCCTTGGAAAGCAGAAGACGACGACTTATGCGGATGCGTTCTTTCTTCTTCTATGGTTTAGTGTGTTACTTGGTTCCATCTGTGTGTCTGCCACAATGTCAGCGCCACACGTGGTGTGCCTTGTGTATTACATTGTTTTCACTCAGTGATCCCTTCCCGTCTGGATGCAAGTATTTACTAATCCGGCATAGTGTGGACGCAAATTTTTTTCAACCCGCCAAAAAAAATCAAAAATCTTGTTCCCGTGTGGACACGCCCTGTATGTGGCAATTACCTCCACCAAGGAGAATGTTTTCATTCAAGCTTTTGTATGCATGTGTGCAACTTCCTGTCTAAGGTTTTTGGTTAAACTCTGTCACTCTGAAAAAGGCGCTAATGCTTATTTCAAGACAGAGTATCTCACAAAAGTGAGGACATCCCTCACATTCAGCAACCATTTTTTTTATTACAGTATATCTTATCAAGCGACAATACTATAGAAATGGAACTGAAATGGATATACTTTAGAGTAGTCAGTGTAAAGCTTGTGTAGTGGCATATACTATCCACTGAACATTACACAACAGGCGGCCATTATTGTCTATATAACTGGTAACACACAAAATAATTACATCAAGCATGGTGATGGTGGCATCATGGTCTGGGGCTGCATGAGTGCTGCTGGCACTGGGGAGCTGTGGTTGATTGATGGAAACATGAATTTCAAATTGAACTGTGACATTATGAAGCAGACCACGATCCCGTCCTGTGATAATAAGCCCCAAAACACCTCCAAGATAACAAGTGCCATGCTGAGGAAGATCAAGGTAATGGAATGGCCAAGTCGGTCTTCTCCATGCCTGAATTCAATTTAGCACCTGTGGAGCGCCCTCAAGCAGAGGGGAGGTGGAGTAGTGGGGAAGGCAAGATTTATTTCTATAAAAGGTTGCTCATAAAGCTTTCAGTTTGTTCAAAAGTTCTGTTATATGTGTTTTAAAAGACAATTTGTCATCAAGCCAGATATCCAGATAGAAAATGATAGCCGTTCTAAAGGAGCCCCATCAACAGTAGATACATTACTTTTTTTTTAACCAATGGAAAGTTTTTTTTTGTATAGATTTTGTTTAGATTTTTCTGGATTTTATACCAATTTCAGTTGAGCAAGATTAAATTAAAAAATGTTTTGGATTAAATAAAAATCAGAATGAAGATTTTGCAAAGCTTGGTCAACTGAGATGGAAATTGAGTGGATAACTTTGTCATTCCCTGTACAGATGGATTAATCTGTTTCTGATACTGTCATTAAACTCATTAACATATAAGGAAAATAACAGTGGTCCTAAAACAGACCCTTGCAGACATTCAGATAGTTTAATTGGAAACCATCAGCCACCACAGCCTACATTCTACAAGAGAATCATTCTCAATCCATTTACAGGACGCATCATCGAAGCTAATGTTATACACTCTAGACGTACAGCATGGTCAACTGTGTCAAAGCCTTTAGAAAGATCTATAAAAAGAGTAGCACAATTGAGTTGGTTGTCTAAAGCATGCACAATATAATTGACAACCTTTGTGGCTGCTGACACAGCACTACAGTATGTCCAGGTCTAAAAAAAACAAACTGGGACATACAGTATTTAGGATGTTATGTTTTGGTAGGTAGGAATACATTTGATTTCTTATGAGACCTTCTAATATTTTTGAAAAAGGAAATAAGGAAAAACTATAATGTTCCGTGTTTGTTGAGGTAAATGTAGATTTGTTGATTGGTACATTCTGCCCTATGTTCTGGAAGAAATGACAGTGTTTATTGAGAATGTCGTAGAGTCCATTTTTCTTAGAAATGGAGGCAGTGTCTTGGGAGATCTGTACTGGTAAGCATAAGTAGGGGTTCTTCGAGAGAGATTTGATTATTTACCAGAACTTTGATGGATTGCCATAGCAGTCTGATAAAGATGTAACATAGTAAGATGATTTTGCTTTACAGATTTCAACAAGGCAATACTGCCAATCATCACTCAGTCCAGAGGCACGGGCCTTGTACAAGGCAATGTTCCTATTGCGCAACATTGCAGCAATGTCAGATGAGAACCAGGGGTTATTCGTGTTCTTCCCTCTTAATTTCATAAAGGCTGCATGTTTATCACTAACAGAGTTAAATGTTTTAACAAAATAATTTAGGGCTACATTAGGATCCCGGATCGTAGTTATATAAGGTATATCAGTCAAGGACAAATCATATAAAAAAAAATAATGATCCACAGAGTTCTTAAAAGTCCTTTTCGTAATACAACAAGGCTTACATTTTTCTTGCTTCACATTTCTAATAGCATACCCCCGCGACCCTAAACAGGAGAAGCGGCATAGAAAATGGATGGATGGATTTCTAATACAAGCGATCAGGCAGTGATCACTAAAGTCAAGAGGGAGGAGAACTCCAGAGGATTTAAAGATATTTAAAATGAGGTCCAATAAGGTAGCCATCTCCAGGTTAGCTGCATCAGGCCTTGTTGTGGCAAAGGTGAGATGATATTGGATGAGCTAAATCCGAAATTGCAGATGATGGTGCTGAAGGAGGACGATATACTCCTAAAACAAGCAGTTTTCCACAGTTAGCACTGTTACCCAAAGAGACACTTAGTGCCAAATTGTTGTATTTGCAATACAAAGTCTGTCTGAGGTTGAATGAGTGAAGGAATAATCACTTGCTGTGACTGATATTATTGGTTTAATTTTTATTAAATTCTTAGGATTTCTGCACAGGATGTGTTTTGATTTTTCAAACCAATTATTAAGCCAATCTATTGTAAAAACTGGAATAGATAAAGGTGCGCGAGCGAGCCCAGAAGTAAGGGAGTCACAGTTACAAAGCACCACCAGTAGTAGCATCATCAGTAATAACAACAGCAGTATCAGCAAGCCCCTTCAAAGACAGGACTGAAGCATGAGTAAGTTAAGGTATGGGTGGGGTCTTGCTGGAGGAAGTATTATTACAGGCTAAAAACAATAAAATGACTCAAGTTTTGAATCCGTTTTTCAGTCCAGTCCGCCCAGTGGCGGTTGCAAAGTTCTTCATCCATTCATGCAGGCCACTGTGCCGTGTGGAAAACATCTCTGGTGGGATCTCCTTGTCTTGCCAGTAACGTTGGAAGCCATCAGGACCGTCGAGGTTCCATTTTTGTCTCATCAGAGAACGTAACTTTCTTCCACCTTTCGATGTTCCATGTTCCATGTGCTCTCGTGCAAATTCCGAACAGGCAATTTTGTGGCATTGAAGGAGGTGAGGGATTTGAAGATATTTTTTGTTCTTAAAAGTCTTCTCTCACAGATGGCGTCTGATGGTTATTAGACGGCGCTCTGTACCAACCATCATCTGGGCCGAGGATTGGCTCGTGTCTTGATGGACAGCCAATTGGATCCTCCAGCTCAGGGCCGGTGACATTTTTTGGGTCTACCACTTGACTTTTTTGTTCCATACCACTTAGGATCTTTTAAGAAGCTAAAAACGACTTGTTGTATCTGACCTCAGCAGCATTGGCACGCCGCGTGTGGCCTTGCTTATGCAGCTCAATAACCTGACTGGATTCAAAGAGAGAAAGCTTTTTTGCCTTTGCCATCAAGAGATCATGATAGTGTGAATACCTGACAGAAAATGACGTTGAATCCACGTTCATTTTCATTTTAATGGTTGTTTGCAATAAATTGCTTACTCCATTTTTTTTTTGTCTCACTCCCATTTCTTCCTTTTGCATTTTGAAGCTCTATTTAGACCCTCCTTAAGATCCAACAGTACAAAGTGTAAATTCTTTACATTTTTCAACTGGTCTTAAAATTTGGATCAGGAGTGTATAATAAAAATGTTTGTTTGGTATTGGTAACAGTCAAGTTCTTTAAGCATTACATTCATTAGCTTTCACATGTTTTCCGAGTAATAAATGCATGTTTATTGTCGATTTGTATTTAAGTGGCTTGACAGTAAATTACTGTCGAGGAAGCCCTGGAGCTAAAATGAAAACCCAACAATTATTCCAAGAGAGCAGCATTGCGTTCAGCAGGGTAAGTGGACACTATCATCATGCACGTAGCCACTAGGCCACTCAGACACTCATTTACTCCTAAACACACTCATCACTAATGAATCACAAGCTGCTTTCGCGCAGGCTGAGCACACAGTAAAGGATTGGCCAGCCTCCAGTATGCAGCACACACAGGCTTCGACAGAGATTGAGAGTGTGTGTCCAAGAGCCCAATTACCTTCACATCCAATGTAAGACAACAAGCTGCAGAGCTAATTACAAGGCCACAGCATGGAGATGGGATACACTGGAGCACGCACACGAGATAGCAAACTGTCGCATTTTCTGGTGTCTTGATTGTTTGTTTACAGCACATTTATCATAGAAATTAGTGCCGTTGTTAAAGTATTAGCATAAATGATGATTACAACCTCTGAGCCAGCGATCTTTATTGACTCATCAATAAGACTGTGATTGCAGTGTTAGCCAGATTGATTTACATGCCACTCCTCCTGCCAGCAAATCAAATGATACGGGATGCCTGCGCATGCACTAAGTTGTCATTCAGTAAAAATAATTAATTTCTTTTATTTATTACTTAAATGCTATCCATCTATTCAGGTGGCGGTTCGCCTGGGCATAAATATTGCTCGCCGACTGTGGTTGGCTATCAGTGATTGGACAGTGTAATTGGACCTAATGAATATGCCAACAGCTTGATTCTCTTTCTCGTCATTAAATACGACTGGTTTAGATTTACTGTGCTTACTCTAACAACTTAAAGACTCCATCAGTAGGGTACTTTACACACACACATGCACACACACACACACACACACACACACACACACACACACACACACAGAATGGCTTAGCTCAGTCGATCAATGGCCCCTTGGTCAATGTCTCCTTTGGGAGGGTTATCTATCTGCACCTCACTAATGAAACACTCTGATCGCCTTCTCAACCCTGTGTGTGTGTGTGTGTGTGTGTGTGTGTGTGTGTGTGTTTGAATGTCTGTTGTATTGAAATCTAAATTACAGCTTATTTCTATTTGTAGTTAGACGCATGCAGTTTAATTAAATTCAGTCATTGTCCACGTAAACAGGTTGTTCGCTGAGAACGTGTGTTCAGTCTCGCCTCTGCTTGTTGAGACTGTTTCTGTTTATTTTTGTCCCCAAATTATACATGGTGTCCAATGTTTAATTACGAGGAATTAGCCAAAATGGATGGTGTTAGTTTCAGAAAAGAACTGAGCCACTCACAGAGAGCTCTAATCCTAAAATGTGACTAACTGCATTTTGTTACTCACATTCATACCTATGGACAATGTAGAGTCACCAATTAACCTAACATGCCTGTTTTTGGAATGTGGGAGGAAACCGGGGTAACCGGAGAAAACCCACGCACGCATGGGGAGAACATGCAAACTCCACACAGAAATACCCACTGGAGATTCATCAGTGCATGTTTGACATCTTCTCTTTATACAGCTTGTTGCAGTTACTCCTTTATTTGCAATAAGTGCCACAAAATCGGCAAAAAATGTACTTAAGCCAGGTAAGTGTTGCAGTTACAAACAGTACTGTGTAGTTGTTTTGGCAACAGAAAAAAGAAGACGAACACACAGTGCACCAGCACTATCGCCCCACTTTCTGCTTTGCTCTGCCGGGGTCTGAGGGGAATAAATATTGTACAGGTTCCAGAGAGTCAGCAAATGAAGGCTGTTTTTCTGGAGTATTTTTGTGTATTTATTTGTTTAAACTATGCAAGTTCTCCCTTCAACTGAAGAATCTTTGCCGAGCAGCCTCTTATGATTATTTCATGAAAGTCACTATCAAATGATTTTTATTTGAGTAGCTTTGCACTGCTTCTGTCAGAATCTGGATCATTTGCAGCTAAAGCATTCATCTTACAAGGAGTGCTTTACTGCATTAAGTGGTTAACCATTTCATTAGAGAACTGTGTGACGACATACTGACCTCCCATGTCCTGTAAGCATGATGACGCAGCATTTTGTGTTCTGACTACTGTCGTTCCTCGCCACTTTGCACTTTGAATTTCGTGGTTTCATTTTATCACAGTTTTTCAAAAATATATTAATGTATAAATAATGTTGTTTCATGGTTAAATAGGGCCTATTATTATTTTTAAAAATATGCATATGTTACTGTAATGTTCGGTGAGACACACAAGTGCCAGACTTGATCGCCGGAACAGGATTTTATTGCAGGTTTGATTTATCTCACAACAGGCACAATACTCCCTAATAAAATCTCTAATAAACACAACTCTGAAACACAGACATCATTTCCTGTCCGCCTGGCATTCGGGTCCCCTAGGGAACACATTTATATCAACACATACAAGCACGAGTATTATTTATGTTTTAAATGGCTTATTTACTCTTATTATAGCTACTATATTGGGTAATACGAGGGATGTTCCGATCGATCAGCCACCGATCAATATCTGGCAATTTCCGTAAAAAACACGCGATCAGGATATGCCGACAAACGCCGTTCAAAGCCACTCACCAAAACCGATCGGCATGCTACGGCAAACACTACGTGTGTTGTGTCACGTAGGGTTGCCAACACCCGTATTGAGCCGCAACTCTTGTTGTCATTATACTAATTATGTCTTGCGCTCAAAACGCTATTTGTGTGTGGTTGTTTAATGAACAAAAACACATAGTGTTTGAGTAGCTCACCAAAGGGTCAAAGAATATTTGTTTCAACTCTCCGTAGTTTTTTATTGTAACTGTTCAATTCAGACTTGATACCTTTTATATAATGACAAATTAGCGCAAAATAGCATAAAAACGATAGCCACGCTGTTTGAGTGGAGCTATGCTTGGTAAATAAAGTCGTGTACAATTTAAATGTTGCCAGTCATAAATAAAACACCAATTGTTGACAGCTCTAATAGCGATGAAAGTTGGACGCCCCCGCAACCTGTTTTAAGTTAAGCAGGACAGATTTCTGTTTAATAAAGATATTTATTTGTATTATTTTATTCTGTAAATTTGTGTTATCCTGAACTAAAAAATAAATGATTAAACAATTTATTTCCCATGTATTCATATCACTCCATGCGTCAAATTAAATTCAGGTTTGTGTCAAAAAAAAGTACAAAAATCGTTTCACACACACAAAAAAAGACAATCCACTCGAAATTTTTTTTTAAAATAATTACCTATTTTCCAGGGGCCCTTGGAATTGTCTAACGATGCCACTGGCCAACACTACATAAATAATTAGAGAAATCACAGTTCATCGGTATTGATATCGGTATGGGACGTTCTAACTCATAGATGATCGGTATCTGAATCGTCCCCAGGTAATATGATAACTGGAGGGGAGTTATTTCATGTCTAGAAGGCTATAATAATGTTATAAAACTTATCTAGAAAGTCGTCAACAGGTGTAACTATAAAAATAGTTTATTTACAAATAAGGAATCCTACTTTGCTGAAATTCACTCCTCACGTTCGGGTCTGGAACCAATTAACTGTGATAAACAAGGGATTACTGTACAATGTTTTATCAACTGTTGTCTAGACTGGTTATGTCCACAATCAATACATTTTACATGAGGAAAAATAATGTACTGTAATGTTTTGTACAGGTCTATAAAGGTTTGTACATAGTGAGTGTAATTAATATACTGGCTCTTAATTATGGAATAACTACAAGGTATTTATAATGGGATTACATGAAGTGTTGTATTAGCCTTGTTGCATAGCCGTGGGTTATTTGAAATGTACTTTTTACATTTACAGGGAAAAGCTCTACAGGCCTCTTAGTGCAATCAGCCACCTTATTTTGAAGCACCGCACTCTTGTTCTTGTATCCATGCCGACGTTTCTATTAACGTATTCTCTCGCCCTCTCCCCTATATCTTTCCTTTTCTCTCTTCACAGTTTGACGTGTTCAAGTGCTTCTTAAGGTAAGACAGTTTCATTCTTGATCCCCCCATACCCTTACTGAAAATGCAGCATGACACCAACAGGAAACTCACTGTATATTGTGTTGACATGAAAAAGGAAAAATGAAACACTTCAAACTGCCACAAAAGAGGTCAATTATTGATGTATTTTTTTTTGTATTTATTCAGTGGGTATACAGTAGGGGTGTGCATTGTCTAGTATCTGGCCTTTCGACTCGTATCACGATTCATAGGTCACGATTGGACTCCATTTCGATATATCCCGATACTTAAGTGCAAGACGGTTATTGCGATTTTTAAAAATATATGATTCTGGAAACAAGTAATTATAGTACAAACTAAACTAGTACAAATTTGTATGAAATATTTAATTATCTGAAATGTCGGAAGTATAACTGCAACAGCTACTGTATTTAACAACAAGTTGCAGACTTGCTTTGGGTTTAAATTGAACAGTATATAAAAATGCTCCTGTTTTAAGAAAGTAAAGTGCAATCCATTTTCAAAACCGCTTAAATGTATTTGAAGGACATACCTTAAAGGCTGTAAAAACATCCTAGAAGTCCAGGCATCACATGTTAATGTAAGTCGCTCGGCAAAGTGAAGATCACCCAGCACATTGTTTTTTACTACTTTGTACAATCGGGGCAAAGCAACGTCAGTGAAGTGTTGGCTCTAAAGCGTTCCTCATGTAACGAAAGCCGTCACCTTCCACCGAGCTCAGAGGGCGCATGTCTTTGGACTTATAGTAAGTCACTGAGTGTGTTATTTTGGTGGCACACGGTGAGCTTATTCAAGAGTTTGGGATGAGGTAGTCGCTTGTTCTCCCCTTACCTCCACTTCACTGTGATGTCTGGCAACATGTGCACGGGGGTTCGTGGTGTTTCCGCAGTATCTGATTCTCGCGTAACACATTTTCCAGATGGTGTGGCTTTTGTCATAATCTGGGCCTCCGTCTGTGGTGCTGGTAAAAGCCAAAATGAGTTCAAATTTATAAATGTGCTTCGGAGCATCTCGTAATTCCGTCTACATACTGAAACTTTAGATCAGGGGTCACCAACACAGTGTCCGCGGGCACCAGGTAGCCCCCCACGACCACATGAGGCGCCCGCAAGCCTGCTTTTCATTCAGGTTTTCAGTTAATAACGTGAGAACACTAGAAAGAAATGTATTCTGAAACATAAAATGTGAGTTGTGGATACCAGCATTTTGTGAATGTTTTGGTAAAACAAGCATATTTGATTTGTTTGGGTTGAAATAAGGTATGAAATTCATTTCTACAAAAATGAGTAGCTCGTGGCCATTTTCATTTTCTAAAAGTTTAGATTGATTGATTGATTGAAACGTTTATTCCATTCAAGAAAGAAGAAAACAAACAAACAATATTTAAACACTATAACATAATTACTAAAATTAATTAGTAGCTACAAAAGTAGCTCTCGCAAGAAAAAAAGTTGGTGACCCCTGCTTTAGATGTTCTGTAAACACCGCGAGAATATAGTGTAAAGATATCACCCTGGGATCACTCTCGCGAGATGCTACTAATACTCTGGTGGCTTGGGTTGTGTGCAGCCAACGCTGCCAACTAGTGACCGGGAGTGTAAGTGCAGGACAAAAGGCACAATGAATACAGTACTAACCCCCAATATACAGTACATACAGTATACAAACATCGACTTGAACGCATTTCAAATCGATATGAGAAATGAAATATCGCGATATATCGCAGAGTCGATTATTTTCAACACCCCTAGTATACAGTGTTCCCTCTTTTGTCGCGTGGGAAATAAATAGCCCGCAATAATAAACGAAATCCGCGAAGTAGCCAACTTTGTTTATTTACAATTGTTATGTATATTTTAAGGCTGTAAAAACCACTCACCGTACACTTTATACACTTTTCTCAGACAGGCATGAACATTTTCTCACATTTCTCTCTTGTTTAAACACTCTCAAAGTTCCAATTTCATTTGAATTTTAATGATCAATCTCCTCGGTTGGACACAAGAAATTATTAAATGACTCACGCGGATTCACTCTGACTGTGCCTCGTCCTGGCGCCCTTCGGCTGTAGTGCATCTTTGTTAAAACATGTTGCTCCTGCCGTCGTCGTCCTCCTCGTCCTACTCGTTGAACCGAAGATTCATTCAGCCGGTTAGCTGCTTATTCTTGTATTGTTTATTGGTGGTTAGCAAGCAGCTCACACAGTTAGCAAGTTTGCTGACTATTGACCACGACAGGAAATGGCACAAAGGAGATTGATTGACAATGGTCTACAGCCAATCAGGACGCAGAACACAATGGGCGGGTTCTCCCTTAGCCAACAAGGACTATTGTGGTTCTATATTTAGCCAGCTATTGTCTGCTGTGGGTTCCTAATATGCTTGTATAGGCGCACTGATAGATCGATCTAATACACCACAAGGACGCAGAACACAATGCATGCGCATTCATACGCTGTTAAAAATATGCAAAATTGCACTCAATAAAATCCGCAAAATGTGAACCACAAAGTAGCGAGGCAACACTGTAACATGTTTAGCAGTGTTTTGTGCAGAGAGGTTGACTTTGCTCCAGGGCTCCTCCTACTGTCACAAAGTGTGATTGACTTTTGAGCGACTGTTCTAAAAGTAAATGGACTGTAATAAACAAGCGCTGTACACAATTCTAAATAGTGAGGTTAGCTTTGATGCTAGCGGTAACACAACATCATTGGTGTCCTGGCCGGTCTACTCTGAGGTTGTCATGGCGATTACAGAATCCACTTTCACTCTGCCTGAAAAAACAGCCATTTCCCATCTGTTCTGTTCTGTATTACTGTACTGACACATAAAGCACGCAGCAATTTTCAGAATTGGGAGAACCGCAAACAAAGGCGGGACTCTGCCTATGTGTAATGGTCACCTCTGTTTGCCCTGTTGTGTTGAAAATGATTTTCTGAAAGTATTGCATATGTCACACTGGCACTGATCATGCATTCAATTATCTTATTGCAGGATGTTATATGAAAGTGCACACAGCTAGCTTTGAGGTCAAATTATTACATATTGTAGCTTTAATAGTTTACATAATTTGTTCTTTTTAACACTATCAGTTAAAGAAAATGAGTCAATTGGTTACGTTCTATAAAGGCACAATAGAAGAGCCTGTGCCTGTTAAACTATCACTTTGGAGAATGAGATGTAACACAGGAGCTGTGTAATTGCCTTGCACAGTTGGCACACAAACAATAATAAAAACACAGTACAGCAAATCCTCATCCACTGTGAGTCCTAACTGGCTGTCACAAACTGCCTCCTACTTTTACCGAGCCAGTCTGCTGTTATTGTTTATTTACGGATCACGGCTTCCACTGCAAGTATATCTCTGAGTTATTACTCTCAGGCAGAGATGATGTGCTGTAACAGTAGACTCCCAATACTGCAAAATTAAATGTGCAACGGAGTCTCACAACTGCAGGGAGCAGTGTATCAGTGTAATATCAGTGTGGAGTCAGGGATCACTGTGTGGCGTTTGTGCTTGTTTCTTTTGATTCTGTTTTATGTTTATTAGAACAGTAACTGGAATAGATCCCAAATTAGATGTACAGCATCTCACAAAAGTAAATACCAGTACACTACCCATATTTTATCTCCTCAAGGGACAACAGCATATAAATGAAACTTGGATATAACTTATTACTCAGTCTACAGAATCCATGCAAATTGTGTCCAAAGTGTCAATATTGATTGTGTCATATTTCTCCTCTCTTGTTGGAAAGCATTGCATGGCATTTCTGGGTAGCAGGTTATTGTTTGCTTTATGCATAATTTTAGCTGTTTGAAAATGTACCCCATCAGCGAATTTTAATATTTCTGATTTTAAAAATAGAGAATTTGTTTATTATGGATGATCCTAACTGATCTTTTTTGCTGTAGATTTTGCAAGCAACGATTACTTTTATAGTTATTACCCCATATCTCTACAAAATAAGTTAGATGTAGTAATACCAATAAAGAGTAAAGGACTGATTTTTGGTCAAAGACAAATTTTGCTTTATTTAGTTTATTTAGTTTGACCCTTCCTTTTTTCTTTTTTTTTTTTTGCAGGTTTGTCACTCTTAAATGTTTGAGATGATCAAACAAATTTAAATATTAGCCAATGACAACACAACTGAACACAAAAGGCAGTTTTTAAATGAAACTTTTTATTATTAAGGAAGAAAAAAGTCCAAACCTACATGGACCTGTGTGAAAAAATGATTGCGCCCCTGTTAAAACATAACTTAACCGAGATTATTTGAGATCTGGAAAAGGTTATAAAGCCATTTCTAACGTTTTGGGACTCCAGTGAACCACAGTGAGAGCCATTATCCACAAATGACGAAAACATTGGACAGTGGAGAACCCTCCCAAACAAAATTACCCCAAGAGCGCAGCAACGACTCATCGAAGAAGTCACAAAATACCCCACAACAACATCCGTGATAGAGTGAAACCGCAAAACGCAAACCTCAAAGTGGCTCGGGATGACTGTATATCGAAGTGGGGGGAAGTTGCACGAGGGCCGCAAGCACATTTTGACGACCTTTACTTTTATTTCAATATATCAGTTAGAAAACAAAGTCATAAATGTTAAGATAAAATACATTTTGCTGTGAAAGTTCAATAATTAGGTTGCTGTAATTAAATTATGACTGCCGGAGACTACCCACACCCACCTTGCAGAAATGCAAAATAGTTCATTCCACCTGGTAGGACTTGCGAATGGTAAAGTTTGCTTTCAGGGTTGCTATTGCAGCCTATTGCTAAGCGACTCCTTCGTACACAGTGCTGTGAGCGACGCGGCATCACGTCCCCTGCAAAGAAAAAAATCAGGCTGCCAGAAGAGAACGAGAGACAGGAGAGAGAAAGAAAGCCGAATGCTTTTTTCAAAGAAATGTTAGTTAAGCCCAAATGTTAGTGAACATTATAACCGATGAAGTAGCATGGTTTTAGAAGTAGCATGGAAATTCGGTATTGTTTACAGATGCAAAGTTGTATCACTTAAACCTGTTTATGTTTCTTTTGAAAGTCAAATCTGACTGGGGAGTCTGGTGTGGTTGGCCTTATCAATTCTTTAAAGTAACCTGTAGGAAGGAAATGATACTGGTTGTGTTTTAGTGTACACTGGGGGTCAATAATTGGCCTGCCGTTTGATATCGATTACTGTGAGCTCAAACCTAGAACAACTTAAGGATAGACTATAGTGTGTGTATGGGGGTCCAGAATTTGGTGCTACGCCCCTCCCCACAGGTGCTCAACTGGCTTCAAATCTGGAGACAAACTTTGCCACTGTTTCCCTCGATGAACCGCAGCTCCTCTGTGCTGGCGGCACTCATGCAGCCCCAGACCATGACTGTAGACAAGTTACAATTATTTTGCTGCTCACTTGCTATTCAGACAATTATGGCTCTGTGTTAAGTCATTTTCAGGAGACAGTAAACCCATACTGCTATACAAGCTGTACACTGACTACTCTAAGTTATATCCGAGTGTCGTTTAGCATTGTCCCTTGAGAAGATATACTAATAAAAAATGAATGAATACAGTGTATTTTACTGTGTAAAATGTATGCTGTGCTCACTTTTGTGAGATTTTTTTTGGTGAAACGTATTGGAAGTGTAAGATCATGTTCAGCTCGAAGAGATTGTCAAATCTTTCAGTCTGTGGTCTATAAATATCTACATAACCCTCCTACAATGTGGAACAAAATGAGGCTGAAAAACACCAACGCCATGTTAGTGTAGTGTATCCCTTGGTGTTCTATTTGCTTTGGTGCTCAAGGTTGTTTTCTGTGTGTGTGTTTGTGTGTGTGCATGTGTGTTTGTCACGATTGGTACATCGAAGCCTTCCCCCAATTGTGTGTGTGGTCACCAGTATTTGGAGTGGGCTCAGTTGGAGTTCCGAGTAGACTCTCATTAGTAGCTAAGGTTTGGCTGGTGCTCGTCCACTAAACGCACTCAAGGGCACAAAGGCGTGTGTTTCTCTGCCGTCGGTCCATCTGTCACATTGGACCAAACATAGGACTTTTTTTCATTTCTGTGTACATTCATCTCTGTAAGGCGAGGTCTAAAGTAATCTAACCCTGGGCCAAGTGATATTTAACAGTTTTTATTGCATGCAGTTACTGATCTAATAAATTAGACTGAAGGCTAGACATACCAGATGTGATCCTCCACTCAGCAGGGCTGTAATGTCCAAAATCTTGATGATCTAATTGTTGCAGATTAACTGGTCATCCACTACCAACAAAGATAATATTTTATGGTTGTGTATCACAGGTATCGCTCTTTCAAGCAAGCATATTTGCTAACATAACATGATAATGAAATATATTTTATTACAACTCCAATTTATTCTGTGGTTTCACTGGATCTGAATAACGTCACCCCTCACGGTGACTGATTGGTTAGTAGCAAACACTAATGTCATCTCTGCTGCACTGCGAGAGTTCGTCTTATTCATTTCGTGAATCGTATTATATGTACTTGTCAAACGTAATTACAACAGTTGTTTGGATTCAAATCCATCTTGGGCCATTTTCTCATTGTCACCCTCCCTTATGCACATTCCTCTATTAAGTCTGGAAACTAAATGAAAAACCCTCTAATGGATGGATTTTTTATTATTATTGATTGTACTATGTGACATTAAAACGAGTCACCTTTATAATCATGCAATTAGTGGTGCAATAAAGCCACACTAGGTATCCCTGCTTATACATTAAAATACTCAGTGTTGCATAAATCTGTTTCATTCCAGCTGTCAGCTTTTAACTCCTCACCTCAACCTGCAACATGATTTGTAGCAGCCTGTCATCATGAAGAATGTGTAGGATTTTGTACAAAAAAGCAAAATAAATGTACTGTATGTATTTTGGATTACAATTTAGACAAACTTTTTAAAATGAATACAGTAGATCACCGCTATTTGGGGGGTTACGTTTTGAGACCACCTGTAAATAGCTAATAAACGTGAGTAATTGAATTGTCTGTTTTTGACACTAATAAAGCCTGTGTCATTCTTCGGATCAACATTTGCTATAAAAGTGACTGTTGTAATTATTAGATTGAATTCACCTTCAATAACGCTCCCTAACGCTCTCTTTGATTGCTCTTTAAATGTTCACCTGTGATGAAAAAAACCAACAAGCTTGATGCATAGACGCACAATCCAAGCTTAAGCTCTGTACTATGCCTCACACACTTACTAAACCATTTTAAATTGTAAAATGTACAGGTACTCACCACTAAGGAATTATAATGAACCATGACTCAATCTCAATATATTCATATCGCGCCAAATCACAACAACAGTTACTTCATAGCACTTGACACATGAAAGTCACACTCAAATGAAAACAGAGAAGTGTAGTGCTTTATATGTAAGAGAATTTTAAACTCAATTCTAAATTTTACAGGTAACCAGCGCAGTAAAGCTAAAAGGGGTGAAATACGATCTCTTCTTCTGGTTCCGGTTAAGACTTGTGCGGCATGATGATGAAATTTGCTGTGTGATGATGAAGACATGTACAGCGCAGCACGAGCTGACACTTTAAATTTTAAAGACTCGCTCTTACAGTGCTTCTGATATCCTTCTGTTTTTGCATTATGTATGCAACAGCGCTTCATAATGGCGACTTACGGCGGCAAAAGTTGTTCCCGCCTTAAGCAGCGTCATTACCTTTTTCTGGCGCTTAGGTTTCTTGCCAAAATCCTGAGAAGGTGCCACCAGCAGGAAGTACAAGGTACAAACAAAAGCGCTCAGCCATTGAAACCTCACACCAACATGTACTGTATTCTGTATTATTATTATTATGCCATTATATATTATGCTGACATTTTATGCTTTACTATCACATATTTCAAAATTATTACCAACTTTGTGGGTGAGAAGAGTTTTTGGCAAAAACATTTTTGAGAGAAAAGGCAACAAACATTTTTTTTAATCATCTTTAAAACTTTTGCCTTTTTTGGACTTTTCCGTGTGAATTAAAGGTCCACATTATGCGTGGCCCCAACCTTCATTACCACAAAAACGTATCACCAATCCAATCAGCATTCATGGTTGTACAGCTTGCACTTGGGAAATATGCATGGAAAGTCACAATATAGTCAAAATACGGTGCTTATGAATTATCAGGGTTACAATTAAAGCTAGATTGTCTGTAGCGACAGTCACACATATAGCTTTAAATGATCAACATAGCTATACGGTATGTTGAGACATGTACAGGAAGTGTGCCCTTTGCATGATGCGGCACATAATGTCAATGAACATGTGCAACAATTCTTAACAGCCCAAGTTGTGTTATGGTTTATGTTCGCGACAAAACCCCTTTACAGTCGTCGTTTTAATGGCTCCGCTCGGCAGGAGAAAGGTTAATTACCACATCCTGCTGCATACACACACAGTGGGAACCAGACTAGTCGATCAAAGACACTGCTGTGTGTGTTTGTGTGTGTGTGTGCGTGTGTGTGTGTCATATAAAGATGTAATCTAGCATCTGTTTGCCCTCATTTTCTTCATCACTCAGTAGAGGCCTCGCTTACCATCAGTTCCCTTAAATTCATTCTGAGCACCTTTTCATGTGAAAGAAATGTCCAAAATCCCTTCGGATCAGATTTCATCACTTTGATAGCAAGTATGAATTGGGCAGGTCTTAAAAATGGGGCACACTTTGAGGAGAAATGACAACTGAGCGGGCAGAGGTGTGAAGTGGCTGCGATCCGCTGAATGATTGCTGTTGTGCTGCTCTGGAGAGGCCAAATGCACACACACACACACACACACACACACACACGCAAGAATGAAACTGACAACTCAAAGGAGTGCGGGTTCTTTAAAAGAAAAGAAAATCCACTTTTGATCATCAACCTTTTGCAATATCTTTGCAGTCTTTCCACTTATATCCTGTTTATCTTCTCCACTGCTCCTCCTCCCTCCTTACTGGTCTAGACGTCTTCAGCAGCAGGTGCCGAATTTGGGAGGGGTGAGAAAAATGGGGTGAGAAGAAGAAGGAGAGGGAAGAGGCGGCAAGGGAGGAAAGGAGCCGAGGGGATAAGGAAGACTGAGAGAGAGACACAGAGATTAATAGATCAAGCGGTGAGGCGTATGATGAAAGTTTAGAGAAGAACAGAGAGAGAGAAAGAGGAGAAGAGAGGAAAGGAGAAGGATGTGAGGTCAAGTTAAGGTAGGCTTGGAGTAGAGAGGAAGCGGAAGAGATCTAAGTAAATGGGGGAGAGGCAAAGAGGCTATTTTAAAGCAGGTGCTGGAGGTAAGGAGGGATGGGAAGAAGGGTGTGTGGAATGAGGAGAAATAGTCCTATAGGTAAATGTTTGGCCTAAGAATGGATTAATTCATGGATGGATAGAGCATTTGAAGGATAGAAACTGTTTTTTATGGGATTGGGAATGGAAGAGAGGGTGGTGATGGGTGGGGTGATAAGGCCGTAGCTCATGCCTGAGTGTGTGTGCGCGCACAATTTGTCCGTCAATGTGTGTTTGCCTCCGTCCTATTACTGATGTCCCTCTCACTGGAAGACTTATGCACCTCGTTTTTCACCAGTGGGATGACACACACATGTATCACACGTGTAGGTTTGCACAAGAGAGGAAAAGGTGATGCAACTTGCAATTGCATCAGTGCAGTAAAACCAGTAGTGTCAAGATGGATGGATGGATGGATGGCACACAAATTGTAGTCACTAGTAACATGAGTGACATTTCTTGTCCGATAACATCATAACTTGTGCATATATACAGTACTTCTTTTACTAATGAAACATAAAATCATCTGCCATGACCTTTTACCTCAGCCAGCGCAAGCATACAGAATTGTATTAGAGATGATCTAAAAGAGAATCCATCACATATAGAACAGTAATTCCCAAGAGTAGCAGAATTTCCGTAGAATAAGAATTTCAGTAGATATTTGCATCTAGCACAGTGCTGATTAGAGATCTGACCTTTGAGCCAAGCTACCTCAAGCATTTTTGTACCTTATGAAATCTTTATGGTCCTTCTTAAAACATTGGCCTAAAAGTTCTGCAAAAGACGTCTTGAAAACTGAGTTTGATTTTATGCCCTCGTCCTCTGGTTCAGTTTGAAGGCCCAAATAATTCATTGCTTCACACATGAAACAGTGCTACTTTTGGTGTGGACATTTTGTCTCTAACATGTAGCTGAAGTTAGCTTGGCAGATGTAAAATGAAAAATGATTTAATTTTTTTTTTTTAATTGCTTAAGGATGCTGGAAAATAAAATTAGAAAAAGCATAATCAAGTGTCAAAAGCAAGTTGCTTGTACAGTAGAACCTTGCTTCGTGTACGTTTTGGTTAGCGTGTTTTTCAGTTAACGTAAAAAAAATATGACAAAATTTTGCCTCAGTTTACGTCCATTTTCCTGTTAGCGTACAATACAGTGTGTGTTTTGTCGTGTTATGAATACACTGTCTGAGTGGAACTGTGTTCTTTAGGTATTTTTAGCGCAAAACCTAAGACAAAGACATAAACATTTTAAAAATACTGGCTTTCTAACAGTGGTACATTTTACCTGTATTGTCACCCATCCAACCATTTTCTGTGCCGCTTATTAGGGTTGCGGGGATATGCTGGAGAGGCGGGGTACACCCTGGACCGGTCGCCAGCCAATCGCAGGGCACATATAGACAATTATTCACTCTCACATTCATACCTATGGACAATTTAGAGTCATCAACATGCATATTTTTGCAACCCATGCACGGGAGAACATAGAGATGCCCAAGCATCGAACCCCGGTCTCCTGGGTCTTCCCTATCTCCTGACTGTGTGGCCAGCATGCTAATTTCTGCATGTCTATTGCGTATTAAGCATGATCTGATATCAATTTCAGCCCATTTGCACATTGCCATTTTGTGACATGAAAAAGTCACAAAGATGATGACATAAATAATACAAAACGGTGGAACTTACATTTCAGCTGCTGTGATTTCCGAAGTATAACACCTCGTTGTGCACCAAACGTGTACTCTGACCAAACTCCGACAAAACACATTACACCTTATTAAACGTAAACAACGTAGTCCGCGCACAAGCATTTTTTTCATGTAAATGCTACAATTGAGATTTCAGTCAACAGTGCCCTGCTGCCATGACATATGCCAAAATTTGCTTGCAAGTTTTTTCTTCATAAACTGAAAAGGAGCAAGAGATACTTTATTTGAATATGCAAATTGGTTAGAAAATAACTTTCATTTCCGCTTGCTATGTCACTCTTTTGGTACCCCTTTCAGGAGAATGACCCAGAAACAGGTTATGCGAACGTTAGCTGTCTCAATTGTAATTTTGTCTTGCTGTTAATAAAGATTCGACCAAATGCAAATGAGTCAGGCTGTAAACGTGTCTAGTTACAGTAGTGCAGTTGATAATACAAATACTGTATAATGCTCATGCCACACACCCCTTTCACAAAGTAGAAATCAGCCAAGAATTGTTTGTATTATTACCCTGCACTCAAACCAATCAGGAAGTTGCACAAAAGCAAAACTTGATGCAGGTAATAATCCCTAAGGTTTGAAGAAAATTGCAACATGAAACCTTTAAATTGCTGATGCAGCTGCGGACACAGCAAAACAATTAAAGCCAAAACACCATGAAGTGCTGTCTCTTTGCAGGGACAACAAAAGCGTGTTCAATCAAAGCAATGTGATGCAGCACACACACATACACGTACGAATGCTATTTCTTCACTGGATGGACTTTCCAAGCTTGCAACAATCCCTAGTTCAAAGTTTAATCCTCCTCCAAAATGTGTAGATCCTTAAGAGATTGCATTGGCAGTGTGTGGAAAGCCCTCTCTGAGATCTCTCTAGCTCTGTGTTTAACAGACTGTTCCTTCAGTATAGTGTTTTCTTCCAAATACACCAAGTTCTGTACTAATTTTTACTTTAACAGACCCTGCGGTCGGAATGTAATGATAATGGTTAAGATGATGTAGAGCAGTGGTCACCAACCTTTTTGAGGCCAAAACTCCTGGTCTCAGCATATACTGTATATATATATATATATATATATATATATATATATATATATACATACATATATATATATATATGCATGCTTAGACATTAGGTAAGTAAAAAGTGATAGAAATTTAAAGCTTTGTCTTTAAAAACAAAGCTTTGACTTATTATTCAACAATTCAGCTTTTCTAATTATTCCTTTTGCTCTATTTTTGCCATTTTTGCTGTTTTTTTAAATGTTATTTCTTTCTGCAGTGATGTAATGGCAAATGAGCCACGGGCCGCGGATGGCCCCCCGAGCCGCACTTTGGCCGACCGTACTTTGTGGGTCGGGCTTGTAGCGTGGGCTCTATGAGCAAAATACCGCTTGTTGGCAGTGTTGTGGGCAAACGGTGGTGAGGAGAGCGAGACCGGTCAATGCGTTACAATAGTCAGCCCTAACGAGCCTCAGCTCGAAGATATTTTTGGGAGGTGCATGTCTATGGAGTTATATTTGTGACTTCATTCTGAAGTGGCAAAGGCAGATGTTGAGTCATATTAACGCACAATAGCTACTGTTGTATGCTCAGGCACATGGCTGCGCTCTGTCGCTCTCTCTCTCCCCCTCGCTCCACCATTCTCCACATTGCTCACTCAACCTTTGCTAGCTCGGCGAGGGGAGCCGGTGTACGTGCGCTAGTATCTGGGGCCAGGTTTTGAGGACTGGGCTCTTGGCTCAAGCAGTTGATGATTTTTTAAAGGTAAAATACAGGATAAGGAATGTGCAATAGTAAAGTTAATAGAGTTTGGAAATACCTTTTCAGTAATAATGAATAAATAAGTAAGAGGTAAAAATGCGTTGTTTTTTTCCGGTTACTGCAGCTTCCTCCCACGTTCCAAAAACATGCATGTTAGCTTAATTGAAGGCCGAATTGTCCATAGGTGTGAATGAGAGTGTGAATAGTTGTTTGTCTGCGTGTGTCCAGTGATTGACTGAAGTCCAGTGTGTATCCCAACTCTCACCCAAAGTCAGCTGGCATAGCCTCCAGCTCACCTGTGACCCTAATGAGGACAAGCGCTATCGAAAATAAATGAAAGTGTACAGTAATAAATGTATTAATTTAGAATTTATGATAAACAATACCTTAATTAAGTAATAAAAAGAAAACTCATAAGTGCAGGAGTAAAGTAGTTGCAAAGTAGTTGCTAAAATGATGTGTGTTTATGGTTAACATTAGTTGCTGTTTATTATAGTAGTATAGTAGTTGTGTGTGTGGTTTACTTGGGACACGTTTTTACACGTTTTGCTGTTTTATTATTTAGTGAGGATAGTGTTCTGTGTAGTCACCCTCCTGCCTCTTCCATCTGTTGTGCTCTTTATCTATTTATACAGTATGTACAGTGTAGTAGTGGATGGCAGTGTGCATGACGTATTTTATTCTAATTTCAGTTTTGACCTGAGAAACTGCTGCTTTAGACTTGAGAGCTACTGTATGTTGAAAATACTCAAGTTACTTAATAAATAAAACATACAGCAAACTAAATACACGTCAGCCTAGTCTCATGGCCATGAAGCAAGTGCAAACTTGAATACACATAACTTATTTGCTCCGTTCGCATTGTTCAGGCTGTTAAGCAGTAGTAAAAGTGATAAAGCGGAGACTTAAGTTGTGAGACAGTTACACATTCCATTACTAATGTAACACAGATGTCACAATTATTAGTTAATTGAACGGACAGCACATATAAGCAATTTCCCAATGGTCTTCTGGAATAAATGCCTCTCTTCCAATAAACCTCTGGTACAGATGAGTAAATGAGAATGCAAAAAGGAAATTGTCAGTATGATAGTGAATTGATTTCTGTTAAAAAGCAGAAGGACATACACAGTTATGTCATCCTCTCAAGCCCCCTTTTTTGTCCTTTGAAATAAAAGTTCATTTGTGTTTTTGCAATTTGCACAGTGACATTTTCTGCCACCAATGCAGACTGACCCCCGTCGAACACTTTCACCCCCTTGAGTCCCAGTAATTCCAAGGACTAATGGCTCAGGGAAATTGAATATAAGAATCTTTGCCAGTCATTTTCGCCTTTTTTAATTAAATTTATGTATATGCTTTTCCCAAGAAGAAGAAGAATTCAGGGCAGCTGCATCAGTGATAGTGAGAGGAAGAAGAGAGGAGAGAGATAGAAAATGGGTCACTTTGGCGCAGGGAATGAGAGGCTTCATTAGGAAAACCTTTGCAGTCATTCTGGGGCTTTTTCTAATTCTGCTTTAGCTTTCCTGCACTGATGGCAGTCCAATAAAAGCCTAACATTTATGATCTCATCAGAAGTGAAAAATAAGCGCACACGATGACACCCCTGTGACATTTTTTGCCACATCTTTATAATTCTTGCTTAAACTAAAATTCACAGTAGAAATGTCAGGTGTTTTTTTAATGTAAAACTTTAACATCCAAGGGGTTGCACTAATAAAAGAAGAAGACGGAAGCTGTGATAATTTGATGCTCACTGTGCAAGGGGGGTAAATGTAGTGTGTAATATCTCATTTGCACCTCTTCATTTGCAACCCCTATCTGCGCACCACGCTTGTTCGTTATTCTTGCTTTTCCATCTGGAGTGTAGACACTGTCTTTAACGTCTCTTTCTCACTCACTCTTCTGTTTTTTAGCGTGGCCTGGAGCGCAGTATTGTCTAATACGTCTTAAAAAGTAGGGCAACGTTGAGTAATTTGTCGCGAAAACAAATGATAATTCACAATTGTCACCATATATCCATAACTTCAGGGCCACCCCAAGCAAATGTCTGCTCAGTCATCGTCCTTTCAGTAGAATTACCAAGAAGGGATTATTACACACAGGAAGCGTGACATGGTATCACATAAGGGATATTTGTGCCGCTCATGTAAGCTGCGTCATTATGTTACCATTACATGGAATGTGCAGCTTTCTGGCACACTCTCTCTGATATCACTTCTCTTCCCAGTGCTAAACTTGGACATGATCATTTAATGTAAGAAAAAAAAAACGTTGTGGAAAGTATGTCCAAAAGTCAAACCGTGACGATGTACTGCTACTCCCAAAGATGAAAAAAATCATTTTGCTGGTGAAATTGAAGTACGGTATACAGTCAAACCTTGGTTTTTGTATGCTCCAGTTTATGAATGATTTTATTTTCATCGAAATTGTTTGCTTCGTTTTTTCGGTTTTTTTAGGCTGCACGGTGGTCTAGTGGTTAGCACGTTGGCCAACACAGTAACAGCCTGGAGATCGGGAAGACCTGGGTTCAATTCTCCCTTGGGCATTTCTGTGTGGAGTTTGCATGTTCTCCCCGTGTGCGTGTGGGTTTTCTCCGGGTACTCCAGTTTCCTCCCACATTCCAAAAACATGCATGTTAGGTTCATTGGCGACTCTAAATTGTCCATAGGTATGAATGTGAGTGTGAATGGTTGTTTGTCTATATGTGCCCTGCCATTGGCTGGCGACCAGTCCAGGGTGTACCCCACCTGTCGCCCGAAGTCAGCTGGGATAGGCTCCAGCATGCCCCCGCGACCCTAATGAGGAGAAGCGGTATAGAAAATGGATGGATGGAATTTTGAACTTAACAAACTAGTCCCTTTGCCCAAACAGAGCACCGTACGCATTGCTAACTAATTGTCTGTGCATTTTTATTGATAAATGCTAAATGTTGCGGCTGACAGCAATCTGGTAGAGAAGGTGAGAAACACTATTGAATTTGATCTCGCCAGAATGCACAGGAAGTCCGCATGAACAATAAGTTCCATCCATTTGTCGTTTATAATTATTTCACATTGTTTTCTGTATGTAAAACTTTAATTACTCTCTAGAAAATGTATTTTTGTCAATATTTTTGGGTGTCTTGGAACAGATGATTAAATTTACATTATTTCTAATGGGAAAAATTGCTTCTGTTTTTCTACATTTAATTTTTTCTGACCCTTTGGAAGAAATTAATGACAAAAGTGTACCATATTTACCCGAATATAATTTTCGAAGACTATATTAAGGGCAAATTACATTTTCAATAAGATTATTTAAAAGGTACATTGCTATGAAAAAGGATATATTTTCTTAACTTTTCAACAATTTTATACGACTCTTCATTAATCACTGTTATCATAAAATTATCATCATAACCCCTCATCTGTTATTTGCTAACTTGCCCAACTTTTGAGACATTTTTTTTCCAGTGGGTCTCGGTTGTGGCTATATCTCTCCAGGTCACTGTTTTGTGTGCGACTGACACGAAGAACAGCTCTGAGTCAGCTCTTCGGGTGTTGTGGAGCTGGACTAGGATGACGCTGAGCTGTTTTTTTTTGTTGTTGTTTTTTTATTTTGTTCTCTATTAATCAAATAAATAAATAAATATTATTATTAAAAAAAACAAAAAACAATCTCTCTTTTGGCTGTTGGTACTGTTGGTACTGTTGGCTTAACCACTCTAAAACAACATCAGCAAACCCAACTGTCCTCTCTGCACGCAGCTGTCCTCCTCCCATGCCCGCATATACAGTACACAGTCAGACCCCAGTCACGTTCACAAAACTCTTTCACTCTACACATAACTGCCAGGTCGCTACAGTATCTTTGAGCATGTTAA
Source organism: Dunckerocampus dactyliophorus (assembly GCF_027744805.1). Taxonomy (NCBI): domain Eukaryota; kingdom Metazoa; phylum Chordata; class Actinopteri; order Syngnathiformes; family Syngnathidae; genus Dunckerocampus; species Dunckerocampus dactyliophorus. Next base: position 20,399,324 of record NC_072824.1, on the reverse strand, counting down.
AGGATCTGCTCCTATTAAATAATTATAATACTATAACAACAATAATAACTAGACAGTGAATGATCTTATTATTGAGATGGAAAGGTTGTCAGTGCTTTGGCTTGTGTTTAGTTCTTCTTGTATTTTGTGTTTTAGTACTGTATTTTATGTCTATCATGTGTCATATGTATAGTGTGAGTGACTTCGGGATTTATTTAAATATAATTCAGCCATCCATCTTCTTCCGCTTGTCCGAGGTCGGGTGGCAGGGGCAGCAGCCTAAGCAGGGAAGGCCAGACTTCCCTCTCCCTGGATACTTCATCCACCTCCTCCAGGTAGATCCCAAGACGTTCCCAGGCCAGTTGAGGGACATAGTCTCTCCAGCGTGTCCTGGGTCTTCCCCGACGCCTCCTACTGGTCGTACGTGCCCTGAACAGCTTCCCAGGGAGGCGTCCGAGAGGCATCCTGACTAGATGCCCAAGCCATCTCATCTGGCTCCTCTCAATGCAGAGGAGCAGCAGTTCTACTCCGAGTTTCTCCAGGATGACAGTGCTTCTCACCTTATCTCTAAGCCCAGCCACCCTATGGTGAAAACTCATTTTGGCCGCTTGTAGCCAAGATCTTGTCCTTTCAGTCACTATCCAGAGCTCATGACCATAGGTGAGGGTAGGAACATAAATCAGTAAATTGAGAGCTTTGCCTTTTGGCTCAGCTCCTTCTTCACCACAATGGGCCGATGCAGAGACTGCATTACTGCAGACGTCGCACCAATCTGCCTGTTGATCTTGCATTCCATCCTTCACTCATTCGTGAACAAGACCCCGAGGTACTTAAACTCCTCCTCTTGGGGCAGAATCTCATTCCCAACCCGGAGATGGCACTTCACCCTTTTTTGGGCAAGAACCATGGACTCAGAGTTGGAGGTGCTGAATCCCATCCCAGCTGCTTCTCACTCAGCTGCGAACTGATCCCGTGAGAGTTGAAGATCACGGCCCGATGAAGCCAGCAGGACCGCATCATCTGCAAAAAGCAGAGACCCAATCCTGCAGCCACCAAACAGGATCCTCTTGACGCCCTGGCTACGCCTAGAAATTCAGTACATAAAAGTAATGAACAGAATTGTTTACAAGGGGCCGCCCTGGGCCAGTCCAACCCTAACTGGGAACAAGTCAGACTTATTACCGGCAATGCGAACCAAGCGCTGACACCGGTCATACAGGGAGTGAATTAGGTGGTCCGGTACCCCACACTCCCAGAGTACCTCCCACAGAATTCCTAGAAGAACATGGTCAAATGCCTTCTCCAAGTCCACAAACCACACGTGGACTGGTTGAGCAAACTCCCATGCACTCTCAAGGACCCTGCTGGGAGTGTAGAGTTGGTCCACAGTTCCATGGCCAGGACGAAAACCACACTGCTCCTTAGGAATCCGATTTTCAACTATCTGGCGGATCGTCCTCTCCAGAAACCCTGAATAGACGTTACCAGGAAGACTGAGATGTGTGATTCTACGATAGAACACACTCTCTCCACCACCCAGGTCTGCCAATCCAGAGGCACCGTCCCCATGTCCATGTGATGCTGCAGAGTCGTGTCAACTAAGACACCCACACAGCATCCAGGGCCTTAAGGAACTCCATACGGGTCTCATCCACCCCCGACACCGTGCCACAGAGAAACTCAGTCCCAGAGATAGGAGTCCACCGTGGATGTTGCCATGTTACGGCTGTAAACCATGTCAATCAGGAACACATTTACTGTGACACACACAACTGTCATTTATAAATAAGGATGTCTACTTTGCAAAAATTCACTTATCACGGTCGGGTCTGGAACCAATTAACTGCAATAAAAGAAGGATTACTGTAATCATATTTTAACTATGAGAAATATTGTATAAAACACAGACTGGTGGAAAATTAATGGATTGAGGTTCCCCACACTGTCAAGGTTAGAGCATCAATACGTCTGCAAACAACTTCTATACATTGTGAGCTGGTCTAGCCTTATGCCACACATATGATATTATCTTACTAATTAGTAGTTGTCACAATGATGGAGCTATTGCATTTCAAATTTGTGAATGACCTGTCCTGCCTTTGACAGCAACAGTCAAAGTTGTCCACCCTGTCCAGAAAGGAACATTCCCTTCCTTTTTGAATCGTGCTGTCAAAAAAATCTAAAGTTACTTAGCCTAGCTTGAAGAGACAGCGCATCTGCTGCCCTGCTTACCCACTTTCCTTGATGTTGAGTCGAGTTGACAGAATCCTAAGAAGAATGTTTCACACATGCTGAGTGACTGAAGTTCCACTGAATTGACCTGCTTGGGGTTACATATCAAAACATTTTTCTGGCACATTGCTTTGCAGAAATAGTATGCTTCATAGATTTTACTTTTGTCTTTTTTTTTTACTTTACTCTTTTACTTTGTCATCGCCACCATGAAGGTGATTCCAAGAAGGTTTCTGTGTGGGATTCCTATGGGAACCTCACGGGGATCAAAGCAACTTAAAGAGGCTATAAGAAATAATTGTTAGGCTTCATGGCTGTCTGAGAGATGCATATGTCATTACAGCCCCAGTGTGGGAATATTTCGGTTTCAACAGAATGAACAAGGTGAGCGCATTAACACCAACAAACCGATATGTCGCATTTGTTCGAAAGCTGTGACGAGGAAGAAGGGCGATACGACCAAAGCTTAGTGAGCCATTTGGTTGGCAAAGTAAATTAAACAACAGCGCAAAATGGTGCACGCTCACAGACAGTGTCGCTCACTACATTGCAAGAGAAATGCAACCTTTCAGTACGGTTGAAAAGCCAACATTTCGGGAAATGTTCAAAGTGTTTGACAGACAGTACGAATTGCCTGGGAGAACGTACATGTACGTGTCACAAACAGCAATTCTTGAACTGTATAACTGAGTGAAGGAAGACGTGTTGAAGGGCATCAAAATCGTTACATTTTACTCCGCCACCACAGATGTGGTCCAGCTCAAATATGACCCCCTACATCAATTTAATACACTACATAACTGCATGTGTGTGTGTGTGGTTTTTAATTAGAAGATTTTTTTTCTTAAGAGACAGCTTCTATTTTTTATTGTTTTTGGTTATGATTGTGATTTTTGAAGTGCAATTTTTGCTAAAAGACTGAGAGTCCATTTTATTTTCTTTTTTTGTTTGTTTAATTGATTATGTGTGTTTAATGTATTTAAAAGCTCTTGGCATTCCAATTACAATGTTAAATACTCTTGACAAATTAAAGTTCATTGCTTTTGATATAATGCATTCTCATTATTATAATTAATGAAAAAATAGCCTCAAAAAATGTTGTCAATAATATCGATTATTGACAATAATTTTTAGGAAAATTACTGTCGAGCAAAATTTGTTTTGTTATCCTGACAGACGTAGCCACCGTTAAGTATAAATGTGGCACACATTTCTGAACAGTAATGTTAGCACTGACGAGGTGTCCTGGCTGATACACCAGTATTAAAGGTCACTCAAGTAGGTGATGTTATTCTACATATTACATTAGCCAGTGTACAAACGAAACCTTATTGTTCAAACACGTCTGCCTTATATGACAGAAGACCATCAGATGTCTCAAAGTGACTTTAAAATGTCTATACGCATTTTAGAAAAGAACTGTCAGCATCCTGGAGGCCGCCACGTTTCATTGCAATGACGTCAATAGTTGCACTGATCTTCCAGACAACTGGGAAACTGGAAATATCTCACTTGGATCTTCCAAGGGCTGACCTGAAAGCATTGTAGTTGAAAGTAAACAACAAAAATGGCTGAAGACCTCAATAAGAGTGTTGTTTGGCATTAAAAGTGCATTAAAGCTGATACTGTATACTAAAAACTACTGGGTAGAGCTAGCACAACTGCTAGCAAAAATAAAAAGCACAGGTTGTGTAAGCTATATACAGTAAACACTCTGACACAAGCTTTCCAAATTATCTAGTTTGAACTCTTGCTCACAAGGCTGCTGATGCCTTAATTACTTGTGCTGTCCCAGCACAGGTCTCATTAACAAGGTGGTTTTCCAGCTGGGACTTGTGAAACCCCCACAGGAAAACAACATGATGGAAAGTAAAATTGGTACGCACAATAAAGGATAACACATACAGTGGTGAACACTACCAGCTCCCTGATGCTGCTGATGCTGGTTGACTTCCAAGGTTATTTTTCCACTCCTGTTATCCAAAGGAGATCATGACAACTGAAATCATGAGCTGCGATTGACCGGCGACCAGTCCAGGGTGCACCCCGCCTCTCGCCCGAAGTCAGCTGGGATAGGCTCCAGCGTACCCCCGCGACCCTAGTGAGGAAAAGCGGCATAGAAAGTGAATGGATGGATGAATTTGTTAGTTCCACGCTCAAAATGTCCCCATCATAAAAGCTTTATTTACTGTAAAATAATGTTTAAGTAACATTTAACATCCATAACTGTCAAAAAGGTATAAAGATAAGGTAACCACTATAACATAGAAGTAAATAAAAGTAAAATAAAGTAAAGCTACTCTTTACGCCAGTTTACAAACTTAAAAGTATTAAAATGGTCCTCCACCTTTTCATTTTTCAGTCTGCAGTCCAAGGATAAATAATTTGGACACCCCTGGTGTATGCAACTGATATTAAATTCTAAAGCTGGTAGCAATTAATCGATGAATCTATGATTAATCGGGACTATTTTTTTAAATGTCCTGAAAGCAGACCTATTATCTTTGTGTTTCAGGCAAAACAAAATATTAATACACATCAGCTTTTGACTTGGAAAACAGTGATGGACATTTTTGCCACTTTTCTGATACGTTGCAGACCAAACCACAAACTCTTTGTGTTTGGTTCATATTGATTTGGTCCGTCTAGGGCAGGGGTCGGCAACATTTGCTATCAAATGAGCCATTTTGCCCTCTCTTATACGAAAGAAAAATAGTCTTGAGCCTCGAACAACAACAGAATACAACAAACAGCAGTGCAGTTTGCAAGGCCTTGTTGAGTCTTTTCCGTATTAATTTGTGTCAAATTAAAATAAAACATAGGCCACTTTAACATAAAAAAACATGTAGTAGTTGCAGCTTGGCAATTTTAAAAAAGCAAACGTACATTTGGGAACATTTCTTGATGAGTCCATTTAAGTGCGCTCTCACCCTCTTCAACCAAAGCACCTGAACGTACAATTTAAAAAACTCCATCAGCTGCGGGTCTGAAATAAATGTTTTATTTTTCTGAAACATAACAGCCTTTTAATTGCTAGTGTTCCCATCTGTTTGTGATCGATTTTTGTTGTTGTTGATGCATTCATGGTTAGCTTACCGTGGGGACTGCACATTCATGAAGCCACCTGCAGGTAAAGGCAAGGGCCATAGACATTGATATAATTCAATTATTTAAAAAAAAATGAAATGTGATGTTAAAGTGTCACTTGGACCTCCAAGATAAGTGCAACAAAATAAACCAAAGTAAAATATTATATAGATAATAATTGCATTTATCATTTATCAATCAGCTTTTTTTTTCTTTTGTCACGACCAAAAGAAGCCACAACAAGGAGGCTGAAGATCCACATGTGGCTCCGGAGCCGTGGGTTGCCTAACCTTGCTGTAGGGCCTAACCGAAAGAAATCATTGTATTGCTCATATTATTTAATGATTAGAAAGATGCTTTACTACGTCATAGTGAATTCCATTTCTGGTTCTATGGTTATCATTACATTTTCTTATTTGCCAACACCGGTACCCTTCTGTGCAAAATACACCTGTGGAGTTGATGAGATTAAGGAAAACTGCCCTTTTTTGGGGATTTTGCCCATCATCCACAATCCTTATGTGAGACATGAACACACATCTTTCTCTCTTCTGTGCATTCTAAAGAAAGGAAAACAGGTAGCACAAGGCGGCTAACAATGCATGGAATGGAATTCACCTGTTTGGCCTATAAAGCCCTCCAAAAAAACACCAACAATGTTCCATTCACATAACATACCTGCATATTAACCTTATATTAACATATTAAGCTACAGCGACATTGTTATTGTAGGAGCTAACACAGAGGAACTACTTTTCTGGCGTAGTGACACAGCGCCTCACTCACAGCGTCTCAGGCCACTAGTGAGTGAGTTTGGAAAACTTAATGCTAGTTTATAAATCATGCCTCGCACCTGTATAGTAAAAGGATGTGGTAATAAGCTGAAGAGTTGGTCAACTTTAAGATTCCACACGCTATCAACTAAATATGCGGACAAACTGAAGCAGTGGTTACTGACTTTCAACTCAGACCTGACGGCACCACTCTGAAACTCTGCTAGATGCTCGTTTGCTCTCAGCATTTTTTACCTGAGGGCTATGCTAAATTTACCAGCTCAACTGGGAGCGCAAGTCTTGTGCTGAAAGATACAGCCATCCCATCAGTCGGCGTCCCGATGAGAGCGGAGATTGTAAGTGGTATTTTTTTGTAGTCAATGAAACGTTTAGCGCTAGTGCTACATGATAACGCTACAACAATGACTTAGTGTTTCACTCTAGCTGGATCTGCCAAGCGCCCAGAAACATTATTCTCTGCCTGGGAAGAGTAAAAGTGAAAAGTAGTCGTCATCATTGGCTTTCATGAACTCTCTGTGCTGCTGTTGTTGACGAAAGTAGTGTTCATTGCTCTGGGCTCTGTGAAATCACTGCATCCATGAAGACAGTTATGGTAGGCAAAGTACTGTACATACTGTATTACATGTTATCATTAGGGCTGTCAATAATACCACGTTAACAACGGTAAATAATTTATTTCCTTAATTATATATATATTTTTTGCCTAATTAACAGGTACGCATCATGGCAAGGCACGTCTCTAGTCCTTTCACCGTTGGACAACACTTCCTCATTGTCACTAGAAGGCCGCGAGATGCATTCGCGGACTCACCGAACATCACAGCAACGTCTTTATTATGCATGTATGTGTAGTTTAAATAAGCAGAAATACAAAGAAAAAGAATCTGCGGATATTCTTATCACTCACTTTGTAACTTTTAAAGTGGAAGTACGGTTTGTTGCATTTTAGGTATGCGCAGAAGTAACAGAAAATACACTCAAAACATGTGAACTCAACTTAAATGACGTGGTGTCTTTGAACGCAACCCCTCATTGCTCATAACAGCTTTAAAGTGTGATTCAAGTGATACAAATACACGTAACCCTGGCCGGTCATTTATTTTTCTTTCAATAAATACAGTAAAAATTGGCATATTTCAGACATAGTTGCCAATGGTGAGTAATCATGATTAATTCATTTAAAAAACCGTGATTAATCTGATTAAAATTGTAATCATTTGACAGTCCTAGTTATCCTGAATGTGCCTGTTACTACATGGTCTCAGCATGGACATACAGTACATTGATACAATGTTGTTGGAGGTTTTTTAATAGAGGGCCTTTTCGGTGGAATAGGTGAATCCCCAGAACTTGCATTATTAGCTGCCTCATGCTAGCAGTTTTTCAATATTCAGAACGCACCGAAAAGAGAAAGACATATGTGTTGATGTCTCACATAAGGGTTGTGGACGACGGGCAAAAGCTTTTCTTCAAGTTTAACATGATTTGCACACTCACGACGGTGATGATGGTGTGAACTTTTGAGCCATAATATATCACAAAACCTTGGTTGAACTCAATTTTAATTGGCACTTTCAGAGCTGTATTAATTAAATGTTTTATTTTTATACATTTTGCATACCTATACATGTATGAAATCAAATGTTACAAACGCCTCCTGAAGTGATGCCTTGCAGTTGTATAAAGCACTACAACCACAGTAATAAAAATATTGGCAAACGCATACTTATAATCTAATTTATACTAAATTATATGATAATCTGTACTCTGAAAGTGCCAGTGGAAATTGAGTGTTTTTGGATGCAACTCCAGATCAAATGATGCAGCTGTACCCAATATTGTGGCCTACTGTGTAAACAAACTGGTGGAGCAGGAGAGCTGGAGGTGGGAATTCCTCACACGGCATCAGAAACCTGAAAAACCTGCAATTTATAGGTCCAAAAATTGTAACACATTCGTGATACATTTAGTAGTTTTAAGGCAAAGTCATTTCTGATTTATCTATCATCCATCGACCAATGACTGGAGCGTTGTGCCTGCTGCCATCATGGTCTGCCCTTCTAAAGTAAGTCGGTCAGAAGCACAGATGCAGGTGTGGTGTAACAGCACAGACTAGTGGTGAATCAGTGCCATGGTCTGTTGCTCCAGTTGCTAATGAGACGTCATAGCGTTTCAGTGAACCTGACAATTTCCTTAGTTGGACTCTGTCCCCCGAGTAATAATGAAGAATAAAAATGCAAAAAAAAAAGAGTCGGAGTTGCTAGTTTGTGTGTGCTTGCCTGCTAAGATGGCAGGATTACTTAAATTGCAAACCACTTGGCGAGTTCACATTGGATGTGTAAATGTACACAGTGTCTTGCTGCTTACGTTGCACTCACTTCCGTGTTAGTATTCACACGTGTGTCCTAATGCAACGTCCTTTGATCTGTCGGAAAATGTGCTTATCATACTGAGGTGCTGCATGCTTTTTCGACACTCACTTTCATGCCTACATGCACACACACACACACACTCTCTCTTACACACGCACACGTGCACAACCCACAGTCTTAAAAGCCCCCCACCAAGTATGGGAATTGAAATAGTGCTGCCCGTTTGACCCTTTGTGCTTTTACAACTCCGCTGCAGTACTTAAACTTAGGATGCATACCAGTTCCTATGATCGGAATGCCGTGGCATAAGCGCGCACACACACACACACACACACACAAATGCAAGCACCAGAGGGAACTTAGCCGAAAGCCAGAGTTGGTTTTAAGAGCGTTGAATTTTGAAAGGCGAAGGCTCTCTTTCCTAATCTCCTCATCCCTTTCCCACCCCTTCCCTCTCTCCCTACTGTGTTGCAGGAGAATTCTGGGGAGATTTCTGACTCTTTCAATCCTCAAAGATGAAGCAGCACTGGGGACCTGTTCACTGAGATGGGGTAAGAGCTCTCCGCCATGATGACCTCCACACATTATCTTCCAGCCAGATTGCTAAAAGTTTGTATATGCAGATAGAGAGGATCTTGTCTATGGGAAAGTAAGCGAAGGCAGACAGCTCCTGGGGGGCAAACAGATGAAAGTTTAACCATCATCCTCTACAGAGTGGACAGACTCGTGTAAGAAGCAGGCAAGACACAGCGGTGATCCTGGGCTGTTTTTAAAAGGCCGCCTCTTATACATTATTGACTGTGTAGCTCTCCAACGAATCGCTGAGCTTTTTCACTCTCATGTCGACTTTTGCATGCCGTCACCGTTCTAAATATAAAACATGAGCTCACCCCTCTTCGCTTTGTTAAAGATGCAGAGGCTGTGTGTGTGTGTGTGGGTGGGGGTGTGTGTCGGCGCACACTCTTGTATGCCACTTTCCTTCACTTTTGTCTGACTCATTTTAAAACAACACATTTCCATACAAAAAAGATATCATCACATGCTTTGAAAGAGGGCTTCACTGGGAGTCCCATTTACTGTACACTAGGAGGAAGTCACATGTGTCAAGAGGATAGCTTTTGAATTAAATAATACAAGGAGCTCCGTTTTAACTCACTGGGGTCAGGGTCCTCAGGGGTTGTGTAGTACTCAATGTGGTCTACAGGTGGCAGCAACATACCCAGCAGACATTGTTTCTGTACAAAAAACGAACTCAGGGGAACTCAGGTTACTGTGAGCTGTTGCTTTAGGAAACACTGATGATTCGAGCTACTTTTATGTTTATAATGTTGATGCACTATTAGATTTTCTTTTCTTATTGTTCCAGTTGCTACAGCATTTTTTTAGATTTTAAAGTGGATAAATAAAACATAATGCCGCTGTTGCACCAGTATTTTTTCACCATATTAATGTCTTTTAATATTAAGAATGGTATTAGACAAGGATTGTAAATGTTGGTACAGCATTTAAAAAAATTGTCATATTTATTGATTCTAAATAAATATTCCTGTCTGTAAAATAGTTTTATTTTTCATATTTTAATTTGAGTTTATTTATTTATTTATTTGTATTCATCTGCCCATCCACCCATACATCTTATTCCGCTTTTCCGAGGTCGGGTCACTTGGGCAGCAGCCTAACAGCGTAGCCCAGACTTCCATCTGTTCCGAGGCGTTCCCAGGCCAGTTGAGAGTCATAGTCTCTTCAATGTGTCCTGGTTCTTCCGGAGGCCTGCTAACGGTCCTTCCAGGGAGGCGTCCTGGAGGCATCCTGGCCAGATGCCTGAGCACCACATTTGGCTCCTCTCAATGCGGAGGAGCAGCGGTGCTACTCTGAGTTTCTCCAGGATCACAGTGTTTCTCACCTTATATCTAAGGGCCTAGTCACCCGACTGAGGAAACTCATTTCGGCTGCTTATACCCGCAATCTTGTCCTTTCGGTCACTACCCAAAGCTCATGACTGCAGGTGAGGGTAGGAACGCAGATCGACTGGTAAATTGAGATCTTTTCCTGTCGGCTCAGCTCGCTCTTCACCACAACGGACCGATGCAGAGTCTGCATCACTGCAGACACCGCAGAAATCCACCTGTCCATCCCACTTTCCACCCTTCCCTCACTCATGAACAAGACCCTGAGGTACTTAAACTCCGCCAGTTGGAACAGGATCTCATCCCTGACCGAAGATGGAACTTCACCCTTGTCCGGGCGAGAACCATGGACTCACACTTGGAGGTGCTGATTCTCATGGAGGCATGGAACATGGCCCGCTCTGACTCAGTTTCCTCTGCTTCCCTCGGAACATGGTCAAAGCTGTCCAGGAGGTAGTATTTGAAACTTCTTCTGATAGGGGACTCTGCCAGATGTTCCCAGCAGACTTTGACAATACATTTGGGCCTGCCAGGTCTCGCCGGCGTCCTCTCTCACCATGGAAGCCAACTCACCACCAGGTATTCTGAACTGCTATTTGGCGCATCAGCGCAAACAACAGTCAGGACCTGTGCCCCCGGCCAAAGGCGGAGAGAAACTACCCTCTCGTTCACCGGGTTAAACTCCAACAAACAGGCCCTGAGCGGGGGCGGGGGGCGCAACAAGAATTACCACCCCTGCTTTTTGCCTGTCACTGCTGGAGTGGAATAAGTCCAGCCCTTTTTGAGAGGACTGGTTCCAGAGCCCTCGCTATGCGTTGAGGTGAGTCCGACTATCTCTAGCTGGTACTTCTCCACCTCGCACACAAGCTCAGGCTCCTTCCCCATCAGAAAGGTAACATTCCACATACAGAGAGCTAGCTTTTGCAGCCGAGGATCGGACCGCCAAGGTCCCCGCTTTCGACTGCCACCCAACTTACCTTTTTGGTCCCTCCCATGAATGGTGAGCTCATTGGAGGGGTGACCCATGTTGCCTCTTCGGGCTGTGCCTTGCCGGGCCCCATGGGTGCAGCCCCCGGCCACCAGACACTCGCCATCGTGCCCCTCCTCCAGGCCTGAGTCCAGAGTGGTGGCCCTGGTGCCTCCCGTCCGGCCAAGGGAAAACTAGGTCCTGTCAAGTTAGCTCCTAGGACCATCTGGACACGTAAACTCCTCCACCAAGATAAGATAGTAGCTCAAAGACAAGTTGTTCATCTGTCATTATTTAAGTTACTGATTCGTGTATATCCTGCCTTTATTTATATTTCATACATTGTTACTGTCATTTTTAACACGTATTTATTTATTTATCAATCTTTAATCGCTTTATTTAGTTTGTTTTATTTTCTATGTATTTATTTATCTATTATTTAACATGTTAAACACAGGAAGTGAACGAACTATCAGTAATTGAGTGGGACATGGTGAATGTGGGTAGGATTAAAGCAGATCTGCTTCTTCTTACTCCTTTTCAGACATGTTGAATCGTGCAAGTGTGAACCCGCTGTGCCTTAATGTAACTTGTTAAGCAAGTATGAAAGATGACCAAGAATAAATGCTTCTGTTGCTATTTTTTCTTTTTTTCTGTTATTGATACAATCATAAAAAATACACATTTACTCCTGTATATTAAATATTTTTATTTTGTTAAATACGTATTCAGCCGCACGGTGGCCTAGTGGTTAGCATGTTGACCACACAGTCAGGAGATCGGGAAGACCTGGGTTCGAGTCTTCGTTGAGCATCTCTGTGTGGAGTTTGCATGTTCTCCCCCGTGCGTGCGTGGGTTTCTCCGGGTACTCTCCGGTGTGTGATTGGTCGGCGACCAGCCCAGGGTGTACCCCGCCTCTCGCCCGAAGTCAGCCTGGATAGTCTCCAGCCTACCTGTGAACCTAGTGAGGATAAGCGGCATAGAAGATTGGATGGATAAATATGTATGTGTTTACTTTATTTATTTGCTGTTTTTTGGTACATTTATTTAAAAAAAATGCTGATACAAAGTTAAATTAAAATTTTCAATTAAATATTTTCTGTTTAATTAATTGGAGAAAAAAATATTGCTCCTGTTGATATAGTATTTTTTTTCTAATTTAATATTAGTATTTTTATTGTAGCATTTTTGACTATTATTTGATTGGAATATTCCATCCATCTATTTTCTATGCCTAATTAGGGTCGCGGGGGTATGCTGGAGCCTATCCCAGCTGACTTCGGGCGAGAGGCAGGGTACAGCCTGGACTGGTCACCAGCCAATCACAGGGCACATATAGACAAACAACCATTCACTCTCACATTCATACCTATGGACAATTTAGAGTCGCCAATTGTTTTTGGAATGTGGGAGGAAACCGGAGTACCCGGAGAAAACCCACACACGCACGGGGAGAACATGCAAACTCCACACAGAAATGCCCGAGTGGAGAGTCGAACCCAGGTCTTCCCGATCTCCTGACTGTGTGGCCAACATGCTAACCACTCAACCACCGTGCGGCCCGATTTTAATATTTAGAAATCAATTTCTATTTTCTGAATATAAAAACAAATATGAATATTTTTCAATTTATTTGCAAAAATGCATTTTAAACATTTGTATTCGCACTGTATTTATTATCATTTTTTCTGCACTGCTGGGGCCATTAACGTATGAAAGTCGTACTTTTACAGTTTATGTTACTGTGTGATCAAAGTAAAGAAGTAGTGTGACAATAGTAGATAATAATACATTACATTACATACACGCCACAATACATTTGCATTTTGGATGTAAATTGCCCAACACTGCTTATAAATGAATGCCTTTTATGCTCTTAATCAGGAATTGATATATGTCAGTGTTGAGTTCTGAAAAAGAAGAATTGATTGGCCCACTTAGCCAGCCAATGTGTCTGCCAACCCTCATCGAAAAGACAAGTTTATCAAGCAATTGACTCTTCTGGGCACATGAGATATTGTTGATTAATCAAGTTTGCAGACAGTTAATACTCTTTCTATGCATTTCAGCTCCCACTTCAAATCGTCCTGCTTCCGCATGAACCATGAGTAAAGGTAATTTGTGTGTTTGCGTGTTTGTATGCGTGTTCACTGGGTTGCTGGGGTTTCTTGGCATAATTTCCAAGTCATTTCCAATAGCTGTCTGCAAGGGTGCTATGTTGACAGTGCATATTAGTGCTGGAGAGGCCTGAGTGGGATATGAGGGGTGCAGAGGGTGAGGAGAGGGGGTGGAATTGGAAATGAAGTGCTTGCTGCCTCCAGTTTGTGTGCAGTGTTGCTGGTGCATGTGTGTATGTGGTCTTGTGAGGAACGCAATCAGGATAGGAAGTCACGCAGACACACACACATAAATACATATGTTGCGTCTGCAAATGAGAGACACAGCGTAGGTTGGGGGTAACCGGCCTGTCTGCTTCACACACCATTGACAACTTGAGTGGTTCGCAAAATTGAATCGAGGCAACTGGACTCTTCTCGTTTGTTTAAGACGTTTCACCTTTCGTTCAAAAGGGGTCTTTAGTTCTAAAATAACAGGCGTGGAGTTTTCCTATTTATGCCCCTGGTGGGTGTGTCCCCTGGGGGCGGTCACAATAAGATTGTTGTTCTTACTGCGGCCTGGCATGACTGGTGAACGGCCACCCTACATGAAAATAGGTCGTCCTATGTTGTCTTCAACATAAATGTCTTCAACAAACAAGTCGAATCCAGTTCCCTTGATTCAGTCTTTGAGAATTAGCATGACCTTGGATGACTGGGGATCCACACAGATGCCTTGAGTAGTTGTGTTTAGCATCCGTTCAATTGTCACATCTATGGAGGTGATGTGACACAGCTGTGTTTGTGGGGTGGACTCAAGCTGGGTTGCCAGGATTGTCTGAATTCATTCATTACTCATGCGACTCCAATTGTATGGAGTCACAAGACTGGCAAGTTTTGGCGTGCGAAAGACATCAGTATTGTAGAAAAAGTGTATTGTTTTTCAATGTCAACTTAAACCTGCAATAAAAGCGGGTTGCTCAAGTCTGGTGCTTCGATGGTGCCCTCACTGAACAATTATTGACACCTTGTGACCAATGTAGAATACTATATTTACAGGTTGAATGGTGGTCTTCATTTAGCCATTGTTATGCTTGAAAATGATTAATTTGGCCCAAAAATATTTGGCCCAAATTATCCTTATAAATCCGTATGTATTTATAAGGATACATATGCATCCTTATAAATATGCATATTTATTAAATTAATTTAAAAAAAGAAATAAATACATTTTTGCGTGATTTTGTTGTCAGCACATTCAGCTATGTAAAGAACAAAGTATTTAATAACAATATTTCATTCATTCAGCTCTAGGATGTGTTATTTTAGTTTTCTTTCTTTATATATATATAAATATATATATATTTATATACAGTATATGCATCTATTTATGCATCTTTTTCAGTGCTAATGTCGCTGCTGGATTTGATATATATATATATATATATATATATATATATATATATATATATATATATATATATACATTGAAAATGTATTTTCAATGATAAAACTTTGCTCTGGCGCCATCAAATTAGTCTCGGCAGGATCTGCCACTATCTGCTGCCATCTGGTGGCTCTTTTTTTACATTTTTAGCCCGCTGTCGTGTTTAATTCTCTGAATTTATGAGGAAGACACCATGTTTACACACCGGTTTGGTTGTATTAGTCCATCAAGCCGTGATCAAGATGGCTAAGTAAAGATTTCTAAGAAAAAGAAGAAGAACATGGTCCGGAATAGATTATGCAATGCAGCACCTGCGGTCAAACATTCTTCAAACTTCCAAGAGAAAACCCATTGAATCTTCTGCTGTTTAAATTAAAGCTGCCTTGAAAATGATCCCTTTTTTAACATCATTAGGCAAGGATTTAAATTAATTCAGCCCAGAACATTGAGATTATGTTCCGGCATCATTATCTTCAAGGCAGTAACACCACTTCTCCCATTTATGATCTGCTCTCTAGCTCCTTTTTAATTCCACTGTTACCTCACACACTGCACATGAGTTACCAAGTTTATGTGAACGATGATGTTCACATCATGAGAATTTTATTCATAAAGTAAAGCATTTTTAAGATTGTGCTTCAGCCTCTGATGTTATTCTGTAAAAAGGTGCCCCAACTTTGAAAGGACTGCTGCTATTTTGCAGTATTTTAAAAGTATTTCTAAAAAAAAAACATTTCATCCATCCATCCATGCATCCGTCTTCTTCCACTTATCCCTAGTCAGGTCACAGGCGCAGCAGCCTAAGCAGAGAAACTCAGACTTCCCTCTCCCGGTTACTTTAGGCTGCTCCCGCTGGGAGATCCTGAGGAGTTCCCAGGCCAGTTGAGCGATATAGTCTCTCCAACATGTCCTGAGTCTTCCCCAAGGCTGGCCGGACGTGCCCTGAACACATCCCCAGGGAAATGTCCAGACGTTCCGAGCCACCTCATCTGGCTCTAGTCAGTGTGGAGGAGCAGCGCCTCCTCCCAGATAACAGAGCTTCTCACACTGTCTCGAGGGGAGAACCCCGCCACCCTAATTCATTTCTGCAGCTCATGATCATAGGTGAGGGTAGGAATGTAGATCGAACAGTAAATTGAGAGCTGTCCCTTTCCACCACAATGGACCGATAAAAAGTAATATCGATATACTGTATATGCCAATATAAAGACTGACAAAAGGTTTCGTTACATATAGTCATTTGTATTAATTCAAAAAATAATAGTGTTTTTTTTTTCTTAATTAGACAATACAAGGTATTGCTAATGGTTTTCTAGCATGAAAATACAAACATTAGCAATATAATTGTATTTTTTAATTAAACTAAATATTTCTTCGCTGGTGATAGTATGGCACAAAATGAATTTTTCAGTAAATGTTGTCGTTTGGCGAAATGTTCTTAATTGCCTTTGATTGTCTTTGAATGTGCGTGCATTGTCGTTTCGCTTTTATTCCTCTTCTTGATGCTTCGGTATCTAATAGAAAACATATGAATTATTGAGATGTTATAAATAGACAGTGGATTTTAAATATTTCATTTCCCAAATACTTAGGTAAAAACTTACCAGGATTTTTTTTGGGGGAGGGGGCGGGGTGGCAACCTGACGTGAAAGTCTCATGTTATGTAAGATTTCAAAGAAGCCCCGAGGCTTTGCAGCACATGGCCAGCCAAACATCACACATACTTGCCTCCTGTATGTGCAGTCTGCTGTGTATTCTAGTCCCTGTGAGAGGTAGAATGGGCTGCACCTTGGCTTCACACAGGGATTACACATAGATGATTCTTCAAAAGAGAATTTCACTTTGGCCAGCAGGGCTTAATCCGTGCGTGTGGAATGGGACCTTGGCGCTGTGGAGCCATAGCTAGATATGACAGAGAACAAAGAGCAGCCAGATTAGTCTGCACGAGGAAGAGGTCTGAGCCTGACAGGCCGTCTCTTGGCAGCTCCTCCAAAATCTCTCCACTCTCTAATAAAGTATGAGGGAGACATTATTCCCAATCCGTGTCTTTTTGACTTTCTATTTGCAAAGCTTCCTGTGAGGTGAGCATTTGGGCGAGAGAGGAAGAGTGTGTGTCTTATCGCTTCATTAGCCTGTGGATTTCTGGGTCACTCGTAGCCTTGTTCCCACTGTCTCTCATTCTGTAATTACCCTCACGTGAGTCACACCACATAATTAGGATGGCCTGAGACTCATTCAGCAGGGCGCACAAACACACACACACATACACATATAAATGTCAGTCTTACCATGCACAACAATGCTAATGAGATTATCATTGCTGAGGGTCCCACAACCGTTTATAACGATGATCAAATCCAGGGGCCCGTTGCACAAAACTAGGATAAGGGATTAAGCCGGGATATCGTGGTTATCCTGACTCAATTTATCCGTGATCCGTTTGTTATATCTCAAAGTGGGATAGTGGTGAGTGGGATATGTTATGACATAAGTTACCATGGAGATTTATTTTGTGGAGCTATCTCAGTCAGTAGTCACCATAAATGGAAACCAACAATGAGTCCACTGCCCACTACATATTGTTATCACATTCAACTACACCCACTGTCATTATTTCACCATTTGTCATCATTCATTTCTGTCATTGTAGATTATTTTAGATGAGGTTGTAATCATTAGGTGATTATTTGATCATTTCTACCACATACTATATATAAATTACACATACAAGTTAAAATACACATCTGCAAGATAAAAGAGTTATTACAGTCTGATGGAGTTGTATTTACACAATTTTATTAAATTCTCAAGTCAATTTCACCTCCAGTTTCAAAGGATCCATAATCAGAGTACAAGTACGTTTTCGAAGATGTTAATTGCTTTGGTCATTGTCGATGTGTACTACATTACCCAGAACGCTTAGCGCTGAGGGGAAACAAGTACA
Organism: Dunckerocampus dactyliophorus; assembly: GCF_027744805.1. Classification (NCBI taxonomy): domain Eukaryota; kingdom Metazoa; phylum Chordata; class Actinopteri; order Syngnathiformes; family Syngnathidae; genus Dunckerocampus; species Dunckerocampus dactyliophorus. The sequence goes on along the minus strand of NC_072824.1, from coordinate 20,381,499 downwards.
GCCTAGCTTCTCTGTTCATTCCACTATAGAACCAATGCACACAGACACTTGCAGAGTGAACCCTCTTGTCATGCAGCCTGTGTGGTACAGAGAGACGATGAAAACAAATGGGCATATATGCACACATCAGTTTATCCAGGCAGCAAAATTATCAATTTTGTTTTTTTTTTTAATCGTTTGATTAATCGATTTGTCAATTATCATGACAGGCCTACCGACAACGATGAATGAAGCAAGAATCCTTTTTTCTAAATCAAATATTTTCATAGTTAGAGCATAGAAAACCTGTTTATGACCTTCTACATAATTTTTGTTTGCATTATTAGAGCCCTCTAGACATAGATTAATACCCCATAGTCACCTTTACACTCACATTACCCAATATAGTGGGTATAACAAGACTAAATAAGCCATTTTAGACATAAATACGAATTGTGCTCATGTGTGTTTCAATAAATGTCTTCCGTATGTGTGGACAGGAAGTGACGTTGGGAATTCAGAGCTGAGTTTTAGCTGGTACCCCGTATTATTATCGTGATTATGATGACTATTATTATTGTTATTATTGTGCCTGCTGTGAGATCATTGAAACCTGCAATAATTGCTGCTCTGGTGCATGTGTTTGTGACACCTAGTGGCCAGTGTAGACTACAACTCATCAACGGCCTTTAATCCCCTTTGTATTTTAGTTAATTTAGTCATTTTTATGCTTGAAAATGCATATTTGTTGACTAATAATAGGCTGTAGTCAACCATGAAACAGCAGTCATTTAATTCATTTTTTTAAAAACCCACGATAGAGCGAGGACGCGTTCTTCGAACCGCGAAGTGGCGAGCAATGGCTGTATGTGCTTTCCTACCTTAATGTTGTGTAGAATTTTTTAGGTAGTTTTCAACTAAACTACAAACTTGTATTGACTACGATAAAAAACATCCACAGTCCAATAAGTGAAATCACCTGCCAGGTCCTCCAAGCTGCTTTTGTAGGAGTTCATACCAAAATAGGCACAATAGTTCACGAATTAAAGGCACAAAGTGACGCATATTGTGTCCTACAAAAGACAAAATAAAGCCGCATTTGAACTGGAAAGAAAAGCAGCCAGTTTAGGACATCTTGCTTGTCATCCTTTCTCCAGACAATAAATAATGAATGCATTCCTTCACTGTTAAAAAAACATCATCTTCACTTCTCTCACTGTGCCCGTTTTCATCTTTTCACTTCACTCGAAGCCTTTCAGTTTTCACTTGCTTCATTCTATTGTCTGCATGGTTAATGGAGATACCGGCATCACAGTGTGCAGTATCACTGTCCAGGCCATTGTGTTGTGTGCTGCAGTGGATAACTTGAGGTCGTTCGGTGGTATCACATGTGGTGTGGAAATTGTGGGAAAGAGAGGGCCTCTGAAAGATTAAATACCATGCCTCACAAACAATAATGTACAACACACACACACAGGCAATGGATTAGGATGGGGGATTAGGGAAGCATCCCTGTAGCCACAAATCAGGCCGAGACAGATCAGTGTCATTCCTCATAAACATACATAGTGGGCATGTATGAAGAATGTACATTAAGATAGCTTGACTTTTATGTCATGAAATACGAAGACAGTTCAATCAAAAGCAATCAACTTTTTCATGAAGGCAGAAAAAGAGAATAACCTTGTTAACATATTGCAAAGAATTTGATTCATTACATCCGTTTAGCATTTTTATTGTATATTGGATTTATTCTTCTCATTTTTACCTTCTCTTTACCTTCCTTACCGCAAGATATTCCACAGTGATGAAAGAATGCGGGCAAGCATGACATTGTTCACAAGTGAGGAAAGGATGGAACGTGGGTTTGACAGGCGAATTGGTGTGGCGTCTGCAGTGATGCGGACTCTGCGTTAGTCTGTCGTGGTGAAGAGAAAGCTGAGCCGAATGGCAAAGCTCTCATTTTAGCGATCGATCTTCGTTCCTACCCTTACCTATGGTCGTGAGCTTTGCTTAGTGACCGAAAGGACAAGATCGGGGGTACAAGCGGCCGAAATTAGTTTTCTCCGTAGGGTGGCTGGGCTCTCCCTTAGAAATAAGGTGAGAAGCACTGTCATCCGGGAGAAACTCAGAGTAGAACTGCTGAGGCTTAGGCATCTGGTCAGGATGCCTCCGGACTCCTCCCTGGAGAGGTGTTCAGGGCACGTCCGACCAGTAGAAGGCCTCGGGGAAGACCCAGGACACGTTGGAGAGACGATGTTTCTCAACTGGCCTGGGAACACCCTAGGATCTGCCTGGAAGAGCTGTACAAAGTGGCTGTGGAGAGGGAAGTCTGGGCTTCTCTGCTTAGGCTGCTGCCCCCGCGACATGACCTTGGATAAGCAGTAGAAGATGGATGGATGGATGGATGGATGGATGGATGGATGGATGGATGGATGGATGGATGGATGGATGGACGGATGGATGGATGGATGTCAATATTGGCCAATAATATCAGTCAGCCAAGATTATCAGACATCCCTATGAAATATGTTTTGTTGTTTTTTTCTGCTGTCTTCTGTTATTCACAACGCATTGTTTTGAATTAGGGCGGGATTTGTGCATTATATGAGCTTCTTTGTGTGCTCTTGGCCACCATCATGCATTCCAAACACTTTCATATGGTGTTTAAAAATCCAGCCGCACAGCGCTCAGTCATATCCTGCTCATCCATGATGGAACACCAGTCATACGCTGACTGAGTTCCTCAGTCTGTGGCGAGCTCTGCTTCGGCTTGGCTGCCTCTCACATGTCTCAGGCCACCAGACATCTGTCATCAGCATGCAACTCACTGGAGGTCTGTGGCTCCCCATGAGGCCGTCTTCTCTACCACTGTCAAATACAATCAGCGTCTTTGTAGTCCCTTTTTTTTTTCCAATCGACATTTCTCCTCCCCTTCTTTCAGCACAGTGTAATACATAGCCAGCAATTTGCCAATCATGCCCACGATGACACCCACGTATGCGAATACACATCATACACACTCGCAAAGATGTGCACATGAGGCATCCAGGCCTGCTGTGGTGTATAATAACAGATAATTGCCTATTGCGGGTTGGCCTTCGGCAGAGGGAACCAATCACAGTGACAGCCACTTTGCTAAGACCTGTGAATGTGTCTGCATGCATGCAAAACACACCATTTGAAGTATTCTCCAGACCAATGTGCATATTATAATAATATTATAAGTCTCGTGGCTGTTTTTGCCCCTGTCTTTCTTGCATTTGTATTAAAATAGAGCTGTTCGACTGCAATATGTGCATTTGGAGGAGGTTAGTATGTTGGACTGCAGCATAACAAAATGCAGTCGTGCACTTCTTCACTAATATGGTCGCTGCTCTGCTTGTCACTCGTCACCCATTTGGAGGGAGTCAGCATCCCTGGTTAATGGGCTGTCCTCTTGCCAGCGAACCTGATGACTCCAATTGCTCCACACTCACAACATAATGCTTTTTTAGCGGGGGGAGGCAGCATAGTTGGGTTCACACAGGGGCAAACACTTTCTGCAGAGCCTGAATTTAGTAGGATTTCATACCAAAAACTACATGATAGCATCTAATGTAATCTGTACAGTTCGGGGGTTGCTCCATTTTGTTTGTCTGATTGTTCCCATTTGAAATAATAACAATGATCACTTTCTTGTATGTTGCCATTGTGAAGCTTTTATTAAAGGGACTGTATCCCACTGGGTAAAGATTACATTTTTTTTCAACCAAAAGATATAAGCCCACCACCACCGGCTAGCATATGTTACCAATAGTGGCTAAAAAGAACAGCTTAAACCGCATAAAAATTTTTGTTCAGCCCGAATAAAATAACTGGCTCGCCCACACACACAAAAGCAGTTTCAGAGATGCTCCCAACAATTTTAATTTATGTTGTTGTTACGGTAGGCTATACATTCAATGATAGCTGATGTTAGTCGCTAAACTTTGCCAAATTGTTATCATTAGCTGACAACAAACATAAATAGTGCTCTTGTGTGTGTTACGCACGGCCTACATCAAGGATATACTGCTTGCAGCACACTCAAATGTTGTCACCTTCTAGGCCAGTGGTCACCAACCTTTTTGAGACCAAGATCAAACCGTGAATCTGCACAAGCTCTAGCTCCCCCCGCCCAAAATCCTCAGCAAGCGAGATATATATTATATATATATATATATATACCGAGAAAAAAAATATGTATACATACAATATATGCTTTGCGTGATTATTAGTTGTTGGTTTCAACATTTAAGCTTTTTCTAATTGAGCCTTTTGCTGTATTTTTATTATTTTTGCCGTTTTTTTATTTTTATTTTGTTTCTGCAGTGATGTAGTAAATTTTCCCGCTGTGGGATAAATAAAGTACATACAATGTAATGACAAATGAGCCACGGGCTGCAGATGGCCCCTGAGCCACACTTTGGGCACCCCTACTTTTCTGGCTGTTGGTCCGGGTTGGGGTTGTGCCGTCGGCGTCATGAGCAAACCACAACTATTTGGCTTGTTGGCTCAGTGTAGTGGACGAGCGATCCAGATTGAGGAGAGAGAGGCTGGTCAATGCGCTACAACAGTCAGCCCTTAACGAGCGGTGTCCCCGTGGCTCAAAGATTTTTTCGGAGGTGCACGTCTATGGAGTTATATTTGTGCCTTAACTTTGAAGTAGCAAAGGCAGAATTTGAGCCCTACTAATGTGCAATAATCACAAGCACATCACTGCAGCGCTGTCACTCCCTCCCTCTCTTGCTCGACCTTTTTGCTAGAGCGAGGGGGTGAGTCGGTGTACCAGGCGAGCAGGTGTACTAGTGTACCTCCGACCTGGTTTTGGGGACGGGGCTCCTTGCTGGAGCTCGCGGGTTGATGCCTGGATAGCAGCGAGGCGTACGGGTGTGTTCAGTGGACAAAATGCGTGCCCGTTGGTCGCTCTCCGGGAGGTGAGGGCACTGATACGAGAATATTTTTTTTCAAAATGTTCTCGCGATCGAACGGCAAAGTTCCAAAGATGGACTAGTAGCTCACGATTGATGGGTTGGCGACCCCTGCTCTAGGCCATTGAGGAACACATTGTGTACAGTTTACAAATTTATTCTGCCAATACGGAGTCTGTTTTCTCCCAATGTTAGTATTTTATTCACATTCATTTTTTTGCTTATGCAAGTGTTGTAATATGGTTGTTTAGTGATTATGACTTTCACCCACTATAAATGTCTTGTAATATTGTGTCTTTTTTTGTCCTAACATTCAGAATTAATTTACAAGAATGTGCAGCTTGTTTATCTTGTAAAACAAGTCATTTTACAAATATTGCCTTCCCATTTGCTTGGTAATTTTGGCATTAAAATGACCACTTTATTCTTGTAATATTCCAACTTTTTTCTGCGACCCTTCTCGACTTTATTCCCGTAAATGTACTGTCTTATGATATTCCAACTTTTTAGAACAACTAAGCACTGTGCTGAGGTCTTGAGGCTCTGAAGTTGGGTGCGAATTTTCGCCAAAATTTGGATGAATTCCAAATTGTACAAACTCTGAGACTTTAGATTTTAGAGCAGGGGCCGAGAATCTTTTTGGCTCAGAGAGCCATGAAAGCCACATATTTTAAAATGTATTTCCACGAGAGCCATATAATATTTTTTAACATTGAATACAACTAAATATAATAAGCGTCTTAATTTAATCTTTTTAATAACGCTGTTATTCCATTCCATTCCATTTTTCTCCGCTTATCCGGGTCCGGGTCGCGGGGGCAGCAGTCTCAGTAGGGAAGCCCAGACTTCCCGGTCCCCGACCACCTCCTCCAGCTCCACCGGGAGGACACCGAGGCGTTCCCAGGCCAGCTGTGAGACATAATCCCTCCAGCGTGTCCTAGGTCTTCCCCGGGGCCTTCTCCCGGCTGGGCATGCCCAAAACACCTCACCAGGGAGGCGTCCGGGAGGCATCCGGACTAGATGCCCGAGCCACCTCAGCTGGCTCCTCTCGATGTGAAGGAGCAGCGGCTCTACTCTGAGCTCCTCTCGGATAACCGAGCTCCTCACCCTGTCTCTTAGGGTGAGTCCCGCTACCCTACGAAGAAAACTCATTTCAGCTGCTTGTATCCGCGATCTCGTTCTTTCGGTCATGACCCAAAGCTCATGACCATAGGTGAGGGTGGGAACATAGATCGATCGGTAAATTGAGAGCTTTGCCTTCCGGCTCAACTCTCTCTTCACCACGACGGTCCGGTACAGCGACCGCATTACTGCAGACGCTGCGCCGATCCGCCTATCGACCTCACGCTCCAACCTTCCCTCACTCGTGAACAAGACCCCGAGATACTTGAACTCCTCCACCTGGGGCAGGACCTCATTCCCAACCCGGAGGGAGCAATCCACCCTTTTCCGACTGAGAACCATGGCCTCGGATTTGGAGGTGCTGAGTCTCATCCCAGAAGCTTCACACTCAGATGCAAACCGTCCCAGTAAACGCTGCAGGTCACAGCTCGATGAGGCCATCAGGACCACATCGTCTGCAAATAGCAGAGATGAGATCCTAGTGCCCCCGAACTGGACTCCCTCGACACCTTGGCTGCGCCTAGAAATTCTGTCCATGAAAATTATGAACAGAATTGGTGACAAAGGGCAGCCTTGGCGGAGGCCAACGTTCACCGGAAACAGGCTTGACTTACTACTGGCAATGCGAACCAGGCTCCTGCTCCGGTTGTACAAGGACTGAATGGCACGTAGTAGCGCGCCACCAATCCCATACTCCCGGAGCACCCCCCACAGGACACCGCGAGGGACACGGTCGAATGCCTTTTCCAGGTCCACAAAGCACATGTAGACCGGTTGGGCAAACTCCCAAGTACCCTCCAGGACCCTTGCAAGGGTGTAGAGCTGGTCCAGTGTTCCGCGACCAGGACGAAAACCACATTGCACCTCCTGTAGCCGAGGTTCGATTAACGGTCGTACCCTTCTCTCCAGCACCCTGGAATAGACTTTCCCAGGGAGGCTGAGGAGTGTGATCCCCCTATAGTTGGAACACACCCTCCGGTCACCCTTCTTGAAAAGGGGGACCACCACCCCAGTCTGCCAATCCAGAGGTACTGTTCCCGACTTCCACGCAATGTTGAAGAGACGTGTCAGCCAAGACAGTCCCGCAACATCCAAAGCCTTGAGGAATTCAGGGCGAAACTCGTCCACCCCCGGAGCTTTGCCACTGGGGAGCATTTTGACTACCCCAGATACCTCAGCCACGGTGATGGAACTGTCCGCGTTCGTATCCTCAGTCTCTGCTTCCTCTAGGGAAGGTATGTCAGTGGGATTGAGAAGGGCCTCAAAGTATTCCTTCCACCGCCCAACTATATCCAGTATAACGCTGTTATACTGAAGCTAACCAATAATAAATAAAATATTTCTTACCATTAATGTGACCTCTGGTGCTGCGTGGTTCTGCACGGTACTTTTCATCTTTCTTTCTTCTCTCCATCCTCTTTGTCAAAAGGGTTTGCTCTGCAGAATTAGCTAGCAGACTATTTAATTAAAAGAGGGAAGTTTACTTCTTGACCTCTCAGTGACCTGTGTAGGCTACCGCATTATCCAATCATAATAAAGTTTTGGTGTCTGACCCGGAAAATATCAGAAGGATAGCTGGCATTGGTACTGACCATTCGCACTGAGGTAGAAAATGCCTGAGAGTGTTTTCTAGTTTGAACGTTATTGTTATCACGGTGATTTATGCAATATTTTACTGTAAAATGTCAGAAAACAAATTAAAATAAATCAATGTTATCATGATAAGAAATGTCTCAGAGCAAGATGCCGTCATCAAGAGCCGCATCTGGCTCGTGAGCCTTAGGTTCCTTACCCCTGCTTTAGAGGTTCCGCTGTGACTGTAATTAGTAGAAACCCACTGGTAGAAAACAATGGTGAAATGGTGTCCGAATGGAGCGTTTACATAGACAACCATGTCTGTGACATGTCGTTCGGTGGTTCTCAATTATTTTCTAACATGCCCCCACCGGGGGACAGAAATATTTTTGCGCCTCCCCGATTTGAAATACTATTGAGAAACTGATAATATCTATATGTGTATCTGTACCGTCCAGACTGAACTCGAAACTGAAACCACCAAAATGCAACAAAATGGAAAGCCGTGAAGCATACAAGCGTTTTCAAGAGTCAAATTGCATGCTGAGTACGACAAATTCATATATGTTGCCAGGTCTGCACTAATATTGGAAGTGGTACCCCCCTGACAGTTCACCGCCTGCCCCCAGGGGGGCCCGCCCCACTATTTGAGAAGCACTGCTCTATAGTAATGGGTCTGAGTTTTATAGTAATATACAGTATAGTGCTTATTAACTGTGTAATTCTCCACTAACCTCTTGGGAGAACAGACCAGCTGCAGTCATGTAGCAAGTGGAGGATGACTCATTTTGTACTCTCACTTCTTTTTGTTCTTTTCCTTCATCTTTCTCCAAGTTTTGTCATTTATTTTTCCTCACTCTTCATTCCATATTTCTGTCACCTCCTCTTTGCTCACATTTTCCCCCTTCTCAATCTCTCGACATGTTTTTCTCCGTCCCCGTGGCTGCTGGCTTATGCAGCACATGCACAGTATATACCGTATGTGTTCAGTTTATACTGCAAATATCTTTTCTCAATTGCTAATAGTTGCTACCATGAAGATGTGCACATCCGCGTGCATACTTCATCTTTCCAGCCAGCTCAATATGCCCAAATGCAATTTCCTCCATGTGGCTGGATGTTCATCATTCCATACTCCCCCCTTCTTAGTTTTTAATAAACTGCTGGTCTCTTTTCTTTTGTGCCCTTTTTTTCAGACACACCCTCATTTTCAGTCCGTTCTCGCAGACACACATGCAAGAACACACACTCACACACACACTGCAGAGTCATACCTTCCTGCCATTTGCAGGTCTGATGCAGTGTATCAATCTCTGCTACCTGATTAAAGTGCATATCGCCGCTCGTCCCTGACTGTTTCTTTACAATGCTGCTTTACATTCTGAGCTGGTAGGAACTCACCATCCAGCCCAGCCAAGTGCATCTTGTGTTGTCTCTGCAAAAGACAATTAACTCAGACAATGACGATGTCACAGCACTTACATTGAGTTTGAAATAAAACACTTCGGCGCCGGCTTTAGTGAACTGATCAGTTTGCAATTTGAAAAGATAGCAATTACCTTTTTCTTCTCAATAAACCCATGGGGAGGCTTGCTATTGTGAGCACAAAAGTAACACAATTACAAGCTGAGGCCTTTTAACAGGCCAATACACACGTCACATATAGAAGGCTCTGTGTCATATAGTGGAAAATGGAACATGAAAACTGTTGTTGTTCCACTTCAATCTGTTATATGACCCATATTATGACTACGGTGGACTATCAGGGCAACAGTGGGAAAAAAACCGCGATCAGAATAAATTTGTGATTTTGACAATAAATGATAATTACTTACTACTACTTTATTCTTGTAATATTATGATATATTTCTCTTAGGATTACAATTTTATTCATCCATCCATCCATCCATTTTCTATACCGTTTCTTCTCTTTAGAGTCGCAGGGGTATGCTGGAGCCTATCCCAGCTGACTTCGGGCGACAGGCGGGGTACACCCTGGACTGGTCGCCAGCCAATCGCAGGGCACGTGTACAATTTTATTCATGTAAACGCAAACTTTCCACTTGTAAAGTTACAACTTCATTGTACAAAACTACGGCTTTTCATTGTTAAACATACAACATTGGTTTTTGAATACTGGGACTTTTTCTTGTAACATTAATGCTTTATTCTTGTAACATTGCGTTTTTTTTCTCCTAACATTATGGCTCTAGTCACGTCAACATACAACTTTTTTCTTGTGAAATGGTATGACTTGTAATATTAAAAAATGAAAGGCAGAATTCATTCATTATAATTATGCTCTAACCTTTATCCGTAAATTTGACTTTCTGACATTATTGTTGTAATATTACAACTTTCCTGGCAGCATTGGCTCATAAGGTGAGGAAGGTTGTTGGAGGGTTGTTGGTTCGAATCCCAGCTTTCTCCCTCCAATCACTTATCCTCCAGATGTAGTTTACCACCAGTGTATGACTGTGGAATGAACGAATGATGGGTTCTCAGTAGTAGTGTCACAAGATGTCGCAAAATTTAAATGTGACGCTATCTCTAAACTAGAGAAACGCTATCAGACTGTGAGCTATGGCATCGCGACTGTGAATGATCATACACATAATTTGGAGTTTGTGTGAGCAAGGCATTATTGGAACTGCACATGATGTGCTTTACGCACACTATGGACTAATTCAGCGTCACGCGCTTGTGATGTGTGACTGTTTTATACATCGAAGTTAAACAGCTGCCGCCGTGTTCATTTTCAAGCAGAAGCTGTAATAATTCTACATTTGATCAAACATACTTAACATTTGTCAGAAGAAAACACAATCGCTACAAATGTCTTCTATCAAAACATATGATAGTAGAGGCTAATTTGGCCCCACAGTGGTGTGAAAAAGTGTTTGCCCCCTTCCTGATTTTTTTGCATTTTTTTAAATGTTTCAGATCATCAAACAAATTTAAATATTAGTCACTGACAACACAACTGAACACAAAATTTACACTAAGTCCCCAACTAACGAACACAAGTGGTTCCAGACGACCGTTCTTAAGTCGAATTGTTCTTAAGTAGGGGAGAAGGTAATATTACCAATGATATAGGTACTACATGTACGTGTATACATATACAGTATATGCGTATGTATGTAAATATGAGTTTGGATGCAGTAGTAATATTAATCGAGGATAATTAATGAAAAAAAACAATAATAAAAGTGATATAATAATACGTAATGATAAATGTTATTTACCTTTGAAGAGGAGTGGTCGAGCACACGTCGTTGGAGGTGCAGGAGGAGGCGGAGATATTGAAAAAAGGACAAATCGTCGTCGTTAGACTCTTCCAAAAGAGGTAGTGTTCCATGGGTGTTCCATGGGTGGTGCATGCAGCTACGATTTAGCTTTTCTTCAGTCTCCTCCCACTGGTCTTAATCGCCTTTTGGTCCCATTAGCAGTGTCACAGCGCCCTCTACTGGTCAAGCATGTGAAATATGGACTTAAATATAAATAATTATGGGCTTATAAGGCAAAACACATGAAAATATAGACCAGTCGGCTTGTGTTCGTATCTACGAGTGTTCGCACGTCGGGACTTTTTTTTAATATTAAGGGCGAAAAAAAATACAAACCTCTGTACCACTGTACTTACTAGTGCAGCATGCTAAGCATCATGGGAACTTTCTTCTTTTACCTTAAACAAATCTAATCTACTGCAATCTATTTTACACATCAACATAAATGATTAGTAGTAGCAGCTAAAACTGCCATCATTATTTGAACTTTTATCATTTTTAGTTTTTGTTTAAATTGGTGGAAACATGTTACAAGCATCATGCTTAGGCCATGCATGCAAAGTTATACAACATTTCCAAATGTACCTGCATTGTTTTGTGACTAATTGAGCAAATGTATTGATGGATAGCCCCTTGAGATGAACCATCTCGTTTTCAAGGGGGTCCATCATACAACATACAATACAATACAGTACGACAGCACAGTCACAAACAGCATACACAGGCTCAAAGTTACCGCCCCACCCCACATCATTCCCACAAGCCCACAGTACCCACACAAAGCACATAGTGTAGTACCAACCATAGCAATAATGTTGACGTTAATTATTAGTATTAGTATTAGTAATAATGGCGATACTGTGTAATAACATCAATAATATATCACAGCATAAATAAAAAAAAGTCTGTTTGATCAGATATACATTTTGTCTTCGTAGTTTTCTTAAAAGTAATGTTAAAATACCGTCTCGCCTCGTTCTTGTGATCCCAATTTGGTGAATCGTCTTGTCTCCTGAGCTGAGTGTACTGTGACACCCCTAGTTGTCAGTGTAAAATTCTCATTAAGTATCTTCTGTCTAATCCATTATTACACTAGCATGACTTTTTCTTGCTAATTTACTTTTTTCCACTATTTTTTCCTGAATATTCTTACATTATTGTTTTCCCTTGAATCCAACTGTTCCTTGTATTAGCCGCAATACTGATTTTTTACAAATAGGGGGAAGTGCCACCGCTAATAAAAGGCCAGTGTTAAATGGTTAAAAAGTTTCCTAGAAGAAAACCTGTTAGTATATTGTGCATGTGTGTGTGTGTGTGTGTGTGTGTGTGTGTGTGTGTGTGTAGCACATTTTAAGCAGTCACTACAGATTGATGAACAAGTAAGATGAAATAAAATGTGGAAATACAAAACAGAGTTGGAGCTAGAACTTAGTACAGTACTTGCTAGAAGTTAGCAAGTACTAAGTAAACGAATGCGATGTCCATGATTAAAGTGTACAAAAAATATTCAGTGGATGGATGTTCATGGAAGTGGGGGTCAAGCGTTTTATGGAGGGCGGGGGCGTCCAGGTTTTTGGCATCACTATTAATCACGAACCATCGGTGGTTGAGGCAAGTTTGTGTGTGTAGTGTGCTAGTGGGAGGCGCTGCAGCTGTAGCTATGATGCTGACATTAATTCAAATGTCATGGCTTTAATGGGCTTCTGCTCTGCACCCTCCTCATAAGTCACTAGTTGAACTTTCAAGGTGACACAACAAGGTTTGTCTGGGACTTGGTTTCTTTTATAAATATTTTGTTGAAATCCTCCTGTCCGTTGTTACATTGTCTACATTGAGTCGTTTGCATACATTAAAATGTCAGTGTTTAATGCTTTGTATTCAGTTCATCCTGGTGAATTAATTGTATGATGGAAAAGGTACTGGAAATATTTCCTTTACCTCGAAAACACCAGAAAACCACATACTTCTTTTAGCGGGTTGGCATGTCTTCCTCAGTTTAATACTGAATTAACTTTAACTTAAAGCGACTGTATGTAACTCACTCCAAATTACATTTTGTGAAACCCAAAATATCAGAACACCACCATCTGAGAGCATACCGGTACAGGCATATTACCAATAGTGGTTTAAAAGAACAGATTGTACAAAAAAAGTTTATATTTTTCACAATTAGAAAATTAAACTGCATAAAAATTGTTGGATATTTTTGTTTGACATGACTGAAATAACGGTCTGTCACTCACCACTGTCTGGTACGCACGTACATGTTTGTAGCACATCACACAAGCAGACAATTTTGAATCATTGTGTGGTTATGATAGGCATACATCCAATGACAGCTAAGGTTAGTAGCGAAAAATCGCTATTATTGACTGACAACAAACATAACTAATGTGTGTTTGTGTGTTACGTCTGACATACTCAAAGCGGGTAAAGGTGGGATTTAATGTATTTGTACTTTCAAATGTTGCCGTCCTTCAGGCCGCTGGAGGAATCCGCTACATCCAGTTCCTTCAAGATGGAAAATCACAGATTACTTTGGATATGGGCCGAATGACGTGAAATACCACAGCTTTTTACGTGTCTTTATGTTTCAGCTGTCTTGTCATACTGTATTTCATTCCAGTAGGTTAGAAACAATGACATGACAGTTATTTATTTCCATGAATACACATTTAGGTAGTAATGTTGGTGTAGGGTTTCCACATCATAAGTGTAAACCCACAAGCATGCATGGAGCATAACTGAGAACATGTTCAATTATTCAGCTTAAGAGCCAGAGGTACAGTATTTCATTTAGCCACCTTCAATTTGCTTAATGCGGTCGCAAGCAGTATCTCTAACAATAAAGTGACAAGTCAATTTAAAAGTCACTTGTACAATTGTGTGTGTGTGTGTGTGTGTGTGTGTGTGAGTGAGTGAATGAGTGATGGAGGCTTTAGTAGACACTGATCAAGTGTAGTGTAGTGACTGGAAATGTCAGGAAATAGCAGAGTTCATGCGTGACTACAGCCACTGACAACTGATAAATTAGTTGCTTGATGGTATGTGTGGTATTCCCCCAGGGAGTGTGTAAACCGTGGTTTGTGTATGTGTGTGTGCGCGCGTGTGTGTGTGTGTTTCAAATCCCTTGTGCTTTATCAGATACATATAGTTGCAGTACGTGCAAAGCCTTTGAATGGACCCAGTACATGAATAAACATTCATCCGTGAGCCGCTTGATTATGTGATTGAGAGCTGCTAGGAAGCATAGATTTACGCTGTCAGGAGTGTGAATTGACAGAAGAAGCACCGTTTGATGAATGGGATGCATTTAGTGGAGGTCTATATGGTGAACACAGCTGTGCCTTGCAGCTCGGCGCCTGCGGTGCATTGTGGGTGCTCCGACACAAGGGCCATCAAATATAGCTCTACATCCCATTTCAGTCACTGAAGTTATCTTGATAGCAAGGCCCTTATCTCTAATGTGCTGAGTTATTATCTTTTGAGTGCCTCGATGTGTGTGTGTGTGTGTGCGCGTGTGTGTGTGTGTGTGTGTATTTGATTGGAACTGTGTACAGCTCAGTTATGTGTGCACACTAGGGAGACCACTGTGTTTATGTAAAGAACAGTATGATGCCTTTACAAAGATGATAATGCAACAAGGTATGCATTGCACGGTATGTTATAGGACCTTGCATACCACTGCAATCAACACTACATGGAGTGGTGTCATGCAACATACTGAGAGCTGTTTTAATCATTTGCTTACTAAGAAACGAAGGGGCAAAATACAGTGGAAGCTGAATGTTCTAACCCCGTAGTAACAGGCCCGTTCATGATAACATGTAATACTACTACTGTAATTTGAGCATTACCAGAACTTCTTTCCTGGGCGTACTGATTTCACAAAGCGCATAGCAACTAACGCTGCTTCCGTCAACAACACCAGCATAGAGAGCTGTTTGCCATCACTAATTATGGCAGACTTTGTTATGTTTGTTGTTGTTCTGGGACAAATCTGGGACCTACTGCACAAAACTAGGATAAGGGATTAAGCTCAACCAGTTGCATAAAAGTGGGATAGGTTCTGACATAAGTTACCATGGAGATTTAGTCTGTGGAGTTAGCCTGCACCAGGCCAGGCTAATGTCCGGGATCAATTTATTCTCAACCCTTATCTTAATCAGCATTCATCATAAATGGAAA
This sequence comes from Dunckerocampus dactyliophorus, assembly GCF_027744805.1. Lineage (NCBI taxonomy): Eukaryota > Metazoa > Chordata > Actinopteri > Syngnathiformes > Syngnathidae > Dunckerocampus > Dunckerocampus dactyliophorus. The sequence goes on along the minus strand of NC_072824.1, from coordinate 20,366,393 downwards.
CCAATAATGCCATGGTGAATCGGTGACTCTGTGATTGATAGGCAGGGTCTAAGGAAGCCACGTACGCGCACTTATCCAGGATTGGTTTCACCTGGCTTGATTAATCAGTGTCTATTCATCCTGGCTTGGACTTTGTGCAACTAATTAAGCCTTGACACTCTGGGCCCCAGGAACAACGGTGTGCAGCAATATCTATCAAATCTTTATTGATTTATTAGCACAACACCCTTACTTGCTCATAGTTTCAACAACCGCGTATATACTTCCAGTTTTACCCTAGAGCGCTAAGCTGGGCAATGTAGTCCACATCAACATTTACTAGCACAGACTTGGTGAGAGCCACCACTGACTACTTTGGGACGAATGAGGATCCAGAAGGATCCAGAAGCCATGCTGACAGAAATCAAGTGCTTCTGCTGCACAGTGAGTGGCACACAGTGTTGTCATCAATGGAAACGCTTTGTGTATCTGGCCAGAAGGACACTGCTCCAAGAGACTGTGTCACAATGAGCGGAGAATTTTTAGCGCTAACATACCCTGCAGTGGTAGAAACGTTTGCTGATATACGTGAATCAGAAATAGGTGATATAGGTGAATCCCATTACATGTATTATTAGCTGCTGCTAGCAGTTTTTCACTATCTAGTATGCACATAAAAGGGAAAGATGTGTTATTGTCTCACATAAGATTGTGGATGATAGGCAATTTTTTTTTAAATTGCATTTTTTCTTTAGATAAACATTTTAACATACTTAACAGTGATGTTGATAAAGATGACGCATTTCAGCATAAAAAGAAGTTAAAACCTTAAACAATGATTGGCATCGCTTACTGTATGGTGCCTCTGGAGTCATGCTGGTTTGAATGTAAATCCATTTTTCTCATGTTCTTATTTTCTTAACTCTCTGGATGAGGCTGCTCCTTTTGGAAAATGTCACTAAAACAGCTAGAAAAAACACAAAGCACAGGCGAAACACATACATTGTTAGTTCTTTAATGCTCGCTGAACTGTGGGCTCCTGAGCTGTCACCTGATATACTCGTATGACATCCCACAGTGGCGGTTCAAACTCTAAGAAAAGTATTTGCTCAGACTTAAAAAAAAAAACTGTAGCTTGAAGGTGAATGCTTCCATAACACTGTCCCCCCAAGCCTTTTCCATTTAAAGACACATTGATGCTGTTCAAGTGTGTTGTCTTTATGCACAAACTGCTGCGTCTGCACCCCACAGAGCCGCTTAGGAGACAAAAATGTACAGAAACATTCAATTACATTCACTCTATCTTATCCACCGAGACATATTTTATTCACTGTTAAGAAAGCTGACATCAGCATTCGTTTTTGCATAACATAAGCTAGCATGGTAATTGAATTTTGGTCACTCTACAGCGTGGATGCAGTGATGGACACAGGCCTCGTTTTGGTCAGGGCTGCGACCTATATGAAAGTAGATGTAAATGGAAGCTATCATTGCAAACTCTTGCTCAACCATCACTTTTTGAGGTTTCTTTCTTTTCAATGGTCAAGATGATGGCCAAGATCATTATGATTTCTATTACACTTGATGGCTTCTATTCAAAATTTGCAGATAACACCTTCCCCGGCTGTGTGTTTACAATCTTTCTTCAGTGTGTTAGGGCGCTCCAGGCTGTCAGTGTGTGTGTAGTGTCCCCAACCTGAGGTTGTGTTATCTTGCAGCCAATGAGCTGGAGAGTTTCTGCAACAAAAGCGCGTTTATGCTCCTCCATCTCATTTACATCGCACTAATGGGAATCTGCTGCACCACTGATTATATTTGGTGTTCAAGGTCAGCACGCTCAGATTAGTCAGTGCGTGCATGTGTGTGTCTCTTTGGATGTCGTCTCATGCACCAACATTGTTTTGTTTAAAATTCCATCTTCCATTTAGTCCTTATGCAAACAGGCCTGTTAAGATGCTCACCAAACGTTGCGCATGCAAGCGTTTGTGGTTTAAATTTAGCTCCCTCCAACTGTTGTTAATTATCCTCAGTGCCTTAAAAATGATTTGCTGTCGTACCCTGTGTCATTCATTTGATAAAATTACCCACAAAACTGCCCTGCCATGATAACATATCTTACAGTAGAAATATGCTGTTTTGGCTTACAGATGAACATACAGACGAGTGATCCATCAAATTTCAAACAGAAGTCGCACACATTTCTTGTTTGCCTGATAAATAGGCGCACACAAAGCCAAGTCATGACATCACATTGTAAATGATATTTTAGATTATCTTTAAAATGTTTCAAAATACACCAAACATCAGGGGAATCTGAATTCTTTTAAAGGGACAGTATGTAGAATATTCCTCAAGCCAACATTTGAATGTATAGCATTATATATACATTATATATATATATATAGCATTATAATAGCATTATATCATGCTTCTTCTTGCTTTGAACACGTAAGACAGACACACACGCATGCGCATTCTCCATAGCGATGTGGCTAAGTTTAGCTACGAACAAAATATATCGTTGAATGTAAAGTAATCCCTCATTTATAGAGGTTAATTGGTTCCAGACCCAAACGTCTTTATAGATGCGTGTGACTGCATGCACGTCACTTCCTGGACGCTTTGCAAATTTTAACAAAAAAACGAAACATTAGGGCTCATACCTTGCAGTGTGAACATGGCCAGTGTAGCTCACTACTGTAATGTTTGTGGTTAAGGAGACACCTACGTCACCGATGCACTTCAGTCACTTTATGAACAAGCAGAGAGCACATATACAGTGACCATTCATACAGGAGCTGCTGTCTGCCACAACTCACACCAGTCATTTAGCGCTCTGTACGCTGATACTGTAACTCTCTAGCCAGCTTCCCAGGCCCCGCCCCTTAAAGGCACACACCAAAAGTCACAGATATTGTACTTTATATCACGTCTGCTGAATGCTTTATATTTTTGCGTGAAAATGCTTCATTTAGACAAAAATTATGTACAGTTTGCTTAAACTTGCATATTTTTTTACTAATAGGCCATAGTCTACCACTACACTATGCTAATTTATCAATTAATTTATTTTGAAAAACTGTGATAGAGTGAAGCCGCAAAATTTGTACCGCGAATTTACAAATCATAATCACACAATGACTCCTATTGTCAGTCACATCTCTGAGACAGCTTTTGTGTATGTGCACACGCCACGTACGTGAATACAAGAAAGCTGACAGCCATGAACAGCAGTTGTTTTATTCGGGTCGAACGAAAGTTTATGCCAATTGACATGTCGTTTAATTTTAATTGTGAACAATATATACATTTTTTGTATGATCTGTTCTTTTCAAACACTATTGGTAACATGCTAGCAGGTGGTGGTGATCTTATATTTTTAGGTTTGTAAAAATGTTGTTGAACATGCCGTTTTGTGTGTCTGTAGCTTTAATGCTAATGAGCCGTATTTGTCCCCACCTGTCTCAGTGTGTGTCTCAGGGCTCCAAGAAGTGCGTTTGTGCACTTGCACTATCCACTTTTTCGCTATAACTCTATGCTTGACAGTGTAATTGATTTAAGATGTGTAGCAAAGCCTTTTTAAAGCTGTCCTCCTTCAAGTGGTGTGCACATACACAGGGTGGACTCATCTGTCTAAGGGCTGCTCAGAGGACCATCTTTTTCTTCCTGACGTCATAATTACCCAAAATCAACTATTTGAACGACCTTGTGTCTATTGTATGTTAAGGTCACAATGTTGATCAAGACAACAATACACATGCTAGAGATATTAGGTATAAGGATGTGCATAATAATTGGTCTTGAAGAATTGACTCCACATTGTGTGCACTATTTCGATGCAACCAGCAGAGGTGCTGTTGATTCAAGCTCAACTAGTTTGCTGTCTTAAGAAGTACAACATGATTTCAGCTATGGGAAGTTAGCACCTCTTTATTGACATAGCCTTCTTTTGCTCAGTGCATCATTGGCACTGGTGTTCCTGTGTACTTCTTCTACTGTGTTGAACAGACAGCTTGTTGGAGGCTTGTGTATCGTTCTATCGTTCAAACATGAATACCATGCATGCAGACAAACAAAAAAGGATACAGCTTGAGGATTAAGAGCCTAAAAATATACTGGAAATATTATTTAACTGTGGCATTGACGGCAGAAAAATCAGTTAGTAGTCATCAGATTCAGTGATGGCTCTCTTGGTCAACCCACATTTCTAGCCACCCTAATTCAGGACCGGCTTGTGTAGACTCGCGGGGTATGAGCGGCACATTATTCAACCTTCCTCCAAAAAGGGGACTGTGAGCTATGTGTGCAATGTGCCTTAACTTTGCTGCACTTACAGCCACCACACCAGCAATATGGCATCTGCCTTTACTGAGTCCTGTCCACAGTGGGCAGAAAATTATTGGAGCGAGAGAGACTGTGCAGGAGAGAGAGAGAAAGGGTGGGAGGAGGTAGGAAGGGAGGGAGGGAAAAGGCGCACGGTGCTGGATCATTTGGGCAGAGCGGCTGCAGCCACGGTGGATGTTAACACAAGACAGGCGACGGACGGAGAGCTTCAGTCTGCTCGTATTGACTTTTCCATAGACAGGATGCTGATACGGTGAGTCTGCTCGCTCTTTATCTTGTGTGCATTTTTGCGTCAACTTCTCGTGATAACGTGAAAGCACCTGCACGCATCGTCTCCCATCCAATCACTCGTGCATCCCAGACCTCTGATGACTGACACCTCAGCCTTCCTCTTTAGGTTGTTTTGAGCCCTTCGTGCTTTGACTGACAGAATGATCACCATATTTCTCTCATGGGATTTACGTTATCTCACTGTACCTCTTTTCGGAGTTTGCTTGTCTGGTAGCTTCCTGGTGTGTGTGAGAGTGGATTGTGGTCTTTATATCCTGTGGTGTAAAAGCAGCATTGGCATACAGTCCATTATTGTTGCGTGGTATTTTGCACCCATGTCCACCAATTGACTGTCATGCTGCAGCCCCTGTCGCTGCAGGGCGACTCTATAAATGAGCTTTTGTAGCCTGGTGCTTATGATGACAGATTAAGGCTTGTTTTTTTGCTTGGTGCCTGTCTAGTGTATTGGTAACCTGTTCAGAGGGCTAAGCACCCCCAGCTCTTAATGTATACAGTCTATGGGAATTTAGTGATGGCTGCACATGAATAGGTGAATACTTATTCTATTTGAATCCATCTATGAAGGTATGTAAAATTGCATGACTCAAGAGGACACAGTGGATAACTGGAGAGTATTTCCCTCCGCCAACCTCTTTCCAATTAAATTAGAACACCGTGATTACAGTTGATGAGGCACATCATGCACATATTATCAGATTTCATGATCTCACCCGCACCTATGAAGTATACTTTGCGTGACATTTACATACACTTATTTACATTTCTTCTCTTGCCAACACAGAGTGGCTATAATGTGCTGTAGCCGTGTGTGTGTGTTAATGCGTGTAGATGTGTGTTCGTCAGCAGTCTCTCACAAACATTATAGCAGCATTACAGCCCTCGCTGGCTGGCAATCAGTCATGCAAGTACTTTTGTAGCAATTAGACTCAAATATGTGAGGCAGATGTGTGCGAGCGTGTATGTATATATATCCAGGTGTATAATGCACTTCTGTTGCTATAAACAAAGAGACGAATGGGTGTGTTTGATGTTTATGCAAATCATTTCACAGTTAAATGACTTTATGATCCTGTTTAAGACATCAACGCACGCAGTGGAAGTCAAATTTGTTTTGGCTGGGAACATATTGTACAGAACTGTAAACCATGTTAATGGCACACTGGCTGGCAATAACCAAAATTGCATCGCATTTATTGCCATGGCAACCACCAATACTTTATTTTTATTTTACAGGTCTCAAATAGAGTTTGCAAAACTAGAATTTGGACGGACCAATTTTGATACATTTTGTAATTTGAGTCCAAGAAAACATTTCAAATTCAAAAGTTCGGTAAACCCATATGAGCCAGTGTCACTGTTTATTTGTGTTTACCACAGTGCTTTAAGGGTCCCCTGTAATGCAAAATTGTCTTTTTAATGGCATTATAACATTGTGTCCATAGAGTGTGAGAAAAATCACCATCTCCTTCATTTGTTTGCTCCCCGTTTGAGAGAAAAGGCACTCCAACTGAAGTTGAAGATTTTCACGTCGCCATGACTAGAAAAACCTCCATCCTCATTGGCTTGATACGGCCTATGACAAACTGACAGCTGGATGAGCCCACCTTGCTATGCTAGTGTTGCTAACGTTTGTGTCTTCCTGTCCCACTCCTTAATGTTGCATTGTTGTATATGACATATGGCATCTATTACGTTGGCTAAGGGCTGACTTACCCTCATTTATCGCCATTAATTGGTTCTAGCCCTTGTTTTTATTAGAGATTTCTACTGGGGGTTTTTGTGCCTGTTGTGAGATCATTCAAACCTGCGATAAAATCCAGTTGTTCCAGCGGTCAAGTCTGGTGTGTGTATGTCTCATCAAAAATGTCAGTAACATTACTGACACTTAGTGACCAGTGTAGGAGACAGCGTCTTTGAATGTGTCTTCTGAATGCCTTATATTTGTATCTTAATTCATTTAGCCATTTTTATGTTTGAAAATGCTTAATTGAAAAATTGAAAACACATGAAATTTGCTTCGATATGCATATTTTTTTACTAATAACAGGCCATATTCAAACTCAAACCAGCATGATTTATTCATTATTAATAATTAATATATTTTTGAAAAACCGTGATAGAGTGAAGCCGTGAATTTCAAACTGCAAGGTGGCGAGGGATGACTGTATATGTAAAAAGTGGACAAAGTGCACAATACCACTTCCTGGAGCCAAACACTCGGTCAGAGACAGGCGTGGTCAAACACAGCTCATCAGCATTAAAGCTACAGACACAAAAAATGGTCTGTTCCCAGTAGAGCTCACTTAACACGCTTTTAAACTACATTCCAGCATCAAGGCTAGATTTTGGACAACACTTCCATGACACTATTGTGGCACCTCTGAGATGTATATAAAATTGTTAGAAAATAGCATAATATGAGAGCTTTGAAAGTAAATTACCCTTCATAAAAGCAGGGGGAGCCCAGGAGCAAAAGCCCCACTTATTGCATCGTGGTTTCTTTTGCATCAATAGTATTTTTCTCCCTTTAAGTTTTTCCACTTGTCTTGGTGAAAGTATATGTTTTTGGAACAATAAATGATGAACTGAAGTACTCCTGTGCGTAGGAAGTAAGACTGTTGGCTTGTAAAAGTGTTAGATTGCCATAGATGGACTTGGCTCTTTAAGCAAGTGGACTACAACCTGTTTTATGGGCCCTGCCAGCGATTCCTGGGTCAAAAGGTGCTTTGTCATATGCTAGTCGGTGACAAGTACTTTGCCCCAGCTGATCTTTGACTGGTTTTCTGCCCCGTGCGTGTGTGTGTGTGTGAGTCTATGTGCGTGCACACACATGCATGCCACTGCAGCTGTTCCTCCTTTCAGAGAGATTAAGTTTCACAAGATGTGATGGATGCCAGTGTCTGCGGAGCCAGCTGTGTGTGTGTGTCAGCACATTTCTACATTTTTGTGCGCCGCACATGTATGCATGTATATGTAGTAAGTGTTGTGTCACTGCACAACCGAGGGCTGGGTCAGGTTAGGAGTGGTGACACTGAGGTCACGGGTGTTATGAGTCGGCCTGGTAATTATAGTGACGGTCACTTGGGTTCCCACAGACCAGACCAACACAGTCTAAGACAGGGAGCACACGAGCAGACCAAGAGGATTCTGCCTGAAACAAACAAAGACGACAGCCAAGGAAGGATGACAGACTGGAGCTCATTTAATCTTAGCACTGAACATTAATGCCAAGTATTAGAGCCTTATGATATTTGTCATTCATCATTTGGATGCAAATCATTCCCTAACTTTGAGCAAAGTAGTGTATTGACCGGGATGCTGTTGGATATCTAATTTGTCTGGATTTAAGTACAAATCTTCCCATAGGAAATAATGCCAGTAGAAATAATGTTGCAGGGTCAAACCTATATTAACTGTACAGAAAATGTTTGAAGTAACATTCGTAACTGTTACACAAAGGTAAAAAGAAGTTCAAGACTGTTTTAATATTAAGTCCTTCGTCATGTGGGCTGGCGTGGCTCGTTCTAGTAACTGGAGGATTTACCAGTTCGAATCCCTTCCTCTATCCCAGTCACTGCTTATGTGTCCTTGAAAGACACTTCACCCACATTGCCCTGAGTTTCGCCCACACATGGATATTTCACTGACCAAGATGCTGAGCTACACCCAGTCCAGCCCACTGCTCCTCAAGAGGATGAGTTAAATGCAGAGACAACATGTGACAAATAAAGACCTTTCTTACTTTAGCTGTATAGGGGATAAGTGGTGTAGAAAATGGGCTTGGAAAATCTCTCAGAATGTTGTGAACTCATCGCCAGCATTGTCTGCCTGAAGGAGTCAACATCATATCGCTGACATCATGATATTCTTCTTTAGACCACAAACTATCTGAGACTGAATCAACAGCGCCTCTGCTGGTTCCAGCCAAGTAGTGCATCCCATTCAATTGCTTTGATGTGGTTTTAATTAAGTAAATTCCAGACAATGAACCTAATACTAAATGATAAACGATTATTATGCCCAAATATATTGTTAATGGTCATACATCCATCCATCCATCTATTTTCTATACCGCTTCATCCTCATTAGGGTCGTGGGGGCATGCTGGAGCCTATCCCAGCTGACTTCGGGCGACAGGCGGGGTACACCCTGGACTGGTCGGCAGCCAATCGCAGGGCACAATGGTCATACACGTATAAAAATAAGTTCAAATGTAAAAATAATTATGAATTCAGTCTAAATAATGACACATGACAGTAAAATTTTACAAGCCGTGTCAGTGACATATCGTACTTTTCATCAATGCTAATTCTGTTCAGCCTTTAGAGGCTCCACTGCAAGAAGAAAATTTAAGGATGAAACAACAGTTTCAACCTGGTGCCAAAGACGCGAGCCAAAAGCCAAAAAAAACGGAGGGATTAAATCACAAAGACATGAATGACAGCCAAGTCAAGTGAACAGCATTAATATTCTGTCTCCTCAAAAATTGCAGTCGATGTAGGATGACAGTCTTATCTGTGGGTCTATAGGCTAAAGCACCCTGTGTCGGCAATTTTACAGACATCATGCTGTAAATTGCACTCTTGGGTTGGAACAATGATTAAAGATTAGATTAATAAGATACGGCATCAGAGCCATGTCCTCACAGGACATTTAGTAGGATTTGACACAAAATAAGTAGTGCACAGACATATTATTGGGTAAGTTTGTTCTTTTCAATTCATTAAAGTTATTCAAGTAATCAGGCATATTTGCATTTTGAGCAGGCCGGTGATGCTCATTTTGCTGGAAAAAAGTTCAGTTTGAATAGTGTATTATATATTGACCCGAATATAAGTTGATCCTCCACTTTTTCAAGACTTTTTCTTTTTTTTTTTTAAACAAAAAGACTTTTTTTTTTAATCCATCCATCCATATTCTATAGCACTTGTCCTTGGTAGGGTCATATTTCTTTATTGCTCGACAGTTGTGTGTGATTCTGCTTCATTGATCATCATTCTGAATTTTTTTCACTCTTTTTCCAGCGAGTCAAGTTACTGGTGTGTGTGACAGGGAAAAAAGCTCTGACTCGCTGAGGGAGAAGTTATTTGTTATATATAACGTGACTAAAATGCAGTTTTATATTCAGATCAATAAAAAAATGTACTGTCATCCTCCGTCACATGGTGGGTCAAATTTCACGGCTTTGCTCGATCACGTTTTTTCCAAAATCTATTAATTAATAAATCACGCTGTTTTGTGGTTAAATACGGCCTGTTATAAAATGCATATTTAAGCAAATTTTATGTATTTTTTTAACCTAAATTAAGCATTTTCAAGCATAAAAATGGCTAAATGAGCTAAAATACAAATAAGGTATGCAGAAGATGCATTCAAAAACGTGAAGCTGCGTAGTATTCTCCACTGGTCAGTGGGTGTCAAGTAATGTTCCCGTAATATTTGGTGAGGCACGTGAGCATCAGACATGATCACCGCATAAAACAGGCTTTTTTACAGGTTTGAATTATTTCACGACAGGCACAATAATAACCACATACTAATCGTAATTATTGTCATAATAATAACGTAGGCTACTGTCGCAGATGTAATCAACTCTAAGCTAAAACTCGGCTCTGCACCCCTGACGTCACTTCCTGTCCTCCACACATCCGGAACACATTTATTGCGAAACACACAAGCTTGAGTCTTATTTATGTCTTCAATGGCTTATTTTCTCTGCTTATGTGTGCTATATTGTGTAATGTGACTGTAAAGGTTGACTATTGGGGTGTTATTTCATGTCTAGAGGGCTCTAATAATGTTAAAACCCATATTTAGTAGGTCGTAATCGGGGTTTCTATGTTCTAACAAAAAAATATCTGCTTTATAAATAAGGAATCCTACTTCGCAGAAGTTCATTTTGGTCGGGTCTGGAACCAATTAACCACGATAGACAAGGGATTTCTGTTCAGACGTGTTGTGTATTGTAGTTAAAATGGTGCAGAATTTTCAATATCCCCCCTATTCAATCTCATTAGTCCTTGCAGGTGTACCTAATGAAGCGTCCGGTGAGTGTAGTCAAAAGGGAGCAAGAAGTGATGCAGCTGTGTCACCACTAAGCACCCCTCCAGAGCAAATTAAAGCGTACAGTGGCAAAGAGGGGTGAGGAATAGAAGAAGAAAAAGAAGAAGGAGCGAAGGGGAAAATAAGACTTTGTGGTCTGGCGCCAGTTTGCTATGTAAAACCATGATGCGTGCCGGAGGGATTGAGGATGGAGTGGTGCAGCATGGGCGAGCAGGAGGCAGCAGAGATGATAATTAAGGACTAGGACAGACGTTTAAGTGGACTGAAAAGACACGTCGAGGTGGGAAACTGTTAATCCCTGCAGAAAAGCACAACATGTTTGGCTCTGATTATTTTCTGTGCGTTTAAAAACAGACAGGTTGGGGGGAAAAAAACAGGTTGGAAAATGGAATTGTTGCGGCTGTGCCTGGTTCTCTCTGAATGAACAGGAAAAGGCTTGTAAAAGAATCCCCGTCATTTGAGGGGAAAAAAAAGTCTCTCCTTCCATAATTTTCTGTCTGATCTTCATATCTTTTCCATTCTTACTCTGGGAAAGAGCCAGCGATGCAGAGTGGAGCACATGTCCTGTAATAATAACGTAAAGTATGGAAATGTGATGCTAGCACATCTGCTGTGGAATAGTCACAGCTAAAATAACGAAAGTGTTTGCTCGCCTCAATATGCTGCAACAAAAAACACATGAAACAAGGTTAACTGCAGTGGCTCTCGGTATACAGTACAGACCTCCACCAACGCTGAATAATACACCTCTCTCCGTTAAAACATGCATATTAATGCATCGGCGACTGTAAGAGCACAACTGACCAATTCATTTATAAAAGATGATCCCAAAATTAGTCACACAATGGTCAAATTACCACTTCAAGTGAATGTTTGTGTTGCATATCTTGAAAGACTGTTGGAAATACATCCATCCATCCATCCATCCATTTTCTATACCGCTTGCCCTCATTAGGGTCATGGGTAAGATGGAGCCTGAGAGCTGGGGTCCACCTGGATTGGTCGCCAGCCAGTCGCAAGGCTGTTGGATGTTGTTTTAGAAATATTATTGAAAAATACTTGCATTTTCATTTTATTTTATTTATATGTTTATTTATTTTCACATTTTGAATTGGACAATTTGTAGGAAACGCAATCATTTGCAACATTCCCAAGGCTCACGGAAGCTTTTTACAATATTCTCAATTTAACATCTACTTTTAGAACACTGGATATTGCGTCATGAAATTAATTTATTTTATGATACATTTTTGTACTGTAAAAATAAAAATAATTAAAAAAAAAAACTGAATATGTGTTTTAATTAAAACTTTTATAACTTTTATAATTATGATATTTTAAAAAATGTACATGTAATAAAATAATAATAAGAAATAATAGATAAAAATGTGTATAATAAATCAATAAAATAAATAAATGAATAAATACCAATCAAAAAACGTTTTGATTTTCGAGGCCCATTTGAGCCCATTCAATGTCCTTCGGTGCTAAAATCAATCCATTTATCTTAGCAGTTTAAAAATGCTTTCTTTATTTTTGTCAAGTTACCGTGTCTCCCCCAAAGTCCTCCGGCGCCTCACGCTTTTGAAACCGTTTAGTTAAAAAAAATGAATATTTCACCACGGGTTGTTATTCACCAGCTCAAAGCGTGTACGTGAAGGCAGCCTCATGGATGGAAACCACAACAGTGAGGTCTACCAAGTCAAATAGACCTCTTATTAGGATTTAACGTGTCACGTATGAAGTCGGACGGAGAAAAAGACAACAAAGGCAAAAAGAGGAGTGAGCTGACAGACACATGAGGAGGAAACACATCAGAATGTCCCCCCTCCCACTTCCCCCACCACCGCCGCTGACTATCTGCTAAATCGATAGCATCGCTGCTCCTCCTGCGCTCCATGCCGCTGCACTTCCTATCAAGCAGCACACGGCGGGATCCTGGCAACCTGCAGCCACCTTGCCTGCCAAATCCTCCTTCAGGCTAGATCTCAAAATAGCCTCTTTGAAACTGAGGGAAACTTTGCTTCTTTTTTTACCTCCAGTAAGGAGATGACGTTTAAGGAGTAGAAGACTATGAGATCGAGATCTGCCTTTTAATGGCCATCATCAAAATGTAATAAGGTTAACTGTACTAATTCGTTTGGCATTGGCAACCAGTTCGTAATGTGCATTACTGCCATCGACAGGACAGGAGTGAAATGATTCACTGTCTGTGTCAGACTTTTTAAAAAAATTAACAGCTGTTCATAAAAACTCTGAGACAGTTGTGCTTTGTAGTCATGGGCGGCTTGATATCGAAATGTGAATACAATTGACAACAATGTTTCCGATACTGGTATAGAATAGAATAGACATTTGTTGTCATTGCACCGTTTGACACATTAGATAATTTAGAGAATTAAAATTTAGATAATTACACATTAATTTAGATAATTAAAAATACTTACAAGGAAACCACGTACATTTGATTAACAGACATACAAAATGGATATAAAAGATAATATATCTATTTCTGTATATAAAGGTATACCTGAGGTAGAAAGATGATAACAATAAAATATAATGGTTTATGGCTCTGGGGTGTGCAACCCCTCCGTCACCTTTCTGCTCAGTGTCAACACATACGGCACCATTCATTTTGACCAATCACGTCTGGCTTAAACAGAAAAACAGATGAAAAAGAGAAAGACAGCTTCTGATTGAAACTACACAGTGCATTTACAGTATCACCGTCATTACTGCAATGACAGTGGGCAACGACAATGATGGTATGCTAGCCCCAGGAAAATATCTTGGAGGGGTTGTTTAATACTTTTTTGGTGTGAACAGTGCTTGATAGTGATGATGGTTTACAAAAACACACATCTGTAAAGTTTTTCAAAACATCAAAATAAGAATGTATTCAAACATGACGCCACATGGGAGCTTACCATACCTTGTAAAGCTCACTTCTTTGCTGTGCCAGTAAAGTGGTACCTCGGTTTTTGTTGTTAATTTCTTCAAAAAAAAGTCAGACGGAAACATATGAAAACTGAAGCAATTTTTCCATGAGGAAATAATGTAAATCCAATTAAGTTCCAGATACCCAAAAATGTTCCCAACAAATACATTTGTTGTCATCAGTATTTAGTATAGCAGTGGTCCCCAAACCGTATCGGGCCGTGGGTCATTTGGTACCGGGCCACTTTTATTTTGAAAAGTGGCCGGATTCTCTCTGTTACATCCGTCTCACTTGCGCTAACTTTCTCTACTATACAGACTACTACTGTATTTTTACCATTTTTCTTTCACCTCATATTTGGTGTCAAATGCTGATACTATGTGGGAACGCATAAAGGTAAGTTTTGATGACTTATTGAGTGCTAATGTGCACATTTGTCTCAAGTTAATTCATGCTAGCACACTGCCTTTTTACCACACACATCAAACAGTGGGTTAAAAAAAGTTGGGGACCACTGTAGTATAGTGTACATTATATGTAGTCTTCCTACTCCTACTTATTTTTGAATGAGTTTTACAAAAAACACAAACAGTCTTGGATGATCTTTGATGTTATGTTCAAACTTGAACAATTTCTCTGAACGTATATATATATATATATATATATATATACGTTCATTTCCAGAGAATGTCTTCCTCTTTGGAAAAAGGGTCCAATCCCAGTCAACAATAAATGTACAAGCTTTTCATGTGAGCTGGATATGAAGCGCTGTGGTCTTATATCAATCAGCAATGGAGAAGTAGAACAGTCGTTTTTATGGATATTTCATAGCCGGCTACCTCAGGCGAGTGAAGAATTTTCCAGTCCATTATATGAGCGGAGAGTGTTTGCGCTGCGTCCTCAGCGGGAGTCTTTACCTCTGCCGTGGCAAAGCTACAGTCCTTGGCTCTCGCTCACACAAACTCCCCATTCACACTGGCCAGGGCCAAGTGGCACCCGAAGGCCTCAAGATGGCTCCCGCCAATCCTCCTCCGCCATTCTTTTGTGGTTTCTAATTATCCCGTATGTTTAGGATTAGCTGTTCGGGTGCAGATTTGTAATTAATGTCTTTGATTGTTTGGTTGTTTTTTGTCAATGGAATCAGGATAAGACTGACGAGCTTCTGCGTTTCTTTTGTCCCCTTCTTCAGCCTTCATCCTGTTGTCGCTTGCTTGCCTTCGTCCTCTCTTTGGGGGGCTGCGAGTTCGCCACAAATCCCATTTCCTCTTGTTCATGTTCAGGAATTATGTGCTGCCCCCTGCCTCCCCCCCATTCCCCTCAGACTCCCTTAGGCACCTGGGATTAAATGTGTGTATGTGTGTGTATGCCATTTCCCTCATCATTCAGCATGAGCTGGGATTGTGCCAGGGCTTTCTCTGTGTAACAATCATGGTAAAGACAGACCTGAGATGAGGTTTAAAGGTTTACAGAATGCTAAGTATTGGTCTGCCATGTGGGCTGTGCAAGCTGGTGCGTGTGTGTGCGTGTGTGTGTGTATGTGTCTGCAGCCCCATGTGGATGAATAATCTCTTTACAAGCACCAAACATTCGAAATTACTGGACGTGCTCTGACCTCACAAGATAGAACGCCACAGGCTTGGATGCAGACCTGACCTGAAATGTCCTGCAGGATCTTTGGGATTTAGTGTGTTTAGGGAAGATGCTGCCAGGTTAAATGTGTGTGGTAGCAAAGCATGTAGTTAGCAACTTCACTGGCTATAGACAGAAATAACCCGATTATTGAATTTATACTACCTAAAGCAATATAAGGCAGTGGAATGGCCCTGAAGTCATACAATTTGTAATTCAACAGAAGTTGTACAAAACCTCAGAGGTCATGAGCTATGTCAGTGTACCACACAAGACGACCGTTCTGTGAGCACCGAATGTTCACTCTGCACATTTTTATTTGGATTTTTCCTAGACTTTTTGTGCTCTTGACAATTAAAGGTTACGTACTGTACTGTTGTTCAACAACTTTAAATACGTCTCAGAGGTTGTGTACTTGGAAGTGTGTTGTGTCTGTAGCTTTAATGCTAATGAGCTGTGTTTGCCCAGGCTTGTATCCGTCAGCATGTGTGACACCAAGAAGCGCTATTGCGCACTTTTGTATCCACGTTTTAGATATACACTCTGTACTTGTCCCACATAACAGATGCCATATATCACATATCACAATCTATATCACAATAATGTAACAATTAGGAGTGGGACAGGAGGAGACAAACATTAGCAACACTAGCATAGCTATGTTAGCTACAGTGCTAACATTAAACTCACATTTTAACAGCAACATCATGCTGATGATGATCAAACGTACAACTCTCATGTGTGTAACTGAGTGATGGCAGGGCTCCAGGCTTTATTTTAATATGTGTAGTGAAGCCTCATCTAGCGAGGGGTGGGTCAGATGTGGTATCATGTGAGGTTTTTCCTTCATCATGCAAACCCGGAACTTCAAAAGCGACCGTTTGAGCGCCTCTTCTCTCAAAAGTGAAGCTAACAAGTGGACGGAGACGATAGCTTTTTCTCGTGCTCGGTGCTCATAAACTAGCTTGAGGGACACATATTTCTGTTACAACAAAATTAAGAAGTCAATTTTGTATAAGAGGGGACCTTTAAAAATGAGCAGAACTCCCTCAGCCTAGAAGTGCGTGTCCTCATTGTGGAAACTAACCATCATTAGACAACAAAACAAATAAACAGAACAGATGTTATCAAGCAGCTTGTTGTAAATACTGCTGGATGTAAGAAAACTGGGCTTACAGTAATATTGTTATTGCCTTATTTTGGCTATGGTCAGCAAAACTGCATTTTTATCTTATACATATATTTCTTATTCTGTGAATGACCTTAATATGGAAATACAGTAATCGCTCGTTCATCGTGGTTAATTGGTTCCAGACTCGACCATACTAAGTGAATTTCCGTGAAGTAGCGTTATTTCTTTATAAGTGGAATACTTTTATAGTTTGAGCATAGAAAAACAGTCTACGACCTTCTAAATAAGGTCTTTAACATTGTTAGAGCCCTCCAGACATGAAATAACACCCATATAGTCACCTTTACACTCGTATTACCCAATATTGTAGCTATATCCAGAGAAAATAAGCCATCTTCTATGCCGCTTATCCTCATTAGGGTCGCGAGTATGCTGGAGCCTATCCAAGCTGACTTCAGGTGAGAGGCAGGTACACCCTGGACTGGTTGCCAGCCAATCGCAGGGCACATATAGACAAACAACCATTCACACTCACATTCACTATGGACAATTTAGAGTCTCCAATTAACCTAACTTGCATGTTTTTGGAATGTGGGAGGAAAAAACGCATGCACGGGGAGAACATGCAAACTCCACACAGAGATGCCCAATGGAGATTCTAACCCAGATCTTCCCGATCTCCTGACTGTGTGGCCAACATGCTAACCACAAGTCCACCGTGGTGATTCAGATGGTTCATTATATGAGACCATGGCTTGTTTTGTCGGAGGTATACAGTAGACTAAAGAAAGCTACATTGTAGAATCCTCCTTGCCGTCTGTTTGAAACCAGTCATATACAAAATGTGACAGAATGGAAGTTCTCAGCTTTCAGGTTTCTCAGGTTTTGGACAGGTGCGATACTACAGTGTGTACATCTGATGGCGCTAGTATTTTCATTTAGCCATTGTTATGTTTGAAAATGTTAAATTTCTGCAAAAAAACAGGTACAATTTGCTTAACTATGCACATACAGTATATATTTTTTACTAATAGGCCATATTCAACCATAAAACAGCATGATTTATTACTTCATATATTTTTGAAAAACCGTGATAGAGTGAAGCTGCAAAATTCGAACCGCAACGACTCTATTGTGATTTTTGTAAACATATACACGCATTGTTCCAATGTGATAATGCAACCAAAATAGACAAAAACAACTTTTGCTTTATGATATCTGCACTCTACTTTGTGTGGTGGTAAACTCCTTAATGTATCCCAAATCCCCCGACTCAGCAACGATTCCATTCGCGGACAGTCCTCAGACACAGGAAGTGCCTCAGCACGTCCTCCTGATATTAAATTTGAACTGTTATCTAATACATCCCTCCGGTGAAGGGATCGGCATCGTTTTTCCATTCGCATCCATCTGAATGTCTCCACTAAAGCGACGAGACACCCTAACAAAACTGCCGGCCTCCCCCCCATGCCTTAATAGATTATTGAAAATAACACGGTTGTCTCCTAGAGTTACAGACTCCGTCTCCGGCTTGGACGTCAATAAAGTGCGGCGTATTTTATAACTTCAAAAGGGAGGTTGTGTTCATTGGTGTAAATAAATCACAGCAAATTGACAGCAAATGTGCATTGGAGAACAAGAAATTGAAGACAGAACAAACAAGGCACAAAGCAAATTCCTCTCCATCTGCTCCGACTCTTTGGTGCTTCCCCCGAAATCCTAAATGCTCAATTAAAGTCTTGCTTTTATGTGGGGCGTGTAAGAGCACCGAGAGAGTTTATTAAGATGCTTCTCCTCATCAATTGACTTCATTATATAAATGCAATTGGCCTTCAGTTGTTGTTCCGCAGTCTCTCCCCAGGTTCAGGAATGTGTGAATGTGTGTGTGTGTGTGTGTGTGTGTGTGTGTGTGTACAAACTATTTAGGCATCTGTTTTTTTGACAGACATAATAAGGTGGTGTTGATGCCAAGTTAAAGGCACCAAAATGCAGGATTATAACATAATCTGACATTTCTTGGCTGATATGATGATTCACCGATTAGAAACCAGTCTGCCATGCCAGCAGCATGTGTGTGTCTTAGAACAAGAGACTGGATGGATGATAATGTATTTGCGCAATGGTGTGTGTGTGTGTGTGTGTGTGTGTGTGTGTGTTGGTGGGGATTTATTTGCAGGCAAGCTTAACGTATGCTTCCTGCTCGACTACATGAAAGAGAACAATCATCCGAATGAGAATTGCAAAGCCGCATATTTCAAACTGTCAACCGCTGTATTGGCATCCACACACACACACACACACACTCACACAAACACCATCACTCTCACATGCAACGGCACAGCATGGCTGTTTGCGATAAGCTCGCTCGCTCACTCCAGATGGGCCACTCGCGTCTGTAGGAGCAACCACACAAGCAGTGCAGGTTCGCTCAACAAATTTGCCTGCACTTTCTGGAGTGTGCTGATATGTTTGCTCTTGTGTGTTGTGTTTTGTTGTGCCGTGTGTGTGTGCAAGCATGCCTGCGGTGCTCTTACACCCTTTAGCCTCTTCTCTGCGGCGCTGGGTGGCAGCCAGCAAAATGGTGGCGCTCATTGTGGCCGCCATTGATTTGCCCAGCAGGTCTCCGGGCCGGAGTGTGTGTGCATGTATGTGTGTGATGCAGCCACTGACTGCTCTCTTTTTTAAATGCTCGCACAAAATAAGGATTTTCATAGCCATTTGGATTTGTTAGATTTGTCCATAGTCAACTAATATTTGATTTAATTTTTTTTTTATGAGCGGAGCTAATGGTCTGACAAATAAATAGATCTCATTTGCGACTTTTTCCACCTCAAAGAAACAGGCCAAAACACTCAGATAAACAAATAAACATGGGAGGAGTGATCGGAAAAGTTTGTGACTAGCGTGGAAGGTGTCAGCCACAATCTTACCTGCACACTTCAGAGTCCTGGAGGCACACGGGTCCTGGATGGAAGGCAGATTGCAGCCGATCACCTTCCCTGCTGAGCGGATGATACGTTGCAGGCTGACCTTGTCTTTGGCAGTAGCTGCAGCAAACCAGATGGTGATGGAGGAGGTGAGTTTGGAGGAGGTGATGGAGGTGTAAAAGTGCACCATCATCTTTGTTGGCAGGCTGAACTTCTTCAACTGTCACAGGAAGTACATCCTCTGTTGAGGTCCTGGGTGAAGCAGTCACTGTAGAGTCAGTCAGGGTGGTGGGGTTGACTGTGGCTCCTCCTGAAGTCCACAATCATCTCCACTGTCTTTAGGGCGTTGAGCTCCAGGTTGTTCAACCTGCACCAGGACACCAGACGGTCTGTCTCCCACCTTGTCTCCCTCAGTGATCAGTCCAATGAGGGTTGTGTCAGTGGTGGTTCTCAACTGGTTTGACTGCAGAACCAACCATCACGCCTTAATGACAAGCAGCGCTCCAAATTGAAATTGTGTTTCTCAATTATTTTTCTCCAATTTCTCAGTGCTTCTATTTAATAAAAAGACAATCAAGTGCAGTTTGAATTTGAGGTAGTGCAATCTAACATTGTGTGCCAGCACAAAACAGGTTTAATGATCGTATCATATGGTTTTTGGGCACTACTTTGTGCTCTATAGCTGATGTAATGTGAATTACTTCTGTGTGGGATCCATAAAGCTCTTATCTTAGCCATCTGAGGAGATCAGATACATTGTTTTTGGTGGCTAACCGTTTCCCAAGTATATTAGTGTGTGTGTGAATGTATAAACGAGAGGCATTAACTTCAATTTCTTTGTCGAAAGGCGCTTTATGAAAGTAAGTACATGTATTTGTATTCACTTACAGCGCAGCCTTGCCACATCCAATATGGCGGCGACGTTGACGTAAGGCTCAGCGCTCGATGCAGCGTCTATATACTGTATATGGTTTTGACAACAGCGCTTCCTGTTTCCCAGCGTGCTTTGCTGTACTGTTGTTGTAAATGGCTGCTAAGTTACACATTGAGGGCTTACATAGTTGTCGATTATTCAGCATTATTTGTTGGTCATGTCTTCTCTGTTGTTATCTACCTATTACGTTGCTGTGTGATGCTTTTTATAGCTCTTTCTTTAAAGACACCGTGAGTAAGAATGATATGTGGAATGGTAACCCCGCCCCCGCAATGGAGTACCATTTAATAAGTTCAAAGTAAGTTCATTGTGAGCTCTGTTGTTACTCTGCTTGCTAAATAAAGCGTTACTTCTTCCTCATAGCAGCACAGCATTAGCTACATGATTCAGCAATGTTGCAATTTGGCGACGTTGGTGCTAAAAGCTGAATATCAGCTTTCAATGTGGGTAAAAAAAATGATAGTGATGTTGGCAGATGTTACATTTTTATGCCAATATGGTGCCGATAATTATCGGTGGCCGATATTAGCGGACAACCCTATAAATAATAAAAACATTAAAGTAAATGATTAATTATGAAGAACTACTATAAGAATGAACACTTTATTTACAATTCATGCATGGCTGCATTTCCGATCTGTAAAAAGTATTGATATTCTGATTTGAGAGTCGATTTTAGAGCCCGAAGAGCTGGTATCAGAAGCATCGATATTTCAGTGTCAATTCGCACTTGACTATTCTGTATCTTTTTTGTTTAATTCATTGGTGAGGTGCAAACTGTCTCACCGCTATGGTGTCACACTTCTTATGTAGCTTACATGGCTTTTCGCATCGCACATACACACCCCGCAGTGGAAATCCAAGCTTGATCAGTGTTTATTGTGGTGAATCGGACCGAATTGTACAGCTCGATATAAAATTTTTAAAAAGAATCACATTTGAGAGGCTGAAATCAGTGTATTTACAGGTCATTTTAAAATGAAACGATTAATCGATTACCAAAATAGTTGTTGATTAATTGGATAATCGCTTAATAATCGATTCATCGATTAATTGTTGCAGCTTTAATGGAAATCCATGACAGTCACTTCAAGCTGAATGTACAGTACTGCTCAGTGGGACAGGGAGTTGAATGTCAAAAGTACCCCACAATGTTGAATCCTGTATCCTAAAAGCCACTGAAAAGCTTCCTCAAGAATGACTATTTCTTCATATTTGATTCTGCGTGTTTCAGTTTATCCTCACCCTTCTTTTTTTCGCGCAGCCTTAGACGAGCTTTGAAAAACAAACAAAAGGGAAGCTAGCATTGGACTATAAATAATGCAGAGACACAGATTGGGGTCAAATGCTTTGGATTCCACAAAGCATACCCCTCTGACTGAAGCGCGCACACACACACACATTCTCATTATTCACTGTTTTCTTTTCCATATCAGAGATATGCATTCCCCAGGGAGCAATCAGCGTGATGAAGTCTGGTATACGGTTTCATGTGCACACTCTTTCTTCAGCGGGTGTTTCCTGCATCCATCTCTATTGCTAACAAAGTATTGGGAAATATTTAAGTCTCCTTAACCCTCCTTTACCTCCATCATCCTTCCACAACTCCGACAAGGACAAGTTAGCCATCTTTTCTCGACGTAGCTCCGATCCATCTTTAACCTGCTAGCCGTCCGTGATAAATGAGTTTTCCTGCTATGATGTATGGGCCTATCAGACTTTGAGGAAATGACAGATGCATCATTAGGTCCCTTTATGATACATGAATATTGGGTTTTATTTGTTTGAACAATGCAAAAAATGCTGCGGTGCATGAGAAACATTTGACACTGTGTGTGCTACAAACACACTTTCTCCAGAAAAAGTGTGCACATAACTGTAAAGATTTCTTGGTCTGTGTAAATTACCCAGGAACCTTCTAAATACAGATTTCAACACTATTAAAGCCCTCTAGACATGAAATAACATCCCTATAGTGACCTTTACATTCGTATTACCCAGTATAGTAGACATATCCATCCATCCATTTTCTACTGTCACGGATATGCTGAAGCCCAGCTGACTTTGGGCGAGAGGCGGGGTACACCCTGGACTGGTCGCCAGTTAACCATTCACGCTCACATTCATACCTATGGACAATTTAGAGTCTCCAATTAACCCAACATATATGTTTTTGGAAACCGGAGTACTGGAGAAAACCCACGCATGATTGGGGAGATCATGCAAACTCCACACATAGGTGCCCAACGGAGACAGAATATAGACTCACACATGTTAGCTCCGGGAGAGTTCCTTGTTGTTGTTTCTCTTTTTTTACTTACGGTACTTCCTGCAGTGGCTAATGTAACATGTACTGACACTTAGTGACCAGTATAGAATAATACACATCAAAGTGTCTTTCAATGCGTTTTTTTGAATGTCTTGTATCTGTGTTTTTGTTCATTTACTTATTTTTAAGCTGAATTTTTATGCCTAATTTAGGCCTAAAATACGTACAATTTGCTTAAACATGCATGTTTTTGACTAATAATAAGTCATACTCAAGCACAAAACAGCAATGATTTATTCATTAATATATTTTGAAAAACCGTCATAGAGTGAAGCCGCCACATTCGAAGCACCCTGTGGCAAAGGACGACCGTATGCGGCCTCTGTAGTGACTTCTTATTTGCTCACATCCATAAAAACAATGCATCACTTTTGGAATAGTGGATATCATGTACTACCTTTTTATTCCCGCATTACATTTAACAAGTGGGGCTGCATTTTCATATAGTTCTGAGACTGATATACAGTATAGTGGCAATAGAGGCGCATTATTTTTTTATTTTTTTTTTTAATGATTAATCTGCGGCATATTTATCTTCTTCTCCGTGGCGGTCTGCTAATCTTGTGCATGCAATAGATCAAAATTATAGATGGTCATGGTCTAAGAGGCTTCGAATTTTCATATTTCTGCCTTATTTATTTAAACCGACAGCAAGCTGAGATAGAAAATTCAGACACATCTAGATTTGTATTCTGCATGCATGCGTGCACGCTTGTCGGGCCCTTTACATTAAAATGGGTATCTCTTATGACACAGTATGGATAAACAGCATCAAATACAGGATACATAGTAGTTTACCACTTACGTTTCAGCAAACACTTCTATTAAAGTATATCTTCTCGACGGGCCATACAACAGAAACTAAACTTGGATATACTTTTGAGTAGTCAGTGTACAGCTTTTACAGCAGTATAGATTTATTAGCCAGAGAAAATGATTCAACACACAGCCATTACAGGTGGTGCTCAGGTTATGAATGAGCTCCATTCTTAGACTGCGGTGTAAGTCAAGTTTTAGTGGAAGTCGTAACTTACACCTAAATTATAACAAACTGACTCATACGTCCGTCACGCTGTACACAGGACATGAAGGACATGTAAAATACAGTAATAAAAGTTTTTTTTTAAATAACTAAATGAAAGAGTAACAAAAAGAGCAACATCTCCTTACTTTTGTCCCTGTGATTGTCTTGCACACTGGAAGGGACGTTGCATGGGAGGGAGAGACCGGCTTGTTGGGATATATTCTGCAGAAGGTGCTGAGGTAGAGGGTACTGGATGACTTGCAGGCCTTTCTACCTTCTAAAAATCTTGTCCCAGGCTAGTCTGGAAGGATAACCTCTTCTTCTCCTCCCAGATCTTATTGTAACAGTGCACGGAATCCATGACCCCTCTAGCATCCTTAATGACAGTCGAGCAGTTGAGACCAAAAGAGCAGCCGATATTGGTGGCAGAGCTTTTGGAGCTTTTTATGATGTTCATTTTCACTTCCATGGTGATAGGTTTCCTTTTCCTTGGCACACTGCCGCTTGGGAGACATAATAAAGTGCTAATAATGTTAATAATGTTAACAACTAAGGGCTGTTATCCTTCCTCAGTTTAGCTGCGCAGACACGCACTGTATTCTTCTGCCGTGCACACTGTAAGTAGTTCTCGAGCGAGTCTCGTGTTTATGGACTAAAATTTAGATTTTTATTAATTTACGTTTGTACGTTTGTAACCACAAAATGTTGTAAAACAGAACGTCGTAAACCGAGGACCACCCGTGTTGTCTAAATAGCTGGCAACACATATGAGTACCAAGGAAATTGTCTGTTGCCGACTGCCCTCTGCCCTCTGGGGCTGCATGAGTGCTGCCGTCACTGGGGAGCTACAGTTCATTGAGGGAAACATGAGTCTCACTTCTGTGAGATATTGAAGATCTTAGGAGATATCATAGATGGGTATTTTTTTTGTATCGATATACTATTTCTCTCATAATTATCTCTAATTATCGTAAGGAGGCAACACCAGTAAATAAGCTCATTATTATTCATCCTAAACCTCAAATCACCAGAAGTGATTCAGTCAAACAAATGGTGTTTCTTCAAGCTACTGTGTTTACACAGTCAAGCGCATATACTGTACTATATGAACAGTACCTGTGCTGTGGTTTCATTGAGCCTAAGGACATTTTTCCCTGACCCCAGGCTCCCTAAATTCCCTGCAACGCCGCCAGCCTCATGATTGATGATGTCATTAGCGGCATCAGTGAGACGTAAAAACGAGAGCAGGCTTTGATGGACAGCAGCTCGGCCTCATCCGTTTCCTTCGTGTTTGGACTCAGCACGACTATGAGCCAGTCCTCTTCATCTAGGAATGTTGTTTTATTTTTCTGCTGTGAGCAACCACTGAAAGCGGCACCATTCATGCATTTGTGGGCACCTCATGCCACTATTACAGCACCCACACCTCGATATTCTCATCACGGCTGTGGACTACTGTACACTGTAAGACAAGTTCTGCACTGCTGTCAAAAGGCATTATAAAATATAGAGAGACATAAAGGGCCGCTCTCCTCTGAGGACCAGAGATCAAATGCACACACACACACACACACACAGTATACAAGCATACATGCCAAGTGAAGGGCGCAGATGCACATATGGCCTATACTGTATGCACGCTCTGCATCACCCATCATGCACTAATTGGTCTCTTGAGTTTGCTTCAAGTGAGTTTCCTTCATCTTGAAATTTGCTGACACACACATGATGATGAGGGACAACTTTAGGAATCAAATGGGCTTGTGTGCTGCTGTCATTTAGATTTCCTGTAAGAGCGCTACAATATAGAACTAAAGTCCTGCGTGCATATGGAGCAGTCTGTACATTTACATATGACACAAAGTTCCTTCTTCAGTGACATCACTAAGTTGCAGTCCCCCCAGCTGCAAAAAGGGGTGGAGGTGACGCTCATGCTCGAATGTCTGATTTGATTCACCCTGACAACCAAGGGCCATTTGGGAGCCCTGTAACCACGGCAACTCCCATCATAACATTCTGGATAGTTAGTCGACAGTGCCGGTCAGGACCGGTGTTCCTTGCATCCATTTTTAATGGCCAGTGTACTTAGTCGCTCTTCCTGAGGCTGTCTCCCCGCGGTCTCATCTCCAAGAAGAAGAGGCAGGGAGCTCTTGGTGGAAAAAGCCCCCATTACGTATTTATTGTCCATAGTCTTAATTATTGAGCTAGAGGGGATGTGGGTTCTCGCTCACTCTTCCTTTCTCTCCCGCTATGTCCTTAAAAGCTATGCCACTCCAGATCCATATAAAGTAACCACCAGTGGAAAAAGTGATGTTCCGTGTGTGCTCTACTCCAAGGAGCTCATGTTATGGAGAGTTTCACACACACACAGCTCAAACATTCCAGCAGAGACCAGAAGAATTTGCCGACGTGACAAGGCCTACATGACATTTTCCTTCCTCTCACGATTACCCTCGTTATAGCTCATTATGACATCATCTGTACAGTAAATAGGCCAACTGAACAAAGCCACGTTCTGACACGCCATTAACATATACGGCTATGATGCCGTTTCACGTTTTACTTGGAAACCACACTAAAAGGTAAGCATTAGACACTCGCAGTAATGCCACTCTTCTTCCGCGACGGAGCGCCACAGCCATCTTGTGTTCCACAGCGGAAGAAGATACGAGCGTCTTCATCACGTACACAAGAATGCACAGCCAACAATGCACAGGGATAGGGCGGGAGACAAATATAACGCCGAGCGTTTTGTGAGCTCTGGTTTTTTTGAGGAGGCGTTTTTGTGATGCAAATGTATAACGTTTTTGAACGCATGTTGTTTTGAGAAGCCAAACTCTTTACTTAAATGGCCCCAGCAACTAAGCGGAACTAAATTCCTCGTCAGAACTGGACTCACGGGAACAATTTAACCACTGTCAATAGTAAAACTATTTTAAAAACCCACATAACTTGCACTTTATATTTGTCTTCTCTTCTCACATTCTTTTCTTCACAACCCTTGTTGAGGTGTGTTCTTCATTTTGGAATAAAGGTTACAGAAAAGACACAAACAACCAAATGTAAGCAAAACAATCCAGAGTTAATCCTTGGATTGTCTGTATGTTAGAAGTTGGAAGTCAAAGATTTAGAGGCATATTTTCCCCACAAAATGTACTCTAATTTAAAATTGCACAATTGTATAGTGTTAATGCTGTAATTGTAGCAGAGGCATGTATTCAACTGAACTACAGAGAGGACAGGTCAGTAATTGGAAGCAGATACATAACAACTTCCTTTTTTAACTTTCATAATGATCTGGAGTCATGGTCATTTATTATTAAGTATAGTGCACAACAAAGCAGCAACCAAAGCAGGAACCAATGTTGTAAGGAGAAAACTGCACAGCCAGCGTTAATTCCGCTGATGAGTTAATTGTAAACAACAGTACAGCAAACGTAACATGATGGGTTTCACACCAATAGCTGAGTAACACTATCAACATTGCAGCTACTGCCATCTTGTGGAGTTAATAAAAAACTATGTCAGGAGGTTGGCTACAGCCACAGCTTTTAATGTCAATGTTTTTCGTCCCGGCATGAATCAGACACTCCAGCGGTTATTTGTTTTTGCAGACGATTCACCCGGTGACTAGGAGACTCACTGGCTACCAAATAGAGGCTTTAACTTGAGCATGTTCTGTATATTGCTAAGAAAATATTATACTTTTTGCCTTTATTTTCTAGAACCCATTCATGTAAAAAAAAAAAATGTCATTGTCAGCTTTGTGAGTTTTCTCCTAATAATCTTGAAAATCCTGCTGAAGTTTCAGGTTGACTAAAGTGTGTGAAATATTCCCAAATCTGTTACCGGATCACATCTTTGCATTTCCCTGCATGTTATTTTGAGTCTTACTCGTGTACTCTCACTGCGGGGCTGGCCAAAATCAATGGGAGGGAAAAGGTTATGTAACCCCATCCTTCTTTTTCACTCGTTGTAACATGACATTGGAGAAGATTGATCAAGAAGGGTATTTTTGGACTCAGTTGTTCCCTTTGACCTTCATGAAGGGTGTTAACATTATGTTGCTTAGCTCCCATTTTTTATGTTTCAATTGACTTGTCAGATCCACTCCATCCCATCTCTCCTCCGGCTTGTTGGTCTTGTTTTTCGGCAGATGTGTAAACATTCCACTGGTTATTCTGGACTTGCATTAGAGAGATGCGACGTTGCATTTTGCCCACACCACATTAAACGACTTTAAAGTGGGTACAGATTGAGTGTGGCTCAGTTTTCTGACACAGCTGGTCTCGATGAAGTCTGCTTTGACAATAGAGGCGCTTTCTTAACTTGTGGTGTGCTGTGGAATCCAGTGAGGGAGAGGATGGTGGCAGAGGGTTCTCCCATCTTCTTGTGAGGCTCACTGAGTCACTGAGATGTGGATGATGTCATTTGTAGTATTTTCATGATATGGCTGGTTTTTGCAGAAAGGTAAAGATGAGGATGCGTGAGGTGGCTTATAAAGCAGCATGTGGGTAAAAGGTTCAGTTATTGAAGGGGTTAGCCTGCTTCTGGGCTCTGGGAAATCCATATTTTATTTGACGTGGGAGCCACACAAGGCCTGTAAATTATTACTGCTGTATTCCACCTGCTTTGTGGAGGTCAGCCAGCCATCCTCCATTGGCAAGATGTGTAGACGTGGCGACAGTGGCCCGAAGTAGTACGTGCTGGGCCGAAGCAGTGGCAGTGTCACCATACTGGAAGTTCATCCATCCATGTAATAAAAGTCATTACATAGGTGACTGCCTCAGATGGGCCATTTTCCTCCCAGCACGAAGGGCTCGCCACTGTATTGCAGCTGTGGGCCGGATGTATCGTGTCAGACCACAATGGGACGCACACATGCATGTAGACACTTACACGTGCAGGTACAAACTGGCTTGCATTGTTGTACATTTTAGCTACTTTTAATAGTTACAGCAGGGCTATCCCGCTAAATTGTTCTGAGGGCCACACTTTTAGAAAGCTATTCCACATTAAATGTATTTTAGTATCACTATACACATATACTGTACAATGGAATTTAAAGCATCTTCTTCTCCGTGCACATATGTCCGCTGTTTTTAAGGACATACTGCAAAAATGCTAGTCAAAGATCCTCTATATGTCAGGAGCACTAGCAGTGGCATATACCCATATGGGGCACTGCATTGATGGATTTTCCTTTAACGGCACTATTTTTTTTTTACACGTGATTAACATGCACACATCCTGTTCGACCCTCGGCCGATGCCATAGTTTAAGGAAGCAGTGGCCACCATGGACCTAGAAGCAGGAGCAAATATTGAGAAATGGAGAAAGAAAGGGGTATTTTGAGGGGTATTTTTAGCTTCAAATCCCTCGCAGGTGGCTCTCGCAACAAGATCAAAGTTATTTGTATCTACTGTTGCTGTGATTGGAATTGTCACGGACTACGTCGTTGTCCACTTGCCAGAGAGAAGCGGGAAGGTACTGAAGCACTGCCCGTATTTTTTATTGCCATTTATACAGTGGTACCAAGGCGTATGAGTGTCCCAACTAACAAGTGCTTTTTTTAGAAGTGAGCCGTCTCTGGGCTGATTTTTTGCTTGGAACTGCGAGCTAAAATTTGGGTACGAACTGCTAGTTAACTGCTACATAGCTGAGGATAACTATGTAGGGGCTTCTGTCAATTCAGTGGTAGCACCGCTAGCATTAGCTAGAACTAGCAGTGCACTAGCTAGTCATCAACACATCAGTAAAACATACGTACATTATAGCGATCTAATATATTTTATTTCTTATGTATTGTGTAAAACCATGACAGGAACAACATCAAATTAAAAGCACAAAATCAATACAGACCCAGTACTTGTTTTTCAGAAGGGTGTGTACCACAAATATGCACATTAGCTCTCAAGAAGGTCATCAAATCTTAGCTTCAGGGTTCCCACATAGTATAAGCATTTGGGAGCAAATATGAGTTGAAAGCAAAAGGGTAAAAAATATAGTATATTAGTCCATCTGTGTCAATTTCTCTTGGAGATGAATAAAGTCTGTGCAGCTTGTGAGTACGGGAGAAAACTTTATAGATATTTAAGGACAAAGCTTTGTTTTATTATTAGTTATTAGTATCAACATTTCAGCTTCTTCACTTCCCATTCCATTCCCATTTCCATTTTGCCTTTTTTGCTCTTTTTTTGGGGGAGTTTTCGGTTTAATTGTATTTTTACAATGTGCTGCGGGCCGCCTGGGCACCCCTGGACGAGTCAAACAATCATCAAGAATGAACTAGTGACAAGACAGTCTTTCTGCCGCTGCGTCCTGGCTAATAAAGGCCTGATTGCCAGACAGCAATTAGGTGCCAGTAAGTGGCTCCGCACCCAGGAACACCAAACAAGGACACTGAAAAGCGAGAGCAGAGCAGCGACAGAAAGACTGGCACATGTGTGGTAAAACAGGCTCATGACATGCATGTTATTTAAAGAAGCAGCAACACTAAAATAACATGGTGCCATGGCAACCTTGAACGACTTAGTTGTCTAAAACATTGGTGAACCAGACAGGACACATATCGTGCTGTGCACAGTTGTTTTCACTTTCCTTTTCTTTAACGCCCTGCCACCAGAAGAGTCTGTCTCATGCTTTTGAGACATAATGGAGGTTAGGTTCATAAATACACAGGACTTGATGGAAAAAGTCCTTTGTGCCAATAGATAGTAGGATGTAAAGGATGTAAATTTTGGGACACATCATCAGTAGTGTACCTTTGAATCAGTGGGTGTTTCAGCCTTTCAACACTAGACACCCTCATCAAAGGCGGCCAACACGGTGATCAAGCCTGAGCCTGTGTCCCATGCCCAATCATGAGTAAAGTAGTGCCTGGAAAGGCGGAGGGAGATGAGCTAGGCAGTAAGGTCCTGACCTGGGATAAAATAAACTGCTAGCTCATCGGCAACCTGCCAGCTCATCGGCAACACCTGGCGTCTCAGGTGTGTTCCCCCCTCTGCTTTGAGCCCAGCAAGTGTCCTTGCGCTTGATCCATAGCCACTGGCTGCTTGTTTTGGGCTGATCTTATTGTCTGCCGCAGAGCCTGACCATGAATGCCAAGGTCTTTCATAAGCCTAATGGTAGAAGAAGACACAAAACCTCTGCGTTCTACTTTAGCTGGATAGACCTTGGCCTTCCATTCAGCCAGATCTGTGTTGCGCAGTTTATTTAGTTCGTAGGCCTCTTCGGTGAAATCCTCCCATGGGACCTCAAGGTCTATGATGTAGACCACCTTTCGTGAAGGGGACCACAGCACATAGCAGTCTAGCCTGAGGGTGGTGGTTGCAATCTCTGGGGGAAAGATTAGTTGCTTGCCAATATCAACTATCATCTTCCGATCCCGGGCCATGGCTAGCTGTCCAGTTTCTGGTTTGGTAGCTGGGTGGTTAGGCTGTTTCTGTCCCTCTCGAACAAATGTTGGCACAGAGATGGAATTGGCAGCTCTCAAGGGCAAGGAGTTGATGGTGTTCCTCTTGCTCTCAAGGGCTGCTGCCGGACTCTTGAGGACCTGATTGTGCCTCCAGGTATAGCGGCCTTGTGTGAGGCTGGTCCTACGACTGGTCAAGGTGTGTTTGAAAGTCGCTGAATTTGGGCAGAGGGCGCAGGTGGGTCCTCTCCATACCACTGAAGTTAAAATGTTAACTAAAATAAACAAAAGTGACAATGTCCTTCCCCAATGTATTGAAACATGACTATGCCTTACTCCACCTACATGTTCTGCACGTAAGTAGTTCTCTCTTTTTTTGGACGTATTAATAAACCATGAAATGTCAGAACACAAGGACTACCTGTAATGAATTAGCATGTTCTACAATCTTATTTTTGTTAGTCCCTAAAAGATGACATATTTGTAGGAAAGATGACATCTGGTCACTCTAATTTACCACATACAACTGTGCTGCTACTTTATACTGTATGACAACATCTATTATTAGGTATAGCAAGAAAACAGTTATCATTCGTCCTTGGAAAAACACTTTTTCTTGCCTTTGCAGTTTTGTTCTATTCGCATTAAATAGCATACTATTTTCCTCCTGTTTCTTTCTTCTTACTCTTCCTTTTCTCTCTCCCTGACATTCTCTCTCACTACACCCTCCATCTCCGTTTCTTTCTTTTTTTTAACCTCTTTGCCACCTCAGCTGGTGCTCGTCCATCATCATCCTAGCCTCGCTCTGTCGTGCTGCTGCCTCTGTCTTAACGGGCCTCACGCAAATGCTCAATTAGCCTTCAATGAGGTCTCCACTGAAAGCTGGGTAAATAGGTAATTACATGTTGTTGTCCGCCTACCTCCTGCTAATTCACTCAACTTTCTTCCACCCCGCTCTCACTCACGTTCTGTCGTTCCCTTCTTCCATGGATGGCTGCCAGAGATGACCCAGCGGAGGCCCAGCGTGGGCCTGTTAGTCACAGCTGGCTTAACCCTTCGAGTGGCCACTTTCAGCATTCTGCCTAGCGCACCGTTTTCACTTTCTTTAAGCGCTGCACTTTAGATGTAACAGTGGGGACACTTCATCATTAGAATTGGAAAATTGAAGGCGCCCACTGGCTAAATGCTGATGTAATCCAGAGCTGCTAATAGAGAAGGATCGATGTGTTCTAAACGCTTAGGACACGGTAGAATATGCCAGACAGAGAACAGGCTAAGCGGTATGTCTTGAGTTTATGATTTATTTCTACGCATTGGTTTGTCTCTTGCATCATCAGAAACCATGTTTGTCCAATCAACATCATCTTTTTGCCATGGATGACAAGCTTGTATTAACACAGCTCAAAGAATTGGAGTGATACCATACTTTGTGTGTGACTTTTACAGATGGAAATACATCAAGCATATAGGGAGGAAATGAGTACGGCTGGAAAGGGGGAATAGAACAAGGCGAGGAAGAAGGATGCAGAGGAGGTGATAAGTTGAGTAATGCCAGACAGCCTGAATCCTCCTCTCAATCAATCAAATGCTCCCTTCCTCTCCTCTTATTTTGTCATATTGATTCCTTGTTTTCGCCACAGTGCTGAAAGCAAGACTCAAATGACTTCTGTGAGTTTTCAGGGCCCTAATCTCTCAAGTGTTATTTGTTTTGGGTTTTTATACTCTCAAGGTTGTGCATGAGAGAATAGGAGGAATTGCAACGTGGCTCAGATATTTTTATATTTAATGATTTGTAAAGATACTGCCAGTTAGAGGGAAAAGACAGAAGTCATGACTCTAAGGTTGATTTGAGTTCATGATAAAAGGGGAAAAAAAAGTAATAGGAGAGAAAGTATTGTAAATGTTCCAATCAACACCTCTATTCTATTAGTCTCCCATTGTTGCCGCATGAGTGGTCTACAAAAGCACATTACTGCCGGTGTCTCTAACTAGCGCTACTCCTGTAGGCAATCGGCAGCTGCATTTGAAATATCATGAGTGGTCAGCATCCAGCAGCCTTATTTACCTCTGCATGCGCTTTAAAATGTGGGTTGTGCGACTCATCATAAACTCACGGTGTTACACTTGCCATACTGTTCTTTACCAAGAAGTTATCAGCTGGATGAGCAGTTTGTTTCTTACTGCTTTTACAACATTGGTTCTGTTTCCGCTGTGTTGTACAATATACAATATGTGTTAATAACCATGTGGTCAATGTGTGCAGATCAAGTTTTACATTATGGTTCACCTTTACATTCATACAATTTGAAAGATACTTTTGACTAGCTTGTCCAGTCTTTAACATACCATGCATGTGATATCCCTTTATGTCCCTAAGCAAAGCAGTGTATAACGGTTACTTCAAACAGGGTTTGCCCAACGTTGCCCAACGATACCCAAAATGTATCGCACGTCAGGTTTCATCGGGTAAAATTAAATACATTTTTTCTGTTGTCTATTTTTTAGTCAAATTGCTTTGTTATTCAGGCTATTGCCCTTTAACATTAATTTAGATGTATATGATATGATACTGTAGCAGAAAGTTTGGTCTTGGGGATGAACCAGTTTTGAAATGAGAAAATAGGAAACCAAGTGAGTTATTTTTATTGCTTCTGGGCTCCTTCTACACCGGCAAAAGTTATATATATATTGTGGTTTGAAATGATTGATTATTTAATCATAGTGCTAACATTATCCACACTCGCCCTGTGAGCTGTGGTCACCATAGCAACGGCAGTGATGCTGTTCTCTTCACAACAAGTCTCTCTGAAAGTCAGATTACCAAATTATCCTTCTTTAAAATGGATTTGTGCAAGTTCACCTCAGATGTTATGTGAACCCAGCAATTCAGAATGTAATCACTGTTGCTTTTTTGAAGGTGGAATGGACTGGGGGGATGTGAGCGAATACATTATCATACATTATAGATTGTGCCAGTCATAACACAGGAAACACGTTCCTGTTGCCATCTCTTCTGTTGCAAATGACATATTGGTCGTACCAGGCTCGATACAGGGTTATTTTATAAAGAAAGACGCCATTTGTATGACCAACTAGTGTATTTGTACCTGCAAGTTCGAGCCACCTGATGGGAAAAGGTGCACATAAGTGTTTGTTGTGGGTGCAAAAGGAAGACGAGTCACCCTGCACAGAGGCAATTAAAACCTGTCACGGAGTGATGTAATCAGTTGACAGCCCCACAGACTTTGACATTGGCTTCTGCGCCAGTAAAGATCAATGCCTCTTGAAAATTTGCTCAGTGGGTGTGTGTGTGGGTGTGTGTGCGTGTGTGTCAGTCAGAGGAGATGACACGACATCAGGAATCAGCATGCACATTAGTACCCATCTGCGAATGTAGTGTCAGTGGCATCCTCTCTTGTACCTTCTATTATCTTATCTGTTGCAACAAGGGTTAAAGGGATAGATCGGATTTTTTTGACATCTCCATCAGTGTCGCGCATCAACAGGGAAGTGTTTTGCTTCTCAAAACAATACGCATTCAATAGAGCAATACATTTTCATCACAAAACCGTGGGCAGGTGGAAGCGCACAGTGATGGTGAGGCCTGACTTTTTTGTGGAAAACGGTTTTGTGATGCAAATGTATTACTCATTTGAAAACATATTGTTTTTACAAACAAAACGCTTCACTTAAGTGACCCCCAACAACTAGCCGAAAACCACTTTCTTCAACACCAAAAACTGACCAGGGGTCTCATCTGTAAAGCTTGCGAAAAGTTGTGTACGCCGTTTTCCACTCAATGTGATCTATAAAAACACAACCTGGCGTGAGAATGTGCGCACCCTTACGGCACCTTTGTACCTGGCGTACACACTTTTTGGAGAGATGGCAAAAAGGCGATGCACATTTGAAGTAGTGAAGTGAAATCATATGTTAGAAATAAACATGTAATGGAAGCCATTAACACTGATAGATATAATTAGTCTTTTATCATAAGCACCATTGCGCAACAATGCAGTATGCAGACTAAACGTTTCTATGTTATGTGTTCAATTAATATTAATTATAACAAACATCAAGTTGTCAATGAAATCATTATATAGGGTTTAAGTTTGCAAGGCACAAAGCTAATACATCCTCAGCGCTCCGTTTCTCTCTTTTCTTTGACAATTTATCAAAAAATAAGACTCTGTTCTCTGTTGGATATGTCATGTATGTCATCAACAGCAACATTTAATTTTCTTACCACGGCCGTTATTCGTGATAGTGTCACGGCCGTGTGCATAAACTTGCTCTTATAGTTTCCTGTTCCACAAATGATGTTTTTTTTGTTGCGCTTTGAACTAAGACACATTAGTTCCTCATAAAGAAATAATATACCTAATATTTTGATGGTGTAAATGCCATCCATCACAACGTTAAATATTTTTTAAATATCCCGCTGGAATTACAGCAATTTTTGACACAACTTCATCCCCGTTGTGACTCTTTGCATCCACCTTTAAAATAAACAGATTTTGCTAAGCTTATATTAATCTAAAATGTGGTATCAATTAGGAAAAATTTAGAAACATGTACACTACAGATGAAAATGTGTGCCTCGATATCAGATCACCTTCATTTTATAGTTTTGCCTCGGTTCGCCTTGCTCCATGTGACTAAGTTTGTTGTATTTGTTATGCCACTGCTTTGTCTTCCAAATATGATCCTTTTTCCAGTATTTCCACCTCCATGAAAGTCTGCTTCTTCGTCCTTGTCGTCTTCCCGTGATTCAGAATGACAGAGGCCATCGTGACAATGCAACCAAGGCTCTTTAGATACGTACGCCACATTCATCAGTCACTTTGCGTTGACCTTCTATGGTGAAGTGGAGGCGTGGAAAGAGCGTAACTTGAGGCGGAGTTACACTTCTACTCAGGGTGGAATCTATGAAACACAAATTGCGTGAAAACTGTTGTTGCTCATGAATACTTATTTACAACAAAAAGCTTATACATGTAATATAAAATGCATATAAAGCCCATACTGTATGCATAATCTTACAGATCACGTGTCCATATATTTGTGCAAATTTTGCATCCTGTTCAGTAAGACCTATAGCAGCAAGCATATCACACACTGTCTTGCAATGACCTTGGTCTCTCATGACCTTAAATATAGTTATATATCATGTTATATAGTTTGCATACTATATTTTACATTATATTTGAAATATTATTGAAATTATTTATGTAATTATTTATTGTTATTATTTTTTCTATGCCGCTTAGCCTACTAGGGTCGCGGGGGTATGCTGGAACCTATCCCAGCTGACTTAAGAGGCGGGGTACACCCTGAACTGGTCGCCAGGCAGGGCACAATAGAGTATAGACAAACAACCATTCACACTCACATTCATACCTATGGACAACTTAGAGTCACCAATTAACCAAACATGCATATTTTCGGAATGTGGGAGGAAGCCGGAGTACCCGGCGAAAACCCACACACGCACGGACAGAACATGCAAATTCCACACAGAGATGCCCAATGGAGATTCGAACCCAGATCTTCAAGATCTCCTGAGTGTGTCGCCAACATGCTAAGCACTAGGCCAACGTGTGGCCCTTTATTATTTAAGTAATCCTGTAAATTTAAAGGGACAATCCATGTAGGTCACTTTCCAGTTGTATATCATCCAAGTAAAGAAATATTGGTGGCAGTGGCTCAGGAGGTATAAGTTGTCCAGAAACCAGAATTCAAACCCAGCGTCCTCCATCCCAGTCACTGCTGTTGTGTCCTTGGGCGAGAAACTTCACCCACCTTGCCTCCAGTGTTGCCCATACTGGTTTATACATGTGAACGAATTTTTGGTAGTGGTCGTAGAGGCCATTGGAGTGAATTGGCAGCCAAGTTTCCGTCAGTCTGTCCCAGGGCAGCAATGTCTACAGATGTAGATTGCCACCATCTGTGGAGGGAATAAATGATGGGTTTCACTATGAAGCGCTTTGGGTATCTTGAAAGGCGCTATAAGTATATATACAGTAATCCCTCGTTCATCGCGTTTAATTGGTTCCAGACCTGACCGTGATAAGTGAATTATTAGAATTAGAATTATTCCTACTTTATAAATGGAATATTTTCATAGTTAGAACATAGAAAACGTATTTGCAACCTTCTAAATACAGATTTTAACACTATTAGAGCCCTCTAGACATTAAATAATACCCCTATGGTCACCTTTACACTCGTATTACCCAATATACTGTAGTAGACATAATAATAAAAAAATAAGACATAATATAGACTCACACAAGTTAGCATTGAGAGAGTTCCTTGTTGTTCTTACTTTTTTTTACTTCTTTTGGTGGCTAATGTACCATTAATGACACCTGGTGTAGAATACTACTTATCAGCGTGTCTTTCAGTGCGTTTTCTGAATGTCTCATATTTGTATTTTAGCTCATTTAGTCATATTTATGCTTGAAAATGCTTAACTCAGGCCAAAAATACGTATAATTTGCTTAAACATGCATATTTTTTGACTAATAATAGGCAGTAGTCAGCCTTGAAACAGCGATGATTTCGTCATTAATATATTTGGAAAAACAATGATCGAGTGAAACCGAGAAATTCGAAGCATGATGTGGTGGGGGACAAGTGTATAAATAGTAGCACATTTCCTCTTTAGGTGAAGAGGGGAGGAGCTTCCCCTTCCCTCCTGTTTTCTGCCATGATGCAACAAATCCGAATTGTCACTATGGTTGACATTTGTGTCAGCCACTGTTCCAACACGGCAAATAGAATAAGTTAATAAGTGTGTCTAATTGCATTTGGTGCCTCAGCTTTGGGAATAGCAAATCAAATTATGATATTGTGTGTTGTGTTTTTATTTTCCGTGGCACACACTTTGCCTTGAGCTACGCTTTTCAGGAACAGCCTTTTGTCTGCATCCTATCTTTTGTCAGCCTGCGTTGCAGCTGCATGGCGCCTTCGTGTTCCATGTCTAGCCTGCTCTGCTTCCAATCAATCCAGCCACCCTTTCCCTTTCTTTACTCTCCTTTAAGATTTCTTTCTTTTTTAATGGCGCTGATCTCATTTAATCTCAAATGAATAAAAACTCTTAACCCAACATGAAGTCATTTAGTATAGCAGCAGAATGAGAAACTCCAACAAGGCTTAACATTGGTCACCTGTAAAATAAATGAGTGAAAAAGGCAACCATACTGTATCTTAAGGGCTGAAAGGAAGTATGGTGCCATATACTGTAGACTGCACGCAACAAGATCTTACAAAACCACAACTTGGACACGCTATCACTTTCACCTTCAGCTTTCTCAGCAAGGCGCTTGTCATCTTGGAGGTGAATAACTGCCAAGGGAGGGGATCATGCTCTGCTTCAGAATGTCACAGTACATGTTGGAAAGCATGTTTTCCCTCGGTGAACCACAGCTCCCCCGTGCCGGCAGCATTCGTGCAGCCCCAGACCATTCTTGACTGTAGACACAATTATTTTGCTACTCACGTTTGTTGCCACCTATTTAGACAATACCTGGTTTGAGTCATTTTGCTTTTAGTTCTATAGTATTGCACCTTGAGAAGCTGTATGGTAATACAAAATTATTGCTGGAATGTGAGGGGGAAAATACAGTTTCTCATTATGTTAAAAGAATGGACTTATCAGCACTGACCAATGATAGCCTCGTTGAAGTTAATTAGGTGTAGGTGTATGTAAATAAATCCATAATTTTCCATTAGTATATTATTTATCTTATTCTCAACAGCATAGTCTCTTATCTGCTCTGGTTCCTCCCACATTGTATCCCTCATTTTGTCTAGCCGTCACTGAGCCAGTCTTTGTTTTGTCACAAGCCATCCCTTAGATAAGTGTGACTGATGGTTGCAGTCTCGGCCAGACAGACAGTGTATAATTGAGCGATAGGGACCAATGTAAGTGAATGGCTTAGAGCGACTGTGATCCAAACAAGCAACAGCTCAAGCTCAGACACAGCGGGAGGCTTTCTGTGAGGTCCTCTGTAATGAACAACCACCACCACACAGATTACGATCTGCCCGATACCTTGCTGTGGGTCTGTTGGATTTTTCTTCCTTTTCTTCCACATTTCCTCTTCCCTATGTGCTCACCCTGCTTGCCATCTTACATCGACTTATCTCTATTAGAGCCCAAGCACCAGTGATAGCAATACGGAGGCCCTTTAAGTTTTTTCCATTCATTTTCTATATGGGCAGATGTCGCCTCCTACTGGATAAATATTATTCTTATTAAAATTCTGCTCGGGACACCCCGATTTTTTCTGGATACTGGCGTCGAGCCATGCGTCCGCATGTCCGCTGACTCGCATGAACACAGAGTTGCGTGGGGGTGCGAGGGCCCGGTCAACGCTGCTCGCAGCTTTAATTTTATTTTGTCTCTCCTTGTCTGTTATCTCAGCTCTTTAATTAACATGACATGCTGTGAAGTGAGCTACTAAATAATGCAGGCTTTTCCAGTGACATTAAATCAGCCTGTGTGATTAGTGGCCACACACACACACACACACACACACACACACACAAACACACTAAAGATGTTGCTCTCTCTTGTGATGTCCACTTTATTTTTGTGGAAGAAAATATACACACAATATATACACACAAAAGCGTGTGTAATCAGAAAGAAATTTGCAACACCACTGGCATGTATTCCATTAAAGAAGAACTTTGTGTAGAAAGTAACTGTTGGAAAAATACATTTGGCAACTTGTGAACAACAATTCAAACTGCATGTTTGTCATCTTAAACTAATTAAATTATCACATACTGTAGGTACTCATCAGTCAATACTCTATTGGTATGCAGTAATGCAGTTAGTACTCACATATCTACACCGCTGTGTTGGTGTGTCACGATACACTCAGCTCACGAGACGAGACGATATTGTAACATTACTTGTAAGAAAACAACAATGATAAAATATAGGACTGGACAAACTTG
Organism: Dunckerocampus dactyliophorus; assembly: GCF_027744805.1. Taxonomy (NCBI): domain Eukaryota; kingdom Metazoa; phylum Chordata; class Actinopteri; order Syngnathiformes; family Syngnathidae; genus Dunckerocampus; species Dunckerocampus dactyliophorus. The sequence continues at coordinate 20,326,413 of NC_072824.1, read as the reverse complement.
ACTTTTTATTTAACCGTTTTTTTTATTTAACGTTTTGAAATCTTTTATGACTTTGCATGCATGACCTAAGCATAAACACGTTTAACTGTTTAACTTTTTTCCACAAATTGAAACAAAAATGGAAAATTATGAAAGCTAAAATGACCACGGCAGTTGTTGCTGCTACTACTAATCATTTATGCTGACGTGTAGTTATGAAAAGACACATGCAGTAGATTAGATATGATGTTTATGCAGTTCCCATGATGTAATGATGCTTAGAGTGAGGAACCAGAAAGTAGAAGACGCTACTTTCACACGTTTTGATAGATGTCTTATGCAACAATCGTATTTTCATCTGAAAAATCTTAAGTAAGTTCGATCAAATGAGAATGACTACAGATTCTGCTCGGACATTAACACAGCAGCAGCTGTTGAACTCAAGCAAACAAGTGATTACAAGTCATTACTGCTTTATCACTGTATTATGACGTAAATACACATAATTATTTGCTTGTTATGTGAACACTACATGATTGTATTATTGTACATTTATGTAACTAATTGTACATTATTACATGTGACTGCGCATGTAAATACTGCATTATATAGTAGTACGTTGTCAGCCGTACTTACCGACTACATGAGCCGTCCTCAACCTTTCTGTTTGTGTTGTGTCAAACCCCTGACGGATGAATCACATGGATTAACTGTAAATTTATTTATGGGTGCCAAATAAGGGGGAAAGTTAGGACAATTCCAAGGTCCCCTGTCTGCCATGCGGCCCAAAAAATAGGTAATTATTAACGCAAGAAGCCCCCTGGGTTTCTTGCTACTGCTACCATGCCCAAAGGACAGCCGAAAATTAAAACCACAAAATGAATCCAGACTCACCGCCGCATAGTGTGGTGTGATGTGTGTGGATGACGCGTTCAGCGTGTTTTTACCAGATCAGATGGGAATGGCAACGTCTTCAATGCCATGGTGGAAAGTTGCGGGTAGTTACTTTTCATTTTGACCCACAAAGACAAAACAACCAACTTCTTCCTGCACACAACAAACACACAAGTGGTTTGGCTCATTTTGACGAGCAGGAGTGAAATGATCGTGTGCGCCCAACTTTAACTTCGATGGGATGTCATAGTACAATAAATCACCTTTATTTCCAAAAAATGATATATCCCTCTACATAAAATTTTACATAGTCATTTACAAAACTATTTGAAAAAATGTCTTTTTGGTTTTTTTCATTGCGTCTGAAAGTTCCCCATGGCCCAGACCGGTCCATGGGTGGTTGGGGACTCCTGTACTACATGACCATTCGAGTATAAAGCCAGGCTCGCTTCATTGGACAAAACCAATATGGTTGTGATGATGCAGTGAATATCATATGAGTCCAGAGCCAATCTAGTAGCGTTGCTGTCATGGCTTGTAATGCAACACAAATATACAGTAAGTCTGTGACCATGCACCGTCCCATTTCTGCTGTAGTGGTGTAGTAGTAGTACTACTACTATGCAGATGACTCAATCCGTGCAGGTGGGGATGGAGGTTATTCCAAAGCAATTGTTTCAGAGCAAACGTAATGAAAAATCCAGTGTGGGTTTAGTAGTTTGTTGCTTAGGCTTGCAGGGATGTTGGGAGATTTAGGCTCCTGCTCTGATCTCCCTTTGCCCCCTTGTCGCTCTCTCTCTTTTTTTAATCAGATGGCTTGCAGAAGAGTGGATAGAATTTTGGACTACTGCTGCTGTTTGTGCAGCTAATGATAATGACCAGTTTTGGAATCACATTCGCATACATGCGTGTTATGCAAGTTTCTGCACGTGGACAGATTACGCTCCATACAGGAGATGAACCCTGCATGCATGCATACATTTACACCACAAATACGCAACACAAGCTAAGAGTTGTATAATCAGCAAAAATGCATGCATAAATGTGGTTATCTTCTGCTCTGACTGACTCTCACTTAACACCGCTGTCTTCTTGACACAGCGGCACTGATCCGTCATGTCTCATCGTGTCATGTGATTTGAGTTGTGAGTTTTCTGACACTCAAGACGTTGCCTGTCTCGTCTGATGCCAGACAATCACAGTAGACTTTGCTGATAGCAGACAGACTGTGAGGGATGATGAGCTGAGGGAGCGCATGGCGATGATGTGTTTAAATGTGAGCTACTGAAACAAGCACATATAACGTAGGACCCCTCACATTTCAGTAGTCATTTTCTTCCCAAGGGACAATACTATTGAAAAGAAAATTGGTTGTAACAGCGTAGAACCGTATAAAACGTGTTTTGTGTTCACATTTTTTTTAGTCAAACCTCTGATGACATCATAGACAGGCAACGGAACTTCCAGTTGCCATTTTGTTCTCCAGCTAATAGGATGCTCACAAGGAAGGACGTTTTCTGAAAAAAATATAGATGGACTCACACAATGTAGTAATAACACAAGACGTGTGCCATATTTTACACTAACACTATACTCGTATTTTACTGAGAATGCCCGCGAACAGAGGCAAAATTGTGGAGTAAATTTTCAATGGTAACCAAAAAACACGCTAACTGGGTGGATGCTAACCGAGGTTCCACTGTATTGTCCCTTGAGAAGATATAATATAATGGTTGATGGAATGTGTACACTCAAATTTGTGCATAAAGAGCAGAAAAGAGGATGGCTAAAAAGGCAAATGTTTTGAGTGCTAGGAACAGCGTGTGCAACATAATCAGTCAGTCTCCTTCCCTCATGCATCAGTCGCTGTCAGCATCATCTGTTCTTTCTCTTCAATCTGCAATCACAATCTCTTCTTGCAGCTTGTAAAACAGGTAAACCTACCGCAGACAAATCTTTGATTGCAAGCAGGCTGTCTGAGGGATTATTTTACAGCCAAATGTTGGCTGTTGGTTGAAGTTCAGGGGCTATTTTGCACACACACGTACACACACACACATAAATGCACACACCTCAGGTAATGTAAGGTCCTGATGAAGCGAGAAGAGGAAGGCAGCTACATAACTGGAGTGTGAGGCCTAGAGGGAACTCACACATATTCCCAAGTGCATGTGTGTATGTGTGACCGTATGTCCTTTATATATTCGCTCTCTACCAAATGTGTGCTTTCGCAAACAATCCTAATAATGAGTGCCTTCTCTCTTTTGTGTCTCTCCCATGCAGGTTGTGAGGGCTTGTCTCTATTGTCCTGTTGTGCAGTGAGGCAGTGAGCTCACGGCGGATACAGCATGCATGTGTCGATATATCCCACGATGCACTCTGCCAGCCCGGGCCTGCTCCTCCTCAGCTTCCTCTTTCTCGCCGATGCCGACTGTGAGTGCATCCCTATGTGGATACAGCCTGTCATATATCTGAATCCAGCCACAATGATATGGCGTCCCCGCTATTCAAGAGTTTATCTGTATGGGTTGGCGAGTAGGTTTGATGTGAGGCCAGCTGTTTTTGTCCATCTCAGTATTACTTGGCAACGATAGTCAGACCACATATGGCAGATCAGATCATTTTGCCTGCTTGTGTGATTACGCTGATACAGTGTGTGTTTATGTGTGTGTGAGAGAGACAGATCCGTGACTGTGGCAAATATGCCCGCTTGTGTACCTCAGCCAGTGCTCCTTGCTCTGGCTAAACAGTTATTAGTTTCATGCATGTTTTTATGTTGCAGTATTAGGACGCGATGTTGACACGCAACCTCAAGTAACCAAGTTATTCATGTCCCAGGACAAAGATTATCCTGAAGTCTGATAATCTGCATCTTAAATTGACTGGCACTAGTTCTTTTGTCTTTATCCTGGTATTTACAAGGTTTATATCTTCATATCTATGCCATGGCTCATCTAGCATGTCCATTAGTTCATAGTTCTTAGATGCACAATCTTTGAGACACGTTTTACTCTGTTGTGGCTGCAGCTGGGTCACTGGTGTGTGTGTCAGAAAGAAAAATATCTGACTCACTTTGGAAGAAGTTGTCAGGTGCACACCTGTTTCCGGTTTTGCATGCAGAATACATCTTTTTCAAGATTTTTCTTACAGTATATGCGAGTCAATACAGTATATTGTGTGAAATTGAGAAGCACCCAGTGTCAGTTGTAACGAAAACATCAGAAGAAGTATAAAATAGTCCTTAACATCTTTGCTCTTCTGATGTGACTGCAATTGCTGCGCTGCTTTATATTCTTTTTTCCTAATCTCAATCCCTGAATTTCATATTTATTGAAGATCCCTGAAACCAGTGCTATTATGTCTAATAGAGTGGATCACCACATATTCAGCATTCAGCATTCGCAAACCCGCAAATTTGTGGATTTTGATCAAAACAGAAAACCGATGTCATTTACCCCAAGTCAGTCATATTTTACAAAATGTGATAAATAGGCATGTCTAAAATACTGTAGGCCTCTTTTTTTTGCAGAAAACCGATTTCATTTACCCTAAGTCAGTCATATTTTACAAACATGTGATAATAAAGCATAATTATACAGCATATAATACAGCGAGCCTGAGTCGCACAGGAAATGGTCAGGCGCAATGTTTTTGCCAATAGCAGCTTAGCACTCGCTCACCCACGCGACACAAAAAAAGAGGTCATCAACTCGAATCACTGTCTCACTCAAGGTGCAATCAACACAAACAGAAGGCATGCTGGGAAGCCCACACGCACCCCAAAATGCTCCCTTGTACTTCCCGATGGTGGCACCACATCCATTGTTCTTGTAGCTGAATCGAATGTAATAATTACAATCACTTGTATTGCAAATGTATATTCAAAATCTGAGGAGAAATCAACCTCAAGCTAACAGGAGGGTTTTGGAGGGGGAGTAGCAAGCCTGCGTAGCATATTGTGGCGCCTAGACGTACTGTATATTTTTATGGGCGTCTCAGTTTCTCCCGTTTTCTCGCCATTCGCAGGTGGTCTTAGAGCTTAATCCACATGAATTGCGAGGATCTGCTTCACAAGTCTTACAGAAAACCAAAGCAATTGAAAAAAGTGGGTATACAACATGCAAAAACATGCATTGCCTGCAGGCGACACTTTGATTGACACGGCGTAACTGTCAGGCTGAAGATTAGCTGTGAGGATTCCGCTCCACTCGTAACATTGGCAATGTAACAGACTGACTGATTTGGGTAGAGGCTGGGGATAAAAAGATGTGAGAATACTAAAAAGATGTAATAAAAATAAAGGAAGGGGTGTTGGAAATGATTGAGGAGGCAGAGGGGAAAGAGAGATTAGTAGTGGCTCACTCAGTGCCTGGTGAACATCTGGGAGTCATCCTGGTGTTGTGGATGCATGCGGAAGAATGGTGCCTATTGCAAAGCTTTGTATTGCGTAAGCTAACACTTCTACCCTTGAAGTGCTGCACACAAAAGGGTACAAATTTGGCAAACATGCACCCGTGGTGTGTTGTTTGAGCTATTATTTTTCTGACAAATACACCACATGGTAGTGATGTTATTAAACCCCACCATCTTTTGTTGCCGCTGTTTTGGAGACCGTTTTAAGAGTGCACGGTCATCCAGAGTGCAGTAAAAGGACCCCCATCAACAAACACTCTTGTTTCCCTCTCAGCCCAGTGCCCTTTCATCCCCTGTGTAAGCTGCTGGGGTCGGCCAGTAAAGGCCCAGTCATCCATCAAAACGATGATGGTCCAGACTTCCTCCGCCATGAGGGTGGGAGCAGATTCATGCACATGCATTTGTACTCCTCTCCTCCTTTAATTTGCTGTGACTTTCTCCAGTGCTCTCTTTTGCCTCTTCTTGTCACATCCTTATAATCGGGTGAGAAAGGAAGGACAGAGGGCTAGATGTTGGGGTAAGGGGAGGCTTTCTCCTTTCTCTTTAATCTCACTGTGTGTGACGTGCGATGACTATTTTAATATCAACAACCGGGACTCAGGGGCTTCCATGTTGAGGCATAGACTGCTGGGACGGGAACATCTTTGTGCGTCGACATGTTTTGAAATGTTAAACACTCTCTGACAAAATCTCCAATGTAACGTGCAATGAATGAATTGTACTCGTATGTATTTCTGTGCAGGATCTTTATCTTTTGCTCACCTTTGGAAACATATTTGGTGCACTCGTACACACCCATGGACTGAGGGTATTAAGATGCAATCAAATGGAAGAGTATCCTGTGTGCAAAGCTGGAAACCTTGCATGACAATACACCATATGTGTGCAAAGGGGTAGTTCTGACAATGCCTTGTGTGTTGGAATACTATGTATATAATGTATTTTTGCTCCCGATTCACATTTCCCTCTTTCCCACCATTTTGGTTTGTCTGTGTTTGCCAGCGCGTGCATGCAAATGACATCTATCTGGTGGATTAAGAGTAATGCCCTGATCCTGTCACAAACTGGGCCACTGCTCCATGTACGCAGCGAGATGCCCTTTGTGACGATCTCGTCCCGTCTGTCGCTCAGGGAAATGGAGACAGTGGACACACATTGTTTTCTTCAGACCTTACTCAAACAACCTGTTGTGCCACTTTAGCCAGCTTGGGTGGAACGACAGAGAGGAAAAAAAGCAGCCCTTAAAAATGCAGTTATCATAAAATATTGCTGAGTTCTAACTGAGTGCTTTCGTAAGCGGAGTGTGTGTTTTGAAAGCCAACAAGTGGGGTGCAGCCTGGGGAGTCCCTTAATAGTGAGAAATTCAGTTTATGTGTCACAAGATAAAAAAGAACAACCCTTTAGTGGTTGCTTAGAGGGGGAAATTAAATCTTTGCACCCGGTTTTTGTACTTGCTTTCCACACAACCTCTACCACACCGTGTATTCCCATCATCTACATGAACAACAGGATATTGTGCTCTATATGTTACCATTGTGAAACCTACTATTAGATCTGAGTGTATTGGAAAACACTCCTAGTGGCTGATTGACCTGTCAACATCCAACCACAGCTCCATGGCCTGCAGGTTGACAGGGATCTAAAAGGTTTTCAGGTCAGTCGTCCAGGATGACTGAACCATTACCAGCCAATGTTGAGGAGCCCTGAAGCGAAGCAGCAAATAACAGGTGCTTTGACAGGAGCTCTGAGGTGGCCTGTGAGTTTGTGACAATGCTATCCCTAGGGTGCTTTGTTCAGGGCTCTGATTTACAACAAACAAAACTGTATGGGTACCGGAAGTATAGGAATTTATGTAGTAGTGAGTTTCATAACTAATATAAAATAAAATACAGAGGGTGAACACAATCTATTCCTATTAAACCTTGGATTTGCATTTAGAAACAATGTAGGAAATAGTTTCACGGTCAAGCTGTCGACATCAAATAACCTTTATTGACTGTACATTTATGTAGCATTCTTGACGGTCATACAAGTGTAAAAATAAGTTAACCATTGTTGACATGAAACGTTTAAACCGACAAAGTATGTTCCCAACCTTAATTTTGATCACGATTGATGGACTGTCACACAAGAGTAAAAAGAAGTCAACCACTATTAACAATACAAAAGCGTAAAGATGTGACATGTTTTCTATAAGTAATGAAATTGCTTCACAGCTAACTTTTCAGTGAACAATCTTTTGACTTCGACTTTGCCATATTGTACTGAGCAGCCAGGACAGACTGCCTCTTTCGCAAGTCACATTAAAGGTCCTTAAAATGTCCAATAGTGGTTCTTGGAGCCACACACTCTGTCGGAGACAGGCTGTAACAACATGCGGTTCCCAGTAGGGCTTACCAAAAGCACTTGCAACTGTCTACATTCCAGCAGCAAGGCTAGATTTTGGACAGTGAATTCTCATCGATCAGTTTATTAACACGCCATGCCCTCTGGTGTGCTTTGTTGTGTTTAGCAACACACGTGATTGAGCCTCTGTGAGTATGTTTGGAGTATTCTATAGAAACACGTGTAGTCGTTTGAGTAGCGCAACAGATTAGATTGCAGTAAATATCGAGTTACGTGCAAGCGTATCCTCTCGGCTGATGGATGACAACTGTCATAGGGTCACAGAGATCACAGGGTCCTGCCCCCTGGGGATTAGATGAAGGGTGTGAAACATATGCTTAAGTTTCATCTGTGTTTCTGTGATTGATTGATTGGATATCGCCCATATATAGTGCCAATGCCACAAATGCTGTTGGAAGGTAGTTCAGGTAGTAATACAGTTGTGCCTCGCCACATTGCGTCGAATTTCGCAGCTTCACAAGAACGAGACGAGACGATATTTTAACATTACTTTTAAGAAAACTACAATTACAAAATACAGGACTGCACAAACAGACTTTTTTATTTAAGTGAGTCACAAAACAATGCAGGTTCATGACACTTTTTTCTTGACTATGTCCAAAATGATAAAAGCTAAAATAATGACTACTTAACATTTATTTAGATGTGTAGTTACCAGCGGCAAGTGGTGCATTTGGTACCTAGGCAGTGGGGACTTGATCAGCCAACATTTTTCTTGGTCGACACTGTGAGTGCCAGTATTGTTTAAAAAAAAAAAGATGATCATAATAATATATATCAGGGATGGGCAAACTTTTTGACTCGCGGGCTGCACTGAATTAAGAAAATTGGCCAGGGGGCCAGACTATATATTTGATACACACACAGTATAGTTTAAGCTTATAATTCTAACAGTCCACCTGGAATTGTTTGTCTTTTTTATCTGTACAAGTGTAATACACACTTCTATATGTGCTTGTGTCCATTTTTTCAGGAGCACTTTAAACATCAGACCACATCAAATAACAAAATTAAATTTTATAGTTTTTTTTTAACTGAATAAGACAACCAGAATGTACATGAGTAAAGGATGTGTCATATACAATATGAACTGTGAACGATAAAACATCGACTATTAAAGAGTATGTGGACGTCTGCCGATGTATAACGTAAGCTCACATTATACTGTACATAAGTGCCAGGTATATGTAAGTTCCTTATTGGTTGAAGTGCAGCATTGATAGTTCCTGCTTGTCGTTGAACAATGCTAGCGTACTGTTTCTGTCTTATCGAATTGTCTTTGTCTATTTTACATCAGGGCTATCCAGGGGAGCCCCTTTGAGGAAAACAATGAGACTGTTTTAATGCAACACAACTGTAAAACAGGATTTTATTTGATGTGTCTGACAAACGCTGACACTATTTTAAACTCATTCAGAAAACCATGTCTCTCAATAGATCAAATCTATTAAGTAGAAGCATAACAAAAATCAATATTTAGCGTATTATAGTAGTAGTGATATAATCACTGTAAAGGGACAATGACCCGGACAGGGTTGAGCAGCATGAGCACACTGTTGACAATAACCCATGTAAACTAAACACACATCTCTTGATTGAATAACACAACATTTAGCATTTGAAAGGAAAAGTCAACATTTCTATTACAGTTTTCTCCGTGAGCTTGGGGAACAAGGTGGCTGTGCATGTCTGTCGTGTCGCTTACATCCTTCCAAGTCAGCGTTGTCAATACTATACCGCACTATAAGAGTCCACACTTTAGATTTCAACTATGCTGGTGCATCTTTCTTTCCGTTTAACTTCACTGCCCAAGTAGGGAAGCATTGTATTTTCTTCCCCTGCTTTCTTTTCATCTTCTGTGACTTCCACACAATTCTCTGCCACTCTCGCACCTCCTGGATGACATGTAAAATGGTGACTCACTGTGGTAGCACGGTGGAAGATGTTTATAGCGGTGTTGTAATCATAATAAAAAAACGATCCATTGTAGGGTTTAATGTCGCAACAGTTCGATATTTTGTTACACCCGTAATTATCATATCTGAAACCAATTACTGTACTGAGATAAAGAGGGATTACTATACAGTATATGCAATATAGCATACAAAGAATGGAATTAACTCACCAAACTAAGTTACAGCATCGTTATAAGAAAGTAGTTTCTATCTATCTTCCATGAGTAATATGAACTGACTGATGCTATCATTACATGTGGCCTAAGTTATACTACATATCTTTTTCCATCACAGTGGTGAGTACCTATATTTTTTACAATTTAAAATGCCTTTAATAAATGCGTAAGGCATATTATAAGGCTTAATCTTGGATCGTTTAATTGGCACACCCGTCTGTAAAGTCATCTTAGCTTTAGCTTAGCTTTAGCTTGTCTGAGTGCAGGTCTGTGAGCAATACACTACCACCACAAACCAAAGCCAGTAAAGAGGTTGCCTATGTGTTTCTCATGACCTATGTGGAGGAAAAAAGGAAAGAAAACCTCTAATTGATTCTAACAAATGCACCCTGATTAATTTAGAACTAGCCAGACCACAAAGCAGCTACAGCGTGTTAGCGGCATGCTAATTGGACATACATTATTACCAGCAATAACACAATTGTGTTATGGTGTTGTTTTACAACTCAAAGTTGTAAAAACACTAAGACCTTCATGGATTATTTGAAAATAATCTAAGAAATAGTACACATTTGTGAGATGTAGTGTCTGAAATGATCTTTAATGTGATGTTTATCAAATACATTTCATTGCGTATTAACCCATTTTCACGTGCTGTTTTTGCAAATGTTTCCAAACACTACTGCAGGGTGTTGACAGTTGTCTCTCTGTGTTTAGTGGCTCCGGCGATCCAAATTCATTTCTAGGATGAGAGCGTGAGCAGCTGATAATTTGCTGTTAATGTGTTGGCTTGATGTTAATATGTTACGGTTCTGGCTAGCTGCCCGCCCACTCTCGAGACCGACTATCATATCCATGGCTCGGGCTCGATGTTGGCCTTGTTCCTCAACTTGTCTGACGAGCCTGACTCACTTCTCATTTGTGGGGAGTCATCCGCTAAACCGCCTACCACACGCATGCAGCGGGATCTTCCCTGGCAAGGATTGTAAATGACTCATTACATGCTTAACTATCGACCGGAACCCACACTCACACATGGGGAAAGACGGGGCATGGGCACGGATGTTTTGATTCCATCAAAACATCCAGCAGAGAGACACAGCAACTCCCAAATGCTATTCAAGTCTACTTAAAGAGATCTTGTCCAAACATAAGGATTTGCCTGATATTGAGCTGATCAGGAAGTTCAATAACCAATTATCCCCATCATCCTCCTGAGGGATGAGCCAGTATTCCACCTGTGAGCAGTAGTAGCCAAGCTTACACCCCCATATACGCCAACAGACTCTCTGGATTAGCGATTGTAAATGTTTCGACTTCCCCTGAAGCTCCTTTTTCCATTGAAGGCGTATCTATATTCTCTTAAATGGAGGGTGCTTATGTTCAATTTGTACATTTGCTACAAACAGGATCAGACAGATTGGGTCGATTTTATGCTGCTGACCATTGATCTGATTTGTTTGGATTGGAGACTCTGCTTTATGCTTTCTTGACTCAGATTCAACTAAGTAACTTTGAGGCCTGTGAGCTTTAAGCAGACCTTTGGAAAAATCGGCTGAACATGGCTGTCTTGAATTTTTTTTTTTTTTTTTTTTTTTAGCAGAAGAAGTGTGTAGTGATTCACAAAGCTGACTTTTGGTGTCAATTCCCACACAAAATGCTCTGCAATTGACAGCCTGTCAATCAAGCGTCCAGTCCACCTCGTGTCAGTAGCTTCTTATCTACAGTCAGCTTGGATAGGCGGCAGTCCTCAGTCGTGAGCCTGAATGGGACAGACAATGACCAATTAATAAGAACGATGTCTAACAATTAGGGCGTACTCACACTAGGCCAATCATAACATGCTTGGCCCCACTTAACACCTAAAGTGTGGCACATTTGGCTAGTGTGAGTGCTGTGATCCATTGATCCATGCTCAAGTTTGACACACCTCCCCCACAAAAGGTACCAAAAGGTGGGCTGATCATGCACCTACCTCTGCAACATAGCAGAGTCATAGAATGACCAATGCAATACAATTGCTTCTCACTAGTTCTTAATAATAACCAACACATTTCATAATAAAAGTAAATCGAATGACTCGAAATAATCCACAAAGCCAAAAACTACATAAGATTTCATTGTAATCACTACTCTCGCAAGTTATAAATGACAGCCACCAACTTGCTCGATAGAAATAAATGATTGGTCCCTATCAACGCCTTTTTCATAGATGATTTTCCATCAATCTGTTTTCTTCCGCCTATCTGTGTCGGCAGTTAAAGCGGGAATACCCAGACCTTCATGTCTCTTAGCACCTGCCCCCAACTATCATGGGCACACAAAGCTGTTCCCAGGCCAGTAACCAATCCAGTATGGGCTCGTTCTGCCCAAAGGTTGGTTATGTGCAGAACATCTCCAGCAGGGAGGCATCCAGGAGGAGCACCCCACACAGAACACGTTTCCTAGTGAAGTATCAAGTATCCACAAAGACATTGAAGGGATTTCTCAGAATGTTGCTCCTCTATAGTTGGAAGACACACTCTGTTCCCCTTTTATATCTCCTGCACTTACCACCACTGATACCCTCTAGGTTTAGAAAGCGACTTCCAGCTAACAGTATCTCTGTACACATTGCCTTTAGCTTAAATTAATCTTGTTTCTGGTCTTTTTTTCAAGGACTGTGCTGTGGAACGTTTATCATCCCTGTGCAGTTTGCAGGTTATCGCATTGGAGAGTTTATCCAAGTGTTATATTTGTCACAGTTTACCAAACTAAAACACAAAAATAGCCAGAAGAAAGGCACAGCTATGCCGCATAGCGTTGAGCTTTACCTCAACGTGTTAAAGTTACAGCTACAGTATATCTACTTGGGATGGGCAGTTAACAATTATTGATTCAGAGATGTGACCACCCATTAGTGATTCAAATTTGGCAACTACACGCTTGCTGAAGAAGCCTTTTGGTTTTTGGTTTTTATATGCTATACCTCCAAATCAGGCTGCACGGTGGTCTAGTGGTTAGCATGTTGGCCACACAGTCACAGCCAGGAGATCGGGAAGACATGGGTTTGAATCTCCGTTGGGCATTTCTGTGTGGAGTTTGCATGTTCTCCCTGTGTGTGTGTGGCTTTTCTCCGGGTACTCCAATTTCCTCCCACATTCCAAAAACATGCATGTTAGGTTAATTGGCAACTCGAAATTGTCCATAGGTGTCACTTGGGGAGTAGCATTACTGTACTCAGGTACTTCAAATGGCAACGACATTGTCAGATTTATGCGAAACTGCTTTTCTTGGTTGTTAATGTGTAACTACGGCTGCAACTAACGATTATTTTCTTAGTCGATTAATCTGAAGCTTGTTTTGATTTATCGAGTAATCAGTTAGGTCCTGGATGGACCAAATCAATATGAATATAATGTCATGTCTCATCAATGTTTTGTGTCATTACTGACGCCTAGTGACCAGAATACTACGCTTGACTTGTCTTTCATAGTTTTATGACTAATAATAGGCGATAGTCAACCAAGAAAAAGCGATCATTTAATAATTAATACATTTTTTTAAAAAACAATGTAGTGAGGGATGATTAAATCTTGTCTTTTGGAAATTAAAAAAAAAATCACATTTGAAAGGCTGAAACCAGAGGATATTTACAATTTTAAATAAAAAAACGATTAGTCCAAATAGTTGTCCATTATCAATGATTAATTGTTGCAGCTCTCTGGGTAATTGTTTCCTAAATGATGCTTGAACACTCACTTACAGTATGTCTATATTTACAACATTATGGCTAATATCCAAAGTCTGTGTTATACTACTCGTTTGTGAATTTAAAGCTCAATTGTGATAGAAAGTAGTAGTGTTCTACCTTGGAGTCAAGGTTTATCGCACATCTTTACTTAAAAAGTTGTCTAGTGCAGGGAGCTGACTCTATAATCCCCGCCATCTGCTGTGTAGATCAGATCTCACTCTATGCCGACCTTTATGTAGGCCATCCTCCCTCCAGCCGTCCATTCCACACACATACACACATCAAGAGGAGAAGATTGGCACTGTCTAATTCCATCTAAATCTCTTGCTGCGGTCCCACTCCGTAGTTTCCCCACTCATTTCCATCTTGGGTCATACCAAGGAGATAGAGGAAGGCGATCAGAGGCCGCCAAACCTCTGACTTCCTCTTTAAAGTTTCAACTACTCATTTTACATCAGTGAAATATTAAACCTGCCGCCCTTCTATGTCCACTGCTATAAATTCCAACACTTGGCATGAGACATGATAGTTACAGAATGGAAGAAAACTGTGCTAAAATAAAGATGATGGTAGACAAAGAGTGGGGTGGAGAGAAATAAAAATGAATTGGAACCAAAGAGGAGCATACTGTTTCATCCCCCCCTTCCCCTCATTAAGTCAGTCAATGTGACAGGAGGACTTACGTAACACCCCAGAGATGGAGGGAGGAGATGGAGAAAGAGTAACGAGGAGGAGGATGAAAGAGGTAGCAACAAGAGCAGCTGCAGGGGGGCGAAGATGTGCTAAAGTGACAAAGAATCAAGAGTGCGCAGACAGAAGAGCGGCAAAATATAAGGAGAGACTAAAACAATCAAACATGAGCTACCGTGTTCGAAGGGAGGGGATCAGAGGAGGAGGAGGAGGGATGGGTCAGATAAAAAAGCAATTGAAAGATCTACCATTCCTTTTAGTGTGGCTCCACTGGTTTTACACTTTTCATTTGTTTTGTGGGGGAGAGATTATCAAAAGGATTAAGAGGGCGATTCTCTCTCGCGCTCCTCATCCTGCCATCCTTTCTCTTCCCTCTCTTTGGCTACCTCTCAGATGGGAACATGCACATTTGCTCACTCACTCATGCATCCCGTGAAATGAATGCACAGTTTGCGCGCAGGATGGACGCTTTGGGCTGCAGCTAAACATTTTTTTTCTGGGGGGGAGTCAAGTCAATCTGTTGTTTCATTTCAGATGAGTCTTTAAAATTTGTATATAGAGAAAGGATATGGCAGTTTAGGTCTTGATCCCAGAATGATGTTTTAATACTGCTGGTATTGTTAATGGTTTCAAATGGTATAATGTCAAGAAAAACAGTTGTGAGGTTGAAATATACACCCCAATGATTCTACACTAGTGTACATCTACTGTAACAACAGCATTCAATAAGCAAATGTATGCATACTATGGGTCATCATACAAAAACTGCCTGAGCTATATGTGCAAATTCCAAAACAATACTAACTCCTGCCACAACACACTCCATAAAAAACATACAAGAATCCCTTGCTTAGCGCAGTTAGTAGCAGTAAGTTAATTTTGCCTTTTTTTTTTCAAAGTGATTAATTTGCACTCCATTTTGCCTCAATTTTGTAACAAGATTACTTTTGATACCATAATTTCTGACTGTGTAGAGATTTGTTTTATAATTAGGAGTCAAGAAAATCTGTGAAGTCTAACTTATCTAAAAGAGACATCAGTAGACATGCATTTTTTTAATCCAAAAAAGACATGGTCATTCTGCATGTACTGCAGCTGTTTTACAGCTCGTTTAGAGAGCCCGATGAGAAGGTCGTTGCAGTAGTCTAGCCTGCTGGAGACAAAGGCATGGATTAGTCTCTCTAAATCTGGCTTAGACACTATTCCCTTTATTTTGGCAATGTTTTTAGATGGTAAAAAGCCGATGATGTTATTGATTTAATGTGGCTGTTAAAGTTCAGGTCTGAGTCCATTATTACCCCTAGATTTCTAACCTGATGTCTTCTAACCTTCCAACAATCAATCATACTGTATAAGAAAATGAAGCTTTTTAGTATTATTTTAAAAATATGTCTGTTTGCTACTACCTATAGTGCCTTTTTTCTAAGAAATCCAACTAAATTTCCTGCTTTTGTATGCAGAGTGGTGCAGGTGCATCTCAATAAATTACAATGTTGTTCAAAAGTTTTTTTTTATTTCAGGAGTTTGTATAAGACCCAGAGACCATGTAAAAGCTTGGGAGGTTTTTGCAATTCATTTTAGAGCTATTAGAGCCTGAACCAGTAGTTTACAGTATTGAACTTTTAATTAATAATTAATTCTTCAATTTCTTTGAGATACCGAATTTAAGGTTTTTATTAGCGTAAGCTATCATCATCAAAGTTCTTAAGAAATTAAGAAATATAGTACATAACTGAAATAATTCACTCAGTATGTAGTCAATGATAAAGAATTTAACTGCTGAAAGACATTCAAAGATATTCAACTGTAATGAGATGCACCTGTCCTCCCACATTCCAAAAACATTCATGTTCGGTTAATCAGTGACTCTAAATTGTCCATAGGTATGAATGTGAGTGTGAATGGTTGTTTGTCTATCTGTGCCCTGCGATTGGCTGGCGACCCGTCCAGGGTGTACCCCGCCTCCCGCCTGAAGTCAGCTCGGATAGGCTCCAGCATACCCCTGCGACATTAGTGAGGGTAAGCGGCACAGAAAATAGATGGATGGATGGATGGATGGATGGATGGATGGATGGATGGATGGATGGATGGAGATACACCTGTATAGTGTTAATGTAGTGGCTGATCAACGTAATTGAACGTAACCTCTGCCAAGCATGACTTGGGTCTTGTATTGATCGCTATTTTTAGTTCAATTATGCATTCCATTTCATTTTGGTGTAAAACTGGCTAAAATGTGGAAGAATCTACAGTATTTTCTCATAACGGAGCTGTTCACCTTGCCTCTGAATCCAAATGCTGTACTTCTGCTTTTCTAATCGTAATATTTTAAGTAAGTGTCCAGTGTCCATCAACCACATTGTAGCCTGCTAGCCACGGCTTTATTGCCACGGCCATTCATTGTCCTCTACTCGGTTCACACGCTGCTGTTTGCAGAAAGTGCTGCTCAACACAAAATGCAACTGGAAACAAGTATAATAGTTGATTCTAAATCAGGTGACTGGCCTCTAGCCTGCCCCCTCCATTCACCTCCCACTTCTAGCGTCCAGACGCTCTCCTTCCTGATTTCTCTCTCCATCTGTCTCATCTCTCATCTCTCTCTTTATCTCAGTCATTCTCCTGCTCTGTCCTCTCCACGCTTCCAACACTGTGTGCAAAGCTTAGCCACTCTGCCTCCTTCCTTTTAAACAGCAAAAAGCAATTCCTTTCCCTTTGTCAGGGCAGTTGGCGCTAAGCCCTTAAGTAGGGATTTTCTGGTTTGGCGGGAATGCCATTAGGCGAGCGGCCGATGACGTGCCGTGACTGACGTGCCGAATCTTTTTGATGTCGTGATGTCACAATCCCGTGGAGGCAGTGGTTATGATATTGTTGGCGTCCCTGGAACGAGGGGGCTTTAGTGGTCATGTCAGAAGTAAGTCTTCATAAATCCTTTATGGCACAGAAATATTAAGCTTCTTTGGTGCTGCAGGGGCAGAGAGAGGAACATGGTGGAACGTGAACATGCGTTTGCAGGAAAAAAACGAATAAGATGCTTGCAGAGACACAAAGCCACCCACCCACACACACACACAGCTTTCATTACCACATTGACATTGACAGTACGAACTCCAGGAATCCATTCTTAACACACAAGTGAAATATCAACCAGTTTTCAACTGGTGTTTCATGTTCACAAATCATTTGATCTTTCAAATTTAAGAGTGATTTAAACTGCCTTCACCTCTCACACACACTCTTTTTATTAGCGCAGGCCTTCAAACGTAAGTGCTGCAGATGTACAAATGAAAGATTACAGCGGTACATCAGCAGTATATTTGGTGCCTAAGTGCATTTAGAAAAATGCAATAATCCATTAGAGGATGTATTGTATGTGTAAATATGCCAGAGCAGGGCAGTAATGTACTGTATACGTGATTTGCTTGTCATTTAAGACTTACATAACTGTCCATCAAAATTGCTGTAGTTACACACACACATGCACACACATATAGTAAATTTCTGACTTTTTTATTGTGTCTTATCACACAGCCCCTCCACGATTTACGCGAACTCCAGAAGACCAGACTGGAGTCCAAGGCGGAGTGGCGTCTTTTGTGTGCCAGGCCACCGGCGATCCGCAGCCCAAGATTGTGTGGAACAAGAAAGGCAAAAAAGTCAGCAACCAGAGATTTGAGGTATCCTCCTTCCTCAGTGGAGCTGTGCAGGCATTGTAACAATACCGTGGTATTATGGCACATACAATAGTATTGTATGTTCCTTAGTAACTAGTTCTCGAGCAAGTCTTGTGTTTAAAAAAACATTTTGAATTCATTGAGAGGAGCGTGTTTTTTAACCATGAAACTTCGTAACACGGACCGTTGTAAACCAAGGGTTTCATGAATATATACCTCGCTCACCCCACTGCAATTTTTTTAACCCAATGTGGCCCGCAATCAAAAGCAACCTGCACCAACACCTGCTACCCACCCCTGCGCTAGGAGGTCAGGGTGCTTTTTCACTTTAATACGGGGGTAGGTAACCTACGGCTCACGAGCCAGATATGGCTCTTTTGATGACTACATCTGACTCTCAGACATTTCTTAACACAATAAAATGTTTTTGTTTTTTTTTTGCTGACATTTTAAAGTAAAACATTACAGAAAATATTAAACTTTCTTATGCATTTTAATCCATCCATTCATTTTCTACTCGCCAGAGCCAATGCCAGCTGTCCTTCCGATATTTTCCGGGTCAGACACCAAAACTTGATTATTATTGGATAATGCGGTAGCCTACCCGGGTCATTGAGAGGTCAAGAAGTAAACTTCCTGTCACAGTGTGGCACGGTGGTATTGTCGGCAACGGCCCCAGGATGCACAGACGAGACCTAAGTGCAGGAAAAACAATCTTTAATAATTGTTGCAGTGCAACAACAGGGATCCAGCAACACAAACTGGCTTGACGCACGTGTAGTATCACAATGCACCAACAAACTAAACACGCCACCGGCTGAACTAAATAATAAGAGACCAAATTAGCAACAGGTGCGTGTAAGAAAGAACATAAAAGCAGCGGAAAACTGTACAGAGCAACACAGGAAGTCTTACAAAATAAGCGCATGAGCCCAGAACTAATAAGTTCAAATAAACAAGCTGTCATGCAGGGCATAGCACAGAACGTGACACTTCCCACCTTTAATCAACTAGTCAGCTAGTGACTTCTGCAGAGCCAACCGCTTTGACGAAGAAGAAAGGGGGCGCACGGTGCAAAACCATGCAGCACCAGAAGTCTCATTAATGGTAAGAAGTATTTATTTATTATTGGTTAGTTTGAGTATAACAACGTTATTAAAAATAATCAATTCAGGGACTATTATATTATTAAATTATATTATTATAAAAGTGTTGGTCTTGCTTAAAAATGCACACATTTAGATGTATTCAGTGTCAAAAAATATTATATGGCTCTCACGGAAATGCTTTTTAAAATATGTCGCTTTTATGGCTTTCTTAGCCAAAAAGGTTCCCAACCCCTGCTTTAATACTTCTTTCCTCCTGGGTGTCTTCTTTTTGTTTGTGATTGAATCACAAAGGGATTTTTTTATTTTAATTTCTAATACAGTGTATAAACCTGTTGCATATTCCTCATTAAGCCAGTCCTATTCTGTCCATTGGGAGGGTACTGTGGGAATTTAGATTTATTGGATTTCAGTCAGCTGAAGTCTTCATAGAATTCAAAATCCTGATCTCTTATATGCATGTACTAATCATATTCAAGGATAGTTTAATCTAAGTAGTCCAGTCCACCAAATGTTATTACATATTCCAAATAGAAAAATGATTGCAGAGATTTCACATTTTGTCAGCACAAGTTACAACTGGTCCTCCTGTTTCCATTACTCAAATGGGTTCTCCTAATTAAAGGCACCAAACTATATTTAATCTCTATAACATTTAATGCACCATATATATTGAACCATACACCATGAACATTGTACATTGCAACCATATATACCTTCTTGTTCCTTTTAAACAGGTAATAGAGTTTGACGACGGGTCCGGCTCGGTCCTGAGGATCCAGCCCCTGAGGACACCCAGAGATGAGGCTATTTACGAATGTCATGCCTCCAACTCGGCAGGAGAGATCACCGCCTCCACCAGACTAAGTGTGCTAAGAGGTCAGTGCCATCACACACATAGTTTGGCATCGTGCTGCCAAGCACCCATCCATCCATGCTTGTCCTCATTATGGTCGTAGATAAGCTGGAGCCTATCGCAACTGGGCAAGTGGCAGGGTACACCCTGGACTGGTCACCAGTGAATCACAGAGCACATATAGACAAATTTTGGGATGTGGGCGGAAGCCGGAGTACGCAGAGAGAGCCAACGCAAGCAACATGCAAACGCCACACATGAGGCTAACTATGATGCCTCGATGCATGCCACCAAGCACTGTTTTTCAAACCATACACACGGACATGAGTGAAATGCTGCATTATTAGATACGCCTGCACAAGCTAATAGATCCAAAAGAGGAGCTTCATTAAAAATTCTGCCTTCACAAAGGACCATAAACTTAATTGAAGGTCTTTTTTAACCCTACAGCTATCCCACCCTGACGTTAGAGAATTACGTATATTTCACCACATGTTCTTAGTAGATGATGAATTAGAAATATTACTGCTGACAAAGCTGCAAGCCAGGAAGAAGGGTCTCTTTAGAAGTCAATAAGTGTAAAGGCTGCATGCTCTTGTTAGTGTTAGCAGGAGTCCATTAATGCAGATGGTGATGTTAGTGTTAGGAGTCCATTAGGAGAACATTATGCTCCCGTAGTTGGAAGCTCACGACTGTCTTAGCGAGTGAAGCCGCTCAAGTGTGGATAATCACACCGACTGCCTTTAAAGTCCATGCTTGTGGGGGAAAAGGCAGCCTATTGTCTTTTGGAAGTACAATATACTTAGCCTTGTGCTTTTCTTTTCATCTGAGCCGCTCTTACTTTATTTCTCTCACTCTATCCATCTCTCAGTCGCTCGCCCCACATGCTCTTCGGTCCGCCTCACAACAACCTCTAAATTATTCACATCAGATGGCTCTTTGCATCCTCTGTGCTGTTCATCTCCATCATCACATGCTGTGTGTCAGTTTGTGTGTGTGTGTGTGTGTGTGTGTGTGTGTGTGTGTGTGTGTGTGTGTGTTCAGTGGTGCATGCACATCTGTATACGCTCCTGCTGTGTCGTCGCCGCCTCTATATTTGATTTTCCTGCCTCCCTTGATGGAAGTCTATACCCCACCCCCACCCCTCATCTTCTCTCTTCCTCCTCATCCAGAACATTATGGCTCATGTACCTAAGCACAAGCACACATGTTCATTCATCCTGGGATCTGAGAGCATTCTTTACATGGTGATTAGCCTTTTTCTACGCCACTGAGGAGCCAGTTGCTACTGTGGGTGAATAAGAGCCCACCTGGGAGCTGCTAATAGCTCCTGACAGACTGTCAGTCCAAAATGCCAGTTAGACACACACACGCACACACACACACACACACACCCACACACACGCATACACAAGTCAGTCATGTGTCCCTCTGTCTCTGTCCAGTGACGGACTGTCTGACAGCAGGGATGTGATGCTAAGGTCAGCCGGCTTCATTATTGAGGATTAGAAGCAGTCTAATTGAAATCTTGGCCTTCAGTAATGGCTGCGATTGGCAAAGGCTTAAATAATAATGAATTGGAGCGCAGTCACTCACTATAGGATTCCCGTGTAGAGTCAGCTGCTGTATTATTCATAAAGTTTGTGTTTGTTGGAAAGGTAATCAAAGTAGGAATAATTATAGCCACATTTTTTTATTGATTATACCGCACACTAATTAAAACAGTTGCAGATCTTGCACTACAAGACCCTTTTTGAAAACGTACATTTTCAAAAAAGTACGTTTGAAAATGTATAGACAATTAATATTGTATAGTAAAATTATCAGACAATGGGTAACATTCTCTTCCTTGGTGTTCTTCGCTTCTTACCATGATTTAATGCTCTCATTCTCCAGTGGCTTAACGTAAATTGCACCTCATAAATTATCTGGATGCAAAAAACAAACAAACCACAAACATTGTTTTTTACTGTGACTTAAATGGTAACAGCCATGGAAAGTCTGTGATGAAAATACACAACCGTGTAACGTAATGTTGATGCTTTTCAGCACTTAATATTGTTCTTCTGCAAAAGTTTTTATTTGCAACAAGTTTAAAGCCTGACATATGTCTCATAATAAGGCAGGTCATATTCTCAATCTAAATTGACGGTGATATGATGTAGTGGTCTGTATAATATGACAGCCACGTGTGACTTTACAAATGTTTGTGCAAGGAAGTGGTAAAAGTCAAAGTAATAAACCGCAATGACCTTATATAACATACGGTACATTCCATAGTCTAGCTGTCCTTAAAGCTCTTTCAATCCCATCGGTATTTGTGCTAAAATGTCAAAGACAGATTGGACAACATGAAATTTGTACATCGTGAGAATGTGATACTCAGGGCTTTATTTTATTGCGTCCACCCACAAACTGTGTTGTCATAGATGGCAGAAACGGTCTGTAGAACTTATTACACTTGGGTTTTCTGAAGCAGTGATGCGGTCTTCCACATTTACAGATGACAAATCCAACAAGCAAATGTGTGCACATTTCATTTTGGATGTCCTACAAAGCAGATGCAGCAGTTTGCGAGGCAGTTCCCATGACTATGAGACCGGCTTTGTCTACGAGCTGTGAAATTATCTGGCTTATGCACACAGTGGAAGCAGTGGAGTGGGAGCGCATCCAAATGAAACAGTGGGAGGCTCCGTCAACACGGGAGCGTTGGGTTACGCGTCTGCTCTGACCTCAAGGAGCAGCAGCGTTACCCTGAAAACATTTAGGTGTTGTTTTACACTTGTCCTGATGATGGATGACAAAAAGCTTGTGTTGTACATGGGGTAATGTCCTCACTCTGCCTTTTTTAGGGTTGTTTTTTTTCAGACTATTAATGCAAAACTCCATCTGTTCATCTGTTGTCTTAACCCAATTCAACAATAATGTTGAATTATAACATAATAACATTGTTTACCTATTTTAGTTTGTAGATAGTTTATCATATCTTAATGTTACTTGTCAGTTGTCCCCCAAGGTGTGATTTTTGGTGTGGTTTGGCAGGACCACATACAGTTATTTGTAGTACTGTTCTTCAAAACCATGTACCTGAACAATTGCTTCAGCAAGAGAATTTCTACAACAAAAACTCTTCTGG
Organism: Dunckerocampus dactyliophorus; assembly: GCF_027744805.1. Taxonomy (NCBI): domain Eukaryota; kingdom Metazoa; phylum Chordata; class Actinopteri; order Syngnathiformes; family Syngnathidae; genus Dunckerocampus; species Dunckerocampus dactyliophorus. The sequence goes on along the minus strand of NC_072824.1, from coordinate 20,303,398 downwards.
GTTTTCGCTCATGCTTTTAGACAAATTAATAATATTTACTCTTTTTTTTTTTGGATGAAGTTACACTTATTACTTTAGGTCTCAAAACGCTCCTCTCACAAGTGTGGTAAAAATGATTTCTTATTTTTCTGCATGTTTGTCACACTTAAATGTTTCAGCCCATCAAACAAATATAATATTAGGCAATGACAACACAACTGAACGCACAATACAGTTTTTAAATGAAAGTTTTTATTATTATTATTTTATTATTATTATTTATGGCCCTGTGTGATTATGTGATCGCCCCCCCAGTGCACCCCCACCCAGTCCCCACCCCGTTAAAACATAGCTTAACTCAGATTAATTCACCTTTATCAGTCAGGAAAAGGTTATAAAGCCATTTCTAAACTTTGGGACTCCAGCAAACTATAATGAGAGCCATTATCCACAAATGGAGAAAACATAGAAGAGTGGTGAATCTTCCCAGGAGTGGCCGGCCAACCAAAATCACCCCATGGTCTGTCCCCTTTCTGCTCTGTTCTCTTGCACCGTGAAGCGTTCAGGGGTACTTGTTATTGTGATTGTTAGGCGCTAATTGTTTTTCATTTTTATTCACGTACCCCCTATGACAATTTGTGTACCCATGGGGAACCCCACTTTGGGAACCTCGACTATAATATGCCTCACACACTTATTAAATGCATTTTAAATGATAAAGTGTATAGGTACTCACCACTTACAAATGGTTATGTAAAATGAGCAATAGCAGAGATGGAACCGGAGTCATGGTCTAGCCTTTAGCCTCGTTGTCAAATGCAAATAAAATGCTTCCATCTGTGGCACCTCCTCCATCTCCCTCGAAAGCGACGTGCAGTTGTACGCTTCTCCTTGTTCGCAGAGCAGCCCAAGAAGGCGTTTTTCCACGCCACGTCTCCATAATCCACACTGCTTCTCTTTTGTAATTCCAGTAACAATTTACGATCATATTTTAACTTGTGGCTGGCAGAAGCACCTGTTGGTAATTGTTAATCAGGCTACTATTTAGTTTAGTTAGCTCTCTCTGCTAGTCACCTTATTATTGTTTGCTTTTGTGTGGATTTGCTGCATTTGCACAAGGGTGTCCAAAGTGCAACCTGGGGGCCATTTGCAGCCCACAGCTGTTAAACTTGCATTATTATGAGGAAAACTAGTGTCATTTTAGTAGCATGAAGTTGAGATATGAAAGAAAGTCATGATATTATGAGAAACAAAACAAAATAAAGGTGTCATTTTTGGAAAATTAGGTTGGGGAAAAGTTATAACTTGATAACGTGAAAACATTACGGGACTAAAGTCATAATATAATGAGAAGTAAATTTACAAAGATTATTTAAGAAGAAAGAGGAAATATTTGAAAAAAAAAATTAAAAATCAAAAATGAGAAAAAATTGGCAAAGACCGAAATTCATACTAATAATAAGTTTACCTTAAAAATGTCTACTTGTCTGTTTTTTATACATTGAGCTCCATTTTGCGTTGAGCTGTTTAAAAAAAACCACAATGTTTAATCAACAAAAATTTGCGGTTTCATTCTTTAAAAAAAAGTTTGGACGGTCCTAATGTAGACTGAAGTTTAAAGGACAAAACGTGATTCTGACTGTCCCCATACTGTATGTCTGACTGAGCTATGCTGTTTACCATGTAATCAAGATAATGAATATTCTATAAAGAACTAATCCTAAGAAAATAGCTTCAAATGATGTTCTATTACTTTTGCATGATTGTATAGCACCTGTTGACAGCCTTTATGTTGGAATACATAAATGTGTGTGTTTATTACGCGCTCTAGCTACATAAATATGTCAGGAAGCAGCTTTTTTAACTGTGCGTCCTCACAGTTGAGCAGTGTCCCACCCCAGGTAGATGAAATAGAATGCATTATAGCTGCCTATGAGGGGCCTTCTTTGAAGTGTTTGCATAATGAAAGCAGAGAGAATCACGATTGTTGTGCTGCATTCCGTCTCTTGTGCTCCCTTTCTCCTCTTTTTTTGGCCCTATTTTCCTTCCTTTGTCCCCGCTATTCAGTTTCACTTTTTTTTGCAAATGTTGCTGTTTTTCTCCCCCCACCCACCCACCAATGCGTGCATACAGGCCATCAAACACCTTCTCATCTTGTTCCCTTTGGTTTATTATGTCATGTTTCCATTTGTCGGTGTTGTGATTGATTGAAACCAGAGCTGTTAAAAGGCCACACATATGTGCTTGCAGAGCTACTGTCTCACGACCCACTGGCTACAGTTCGATGGGTTACTACCAGAATTAGCATCTCCTTTGTGAGACTCGGTGCTAGGATTTCCCGTTAATGAGGCTCAGCGAGGTTGAAAAGGATCACAAGGGATTCTGGATTTTTTTTAAAGCATGGAGGTGGGGGGCAAAAATGAAAATACCTCCAAGATCAAACATATAGGAAAACCATCTAAAAAATAGAATTTGGCCATCCTTAAAATCTTATATTACAACAGACTGAGAATAATTGATGTTAAATCATTGCATTACTCTTTGGGCTAGATCTAATAAGAGCCCACATAACGAGCGCTAAATTGCATAAGCAAACAAAGAAAATTGCTTTGCCTGTACGTCACAAGATCTCACAAGATTAAAACGTGACTCTTTCAGAAAAAAAATGTTTAGTGGGCACTAGGCCTGGGACAATAATAAATGAATGAATTTCAAATTATTAATATTACTAATTAGTAATTATTATTAATCACACAATGAATGCAAATGAATGAAAGGCAAATGAAATTATTGCCTCATTATGTTGCCATGTGCATGCATGCATTGAAGAGGGTTGACTTTTGTGCATTAATTTCAACACCTTTCAACACCTTGGCATGTTTGTTCCATAGAGCAACGGCAAGAACGGAGTGAGCCCTTTTGTCAGTCCTACAGTCTCTTTGTCTCGGTGGGTGGAGGCCGCGCCAGTGGCACAGAGTTCAGAAGAGTGTACCGTAGTTAGGGGTGGATACCTTTCACATTTGAACGATACAGGGGTACCGGTGCTCAACGGCACCAATTTTTGATACTTTTGTGTGTGTTTATGTGGTAAGAGATGCAAATTTAAATTTGTAATTATTTTTCTTTAATTTAAGATATTTGTCTCTCTATAAACTTTCACAAATATATCAAAACAGAATCCAACTGTTTGCATGGCAACTTTGCGGTTGTTTCAGAAATGTTTTCAACATGAACCCAGCTCTACGTACTTGTATTTATAGTAACAATAATTGTGTGAAGGAGGTCAAATAAGTTCAAAACAAATGAGCAAAAGTGGATGGAGTAAAAATAAATAAAGGTATAATATTTTACAAATTGAAGTACTGTAGTACAAACTCCAAATGAAAGTGAAGCAAGCTTCTTTGCTCTGAACGACACTACTATGAATTCTAGGGGCCGATTGTGCTCATTGAATGGCTTTGCGTGTAGAAGAATACGAAGCTATGTCCTATTAGCTGTGAAGCCTCCCTTGCTAAAGCCGTCGGTCTAACAGATAATATAAATGTCTATGCCTCTTTCGTGTTGTCAGTAATGTTGTAATGTTTGTTTAAATGACATCTGCTTCGGTTGTGATGCTCCTGAGAGGCATAGAAAGAATTTGCCTTTGGGGTAGATTAAGTTCACTATTCACTATTAAATACAAACCGCTTCGTAATGAATTATTTGTAATTGCTGGATTACATGTCAATGACATCTAACTTGTTATATGTGGACATTCCAGTCTTGCTGTACTAAATAAAAGTATTACTAAAGATGTCGCTGGGGATGTTCTTTTTCACATACTTTTAATACTATCTACAACCTGTTAGCTTGGTCGTTTCTACACATCAGGATGTATCCAGGCGTCATGTCATGTATTAAAAGTGTCTTCCTCCAGAACACTGACATTTATTAAACAGGTAGGTTTTATTGTATTCATATACTTAAAAATATGAGTTATTTCAACTTCTGTAGCTTTAATTAGTGTCCTTTTTGGTGTAAACATCGCCCCCTTCCTCTGGCTACGTATTTTTCTCTTGTGAATTGAATGTTGTTCGGAGCGACGGCATAACACTCCACTTGGCGACTGCTGTTTTGGTACCGAAACATGGTATCTTTTGATTTTACGTGAATCTGTGCTAGTACTGATGAAATTCGGTTGGTGCCTATAAAAGTACGGTTTCCGGTACCCATCCCTAAACGTAGTAGAAATTAAATTAGTAGATTTCAATATATTGTCATATTTCTGATATTTTTTTTCATTGTGCCTTTCTTAAAAGTAATGTTAAAATCTTGTCTCGTCTCCTTCTCGTAGACCCAATCTCATGTATCGTCTTGTCTCATGAATTGAGTGTCTCATGACACTCCTAGCACATACTATTAGTGGGCATGTTGTGGGTGATCTACTAAGAGTGCTTGCGTGATTTTTAACTGGTGCAAATGTGGTGCGGAGCGCCCTATTTCAATAAAGATTTTGCTTGTGGCAGCGGCTCTCACCATGAGAGTGACTTTGGGACAGCAGAGAGGCCATAAATGAATGCCCTGTACATGGAGGTCTTGGTGGAGGATGCAAATAAACACAAACTGGTGAACTACAGCAGAGACATTGCATCGTCATAAAAATGCTATATTTGTGGATTTTGTTATTTAATATACAATACATGTTTTACACTACAGCATGTCGTGTATATATCCTGTACATGTTTCACACAACAACCGATTAAACAGTGAAATGTACGATTTATTAGGTTATGATATTCATGTGAACATGGGGAAAATGTACTTGCAGTATATAGAATTATCTAGTCTTCAGTTATCTATAGTTATATGTTTTTACTGTGGCCACCTTATTTTGTTGACAGCATTTTATTTAAATTTTTAATTTTTTTATTGATATGTACAGCAGTCTGAGGCAGCATGAACTGTTTGTTTAATTATGCTTTAAATATGCGACAGGAGTGCACGGCTTGTTATTACACCGGCACTAACTGTGATGGTACACTGAAATGATCCAGACGCAAGAAAATTCAATTTTGCAAGGTAGACAATATTACTCTGCTATTTTAATTTCTGACAGTCCAGATATGTTGATAAGCGCACTGAACATTCTCTCTCTGCCGTCTGTCATTGCACGTACTATAGGCCTACTACTTAACACAAAGACCAGAGCTGTAAGTAATGCTGTGCTGGTTTGCACCTGCCTTTCAAAAATGCTTAAAAAGACGCAAAAATACCAACCAATACATTTGCACCCTTTGCTGGTCGATCAGCTTTGCACACGCTATCAACTTCGCTCATGTTTTTATACACGGAAACCTTTAGTACATCAGGCCCTTTAAGGCTGAATGCTTCTCCTGTTTATTGATCTCAGAGTGGGAAAGACTCAATTAAAATAAACAAACAAACATGCAACTCCATGTAGTAGTTTTTAGAATAATTTATGAGATAGTTTGACATTTTCAGTTTTGTTTTAAAGATGTACTTGGATAACCGGAACAATACTACACTCAAGGGAGTGAGGAAAGAAACTGCTTATTCTTTTTGAAGGTCTCAGCTGTGCATACTGTGGAGTGCCTGAGGCTGTACTGAATGTGTCCCATATTACAGCTATTTAGCCTGCCAGTGTATGCTAGTTTATATCACAAGTCAAGTGGAAAACATACTTCTCATGAGTCGGATTGACTTGAAATTTCTCACACAGCTCAGTGTGTAAGATTGGTTGAAAAACATGGTCTATATTTTTGCAGGGGCATGGGCGGGACTTAGGAACTAATTGTCAAACAGTCATTTACCATGTGTCTAATTATTATAAAACAATGATATCTGTATTACATGCACGCTAGCATGTCTCCCAAAGCATTTTGAGCACAACCCGTAGGCTAAACTAATGATACTCAGTTGTCCTGAATTTTGATATCAGTGTCATCTTTTCGTGTTTTTGTTAATATAAGGCAAGGTTGTATGAACAGTTGATTTATAGTTGTCACGTGGCCTTCAATAAAAGCGCATGAAAGTCGATCTTGCTTTTAAAAAATATATGTAAGTGTTCCTATTGTGTCTGAATGTAGCTAAATATCCCAGTTTTACAACATTTTGAACATTTTTACATTTTAGAAACATTTTTAACAATAGATAATCATGTAATACAGCATGGATTTAAGACCTGGTTGAAGCTATTACAATGTGAGGGTCACAAGACTGTGTGAAATTTCCCTGAGGATGAAGCCCTAATATCTCCATCCGCGTTCGATCTTGCATTATTCTGCATGTGATGCAATGTTTTTTAAATCCGAATGTAAGGGGTTGGCTTATATAAACAGGTTAAAAAAAAGCACTGTGCACTTCTGTTCTGACGCATATATCTGTAATCCTTACAGAGGACCAACTGCCTTCGGGGTTCCCCACCATAGACATGGGACCCCAGCTGAAAGTAGTGGAGCGCTCTCGGACTGCCACCATGCTCTGTGCGGCTAGTGGAAACCCTGACCCAGAAATTACATGGTTCAAGGATTTCCTGCCAGTCAACACATCAAGTAACAATGGACGAATCAAGCAGCTCCGCTCAGGTAACCAATGAGTTTGTCCTCGAGCTCTTCTCCCTCCCTTCAGTCCCAGGTTTAGTTCCCCCTTAAGAGCTTCAATATTCCCCAACCCTTTTTATATTTCTGTTTTCTACAACGCTTTTGTGAACCTTGCCACTCCCTGCCGTGGTTACTGGCCGTGCTGCTCCTGCTCCTATGAGTTGCCTTGGATGGTTGCCAATCCCTCTTAACTCTTCTAGGCCTTTCAACGTGAACTTTCTTCGCTTCGCTCCAAACACTCTGAGGCCTTCCTGTGCAAATCACCATTACGGCAGGCTTTATATGACACCTTAAAAAAATATATCACCATGTTTTGCTTTTGCATTTCTCAATGCGTTTTTTGTTTCTTTAAACATAACTTAAACATAACCCAAGTAATGGTGGCGTGTTTAAAGGGAATTGCCTTTTCTCAGTAATCTCACTGCTGTGACTAATCCAAATCAATCAAATCACATTTCTCCCTTTTTTTCTTGGAAACTGTGAAGGGAAGTGAAATCAGAGTTTGTGGGATACAAAAAATGTCCACTCTATTGTCTCTTATGGTGTTTTTGTTTAGCCACAGTAGTGTGTAAAACCCCAACAAGTCTTCTCAATGTCCCCTCCTGCTACTTCCAGGGATGAACTCTGGACCTAAAACCCTCTCTTGTGATTGGTCACCCAAATCTCTGGCTTCTGCGTGGAAAACAACCTCCTTGCTTTTGTACCTGCTTGTTTTTTATGGTTCAACCCAAAGTCCCTGCTCAGAGCCCCCATACTCCTTGTACTTTCTTTACTACCAATTTAAAACATATTTGCAAACATATTTTCAAAGCTGTGCCTTAAAATGAATATTTGTTTTTATTTTATTAGTAATAAGTGTAACGTTTAATGTAATAGCTAATGAATACCATTTTGGGGTTGGGGGGTTCCAGTGTTTTTCAAGGTGTATCATGAATGGACCGATTGTAATGCCATGTCTATGCTGTTTCTTTTCTCTTTGTATCTTTTTAACCACAGAATCCTTTGGTAAGTGCTTTTGCCCCGAGGTTCACACCCTCACTGTCCACTCTTCTATATACCTTTCACTAATATTGCTGCTCTTCCTGCTGCTGCTCACCTTTACAACATTGAAGCGTTATTAAAACGCATGGCATGCATTTTACTAACAATCACACAGGACACTGACATGAGATACAACCTCGGCTTCAACTTTGAACACACAGAATACATTTACATTCAGTTCACATTCAACATTTTACACACATCACACTAGACGTACAGTAGTTGGCCTCACCTTCACCTGTGCACCTGCAGCCTTTCCACATCCAGGGAATTATAATAACTCTTTCCTCACACTCGCCAATTTACTTTTCCACTCCTTCACTTATTTAATTATTCCTTCCCTCACCTACTCTGTCATTCACTCACCCACTTACTATCCCCCCCCTCTCCGCTGTCTAGAGTTACCAGTCAATAAGTCATCAACTCGAGATGGCTGTTAGGCAGGCCTTAAGCGGAGCCACTGTAAGGAAATCAATGGCTACTATATTTCAGACTTCTAGACAGCGTAGCCTGGGTAGCCTCTACAGTATATGGATAACCTCGTTAGCACTGGTTTTCTATACCAGTGCAAGATAGTATGTATAGAGGATAGAGTATGTAAATAAAGAAAATCCACCCTTTATTGCTTTACCTTTGTTATTTTTTTAATTCAATCTTCAGGATGTTTGCAGAAAACATCTATTTTTGTTAGTCCTGTCACTCATTTCCCAGAATACTGTATTGTCAGCTCATCTACAGTAAAGATGTCTGGGATATCTCCTATATGTTCTATAACTGCACTGCTTCTTTGTAATTGCTTGTTTCTCGGCCTGATGCTTATAGCTGCATCATAACATAAATAGTCTGACATCATACCAGTCCAACACAATGTAACCCGCCAATAAATTAAACAAAAAAGAGGAAACACAAAAAGCTGTAAATGCTCTCTATTTTGTAATTTATGGTAATTTTGGATATGTTTTCAGTTGTCCGATTCAATCCTTGCTTTCATACAGAAGCGACATTTTGCTGCTAATCAGTCGATCAGCGGACTGTTGTATCTAATGACACCTAACTACTACCGTACTACGAATACAGTGGAACCTCGGTTTTTGTTATTAATTACTTCCAAAAGGTCAGAGGAAAACTGAAACATAGTGAAACCGAAGCAATTTTTCCATTTGAAAGAATGTAAATCCAATTAATCCGTTCCAGATAACTAAAAATGTTAACAAAAATACATTATGGAGAATAAAGTTGTGCATTTAAAAAGTATGCAAAATAAGAATAATTAATGATAAATGACATGGGTAAATGGACATTTAACATCACTTTTACCTTTATTGAAAACTCTTGTTGAGGAGACAGAAGGACTAACTTTCTCGTTTGACTTTGCCAAATGAACAAGCCTTACAGGATATGTCTCGCAAGATTGGTGTTGGCTGTGTGATTCAAGATGGCTGAATAAACGAGCAATTCCTGGAGTAGTCCATCCACATCTTTAGTAATACCATGAGATTCTGCGTACCAAAGGGTAAAATACGACAGTCTGTTATACGCCGAAAACCGAATCATATGAAAACTGGGGTGTTCAAAAACCGAGGTTTGACTGTAAATGAAACCACTGCAGATGATAGACTTCACAACCTTTGTCAATGGAAATACAAATAACAGCATACCGTCAGGGTTAGATGCCGTGACTTTTTGGCCCCTTTGCCACTGCACAGTAAGTTTTCACTTCAAACAGTACCAGTTCAATATAGTAGCTGCAGGAAACTGTGAAATAATGGAGGACAATGAAGATCTATATTTACTACTCAGCATGTGGCTATTGGCCGCGGTAAGGAAACTTATTTTATAAGGGAGAAGACTAAGGGCAGCAAGAAAACGGACTACTGCAACAAGGTGGAGAATCTGGAGTATAATAGTGTAGCTTCCTGAACTAAGCCACAATGTGTATGTGTGTGTTTTTTTACTTTTGCCAGTGGAGAAATGTCAATATGGAATTGAGCTGTGTCTCGTGGAGTAGGTAGCGTCCAGTGGAAAAAGGGCAGAGGAGCATAGGAGACTCACTGTTGCCTCTTGAGGCCTTACATGATATTACAAGATCAGTTCAAGCTGCGGTAGCTTGTTCAGGCTAAATTTAAAACATATGCATCAACTAGCAATTAGCATTTTTTATTCTTCAATTAAAATGATTTCGGTTTTTTTACATCATTAGTTGTCTAACCTGGCTGCAGTATAAGTTAGTCCTGGTGCACGCTTGCACTCTGATTCCTTGGCGCTTCAGCTTGACGTTTTCGGGCCGTTTTAAATGTCTTTGCTGTCAGAACCTCTTGTGGTTGCTCGAGAGACATTTTAATCCGATGGTACATCATATGCCTTCAAGTGTTGAAGCGGTGGGGATTGGGTTTTTTTCCATTTTAAGCAAAGAATTTTCGGGCACATTTGCACGGCAGCATAGCACTGATTCTGACCCACATGCAGGATAAGTGTAGGTTAAACCTGAGCATTAAGTACACTTCCTAGACTGCCTCTTAGAGACCCGCTACAGCCACATCTTACTCCTTCTTGCTGCAAGTCAATGAAGTCCAATCAATAAACCATCTCCTTATACAGTAGCTCTGTCACTCTTTCAACACAATCTGTCTCTTCAAGCTTATTCTGTCTTAGTTATTCTATCTTTTTATCTTAGTTTTTATCTCTAATTTGGTTCTTCTTTCCAAGTTACTCCCCCAGTTCTTTCAGTATCCCTCCTTTGCCCTTTTCCCCTCCTGTGCACTAACATTTTCTTCTTCTTCTCCCTCTCTAATCTCGTGCATTCATTGCCCACTCAGGTGGCACGCCCATACGAGGTAAGATCGCTGGGAGGACCAACATGACACAGTGGCCTGATTCCATCCCAACCCTCTGCTTCCCGACTTGTCTCACCAATGTGGGAAGTGGCTCAGGATGAGTGAATCAGTGTGGGTTCAGTCCAAGACTTTGCTGTAGTGGTAACCACTCATCCAGCTGCTCCACATCTGCAGTGGGGAACAAGAGGGGGAGGTGGGGGGATGGATTGGAATTGAGCGAGCAATTCATTATACTATGACTTTCACCTTCCCTCTTTTCATCTTTTCATTATCTGCTCATCTGTTCATTTTACCACATCAGCCCCACACACTGGTTAACAGAATTCCATTGCTTCCTTATTCATCATATTGTGATCATCATTACTTTAATACCATGTAGCTTTTAACATTGACTTTATGGTCAGTCTAAAGCATGGTGTGTTTTTATGTTGCTTAGATTGGGTTGACAATTTTTTTTTTTTTTTGGTGACCTGATTTCCCTTTTTTTTTTTTTTTTTGGGGTGGTCTTGACCTAAGCTTGACCCCGCACTCTCTCTCTTTTTTACCTTGTCTATATTTACCCAATCAAATGTCCCAGTTTTGTTTTCCCCTCCCAGCTGTTATTCACTCGGCCCGAAACGTCCAGATGGCGAAGACACACTTTCAGACATCAGTGTGTTCGCATACACGCACAAACATGCACACACACTTTTCTTCATGAGTTGTTGTTTTTTTTTCTCAACCATTGCTTTCTCTCTTCTCTCTCATTGCCGATAAAAAGCCCCAAACAACCACTTTTTTGATAAAGTTTTTAATGGGCGCTTTTTTGCCTTCCAACACCATCTTTTAAAAAACTAAAAACTCTGGTTGACTTTTTTTGACATTTTTCTATTTTCAGGGAGTGAGAAAGCATCGGCCCCTTCCAAAGGCTTTGCGTATGTCGTTCTTTTTTTTATATATATATATCTGTTGGCCTTAATGGAGGTCAGTTGATTTCTTTCCCTCCTTTATTGGGTGTGCGTTTAATGACATCACACTCCTGATCCCATTGGTGGATCTGAAAAAGCTGGGATTGAATTATTGCCATGGCAATGGTTTTGTCAAGTTCTTATCCTTGAAAAGTGATGTAACTGCATCTCGATTTGCAGACAATTTTCAAAAGGCTATTTGTGACTGGATTTCTCAACATGTTGATTGCTTGGCTTATTTATTTCTGTCTTGCATGAAGAACATTATCCCCCTTTATGGAATTTTTGTTTCCCTCCCATTTCTAAATCAGGATGCTGACCTTTTGTTTTGAGCAGATTTTTGCTGGCAGTGACAGATATGTATTTGTCTTCATTGAACGGGCTTTTTTTTTTTAGCCCTCTTCTCCACGGGGTTCAGTTTGTGCTGAAATTCAAACTCATCTGTCTTTTATAATAATAATAATAGTTTTGTACCAGGTCATAATTAGTTTAACAACTGTTCCATCAATGTTTCTGTTTGTCCTCTTCTTCTTCTTCTTCTTCCTCTGCGTCTTTTCATTTCCTCACTCCTCATCCAGGTGCACTTCAAATTGAGATGAGCGAAGAGTCCGACCAGGGCAAGTATGAGTGTGTTGCAACCAACAGCGATGGGACTCGCTATTCCACCCCGGCAAACCTGTACGTTCGAGGTGAGTGGGGAACTTGGGCACTGGATTCCATTCAATTTGCTATCCAGGTACTTAGCGCCAAATCACAGCAAACCGTTTCTCATGGCACTTTTTGGATGTTAAGAACCACACTCTCTTTAAAGAGACCCAGCTGATCCCCAAATGAGGAAGAACTTGACAACAGTGTAATAGTAGAAAAATCATATGATGGGCCAGCCATCTGTCTCAACACTTTGGGTCCAGAGAAGCGCCAGAGCTTTTAACAGAACTACTATTGCTAAACAAATAGTGGCCTTTTAATAGACCATACATCCATTTTCTAGACCGCTTGTTATTATTGAGGTCATGGGTGAGCTGGAACCTACCACAGCTGACTTTGAGGAGGGGGGTACATCCTGGACTGGTCACCTGTCAATCACAGAACACATATAGACAAACAACTAATTCACACTCACGTTCACGAGGGACAACTTAGAGTCTCCAATTAACCTAACATGCGTGTTTTTTCCCAGAGTACCCAGACAAAACCCACACAATTAGAGGGAAAACATGCAAACTCTATGCAGAGATGTTCCATTGGAGATTCGAACTTCAGATCTCCAGATTGTGAGGCTATCTACTCGTCCATGGTGCGGCCACTCTCATTGACATGGAGCCTCAATGAATCACCTGTATCAGCCACTTTAATAAACACCACACCCCAAATAGATGCCTCACTCGGTGGCTGTAATTGTGACTGACGCCACCATCGCAGTAGACACCATTGCAACAACATACACTGCCTAAAATGCAGAAGTGGCATCTGTAAAACTGAAGGTTACATGTTTCAGCACTGGCCTGAAAAGAAATAAGGATTGAACAAATTTTAAGAACAATCAAGAGAGAGTGAATGACAATTTTATTATGATACAGTATATAATGCTCAATAAAATGTATTAGACCACCACCAAATGTGTGCGTCATGCCACAGTTGCATTAAATTAACAGTATTGGCAAGGACCAAAATCAATATTTATGTTTTTGTAAGAGTCACTGCCGTCTATAGTGGCAGACTGGCCTGACTGGGGTCCAGTCCCCCCTCAATGATCGTATAAATGTAAACATTTTAATGCTAAAATATAATTTTTATGTTCAATTATATTGTTTTTAAAAAACTGAAAAAAACAGCAACACACGTTTATCTCTGGATATGTTTCAAGGGCAAAGAATGCCATAGAAGATATTTTTATATTTTATGTGTGAAAAGGACTACAGTCGTCTCTCGTTTATCGCGTTTAATTGGTTCCAGACCCAACCGTGACAAGTGAATTTCCGAAGTAGGATTCAATATTAACAAATGGAATATTTTCATAGTCAGAGCATAGGAAACCTGTTTATGGCCTTCTAAATATTGTTTTTACCATTATTAGAGCCCTGTAGACGTGAAATAACACCCCTATAGTTACCAGTACTCTCGTATTACCTAATGTAGTTGACATGATAAGCAATAGTAAAACACAATAACTCACACATTAGCATTAGTAAAGTTCCTTGTTGATGTAGTATCTCGAACGTAATGTGGGTCAATAGCATGGCATTACAATAAAGATTGATGTTAGTCTGCCATCCATCCTCACTATGATGTTTGTCACTTGACTGATATACAGGGCAGCCAGGCTGACATGCATCTGGCAAACACATACGGTACATCATACAGTACATACTGCTATGTTTACACCACATTGCGCAACGCTTACGCGCAGGCTACAGGACCTCAAGGGAAGGCCGCCAATTTAAGCATAACAAGCTAGTCAGCCTCCAATTTATTTGTTCTAAACTGAAGAAAGGATAAAGTACGAAGCCAAAAACCTAACACTTCCACACGGAATGGAAGGACTTTTTTTCACTCTGCATCCATGGCTAACTCCATGCAGTGCAACTTAAGGTAATGTACTGTCTCATCAGTGCAACATTACTGACACCTTGTGACCTGTGTAGAATACTACGTATGACTTGAATTTCAATATATTTTGACTAATAATAGGCCATAGTCAACCACAAAACAGCGATTGTTTATCTTTAATTAATTTCTGAAAAAACACGATAGAGTGAGGGAGCGATGTTTGAACCACAAAGTGGCGAGGGACGACTGTATTTAGTCGTGTCAGTGTTTATTTGCCAAATAAATAACATGACATTTTTTGTTTTAGTATGGAAAGATTTTTTTAGTGTTTGTTGACAGAGTTATGACAGATGGACGAATACTGTAAATGCGTTAATCACTGTATATATTTTGTAGTGTATATTTGTTCTGTATAACATATTTTAAGTATGTATGTATTTGTCGAAAAAAACTAAATTACATGGAATTATATTTGAAAGTTGCACCAATGCAAGTAAATAAAACTATGCTCTTTAACCTGGTTATAACTGCCAAGCCAAGAGAGGGCTTTCAAAACAAGGGTCTTGTTTCCAGAGAGTTGAGGCAGGGCTGAGATTTTTTACTGAGGCTATTAATCTCTCTGCCCTCCCTTCTTAGCCTTTAGACCTCAAAAACAGACAACAAATCATTGTCTAGTTAGGACTTGTGTTTCTCCCCCAATTTCTGACAGGCTTCTCACCTCCTCGGGCGCATGTTCACCCGCAGTGTTTGAGTCTTGAAGACGCTTTTATTCTTAAGCCTTTTGCTCTGTTGCATTTCAAGAGTGTGATTGGAACTTTGCTCTGGAGGATTAGAAACAAACACGCCACCGATGCACAATTATAAGCACACATAAATGTCATACATTTAGAAATACATGTATATACGCAAAGTCAGTGATGTGTGTCTAGTGCTTGCAGGCTCACTAAAATGTTGCGGTGCCGCTCAGTGAGTGTTTGACGGGCTGTGACGGGCTTTGGCCGACACGCTGGCCATCCACAGCTTCTGTTTTTTTCCCTTCTTTGTCTTCTTCTCTTGAGTTCTCCCTTGCGTCTCTTTCGGCCTTGCCACGCTCCTTTGTCTAACGTGTTTTCTCTCCCTGTCTCCTCTCTGATATCGGCCATTTTCCTCGTCTTTACACCCCACTCCTCTACCGTATGCTGCCCCCGCACTTGTCCTTACTCCCTCTGCAGAGCTGCGAGAAGGTTGGTACTGTCAAGACAGTGTGACTCCATTGAGTTTCTCCAATGCAGGGGTGTCCAAACTTTTTCCATTGAGGGCTGCATACAAAAAAAATTTACGGGTTCGGAGGACACTTGGATATTCTTCACATCTTAATTGATTAAACACACTCAAATCAATCCAGTGTGGGTCAAGATAGGCTAAGCAAATAAATAAACTTATGGGTGACAAAGAAACCGCCTTGAAATTGTTTTCTTTGTATTTCTATTGTTTAATATTATTGTGATTATTATTATGATTATGATTATTATTTTATTGAAACTGAATTACCTTTTTGACACACTCGTGTATGTGTCAATTTATGTGAGCACATGTATCTTGGGTGCTTAACTTGTCAGTTGGTGCAATTGTTTGGTGCAGTAAGTGCCATAAAAAAGTCAAAGAAAAAGCAGTTAATCCACTGATATCTCCCGAACTATGCATTGATTTGCAGTCCGAAATCAGACAAAAGAGGAAAAATCACCAAAGAGCATGAACCTGTATTTAATTTTCTAATGTCAGACGTGTTTGATTTTATCTCAGGCCACTCTTTGGACACCCCTGCTCGATTGAGTGTTTGTTTTTGTCAGATAAGCCACCATTTGAGTTGGTGTGTCTGTTTAAGGTTTGCTCTTCATGAACATTTCATCAATTCTATTGCGTTTTTTTCCTTTGAGTGAACATGTGGTTGCTGTGCTTTGTTTTTGTGTGTGGTGTCATTTCTGGTTCCATGCGTAATATATTTCTGTTCTAACCTATAAACATCATGAATAAATCACATGTGGCCATGTGATGACTTGCTGTACCTGACTGAACATTTGCTGTTGGTTTCTGTATGCCATGGAACTTCATCTGAATGCACTTTACCAAGCAACAGTCATAAAATTCTAATATTGCTTCTTCTCCTGCTTTCCTGCGTTTGCTGCCACCCACTCCAGTCCGCCGCGTACCCCCTCGGTTCTCCATTCCCCCGGCGGACAGCGAGATCATGCCAGGGGGGAATGTCAACATCACCTGCGTGGCAGTGGGCTCCCCCATGCCTTACGTGAAGTGGATGCTCGGAGCGGAGGACCTCACCCCCGAGGACGACATGCCCATCGGCCGCAACGTTCTCGAGCTGACGGATGTACGCCAGTCTAACAACTACACCTGCGTTGCCATGTCGACGCTGGGCGTTATTGAAGCAGTGGCACAGATTATTGTTAAAGGTAAGTTGATCAGCGTATGGAAAAGGAAGGTTCTGGCTGAGCAGAGAGAGCTGAAGTGAGAAGAAGAGTGTTTGATCTTGACACGAATGAGTCCTCCATTCAATTACAAGTATCTTTTATATGTAGCAGGGTATACTCTAAAAATAACATTTTCAGCAAAAACACAAGGAACGAAGTCCTGAAATAAAATAAGGTTGTGCATGAGAAATAACATAATAAAGCTCAGAAAATCATCCACTGTTATCCTCAGAATAAAATGAAAAAAGCTAAATTGTTTTTTAAAAAAACAAAGACGGCTGTAAAAATATTCTTCACTTTTTTTCTTTAGCCCATTTTTGCGAACTTAATGGTACTTAATGTTGAATGCAATGGTTACACACGCTATAATAAAATGATTAAACATTAATCTAACATGAATAACTATAATGACATAAAAGTATATCGGTATATCATTACTAGCAGCCGACTGATATACTGTATCATTATTACATACATAATAAAATGAGTAACATTTTTCAAAAATTGGCACAAACACAATTTTTTAAAATGCAGTAGGCTAATTTAATTTAGAAAGAAATTACATTTAGAACAAAAAATACAATAAAATAATTTTCTGCGTCAAATGTTTTTCGCCAATGTTCCACAGTGAGTCAAGCTTTGTCTTTCACTAGCTTTTCAGTTTCAGAATCAGTTTTATTCACATTGCTATATTCTTTTAATGAGCTGTTCTATTAGTTCTGAAGAAGGGTCAGCATTAAAAACACATACACATACATGCACATACACCCAACAAAAATATTAACATAATGCTTGTTTTTGCTTCAATTTTTCATGAACTGAATTCAAAGATGTAAACCTTTTTCTATATACACAAAAGGCCTATCTCTCTCAAATATTGTTCACAAATCTGTCTAAAATCTGTGTTAGTGAGCATTCATCATTCATGATTCATAATCTATCCTCCTCACAGGTGTGGTATATCAAGATGCTGATGAGGCAGCATGATTATTGCACAGGTGTGCCTTAGGTTGGCCATAATAAAAGGCCACTCCAAAATGCGCAGTTTAACTGTATTGGGGGAGTCAGAAAACCAGTCAGTATCTGGTGTGACCACCATTTGCCTCAAATACTTTATACAGCGATCCAGAGCATCCCAAACATACTCGCTATCGTCAAAATGCACCTGTGTTTGTTGTCTACTGCCACCATGGATCACTTCATCTACAACACAGGTGCATTTTACTGTATTGATAGCATTTTGAATGCACAGATACTGTGACGAGAGCTTGAGGCCCATTGTTGTGGCATTCATTCACAAGCGTCACCTCATGTTGCATCATGATAATGCATGACTCCATGTTGTAATGATCTGTACACGATTCCTGGAATGTGAAAACATCCCAGTACTTGCATGGCCACCATACTCACCCTACATGTCACCCATTGAGCATGTTTGGGATGCTGTGGAACGGTGTATACGGTATTTGAGGCAAATGGGGGGTCACAGCAGATACTGGCTGATTTTCAGACCCCCCCGGCCACCCTTAATGCAGTTTTAAATGTACATTTTTAGAGTGGCCTTTTCTTGTAGCCAACCTAAGGCACACATGCAATAATCATGCTGCCTCATCAGCATCTTGATAGGCCACACCTGTGAGTGGGATAGATTATGAATCATGAATGATGAATGCTCACGAACACAGATTAAGACAGATGTGTGAACAATATTAGAAAGACGTAAGCCTTTTGTGTACGTAGAAAACGTTTTACATCTTTGTTCATCTCATGAAAAACAGTATCAAAAACAAAACTGCATTTATACGTTGTGTTTATATTTTTGAGTGTATTTTATTAAAAATCTTTACTACCCCTTTT
This sequence comes from Dunckerocampus dactyliophorus, assembly GCF_027744805.1. Classification (NCBI taxonomy): domain Eukaryota; kingdom Metazoa; phylum Chordata; class Actinopteri; order Syngnathiformes; family Syngnathidae; genus Dunckerocampus; species Dunckerocampus dactyliophorus. Next base: position 20,285,126 of record NC_072824.1, on the reverse strand, counting down.
TTAATGCTGACGCAGCAAAGTTAGTGAAACATACAATTTAAGTCACTGCCAGAACTACTTTTGACTACAGTTTTTCAATGAATGCCTTACAACGTATTATTACTGAGGCGACTGACTGTATTTATGTTCAATTTGTATTATTTTGTCTTGTTTCAGCTCTCCCAAAGGCTCCTGGGACCCCAGTGGTGACTGAGAGAACTGCAACAAGCATCACTCTCACCTGGGACTCTGGCAACCCTGAGCCCGTCTCTTATTACATCATTCAGGTAAATGGCAGGCGCACAAAAACACACAGCAAGTGAGTTACATAGTCATATTGCCAGTGACAATATTTATATTAAAAAACGCTTAATTTATCATTTACTGTAGAAAGCGTGCTCTGTTGACATTTATTTGACCAAATGCTCCATCTTCATCTTTTGTCATAAATCACGCCGTATGTTGGTTTAATGTTGGTGCATTATTGTGTCTTATATCTTGATGCACGGTCTCTTGCACCAGCATCGGTCCAAGGGCTCAGAGGACCCCTATAAAGAGATTGATGGCATCGCCACCACCCGCTACAGTGTGGGCGGCCTGAGCCCTTACTCCCATTACGACTTCCGAGTGGCAGCTGTTAACACCATTGGCCAAGGCCCCTCCAGCGAAGTGGTGGAGGCTCGCACAGCGGAGCAGGCACCCTCCTCGCCTCCCCGACAAGTAAGGGCAATACCCTTAGTTTTGAAAGGAACTTGTAAGGCATCATAAATGTAATTGTATTAGCAGTATTATATATTTTGTTGTGGCCTGGAGGTAGGAAGATTTGATGCTACATGAACCATGGGGATACACTGAATTCATAGTCCTCCCATTTTTTGGTTTGCTCAAAACAGTTGAACAGTTATACAGTATTTGGATCACATTTTAAATTTGTGTATTTGTAACAGAGCTCAACAGGGCCAAAAAATGACATATACTGTACTAAAGGTCTCGTTCAAATTTTATTTGAGCTGGCCTTAATTATTTGAACCCATAGTTTATTTTACATATAAATATACATTATCATAAACAATTAGAGGATACCCGGTGGGATAAACTGTGGTTATCTACTACCATTTCTATCTAGTTAATCTTTCCTCACTGGTATTTCATTGCCGTAATTTCCGGTGTATAAGACGCACCGGTGTTTAGGCCGCACCCACTAAATTTAGAGAGAAAAACAGATTTGTACACGTCATAAAATGGCATATTGTGGCCCGCATGAGTCCGTGAGGACCAGGTAGATCTTGGACAGGAGGCAATCATGAGCTATGAAAAAACTCAGGACGAGCTTGTCAACCCATTAGAAATTGTAGGCGGTCATTACTCAATATAACAGTCTGACTCCAGGTGTCATCTTATAAAAAAAAAATGCTAAAATCATCACACAGCAACTTACCACTCAAAAGGTAGCTAAGAAATATTCAAGAACCAATACGAGTTTAAAATAAAAAAAACTAATTTTTATTTTAAACTCGCATTTTTATCATAAGCTGTACAATATGTTTTGGCCAATTCTGTGCTTCCGGTTTTGCACAAAGCATGGGCTATAAAAGCATGGTTTGTTGAGTTTGGTGTCAAAGAACTTCAATCGGCTCATCTTGACAAATCAACAAAAAAGAAAATCTTTCAAAATGTACAGGCAAAGTTTCCTAACACTTTTGTCCATGTGCCTGTAATTTACTTGTACTACATAATATAGTAGTAACAGTAAACTCAGAATGCAACAAAATATGACTCATCTGCAGGTCAGAGGTCGCATGCTGAGCACCACAACAGCAATCATCCACTGGGACGAGCCAGAGGAACCAAATGGGCAGGTGGTGGGCTACAGAGTCTACTACACCTCTGACAACACGTTGCCAGTCAACCAGGTGTGTGTTGATATACAGTACATAGAGTTGGCTGATGATTAACAAGATGTTTACATGTCTAATGCTTGGGTTCACATGTTGCCTCCTATATTGGTGCGATGCAGTGGGAGAAGCAGATGGTGCGCAGTGCCAACTTCATTACCATTCAGGGTTTGACTCCTAACAAGACATACTACATCAGGGTGCTGGCCTTCACCTCAGTAGGAGACGGTCCTCTTTCCCAGGACCTGCAGATTATAGCCAAGACTGGGGGTAAAACACCACAGATTGAATAATGTCACAGTGTGTAAATACAAAGGAAATACTGTATACGTAATACATTGTTTTCAATAATCACAATTCTCTAAAACTCTCCAGTTCCATCCCAGCCTTCAGAATTCAAAGGGGAGGCCAAATCAGAGACGAGCATCCTGTTGTCGTGGGTGGCGCCACCCCAGGGTGGCCCTGACAACCAGATCACAGGATATGAACTGGTTTATCGACGAGCAGATGATACAGAGGAGGTAAGGACAAGATGAGAGGGTTTGTTCGTGAATGAAGGAGGGATGAACAGTGCAAAGTTGGTTCATGGTATTATTGAGTAGAATTTGTATTATAGTTATTGATATGGGTCTTCGCAGTGGCCTAGCGGTTAACCCGTCTGTGGAGTTTGCATATTAGTATTCTGCTACTGCTTGCGTGGGGTTTTCCCGTGTACTCCGGCTTCGTCCTATATAGCAATAACACGCATGTTAGATTAAGTCAAGTCGCCATGATTATCAATAGGTGTGAATGTGAGTGTGAATGGTTGTTTGTCTATCTGTGCCCTGTCAGTGACCGTTGACCAGTCCAGGGCTTAACCAAAGTCAGCTAGGAAAGACTCCAGCTCACCTGTGACGCTAATTAGGACAAGCATCATGAAAATGCATGGCGGGACGGTTATTGATAGCTATTAAGTCTTGAGCATCCATCATCATTAATGTCATGTTATTTTAATATCTCTGCAGAAGAAAGTGAACTTTGAGCCAACCACCTCCTACCTGTTGAAGAACCTGAAGCCTTTCTCAGCCTACACTTTCCAACTGGCTGCCAGGAGCAAACATGGAATTGGTGCATATACCAACGAAGTGTCCATTGACACGCCTCAGACACGTAAGTCCAGTTTCATGTTCAATAGTGTGAATGGAGAGAGTGAAAAGAGTTGGGCTGTATTTGGACAATGCAAAAATGCTGATGAGATTAAATGGTAAACCAATGCAAAGCTGAACCGATATCCGTTGTATCCAAGTAAAATTTTAAATAAGTTATACGACAATACTACATACTTTGCAAAGTTACAGTGAAACCTCCAAAGCCGGACACAATCTGTTTGGTTAAGCTCGTTGACTCTCCCCTTGATATCCCATGGGAATAATGTACAGTAAACGAAACTGATTTGTTCCAAACTGGAGACATCATAAAACCTTTATTAACTGTACAAGTATGACAACATTCAAGTTAATCACTTCATAATAAAACAAAAATTGATGAAATTGATATTTTATCAATAGTATGGCTTGTACTATACTGAGCCTCCCAACGCTTGCAGTGAATTCAATTTCTGATTCTATGGTTATCACATTTTTCTTAATTGCTATTAATGATGCTCTATTATAGTGGCATAAAAAAAAAATAAAAAAGTGTGAAGTTCACTGAGCTGAAGCCTTGATTGATTGATTGTTTGACTTTTGAGGAATATCTTTCCAGAAAATCTCCAAATGGTGTGGCATTCAACTTTCAAGGTTCCACAGTTTGGGCAATTGATTGTATTTTTGTTGCTGTTTTATTTATTTTTTTATCATAAGCTACGCAACCCAAACAGACAGCAATGAAAAACAGTTTGCATTGTTACAAATGGGCCAACCAGTCTTACATTGACCTCAGAGTTGATATTTCAACAAACGTTCGCCACATTCAATCATGATTGGCAGTCATATCTTTCATTGTTGGCTATCAATGTGAGGTCTGTAAGAGATTGAGTAGAAGCATGGGTAGAAGCGAGAGGTTTGTAGCTGGAGATGTGATCTCTATCATGGATCGAGAGCTCAGACTTGAGGTATGGAGGCAGGTATGTTTGTGTGTTTTAAGCTTTAGTCGGTGTATTCTGTGTTGCGTCTCTTAAGTCATTCTTTCTTTTCATCCGTCAAGCATTCAATCAAACAGAAGTCAACACCCATCATTAAGTATCTTTGTTCAGTCATCTTGCTTTCTAGTCAAGGGCCATTTTTTCTTGATAGCTTCTGTTCTCCAGTGTTTTGTTTTCATTTTGTTTCTTTGTCTTCTGTTCTGTCTTTCGTCTGCTCCATTCCATCCCCATTCCTCACCCCTCTGCACCCACCAAATAACAACTTGCACACAACTTGCACACACCACCACCTACTCACACTTACCCCAATACAACTCTCCTGAAAACTGGCCAATCAGTTCCTTCAGCACCTCCCCAGGACATAACATGCACCAGCCCCACTTCTACCAGCATCCTGGTAAGTTGGGCACCACCTCCTGTGGAGTTTCAGAATGGCATCATTACGGGATACACCATCCAGTACTCCACTACGGGGGGCAACAAAACATCCAAAAGAATTGACGACATTCCTCCGGAAAGTTCTCCGTATCTCTTGGAAAACCTAGAGAAATGGACTGAGTATGGAATAACGGTGCGGGCGCAGACGGAAGCCGGCGACGGACCAGAGAGTTTACAGCTGATTATCCGCACCGAGGAAGATGGTATGTTTGCAAACAATCTTAGGATGCGCTGCCCCACTATCAATGGCTATCCCACTGATACGACTAATGAGCTCAGAGCACCCTTCACTAACTAACTACACCATGACTTTAAGAACCTCTCCTTTATCCCTTTGCAACCACCACAACTGGAAAAACTCCCTTTTCTTCCCCACCACTTTCTACCCGTATGCAGCAAGCCTTTTTCCCATGCTGCTGTTTTTATCCCCTTTTTACTGCTTTTCAGCTCCCCATGTTGGGATTTCCCTTCCTCAGAATAACAATACTCCTCAATAACTTATGCTGAACCTTGGCCTTCTCTCACCTCCAACTGCCCCTCCAACTCCCCAACACAGAGACAGCTGTTTTTCATGTATTTTAACCACATTTCCTAAATGTGTTTGCCTGATTTTGTCATATTTTCAGCAATATTTTGACTTAGTGGCTGATATTCCCAGTGTTTCCACCAATAACACTCTCTCCAGTTCTGTGGGGGAGAAGTGTAGTTCTTGGCAGCACAAGAGAGGTTTTTTTTTCTTGATAACAGTATTTTCTCTTTGACTGTCTGCCACTGTTTATCTGCCCATGGCGACAAATCCCTTTCTATCTGCCATTCTTATCTTTCTCTACATTTGCTTCTTATCCGACACTGCTTTTTCCTCCATGTTTTTCCTCGAGCACCCACATTTTTCTTTTTTTTTTACTATTTTGACCTTTTTTCCCCAGACATTACTGAAGATTTAGACTTTTTGGATGGTTGCATTTTTACATACGTTTTTCTGTATATTTTTGTATCTGCCCCAAGCTATTTTTCATTAAAAAAAACATAGTTCCAGCTTAGCGTTGAGACCTGAGTGCCAGCCAGTGACCCTTGACCTCTATTCCAAAATGCATTTATAGTTCCAAGTGGTCCTCCTCGAGGGGTGGACGCAGAGACAGTGAACGCTTCAGCCATTAGAGTGAAATGGCGAGCTCCAGCCCCAGAGCTGCAGCACGGTCAGATCCGAGGCTACCAAGTCCACTATGTGAGGATGAACTACGGCGAGCCTCAGGGTCAACCCTCTATCAAGGACATCCTCATAGAGGACTCACAGGTATCAGTCCCAATATGAATACAATTGAATATCAGTCCATTGGTTTATATTCTTGTATTAAGAATTGTGGCTTTTCTGTCCTTTTTCTCTAAATTAGTGGGAATACGCCCAATCAGCTCAATACGTGAGTAAACATTTATTTTATAATCATTGTAAAGCACAGCATGTAAATTGTTCAAAATTGATCCTCCAATTTAAGTGAGGCCTTCAAATTTTACTCCCTTTTTACCTCTGTGTTCTCCAGGTTTTTAATAACAATGGCTTTGGATGAGATCAGTACTTCTCAATTAAAACACTTTTGTAATTTATAAAAAACAGAAATGTTTATACTACTATTAGCATGCAATGAAATGTATTCTAAAACCATTCCAAAGACTGTACATGACAAAAACACACATGTAAAGCAAAAAACAAACAAATCTGGATGGCTAAACTTTAAATGGAATTGCTAATGACTATATCTGTCTGACTTTATTGCAATATGTCAAAATGACTGCTGTGAAAAAGGTCATTAAAACAAGCTAGTGCTGGGCTTTACGTAGTACTGCATATCTACCTGTGTTTTAGATGCAGCGAGGTGAGCAATAAACAGAAATATTGTGGCTGTATAATAAAAGTTCACTGTATGTAGATTCTTAGCTGTGATTATGAGGGTCGTACCTTTTGGCATTTAGAGAGTCGAGCGGCCAACAATGTAGAGCGATGCAGCTCACCGACCGCTTTGTGTTGTCTTGCAGGAGGCGGTTCTTGGAGATTTGAAGGCAGACACCTCCTACTCTGTCTCAGTGGGAGCTTACACCGCCAAGGGAGATGGCGCTCGGAGCAAGCCTGTGAGCGTCTGCACCGCACTGCCATGTAAGCTACAGACATTTGTTTTATGCAAATATTAGAATATAAATACAAGCAAAAACTAACATCTCGAGCCAGTTGTCATTTTGTTTTTGTTGTCATGTTATATATAATAAAAGGTAATAGAGAAATGCAACATTTATGTACTTGAAATCCTCAAATTGTGGCTGTTAAATGTCAGCTGTGAAGTCTGCTTAAGTACGTAAAAACACAAACTACTTTGACATCAGTTTTCTTCCCAAGTAGCACACACAAGATATTACACAAACCAACCAATCACAGTGAAAATAAGCTAATTGTTCAATTAATAAAATATACAACAAAAAATACACATCAGCACGGTCATCCAGCCGTGTAGCAAGTACAAACTCGAGTGGACACAATACAGGTAACATCTTAATGAACGTCGTGAGTCAAGCTCCTAATCCTGAGTAAATACACCACTGCCGTGATTTGTTAATTGAGACTACAGTAGTCTCTCCATTTTTTTCATATAAAAATGCCAATTGGTATCAATTAAAAGCAGCTTTGAGAGGAGGTTACATACTTGTGAAATATGCCAGCTATAGTCAGAAGAGGGAATGGATATTTATTACACATATTACGGGCTGGTAGTTAGAAAGTAATAACTAAAAAATGATAAGCAAAAGAATCTTTGAATGAGAAAGAAAATTCAGGATATTTACAGTATGGAACAAATAACATTTTCGCTGAGATACGCCACAGATAAGAAAAGATTGATATTGAACAGAAAAATTGATATCTTACTATGATCTGAAATAATGTTGGTTTTGTCTGTCTGTGACTGATCTAACGATACAGTAAATTGTCAAAGTATGTTGGTATGTACGTTGGCATGTGCATATGCCATGGGTACTGAACAGACTACGACGGACTCAAAAAACAAAGACTCATGAGGAAAATGATGATAAATACTGTATGTTGTGACCCATTTGAGACCACTACCCCCACTCATCATACATTGAGCATCTATGTAAGCCTGCCTGGCCTGGGATGTTGTCAATTGTATAGTTACAACTGTCTGCCTCTGTATATTTTATATGATTACAGTGTATGTACACATACAGATGTAGTATCTTTCTATTACTGTATATCATTACTGTGTATGTATACATACAGTTGTAGTATCTATATATTATATGATTACTGTGTATGTATACATACAGATGTAGTATCTTTATATTATATGATTACTGTGTATGTATACATACAGATGTAGTGTCTATATATTATTTGTCTGTTTGTGAGTGTTGTCCAATGTTGAAAAAGCAAAAAATTGTTGAAAAAGAAAACTTTTTTTTTTTTTTACATGTGGCACCTTTGGCAATTTAGATGTCTCCATAGCTATTTCCTGCTTGTCTTCATGCGCTTTTTTTTTTTTTTTTTGCAGTGCCGGAAAAGCCCAAACTAATGGTGAGTGCGACTGACTCTGGCACTGCTATGCTACAGTGGACCCCACCACCCAATCCGCCCACCCCTCTCCTGGGTTATCGCCTCACGTTTGGCCGTCTGGACGTTCTTCCCTTTACGGTGGTGGAGTTCCCCACCAAGGAGAATCGCTATACAGCCCAGGACATCCACAAGGGTGCCAACTATGTGTTCAGACTGTCCGCCCGCAACAAAATGGGCTATGGAGAGGAGGCAGTTAAAGAGGTTGCCACCCCTGAAGATGCTCCAACTGGCTACCCAGAAAATATAATCTCAGAGGAGATGTCTGCCAACTCCCTTCAACTGACTTGGAAATCAGTCCCGCTCATTGAGCAAAATGGAAAAATTGTGAAGTACTCGGTTCTGTACAAGGATGTAAACAGTCGGGGGAATGCCTCAGAAGTCGTGGTGCCCACTCCAGGGTCGAGTGTTTTGTTGGAGGGTCTGAGTGCCGATACTGTGTATCATGTCAGGGTGTGCGCATTCACGGCTGTCGGGCAGGGTCCATACAGCCCCGGTGTCCAGTTTAGGACGCAGCGGCTAGACCAAGGTAGGACTCACACTCACTGCCTAACAAGCCATCTTCCATCAGTCGGGATACCACATAAGCTTCCTGACATAGGACCCTAGATCCAACATGCACACAAACAAACACACATCTGAATACATCCTAAGTGTCCTTTTTCATTGTCTTGTCGCTGTACTCTTAGACAAAACATCCTTTTCCCAAAACAAGGTAAGTGTCTTGGGTCTGGCCGGTCACACTGACTGGGTTGCTGATCCAAGCAAATAGGCGGCATGTGCTAGAGAGTAGTGCCCAGGTATGCCATTTTGCCTGACAGGAGTTCACCATCAAGTTAATCTTCATTTGTTTGTTTATCTCTTTTTTTTTTACTGTAGTTTTTGCCGCCAACTTCAGAGTGAAGGCCGCCATGAAGAATTCTGTTCTGTTGTCCTGGGAGAGCCGAGACAAGAATCCTACCCAGCCATTCACTGTAAGTATGATGAATGGGTTTCTCCTAGATCTGCTAGACCTAAATTTAGGTTCAAATGGGATAAACATTGATAAAGAGATTATTACATTTTTTGTGTGGATTCTCACCAAATTTCACTGGGATGATCTTTGGGAGAATAATTTCTCTCATGCTAACGCCTTCATGTTCCCGGCAGACTCCGTATTTTACTACTCTTGCCACCATTTACCCATATTAGTCACATTTTTTGGAGTTGCCACATGAGTAGATTGATTAATTTCTTCACCTTGAACATTTATACCCTGTCAACAAGACAGTTGCACGAGATACTTAAGCTTAAGCGAATGGAAGGCAGTATAAAAGTAGAAATAATCTCACTGGAATGAAAAGCTTTGAAGCCAAAAAATATGCCTGTTGCAAGATTTGCAACAATCAAAAATGTGGGGATAAAAATAAAATCTTGGCATAAACAGTGTACTGCATACTATTTTGTTGGCCTAATGCTTCAAAAACATGTTGAAACATCTGCTCCATTTTCAGATCTTATATGGAAAGGGTCAGTCTGTGGAGGTGGACGGGAAGCAGACACAGAAGCTGATCACTGGTTTGCAGCCAGACACCCTGTACTCCTTTTTGCTAACCAACCGGGCCAACAGCGCCGGGGGCCTGCAGCACCGCGTCACAGCCACCACTGCTCCGGATATCCTCAAAACCAAGCCCATCGTGGTGGGAAAGACCAATGCTGACGGCATGGTGACTGTGCAGCTTCCATCCGTTCAGACGGCAGCTAAAGTCAAGTAAGGGAAGCAAACATGTGATTTTAACAAATGTGCAGACTTTTCCATCTACAATTAAGTCAGAATGAAATGGAGCGCTCTATTGGTCCTTTGAGGAAATTCCGCCATCTTCCTTTGCATGCTGCATTCATTGTCCAAACAGGAGGGATTTCTCCTTATGAGTTGAAGGCTATTCAGTTCTCCAAACTCCCACATCAGGCAGGGTTAAAGCACAAAGCTCGTAATCTTTTTCAAACCAAGAATAAACATAGAGAACCAATGCACTCCTTAGAAATCCTCTGTAAATTTCAGCATGAGTCATTCCACTGTAACTCCCACCATGGCGGGTTCTGGTCTCATTATTTTCAGTGTCTGTTCCTGTCCTCTTGGACTTAGGCCAGCTTGCACTTGAAAAGGCCAAGAAGATCGCAGAGGATGGATGCTTTATCAACTCAACTCAAGTAGATTTTCTTGAGTTTTATTTCACACTTCAGCTATTTACAGCAGCACAGCTTAGGTTGATAACTTCAATCAAAGAGGAATAGCATCAAATTATTACTCATCACTAAACACAGTTGTAACTTAGGAACAATAATAGCTGTTGCATACCAGTGGTCTCTCCGGTCTTCTCTCGTTACAATCATTTGAATAGTCTGTACGATGATCTTAGAGTAATGCTTTCTGTTGTCTACTAAATTTATCATTTACTTTGGACAACCACCTAGCATCATAACATAGATATCAAATAAGTCAATGACGTACAGTCATATGATTTTTATTTTTAATACCGTATTCTCAAATAAGCCAAATTCAACAGAACACTTCCATCCTAGTAAAAGATCGAGGCACAAACTAATCAGGTGCACATTTCATTTTATTGCAAAAATACGTCATCAACATTTCGACTTTTTCAGTTCATCCTCAGTATTTTGCCATACTGATGTAATGCAAGTTATGTTATTAACAGCACGCAGTGGAGTGAGTCATGCTCTGGGGACACATGGACCATTTTAGTGTGAATGGCCTTCTGGCTAATGACAAATTCTCCTTCTCTAATGATGCTTTTACTTTTGTTCTCCTACATGGCTTTAGGCACTTTAGACACTTCATTAGGTACACATGACCCAGTGCTATAGCTCTAGCATAAATTCTGCCTTCACTGAGTGACACAGATAGAGGGGTATTAATTTAACAATATGTTTATAACAGTTTTAAGAAATGAAGAGTAGCTCATTGTCTATTTATCAAAATAAACACAATGGATGCTGTGTTGCAGGGGTTATTACGTGGTTGTGGTGCCCCTGAAGAAGCAACGAGGAGGGAAATTCCTGAATCCCTGGGAGGAGCCAGACCAGATGAACCTGGATGAGGTGAGCGCATCATGCCATACTACTTGTACTTTTGAAATCATGTGGACCATGTATAATATCTCACAAAAGTGAGTACATCCCTCACATTTCAGCAACCATTTTTATTACAGTATCTTCTGAAAGGACAACACCAAAGAAATGAAACGTAGATATACTCTGGAGTAGTCAGTGTACAGCTTGCATAGTAATATAGATTGACTGTGCATTTAAAATGACTCACAGCCATAGCCGGCAACATCTACAGCCTGTCTGAGGCCGCATGAGTGCTGCCATCACTGGGAAGCAGCGGTTTACTGACGGAAAATGTTGTTTTTAACAACAGTGTGTTGACTTTGTTCATCCACTGTACCAAAGTAACTCAAGTCAAAGGGAAAATAATCTGTACCATCGCAATTTCTAACAGATTCAGATTCAGATTCATATTCTCCAAGCAGAGATTTTATGCCATACATTTGGCAGGAAATTTAAACATGCTTACTGTCAAAAATCTGATTTAGGAATGCAATTTCTAACTGCTTTTTCTTGTTACCCATCAATGTTCACTTCATACACAAACATTTTTACATTTTCCTTTGTTTGTTATGACATGAAACTGATATCAAAGGACATAGTGATTATTGGATAAGATGGCTCACAATATTAGGCCTTAATGATTTGAGTGGGATTCCTTTTCATGCCCGCTGTCTGGATGGGTAAATATGATGATGAAGACGTATTTACCTTGGTCATACTCTCTAAAGAGATCACTGATACTTATGTGGAAATTATGGTCAGAAGCTTTGAAAGGTTTGCGTAAGCCATCGGATCTTTTGTTGTCAGTCATTGTATCTGTCAGTCATTGTTTCTGTTCTTCCCTATCAGCTTCTGAAAGAGATTAACAGAACCAGCGTGAGCCGAGCCCTCCGTATCCGCAGACAGGTTGGTCTGTCAGATCCCAGGTCTTACGTTAGCGCTCACTTCAAAACCCTGCCCATGGAGTTTACGCTTGGTGATGGTCGAAACTACGGCGACTTCCGCAATCGTCCGCTGCAGAATGGCCAGGAGTACGTCTTCTTTGTGCTTGCCCTGCTGGACCTCTCGGAGAATGTGAGTAGAGTTCATATCTAAATGTTTGTCAAACGCAGGGGTTTTCGAAGTGTGACACACTCAGAATATAATACAGTCCAGCCCTACTCCCTGAAAAAACTCATTTTCTGTGGCATTTATTCTCTCACTGTCGTCACTAAATTCTATCCATTTTGCCTTTGACTTAACTGAAATTAGCTAAACAGATTTAATTTGTTTTTCTTGATTTTTTTCAAGTTGCAGTGCTTCCCTTGACAGCACCTCACACTTTGAAAGCCCCTGAACAAATGCAGTTGTGGTTATTACACTCAGTAACACCACATGCTCCCACACAGACCATGTTCTCCACCAGCCCGTATTCCGATCCTGTGACATCATCAGACGTAGACCCACAGCCGATTGTCGACGAGGAGGAGGGTCTCCTGTGGGTGGTGGGGCCTGTACTGGCTGTCATCTTCATCGTGTGCATTGTCATTGCCATCCTTCTTTTTAAAAGGTAAGAGCATGGGAATTGAATATAAATCTATTCTTAGCCATCTACTTTTTCTTTGAAGCAGGCTAAACCTCTGACTTGAGGCTTTTACTGAGTCAATTAACATCTCAAACTCTCTTATACCAGATCAGACTTAGTTTAATGGGACTTGTAATCTGCTTTGAAATCTGCACAGGGAGAGGTTATCATGCCAAACAAATGGGAGGTAGATACAGTACAATTATCAAAACATTACCATTATTTATGATAATCATCAGGCCTCCCAGCTATAGCTTTGTTAACACATGAATAATTGCTGCAGCGGATGCGGTACGGCAAGATAAATTTCCCTGATGCTAATGATCTTAAGTTCATGATCCATTAGTCACCGGCTTGTTCATGAGTGTGCAAGGGTGAGATCAGTGGAATGTAAACATACATGCGGTCATTTTCTTTTAGGAGTGAACGCAGAATAGAATGATAAAATCTGGTTTTAGTTTCTGTGTGAGGTCAGATAATAATGTTCTTGTCTTGTTTTTTGTTTTTTTTTTGCTCGTCTCCGTCTGAATCCAGCAAACCTGACAGGTAATCAACCTCTCTTTTTTTCCTTTAACAGTTTTTTGTTAGGCAACAAGAAATAATGGAGATATGGCCCAAAAGTTAAATCAAAATAGACACCACCAGCCTCAGTAAAAGACAGCCAGGCAACAAAGAAAGTTCATCATAGCAGAAAGGTTCTAACTAAATATAAGAAAAGTTATGCTACTCTTCTATATTATTGTTAACACACAGCTGTTCAGAAACATTTAAATAATAGACACGTTTTATTTCAGTAGTTTTGTAAATAATTGCATCAGATTTTATGTGCAGTAAATGCATATCAATTATCAGGGGTTTGAAAGAACACAGCAGGTCTGTGGCATCAGAAAGGTTGCAGACTGCTGCCAGAGCCGGCCGGCACTACCCAATATGGCCCCTTAGGCGAGATTTTATCTGGCGCCGCCTCCATCAACGATTGACATACACACAAAAGAAATCGAATAGAATTGTTTTTACCGTTGTCCTTAATTTATTACATAACCAATGTACATGCTTAACAAATGACAAATAAATACAAACAACATCATCTAATTTAAATAACCAAACACTTTGCAATAAATCAAATACATAAGCTACATTTACACTATGCAATAACTATGTACAAAAAAGAATATACAGAATTTATATGAAACACATATATACAACTATATGTAAAACTATGTAATTCGTATATTATTTGGGCTTTGCTTTACATTAGAATCAATGAGAGCTTTACTTTTTAATAGTTAATAGTTTTTAATAGTGAATTGGGGTTTTTTTCCAAATTTTGTAGCAACTCCAGGCAGCTGTAGTGCCCTTAGCTTTTGCCTCTTTTGTCTAATGGGCCAGCTGGCTCTGACCCCTGCTATAAGGAGTTGAAGGTTAACACATCAGAGTATATCATAGGAACCCAATGATACCATAACAGCAGAAGACTGATTTTATTTTATTTTATTGTAAAAAAAAAAAAAAAGAAACAATTCAAAAAATTAGGATCAAATACCTAAAGCTCACGTCATTTTGTTCTTTTATTGAGTGTGAATACATGGGACGATGGCTTTACCATTAAGCATGAATAAATAAGCACATGTCTAAAAGTAAAACTAAGAAACATCCAGCAACACTTCTCCGAAACTGTGGTAGTAGTAGCCACATTTAATATTACTTTTTGGAGCAGTGATAAGGTGTGTAATGTTATCCTAGGAAACGAGCTGAGGCCGAGGGCAGGAAAGGCAGTTTCCCCTGCAGCAAAGCCATGTCGTCTCACCACCCCACTGATCCCGTGGAGCTGCGTAGAATCAACTTCCAGACTCCAGGTACACATCAGCGTGTGCACCCTGCTTTTACAGCGTCTACGTAGTTGGGTGTGTTTTCTTTAACCCTGGTATTGTTTCCTTTTCAGCCTACCGCGTATCAGTGTACCGTGGTTATCAGCGTTTGTCAAGTTAGTTGGTCTCAGTCTGCCAAAGATTTGCTGTCATGGTTACCCTCCTCCTCCTCGCCAGTTCATTTCTGTCATTCTTGGGTCTGTCTCTGTTTGTATTAGAGGTTCATGCTAACTAACTTCCATCCAACGTAGGATGAAGCTGCTTCGATTGACATCTCATCAAAAAGCCTTGGGAATACAGTGGAACTGCTTAGGTCAAACATTTATTAAATGTACGGGCAATGTTTCAATGTTCATTCTAAAATATCATAATATCAAGTGTAAAAAGTTAACTGCTGTAACAGTAAAAACAAAAAAAAAATACATACAAAAAAATTGACTCGCCATTCATTTCGGTGACGAGGTGCAGCTCAAATTCCAGTCTATATTTTCTTCTTCTTTTTGTTCTTCTTATGATTGCGGCTTCAGCTGTATTGTACTTAGCGGCCAGCAGAGAGAGGGTGTGTAGCACTTTCGTAAGTCACAATAACTTCAATTGTTGGTTCTATTGTTGTCATGTTTCACGGTTCAACCTCTGAATTGTTGTTAGTCGAATTCTGGTTTGTACAACTTAATTCAAATTGAGAGGTTCCACTGTATTTCATCCAAACTTTTTTTTTCTCCCCAATGCTAAATTTTTAACAGCCTGTGTCACAGCCTTTTTTAATCTCCACCAGCCGCACAGACTCTAAGGACATGTTATTATGCTTCAGTAGCTTTCCGAACATGCACATTGTTCTTTCTGTCTGCTTTGGAGAGAAAATGGTCACTTAACAAAGAAACACTTCCATTCGCTTTCTCCGTTGGCACTGTGTGGACAGACACTAAAAAAATTTTTAAAAATAAAAACACCTCCTCTGAGGACCCTTTTAACTCTCTTAACATTTTCCTTGCAAAAAACAAGAGGAGATGTTCCAAAATGGCCTTTCTTTTTTTTTTTTTCTATTCCGGCAGGCATGGCAAGCCACCCGCCTGTCCCCATCTCGGAGCTGGCAGATAACATTGAGCGCCTGAAGGCAAACGACAATCTGAAGTTCTCTCAGGAATATGAGGTAGGAATGCTGATGATTGTCCCCCTCTGTGAATCTACGTGCATGTCGATCATTGCCTTTATTTCTTACCCAGTTTTGGAAACTTTGGATTAGGCCCCACAAACTCCTACATCAAAGTCTACATCAGTGGTCCCCAACCCCTGGCCACACCCGGTACCGGGCCGTGGGCCATTTGGTACCGGGTCGCACAGAAAGAAAAAATTATTTCCATTATTTCATTTTTTCAAATGTTTTATTTTGAAAAGTGGCCAGATTCTCTGTGTTACATCTGTTTCACTTGACACATGTCTTTTGTGCGTGTGCTAACTTTATCTCTCGCCAAACAGATAGACTACTACTGTATTTTTAGCATTTTTCTTTTACCTCATATTTGGTGTCAAATGCTGATACTATGTGGGAATGCATAAAGGTAAGTTTTGATGACTTATTGAGTGCTAATGTGCACATTTGTCTGAAGTTAATTCATGCTAGCGCACTGCCTTTTCCCACACACGTCAAACAGCGATGTACAAGTAATAATCTTTCTGGATAAACTTGGCTGGAACTTGAACTGGTGGATGGTGGGTCAGCATTCATTTTGTGCTTTTAATTTGATGTTATTCATGTCTTAGTTTTACACAATACATAATAAATAAGATGCATTAGATCGCTAGAATGTACGCCCCCCCCACCCGGTCTGCGGGGGATTTGTGGGAACACAAGCCGGTCCGTGGGTCAAAAAAGGTTGGGGACCACTGGTCTACATTGCACAATATGAACAAAAGTCTTGGGACACCACTGAAGTGATGAAAGACGAATTGTCCCAAACCAAAGGGCCGTTGACTGAGACATTAAACTGCTATTGGGGCTATTTCTTCACTCTGACTACTCTCCACAATATGTGTCCCTAAAGCCTGTTTATGAGCACCAAACATGAGAAAATTTGATGATCTCCCTCACTTTTTTTGCTACACGTTTGACGAAAGAGACACTAAACAAGCACGTTTGAAGTTTTCATGGGTTTTCATGACGTCATGAAGGAGAAACCTCCTTCCTCATGGACACGATACCAACTCCGACCTGCCCCAGGCTAGATGAGCCAGCACCACGTATATGCCCACAACTTCACGGAGGGCAGCTTAGTTGGAAAAAAAAGGCAGACTTTGCTACACATCTTAAAATAAAGCTTGGACCTCTGCCAGCTATCCATTTCTCAGCTACAGACGTTGGAGCTGAAAGTTTGATCATCCTGTATATGTTTTAAACATTTATGTTGATGTGTAGTTATGAAAAGGCACATGTAAAATAGATTGCAGTAGATTAGTTTCATGTTTACGCTAAAAGAACTACAGTTTCTATGATGTCTAGACTGTAAAACGAGGAAGTAGTGAATTTCCGGATTAGTATCACATGTTTTGATAGAAGTCATATGTCGCGATCGTGTTTTGATCTAACAAATCTTAGGTCATTTGGTAGTAGAATTGCTACAGCTTCTGCTTGGACAGTAACACCGCAGTAGCTGCTGAACCCCGCTGAAAAAAAAGTGTGTGACGAGAGACACGGGAAAACCCGAGGCCAGCTTTGAATTGCAAAGTTTATATTGTGCAGTTCCAATCCTACCACCTACACGTCCATATTACCGTATTATCATTCAGAGTAGTGATGCCATAGTTCAGTCTGATTGGCTTCTAGCTGCCCTGTTCTTGCGAGAAATATCATCACCTTTTAATCTCATGACGCTCCTAGTGTTTGGACCAGCAGAGAAGGCTTTGCTGGCCCTGACTGCACACAACTGCAATAATGAGAACACTGTGCTGGTTATTTATTACTGTCACTTTTATAGGAGCAGATGCTTTAACATGCAAGGATACGATCTTTATGCTTAATGATGGTTTTAATAGTCCAATGTTTAATACCAAAAGTGGGTGTTTCTCCTCACTGCAGCGTGCGGCGCGTAGTCATGCGCTGGGCGTGCTGAAACGAGATCTCGAGCGAGTCCAGTGTTTATGGATCAAAATGATTAACTAATTTTTTGGGAACGCTAACGCCGTAACACAGAACGCTATTACCCAGGACCACCTGTATGTAAAAAGTGGATACAGTGCACAATAGCGCTTCTTGGAGCCACACACACTGTCAGAGACAGGGATGGACAAACACAATATTAAAGCTACAGACACACAAAATGCTATGTTTCCAGTATGATTTTGGGACCTTGAATTCTTCACCTTACCAAGACATTTTGGACAATTAATTGTATGCTTCTGATTTTGTGGGAGCAATTTCTAAAAGACCCTTTTTCTGTTCCCAGTGCAAGCAAGGTAAATGAAGGCACACTCGGTGTGGAGGAATCCCATCTTTGGGATAAACTTTAACAGAGATGGTGAGCTCTCAGGCTCATAAATGTTAATTTCTTAGAAGTCAAATGTTAATTTTTGTTAAAGGCGCAATGGGGGAACATCTTAATGTTTTGTAATGGCCAGGTCCCCCATCACTTTTGTTCTTATTGTAGTTCTATAAATATTTGGACAGTGGCACCATCACCATCACAACTGCTTTTGAACAGTCAGTATGTGATTGAAGTGTATGTGGTTGAAGTGCAGTGAGGTTTCACCAAAGTATGGCTTTGACATCTATCTCATCATTTTTCAAAGACGAATTTCAGTTTTTGTCAATGGACTTGTCAGTGTCCTCATCTCAACCCAAAGTAGAGGATAAATGTCACTTAGTGCTGACAAACGTGAAGGCAGGAAGAGCCACGAACAAGCAGAAAGTGAAGGCGAAACATCTCCAAGAAGGAATTTGGTCTGGTGCACGTCGTTCAAATGAAGGGTTATATTGTCTGTACTCACTCAACAACGAACTACTGTATGTTTCTGTCAACTATTAATTTACCATCACTAATTATGTATTTATTAATTATCATCAATGTTACATACTGTAGGTTATCAATATATCACAACCCTTAACTCCTGTTGTAACACACTGTGATACTGCCTTATCATTTCTTATGGTATTTCAAATTGGATTCTATTTCAAAATTGGTAAATGGTACATGTTGATTACAGGAAGCGCACAAACAAATGTATTAGCAATTTATGTGATATGTATCACTATGTCATTAAAATGGAGTTAATCTGCATAAAAATAGCTCTAATTCCTGAATGGTAAAAGACACATTTTGGTCAAATATGTTAAATTAAAGCTGAAAGGCTACACTTCGATCCCAAATTGGTTGTGTTATTTCACATTAATTGTGGCAAAAATGGAATAAAAACTCAGTCACTGTCCAAATACATGTGGACCTAACTGTATATTGATCAAAGTAAGGCAAAACTGAGCACATTTGCCATCGCTTGAAAAGATGGAAATTGAAAATGCAAGGCTCAAGGAAAGTTTGCTTACAGGCAGATTGTTATCCAGTCCACTGGTGCAGAAAGAGGAGAGGCAGATAGAAATAAAGGCGCTGCAGTCTCACCATGAGACACATATAAAGCCAGTCAGTCAAGATTTTCCCGCACTATTGTCAATGTCCATCAACAAAAAAACTATGCCCAATACTGGCAGTTTAATAGCAAATAGAGATCACAATTAGCTGTGACTGGGTGACTTTAATTGGTCCCCCACGGGAGGAAAATACAGTGTGGTAGGCTTATAGAGAAACATTATAGGAAAAAGTAGAAGAACAGCACCAGGGAGAGGACATGAAGAACAATGGAAGAGCCGGTGTAGGAAGCGGTTCCTCGCATTCGCTCTGCATGACTGTGTGCTTTGTTCATGAGTGAGCCCCTAACAGGGAGCAGGAGAGAAATGGATGTTGGATGCATTGAGGGGGAGGCCAGAAATGATTGTGGTGAAATAATCAGACACACATGATATCAGGCAGAGCCGCAGGAGTGGCCTGAAACACATGCATACAAGCACACACACACCCTAGTATCACCTCTGTCCACCCCCCACCCCCAAGCCCCAGCCACCCACCCACCCACTAAACCATAATTATGTGTGGTATAATATTCAGAATGGCTAAATTGCTCTGGCTCTCTCTCATCCTCATCCCTCTCCATTGACAGCTCCATAATGACCTCATGTCTGCCTCTCCCAGCTTACACTGTAATTACCCTCCAGGAACTTAATGTGTTGGTCTAACACAACCATCCTCTCTTTCCCAGAGGAATCATTTTAAGCTAGTATCATCTTTCTCCTGCTAGTTCTCTCTGGAGAAAGCGGAAAGTCCCTACATCGTTTCTGCTCTGTTTAGTGAAACTCAGAATCTCTTTTGGCCCGCATTTCTTCAAACGTTCACTTCGTATTGGCTTTAGAAAAGACAGTTGCGCATTAGAAGTGACTGGGGTGAACGTTTGCGACACTCTGTGTACAGTATCACCACTAGCCAGCCACCACATTAGGCACATCTGCATATCTATTGAAACCCAGTCTCAATCTTTAATGCTCCATTTTTGTCATTTTATCCTACATCCCAAGGGGAAAATGTACTAATAAAAAAATACTCAAAATGTCCCAAAAAAGATAAAAAAAAAAAAAAGAATGCACTCAAATTGTATAAAAAAAAATCATAATATGTTTATTATTTAAATCTATTTACATCTCTTTGTTACGGCGGAATTGTGAATACAACTTTGGTATCAGATTAGAGAACATAGTGCATTTTTTTATTTATAACGAAGTAAAAATCCAACAAAAAAGCTACATGTACGAAGATACAGCCGAGTTTAATAGTATGTTTTTAAATTAGTAAACATATCAATAAAATAATATATAAATACACCCTGAAATGCACAAAATTTACTTTAAAATTATGTTATGAGATAAATTTTACCAAGATAATATGTTCATTATTGTGGTTGTAGTTTTGCGTGGTCATGCTGAGGTTTTTTTTCATATTTTAGTTATTGAAAGGTAGAATTTTTTGTATCCAACTTTTGTATCGTATGAGATCAATTACACTGTGGCCATTCATCATAAAGACATGGGTCGTCTTTAAAGCACATAGATGTATTCAAGCCACGTGGGCAGGAAGTGACACGTGCTTTGACTTCATCAACAGTGGAAAATATCTGTAAGCTCCAATTCGTGAAACACACTCCCTTTCTTGGCTTGTCTAGATGGTGTTCCAGATGTCAATTTGTACATTTTCCATCAAATCATGGCACTGTAAAAACATACATGCTGTGGTGATTTGTCAGATTGTAGTCCAGCTGCCAGACCATATGCAGGAAGAACCATTTCAAAAACAATCTTTCATTTGGAGTCAAAACACTGAGAAGGGCCATGTGTGAACATCATCCAAAACTAGCACAACTCTCCACCATGTTTGTTCCCTAACTCTTGCCGGTAATTTTTGTGACTTGCAGTCCGTTGACCCGGGTCAGCAGTTCACGTGGGAGAACTCCAACTTGGAGGTGAACAAACCAAAGAACCGCTACGCTAACGTCATCGCCTACGACCACTCCAGGGTGATCCTCTCCAGCATTGAGGGTAAGAGATGTTGTGTTTGTTGTGTGTGGGCGAGTGGTTGGAGGAAGAAAAAGCCGTTTGGGGTGTCAATGTGTACCTCCTCTCACATCGAAGGTTAAGTTCAGGGCTGTCACATGCTGTGCTATTTACTGACACCGTTTTGTGTCTTACTGCTGTTCTTAGTGGGTGTCTGCAATCACATTTAGCTACCTCAGGTGTCAGAAATTGGCAACACCAGTACATAGGGAGGGAGGAGGTGGGAGGCCAAGCCCAGACAGATGAGCCTTATCTGGGTAGAACATGTGTGAGGAGCCCCCCTGACTCACCCCCGCTTTTCCTGGAGTCCTGTCTCTCATATAGTCATGCACAGCAACAGATATGCACGCTTGCTTCCAGACTGCTCACACACACACTTCCTGGGAAGCTTCTTCAGCTGCCAAGCAACTCTTAAGTGCAAGTGCGTGTATTTGTTCTGTCTGCACAATGCGTCTGCTCTAATCTCGTGCAATAAAGTTATAGCGTATCAAAACTCTAAGCTGAGCTGCCCGCTACAGACTTTTGATAAACATATGTTTGGAGCACTACTGCTGTCTGCTATGTTCAATAAGCAATAAAACCTCATTTCTACGGTGCTACTGAGTGGTAGCGCTGCCCATGAAATGACTGCAAGCAGGATTCTCATTAGCATCTACTAACTAGCAGCTTGCTTTTAAGGCCAACTATAGGAAGCCTTGGGGGCTTCAACAATTTGAAAGTAAGATGAGGGAAAATAATTGTGTGAATGCTGAGTTAATGCTGTTATGCACAAAAAAATCATTATTCTTCCTCACTTAATAACAGTGGCATTGCTCATTGCCCATTTGTCATTCGGGACCAAGCACCTGCTGCGTTTTGGTTCACACTAGCATTTTTATCATTGGACCCAAATTTGCCCATATCAAATGGCTGGCTTACATACCCTCTTTGTTTTTATAGTCAAAATGAACAAACACCTTCTATTTTTTTTATAAGAACACACAAATGGAGAAATGCTGCAAACACATCAGTTACAACGCTTAGACTGAACATATCTGTTAAATATTCATGGTTTCCCTCAGCTTTTTGCTGTCAGTCCAACTCTGATCTATAGTATGTCTTTGGTCCTTTCACCTTTCACTGCATACTTAATTTGCCATCAATATTTGTGGATTGATGATAATATGCCGTTGTGTATTAAACTGTGTTGTCGTCCTAAATTTATTTCTACCCTCTGCATTTTAGCACAGCATCTCTAAGCATTCACCAGCAAAATGTTTGGAATACTATAGTTCTAGTATGTCAGTATAAATGTGATTTATATTAATATATTACATCTTGTGAATAAAAGACGATGGGGTACGATTGAAGAGCTGTTATTTCCGACATTGGAAAACCTCAACAACTTCATTTTTAAACTTTGATAATGATTTGGAGTGCATGACAAAGTGGAAAGGAAAACTTAGCTCTCTTTGACCACAGTGACATTTATTAACACTTTTTTACACAACACAGCAGCAACAGAATCAGTGTTGTAATAGCAGTAAGGAGCGAACTGATCGGCCAGCATTAACACTGCTGATTAGTTCATTGTAAACTACAGTACGGCAAGTGTAACACGCATGAGTTTCACAGCAACAGATGAGTACAATTTAAGCATTATAAAGTGCATGCAGATCTAGATAAAGCTGCTGGATGCTGATTACTTTTTATAATGCAAATGCAGCCACTGCCATCTTGTGGAGGGGATAAAAACCTACATCAGGAGGTTGCCTACAGCCACAGCTGTTAATGCCAAAGTTTTTTTATAGACCACGCACTCAGTGCACATAGAAAATTCTGCAATTAATTGAATAGAGGTGTCAACTGGAGCATTAATGGTTTTATTTCTGACTAGTCAACCAAAGCAACTTTCAAAAGGGGGGGTTGATCAGAAGTAAATACAATTTGGGGGGGATTTGGCCTGGAAACATTTGGGTACCCTGTTGTAACAGGCTGGTTAAAGTAACCTTAATAGTAGAGAAGCAGTATCGTCATGTGTCAGGCTATAGCAGTCGTCGGCAGCTCTTCAGCCTCCTTGTTGCAGCTCCCACGCCAAACACTGATTGTTTTTTTTAACATGCAAGCAGAAGAAATGTGCGTTTTCAAAAAGACTTTGAAATATCCGCCTCAATGTTAGTCCGTGAATGCATCTACACTGTTGTTCTGACTGCTGATTGGATGAGCAGGGGAAGGGAGAAGGGGTCAATTTGTTCAGTCAGTGAGACACGAAAAAGATGTCTTGACAGCGTGCCACCACTGTAAGCTAGTCATAGCCATGAATAGGTCCCTAAAAAGAAAAATCTCAGAAGAAAATTGAGAGTTTTATTCTGAATGGATATATTCCTTTACCTTCAAAGCCACTGACCCTGGCTTACCAGCCGTGTGCTTGATATGTGGCGAGAAATTAGCAAACAACAGAAAATGTAATGTAATGTTGAAAGACATTTTCAAAACAAGCACTCAACTTTTTCTGAAAAGTACCCAACTGCAGATGGGCGTAAGGGGGAGCCCTTTCAGAACTACTATGGAAGGTTGAGCGGAGCAAACATACTTTCAAGAAGTGGATAAAGGCCCCAAGCTGAACTACAGAAATGTTTTGATAATTGGTAATTAGTAAAGAGGAGTGTAATTGCAGCTGCTAATCGATGCGTTACAAAAGTCATTTTTCTTGCAAATGTTGATGCGAAATCTGAAATTCGAAAAGAAGGCATTCGCGGTGTACGCTCTCTGAATTAGTCGAATACACGTAGGAAATAATGTTTTCCAAGCTGACCTATGACAGCCTTCACGGTTTGCAAGATTCGATTTTTTTTTCGGAGGTGCACGTCACGCTACGCAAGAGGGTTTGCAGCGTACACTAGTGCCTTCACACAGGAGCATTTTCGAGGTTTCTCAACTCCAAACTGAAACCAGCCAAATGCAACAAAATGCGTACCTGGGGAGCAGCAGCAAAGCGTACATATGTATTCAAGGGGCGGAATGCGTGCATGTTCGCAGGTCTGAAATAATCGAAAGCCATGTCCTTTACAGTTACCACATCCCAACCCAACTGAGCACCTCTTGTACATTTTAGGCTGGGCGTAGATAAAAACATCAAGTGAGGGAAAATACTTTGGAGGAATGCGGCTCATTTTAATTTTGTAGGGTTTAAGAGGAATAAAGCCAAAATACATTGGCCCAACACCCTTAATGTACAGACTCCCCCGTCTGCATCTTCTCACTGTAGCTGTAAATTGCCATCAAAAGATGCAAAAGGAGGTTTTGTGGCTCACTTTGGCAGAATCAGGTCACGGCTGACAGTGCGCGCGTGTTTGTGTGTGCGCCTACATGTGTATTTCTTGTGTACTTGTGTTTGTTTGAGCTATGACTCAGTGAATTTGGAGATTATGGTATTAGTCCCCAGATGAGCAGGACTGATCCAAAATCAAACTCACACAGATGGCCTCTCACATCTCATACACACACACACACACACACACACACACACACACACACACTAGACACAATCCCAGTGTCAGCCTAGTCTTACACAGAGGCGGCCATACAGTCATATTGCCATTCAAAGCCACACATCCAGAGTATGCTCAGATTAGACCCGTGATCGTCTTAGCGTGTATTATAAAACAAGACGGCTGAACAATCCAACACTGAAGGACTTGGCCCTGTGAATACATTAATCTTCCTGCCACAACCTCAGTTGGTCCGCACCCTTCATTACTGGGACATAAACCTGCTTTCATACTCTTCGACTGGAACTAATCCATATAATGTAGATTATTTCACAGAATAACAATTATGTTTATCTGCAAGGAAAAGTCCTATAAAATGTTTGTCGAAGCCCTGATGCTTTTCCTTAATGACTTGTATTCTTCACTCGCAGGTGTCCCAGGTAGTGACTATATCAACGCCAACTACATCGATGGCTACCGCCGTCAAAACGCCTACATAGCCACTCAGGGCTCCCTTCCGGAAACTTTTGGGGACTTCTGGAGGATGGTGTGGGAGCAGCATACAGCCAATATTATTATGATGACTAAGCTGGAGGAGAAGTCAAGGGTAAGACATGGTGGATAGAATAGCAAAGACAGAGCGGTGTGGGACACTGCTGGCTCAATACTAAAAGAATGTTGTGTGGTAAGGAACAGAAAAAACAATAGATGCATTCAATTGCAAGGAGAAAGTGTTGCACGTTGCAGTATATAATAATACAATGCTCACAGCTGCAAGGTTTACATACTTTAGTCACCTTATTGTAACTTGTACCAAATGCAGATTGCAGATCATAATCGGACTTACTATGTACATTTCTAATTAAAGGATCCCTGACATGATTGATCAACTTTACTTAAATATGTTATACTTTACATATTTAGTTTGTAATTATGCCTACATTATCTACATTGTTTGATTTTTGAAAGTGAGCGGTAAATTCGCAAAATTACATTTATAGTTCACGACACCAGCCGTGATGAACTAGCTCTCGCAGTTCAGCCTCATTTCCGGAAGTGACGACGTCGGGGTACTATCACTCAGGTAAACAAACATGGCGATGTACGAGACGGAGGGTGTTTACAGTGATCAGAGTGAAGATTTGAGCGATGTGTCAGTAGTTTTTGAGGAGGAAGAAACATTTGGAGCTGAAATAGAGAACTTGTACATGGATTAAGACATGGTGGTGGAGGTGAAGATTGGTCGCCTTCAAAACACAGAACGGTAAGTGAAAATTACTCTGGTGTTATTGTTTTAAATCTTAATGAGCGTAAAGGGGTTTTATAGCGCGTTTGATTGTATATGTGACCACGTCGAGGATGAATGTTGGCCGCCGCCGCTGCCCCTCACAGTAAACATAACGCTGTCAAAAGATGTAATAACCCTTCATGGAATAATAGAAGACATTATGTAAACAACACTTTCTCTTTTGTGCCAACTTTGACATAGAGGTCGTTCTTCGTTTTCTTGTTTTTTTCTTGTGTACCGGCGGAATAGTATCCTTTTTCAAAATGCATTCATACTGTACTTACGTACCGTCGTCAGTGAAATGATCACTGCAAAGAACAGAACTCGAGGTGGGCGGCCATCTATCTCTCGTTCTCTGTATTTGCTTCGTCCATTGTTGTCTTAAATCTTCCTCTATTGGAAAATAAAGTAAACTTACAGTATCACTGGTATACTGTGAACATCCAGCAGCAACACAATATTTGGCATGACTACTATTTTGATGAAAAATATACTGAACCAAGTCAACGATCTACCTCAAGAAACATTAGTTTACTCTGCTTTAGCTGGGAGGCGTCACCCCGATGACGTCCCTTCCGGAAACGAGGCTGAGCAGCAAGCTCGTTCGTCATGGCTGGTGCCATGAACTATAAATGTAATTTTTGAAAATATACTGTTCGCTTTCAAAAATCAAACAATGTAGAACATAATTACAATATACAACATATTTAAGCAAAGTTGATTAATCATGTCAGGGACTCTTTAAGAATTGAATAGATGAGGATTCAATAGGATTTTTTCATTTTTGAATTGCAGTACCATATTTCCTCACATACTGTAGTAGCCTCCACACTATGCCAGGTGCATTGCCTAAGTAGCTATAAGTACCTTGCCATTGCACGGCATCTGTAAAGCTGCAGTTTAGTATTCACTTCAAAGAGAAAGATCCTTCCTAAGAAAACCTGCTAAACATTTTACAGTGATAGTGGCTTGAAAATAATTACTGATTGGAACAAAACATTCCTTGAGAAGAAGAGAGCGCTTTTAGAGTGCCTTTACGTGTACAGAAAAATTACTTTAATAATGATGTAATATAATATTTAAATGATCGTTGTACTATTTACAGTCAATTTATTGTGATGATTTAACTGTCATTATTTATTTAAGGAAGTGATAATGATAATTGCACCTTTTTCAAGATTCCCCAAAAATATATTATTATATATCCATTGCAGCTGACTTCGAGCGAGGGGCAGAGTACCCCCTGGACTGGTTGCCAGCCAATTGCAGGGCACATATAGACAAACGATCATTGACAATTTACAGTCTCCAATTAACCTAACATGCATGTTTTTGGAATGTGGGAAGAAACCAGAGCACCCATAGAATACGCACGCACAGGGAGAACAAACTCCACACAGTGATGCCCAAGCGGAGATTTGAACCCAGATCTTCCCGATCTCCTGATTGTGAGGCAAACATGCTAACCACTCGTCCACGTTCAGCCCATAATTATATATACTATATAGTTTGTAGATCATATTATGCAATTAAAACCTATATAATGTATATAATAATATAGTTTTTAATTACAAAACTATATCATATATATAATAATATTGTTTTTTAATTACATAATATGATATACAGTGTAAAGTATAAAACTAAATTATGCTGGGTACAGACTCTATAAATGTACACATCTGCATTTTAGTTTATAAATTCATCAGGTTCTTGAAGCCTTGTGTTTATAAATGTGTTGGTAAGTACTTTGCTTGCATCAGCTGTAGAGGCTGTTCATTTGTGAGGAAATATTGTGGCAACATTTCAAACTTTATATGTTTACAACCAGATCCTCCAGAAAATGAAGCCAAATGCATATTTCTGTAAAACATTATTGTTTGACTGGCATCAGAGCAACCTTATATAAAGTATGATTTTACACAAATAATGAGACTAGAGGTTAAAGAGTTAGGGTATTGGGGATTGTTAAAAGTAGATTGAAGAGCCAGGAGGTTTTATTGTGTGTTGAATTAAATTTCCATGAAGGAAAATTTGAATGAGGTTCACAATAGAATGGCATACAACACAGTGGATATAATAACATATCACTGCCTGGCCACAAAAAAATGGTCACACACTCTTAATAGTTTGTTGGACTGCCTTTGGATTTGATTGCGGCGTTTATTCGCTGTGGCATCATTTCCACAATGTCTCAACATTTATTTCTGTCCCGAGTTGCATGAATTTTTTACCAAAATCTTGTATTGATGGAGATTCGGACCACTGTGCAAAGTTTCCCTACTGTCCTTCCACTTTTTCATAATGCGTTGACTATCTCCTCAAATGTTTTTTCATGCATGTTTTCCAGTAATTTCACCTTCCTGTGACAGATGAACTTTTCCACGACCACAGCATGTGTCTTTCGACGTGGTTGTTAAACAAATGAGAGGCTACTCACTGCATCTGTTAGGGTTAAATAAGGTGTTGCCAGCTGAAATGTAATCACCTATGCAGTAATTATCTTACCTATTTGCTCAGTAAAATCCAGGTGCTGACATTTTTTAGACCAGGCAGTATATTTACTGTAGCTCTAATGTACTGTTATTAACAAAATATGCAGCATATACAGTGACATACAAATTGGAAAGAATGGCTGAGGTTTAAAAAAAAATCCTAATCACAAGTGATACCCACTTCTTTGTTGCAAATGATCCTCTCTTCTCATCTGTGCTTCTTTTCCTATTATTATTAACCTGTGCATTATGTTCAAGCTGTCTCCTTTCCAACCTTCTCCAACTGTCTCTGTTGTGTCTCTTTGACCCTCAGATGCCCTCTTATTTCTTCTCTAAGGCAAGAGCTCGCTTTCTCTCCTTTGCTAATCCCTTTTCAAATGCCTCACATGGTTTTCTCCTTACCCCTTTCCTCAACCCCAGCCCCCCACCCACCCGTGTGCAATAGCCAAATGCGATGAGTTGAAATAGTTTCAAAGCACCACAAGGCACCCACAGCCAATGAGGGCTGACATGGGTTTCTTGTTACCACTCTAGTTCAGAAACAGTGCACATTAGTGTCTGCACTTGCATGATCACACCTACAAATGGTCTTCCTGTCTAGCTGTGGTGCTGTAAAGTGTGTAGCATTACATTTCATAGCACAGGAGCACTTTATATCATGGGTAAGAATTGAACTCTGTGGCACGTTTGCTGTAAAGAACATTAACGGTCTCATAAACATGATAAATTAGCGTTTTCTCAAATGTAAAGTGTCTGGATGTTTACTATCTCTTGCTAGAGGAAATGATGTGATCACTTTTCTAAGCCATAAAGGTCGTTATGTGTTTAAACATTGCCAACACAAATCATCACAGATGAGTCTTCCTTTGAGCAAACCACACAAGAGCAAAGCTGTGCTGGTGGTCCACATATCATCATATCATCATATCATCCATCTTCCTATACGTTGGGTGTGGTTTGCAACCCTCCTCTTCCCACCATGGACGACTGTTCTCGTCCCGATAGTGTCTCAAGGTCTGGTGGGAACACGGTTGAAAAACTGTAATTACAGCCTGAACGTCCCAGGCCACGGTGCTTAATCCTCAGTCTGGAGCAGCGGAATGCAGAGTGAGCTGAGCTGAACTCCATTCTGTCTTTGATGTGAGGACCGGAGGGATCAGCGAGCAGCGTTTGGTTTGGCCTGATTCTGCCAAGGCTCTCCTACCTCCCGCTCCGCTGGGATGGTTCCCTCTCCTTGTGGTCTCTGAGGCTGAGCTGAGGAACTACAAGTATGATCATATGACGGAAGGGAATTTCAAGGTGTTTGGGGTGGCGAGGCGTGCATCGTTGTCGTCTTTTAGGGATTTGTGAGGTCAGAATGTTGAGGCCACGTTGAGCCATGTGATACTCCACTTTTCCAGCTCTGTGGTGGATCCCTGTGAGCACTTGCCAAACACGGTATCTTCATAGTGCAGAGTCTTAGCAAAGAATATCAAACAAGTTGTACCCTAGAAAGCTACACAACACCCCTCTCGCTCTATCACTCCACACATGCACTAAAACCTCTTACACACACTGGGTTGCCTCAATATGCACAATATTTTCCAACGTTTCTGTCTGAAAGTCTCACAGATCTGTTTTAATCCCCCCTTCCTTCTTCCTTTATCCCTGCACACCAAGGCTATTCAACTCAATTGTTCTCTGGCCCACATTTTCACAAAGACTTCTCAGGCTGTGTCATACCTACACATTTTTACCACAAACGCGTAACATAGTCATAAATACGGGAACAAAGTTATACATTAAAACAGAAACAATATTTTTACACCGGTCAAAGATCCTTTATATGACAGCGTGTGCTCGGCTAATTTAAGGACTTTTCGCAAAAAACGCTAGTCAATGATCCTGTATGTGACAGGAGACATTTGCTGTCTTTAAAGGGATAGTTTGGATTGTTTGATATGAAATTGTATGACACCCCCATCAGCAGTGGACTATATCAACAATGACTTACATTACTTACCCATTTGGGCCCGCGAGTCCAGTTATGGATTTCTGTGATGAGGAACATAGAACATAACATTCTGCTTGGTTGCTGGGTCATTTAAGTAAAGAGTTTGGCTTCTCAAAACAATATGCGTTCAAAAGAGTAATACATTTGCATCACAAAATTGCCTCAAAAAAATCAGACCTCACAAATCGCTCGGCAGTATATTTGTCTCCCGCCATGTGCCTGCGCCTCTCCCTTCGTGGTATGTGATGAAGACGCTCGCATCTTCATCCACGAAGAAGCGCCGCGGCCATCGGGTTTACGTGTGTTCCACAGCGGAAAAAAGAGCAGGAGACAAATACTGTATAACGCCGAGCGGTTTGTGAGGAGGCATTTTTATGATTCAAACGTTATATTCTTTTGAACGCATATTGTTTTGAGAAGCCAAACTCTTTACTTAAAGGACCCAGCAACTAAGCAGAACTACGTTCCTCGACACGGAAATCCGTCCAGAACTGGACTCGTGGCACCAAATGGGGGTGTAAGTCATTGTTGATATAGTCCACTGCTGACGGGGATGTCATACAACTTCATGTAAAAAAATCCAAACTATCCAAACCATCGAAGAAATGCAAGTCAAAGATCCTCTATATGACATGTGCGCTGCTGTTTCATAAGGACGTACCGCAAAAAGGCTAGTCAAAGATCCTCTATACTGTATGGCCGGAGTACACTACTGTTTACCTACCGTAAAAAATGCTAGTCAAAGATCCTCTATAGCAGGAGCGCTCTGCTCTGTTAAGGATGAACTGCAAAGAGGCTAGGTAGAGATCCTCTATGGCAAGAGCACTCTTCTGTTTTAATGACACACAACAAAAAGGCTAGTCAAAGGTCCTCTACATGGCAGGAGCACTCTGCTGTTTTTAAGGGCCTACTGCAAAAAAGCTAGTCAAAGATTCTCTTTATGGCAGGAGCACTCTTCTAGGAGCAAAAATGCAAGTTAAAGATGGTTATGATGGTTATGGTTTGACAGGATCGCTCTGCTTTTGCTGGGCCGTCCAGTTGAATAGCCGTGTTGTACACTGTGCTCATGCACTTCTTTCTCTTCAAATACAAAGACGCACTTACTATGTCTCACAGCATTTATCGTCCTCCCTTTTCAGGTGAAGTGCGACCAGTACTGGCCAACACGAGGTACAGAAACCTACGGCCTGATCCAGGTCACTCTGCTGGACACAGTGGAGTTGGCCACCTACTCTGTGAGGACCTTTGCGCTTTACAAGGTAACATGACGTGTGCAGTTGGCCGTGACACACTTTTTTACGAGTGGCTATTGATCCCTTCAAATATTTATGCTGCTTGCTTTGGCGTGTTGATGCACTGTCGTGCTGCCATTTGGCAGTTACTGTATATACTGTATATGTTAGTGTCAATCACAATTAAGCATTATCATGTTTGCTGCAACTCTTTTATTGGATCTCACAACTTATGTGCCTAATGTTTTGATCAGTGAGTGTAGTCCATATAGCAAACAAACCAATGCATTGTCAGGACCACACAGTTTGTTCCAGTCAATACCTCATAGACCCTCCGGCTGCTTTTAATACTCACCAAGCGCGTATTAATCAGCCAATGCGCTATTTTCTGCTATGTGAATTAAAAATGGAACTACAGTACATGGGACTACTGACCCACTTTGGAAGATAGGTCACTCAACAGATCGGATGTGCCGTACCATTTGATGGCATTGGAACACATGTTTTGGTTATGGTCTTGCGTGATTTAGTAGTCACAAACATAGTTCTCACATTAAATTCCAGTGGAATAATCTACTTATGTGCCAGTTTTAATTGAATTATGAAATGATACAACATGAAACATGTACTGTATTGACCCGAAAATAACTTCACCCTTCTTTGTCAAGACGAGTTTTTGGAAAAATATTTTTTTGAGGCAAAATTACAATAGAGAGACAGGGTAGGGTTGTGGAGCTGAATGTAATCTAATAATTACAACAGTCACTCTTATTGCAAATGTTGATCGAAATAGAAGAACGTCA
Organism: Dunckerocampus dactyliophorus; assembly: GCF_027744805.1. Classification (NCBI taxonomy): domain Eukaryota; kingdom Metazoa; phylum Chordata; class Actinopteri; order Syngnathiformes; family Syngnathidae; genus Dunckerocampus; species Dunckerocampus dactyliophorus. The sequence goes on along the minus strand of NC_072824.1, from coordinate 20,252,612 downwards.
ATGTCAAGCTAGTTTTGAAAATTGGCAAGAATTTACATGATTTATTTTGCACTGTTGGATCTCAAAATACAAAAAGAAGAAATAGGAGTGAGACAAAAATGTTTTGAGGAAGCAATTTATTGCAAACAAGCATTAAAGTGAAAAAGGCTGTTCATCATCTCATCAAACGTTTAAGACCACAGCCTTTAAAAGCCAAAATCTTGGCAAAAATGTGGATTCAATGTCATTTTCTGTCGGGTATTCACACTGTCATGATCTCTTGGTGGCAAAGGCAAAAAAGCTTTCTGTCTTTGAATGCAGGCAGACTGTTGAGCCGCATGAGCAAGGCCTCTCGCAGCACACCATTGCTGCTGAGGTTGGACACAGTAAGACAGTCATTTTTAACTATTGTTATGGAGCAAAAAAGTGAAGTGGTAGTCCCAAAAAAAGATCACCGACCATGAGCTGGAGGAGCGAACTGGATATGCGTCAAGATACGGGACGATCCTCAGCCCAAATGAATGTTGTTACTGGTGCTGAGTGCAGTTCAATAACCATCAGACGGCATCTGCGAGAGAAGCGTTTTAAGAACAAACCTCCTCACAGGCCTCATCCGCTTCAACACCCCAAAACTGACTGTTTGGAATTTGCGCGAGAGCACCGAACATGGGACATCGAAAGGTGGAAGAAAGTTTTATTCTTTTATTGGAGAAAATGGAATCATGACGGTCCTGATGGCTTCCGGTGTTACTGGCATGACAAGGAGATCCCACCTGAAATGTTTTTCACACAGCACAGTGGAGGGGGCACCATCATACCATCACACTTTTTTTATTCAATGGAACAATGGACCTTCAGGTTGTGCAGGGGCGTCAAACGACAGTAGCTATGTGGAGATGTTGCTGGGGGCATTTGTCATGACTGACGGCCCTTTCTGTGTGGTAATGACTGGGTTTTTTAACAGGACAACGCTGCATTTCACACTGCTCGCCTAAAAAAGAGGAATAACATCACTCTTTTGGAACATCTTGAGTGTTTCCGTGATCTAAATCTAACTGAGAACATATGAGGATGAATGGCAAGGGAAGTTTACGAAAATGGACATCAGCTCCAGACAGTGGATGCCCTCCGTGAAGCCATCTTCACCCCCTCGAGCAACATTCCCACTAGCCTTCTGGAAACACTGGCATCAAGCATGCCCAAACCAATTTTTGAGGCGATTAACAAAAATGGCGCAGCTACTCATGACTGAGTCCTTTTTTTGAAAATGTTATTTCTTTTTTAGGGGGGGTTTCAGGGTTTTTTTTAGCTATGGTCTTAAACTTTAGTTTTTGTTTGATAGACTGATGAACAGCCTATTTCAGTTCAATGGTTATTTGCAATAAATTGCTAATGAAAATATTTTTTGTCTTTACATTACTGCTGTATTTAGAACCTCCTTAAGAACCAACAGTGCAAAATGGAAATGTTTTCAATTTTTCAGCTGGTCTTAAAATTTTGACCAGGAGTGTGTAACAACTGGTAGATTAAAATAAAAATAAAAATAAAAATGGATATCATATTTCTTAGCTGCTTGTCAGTTGTTTGATGACTCTGCTTCATTGATCACCTTTGAGACACTTCTTCCAGAAGGTGTCCCAGGTGCATCTCTCCAGTTTATGTGTGTGTGTGAGAGAGAGAGAGACAAGAAGAAAAGCTCTGACTTGCTTGGGAGAAGTCATTTGGCGCCACCTGTTGATTTGTATGCATAAATCTGTCGACTACCATTGGCTTGATCATTGTTATTGTAACAGTTAATAGTAGATAATATACAGTGAGCAGGATTATGAGAAAAAAAACATGCACATCAATTTTGTAGACTGGTGGTGCATGAAGCTATTACATTTTGGTAAGGATCTGGATAAACACCCAGCCACAGGAATTATTTCCATCCACCCAGCCCCAACCCCTAGAATCATAATAGCACTGCCCATCTGTTCATCAGTAGACTGCTAACTAACAAACAGATGGACAAACACTAATACCCTCCTTCACTTCTGCATTTTACTGAGTGACATTCTAGTTCATGGTCATCATACCATTGCTAAAACTGAAAATCTTTTGCTACCTAAGCCTCTTGCGTTCTTTTAAATGAGTTAAAAAATATATGACTGGAAATCAGACTTAGAATTTTGCTGCTGTGAAGTGAAATGTCCATTTTGCAGTATTGTAGCTAAAAACATGGTAGACATTGTAAGTGAGGAGCAAGATACCGTATTTGTATCTGGTCTACCATCAAGCATTGTGGTGGTCTGGAACCTCATGAGTGCTGCCGCCACTGGGGATTTGCAGTTCATTGAAGGAAATATGAATTAAAACATGTACTGTGACATTGTGAAACACAGCATGATCCACGGGAACCTGACCCCTAATGTGTGTGTTGATCCAGAGTGGCTCCAATGAGAAGCGAGAGGTTCGTCACTTCCAGTTCACCGCCTGGCCAGACCACGGCGTACCCGAGCACCCCACCCCGTTCCTGGCTTTCCTGCGTAGGGTCAAGGCCTGCAACCCTCCTGATGCAGGACCCATGATCGTCCACTGCAGGTGTGTCTCGCTTTCTTCATATTTTATTGCTTTATTTTACGTATTTTGCATGAGCAGTGTTTTACTGTTAACCACTCAAGCTGGCCTTGCTTCGTAAATCTTTATTCAAATACCTTCTCAGCCAGAGGAGGGATTTTTTTGGAAGTGTGTTGTTAGATAGCTGAAGGGAGGCCGTTATTTGCAGTAACCAGGGGGAAGAGGATAGAAGGCTGCTGATGGAATGTGGGCCAGAAGCTCCAGAGAGGAACAATTAGTGTGGTAGAGATGCAGAATGGAGGAAAAAAGACAATGATTGAGAGGAAGAGTTAGCGAGGGACTGGGAGTTTAAATAATGACATATGAGCAGAATAAGAGTGACTGTGGGAGCCCAGGGAAGAGGTGAGGTCAAACCTTGGACACAGCGAATGGAAGTACTGAATTAAAGAAGAGGAGAGGTGGAGAGAAAATCCAGGCTGACGACAGTTGTGGCTGGTGGGAGACTTTGTGACAGGTACTTAGTGGAAGTGGAAAGGAAGAAAGAGGGCGGTGAGGGCGAGAAGCAAGGGGGTGAAAAGGTTGTCTGCAGAGAAGCGCCTCCTAATCTTTGCTAGCAGTCAGATTGAGTATCTAACAGGATTAGCAGTCAAATTTAATTATCTGGGCAAGCCTCTGTCATAATGTGCCTTACCATATCAGGCAGCCTGTGAATCAGACAATGGGCCCAAATCTCATTCCACTCACACACACCGATTCATTCTGCCAAGAGGGTTTCCATGAAGTTGCTTGCTCAGGGTTTCATCGTTCCACTACCAGCACAGCATAATGTGTTAGAATAGGCTTCTAGATGTATTTTAGATTTGGACTATATGTAGATAAGGTATTTCTGTCTAATGCCAGTGCTGACTCGTCGCTGTGTCATTTTTCATGCTGTTTTTCTGTTGAAAATATTGCAAGACTGAGACTCCATGCTAGGCTAAGTTCACACTGCAGGGTATGGTGCCCAATATAGATTTTTTGTTAAAATCCTATTTTTTATGTGGTCGTTGACATCACCAAAAAAATGCGACTTGTCAATGTGAACGCAAAGCGCCCGGGAAGGGACGTGCATGCGCAAAAGCATAAAACATCACATTCATTGCCGTGTTTTTACGAAAGTAAAATTGCTGCAGTGTGCTCTCCTCGGTGCGTTTGTGACAATTTCAATGATTTTGTGCAACCAAAATGAACCAAATGATCCTGCATAGCAGATTAAGAAGAAACCACCCACATATGTCGGTGCTGGGACATTTCCGAGAGCCGCTTCACTGATACTTTTTAAAAATAATTTTTGGATGACAACAACAAGAGCTTTTGTCTACATCTGCGAGTACCTTTATCCAAGTCTCGGTCAGCACGACTGTTTTGTTTCTATTTGCTTTGCCGACCAAATGTCTCAGTAAGTTTTGACTGTCAGGACGAAGGCACCGCTGCACCTTGAGCTGCGGATTCCTTCCCAGTTGGGAAACCTGGAGAGTATAGCAAATCTATACTGCTATAAGATGTACACTAACTACTCTAAAGTATTTAAGTTTCATTGTAATTGCATTGTCCCTTGTGAAGTACAAATAAAACTGAGTAGTGTACTCACTTTTGTGAGATGCTATAATTTTACTGTACTTCACCATTTCCCCCGTTTCCCTATTCAGCGCTGGAGTGGGCCGCACCGGTTGCTTCATTGTGATCGACGCCATGGCCGAGCGGATAAAGCACGAGAAGACCGTGGACATTTACGGCCACGTCACGCTAATGCGCTCCCAGAGGAACTACATGGTTCAGACGGAGGACCAGTACATCTTCATCTATGATGCGCTGCTGGAGGCCGTCACCTGTGGCAACACGGAGGTCCCTGCCAGGAATCTGTACTCCTACATCCAGAGGCTGACGCAGATAGAACCTGGCGAGAACGTCACCGGCATGGAGCTGGAGTTCAAGGTCAGCAAAATCTACAATAACCTTTTTCTCATCATAGATTCTGAAGGTCATCCATCTACTGCTTATTGCATGAAAGTCATCTATGTGAAGCGCTATCCAAATTGCTTGGTATAAGGCTAATTATCCTAGAACTTATGTTCAAGCCTAAATGAGTTAAGATTGCAGCATAAAATACATAGAGATAATGAGCAAAGTGAATTGAGAGGACGCACCAAAGTAGCCCCTAGGAAAATCTTGGGATGAATTTTCGCTGCTTAGGGCATACTGTATGTATGAACTTGGAATTTTTACCTTCATAGTGTCTGACAGCACATTCCCTAAGGCTGTTTTAAAGGCTCTTCCAGTTCCAGCAGCCCCCAGGAATTTAGGAATTAAAGAAGTATTATGGGGTTTCACCGAAGGAAAGACCATTTTACTGATGGTTTTAGGAGACAAGCAAGGGATACAAAGAAAAAACAAGTCGTGTCTCAAAAGTTGAGTTCTTATTATATTCTATTATTGTTATTACGTACATGAGAAAAATGTCACGTGTCTGCTCAGAAAGCGTGTCGGTAAAAAAGCCTCTTCTGGTGACCTCCTCTATTGACGAACACCAGAATAACAACGAACTCTGCGCCCTCTGTGCTGTCTTTTCCAGTCTTGCATTGATGGAAAACACATGCAAGGGTTGGTTCGTTCAACAGATTCCATCTCAGTGTTACACTTGCACAAACACATGGAAATACACTTTTCAACATCACTGAAGAGTGAAGTTGTAAATCCGGCATGGGCATAGTACAGTGGAGCCTCTCAGGCAGGGGTGTCAAACTCAAGCACACAAGGGGCCAAAACTCAAAGCCGACTTTAGGTCACGGGCCAATTTGGACAGGACCCCCCCTCTCTAGTATCTTTCTTATTATTTATCCTTACATTTTAAAGACTTGTGTTTAAAAGAAAAAACTTCTGAAAACATTATTGTCCTTTTAACCAACATGAATGTAGCACACTCGTATGTATCATCAGTCCACACACACAGATGCTCGTTTGATGTTACGAACATGGCTCAAAAAGTAACAGCACGACATCACGCGCATTTCAGTGTGTTTACGGAAGTAAAAATTGCTGCAGTGTGTGCGCTCCTTAATGCATTTGTGGCAGTTTCAAGGATTTTGTTCAGCGGGAGTCAATATTTTCTTAACCAAATGATTCCGTGTTGGAGATTAAGAAGAAAGTGGGCAAGAATTTTGGATATGGCAGTTCCTGGAGAACTATATACCAACGAGGCCTTAGTTGCATTTGAAAAATCGGAATAGTACTGTTTACACTGATAAAATCAGATACAAGTCACAAATAAGCCAAAAAAAATGGAACTGACCTGCAGTGTGAACGTAGCCTAACACATTACAGTCCGCGAGGTGTGTAACACGGAAAAGTTTGCAGCTGTGGAAGGGGAGAATTACACGTTTGATCACTTTTGACTGTCTCATGGGCTCTACACACACAAAAAAAAACACATCGAGGCAACGAACGGCTGTGGCCAGCGACACCAGTGACCGATGCTCTCACATGCACAGCGAAGCCAACTTCTGTGATTACTTCTCCACACCAGCTGGAGAGATGCCTTGACAACATGACATTGTTTAAACTGTGTTTAATATGTAATAAAGGCATTCAATAAACACTATTTATTTTAACAAATTGTCTTCACCGATAGACAATTTTTTAGCAGTTTTTAAAGATTTAGGTCTGATATGAGCTACACAAAGTATTGATCGAGTACTCTTCCTTAGTAAGAATGGTTGTGCAGTCTGTGCTACATATAATACTACCACTTTTACACTGGTAATGTCAGATGATACCGGAAAAAAACACTTGATCAAACAGACCGTGGTAAGACGTATGTTTGTTGGGGTCCGCAATGCACAGTTCTGCGGTGCATGAGTTGGAAGGTGCTTGTCGCTGCCATCCTTTTCCAGGAAGGAAAAGCCAGTGCCAGCTTTTTAAAGAAAAGGTTTATTGAAATAAATAATAACAGTTGCTTCAGCTGGAGTCAGCAACAAGTCAAATGCATGAAAGATGTGTTTATATTCTGCTGAATGAGTTAATGAATTTGACTGCCAAGATGGAGGATTATATAGCCAAGCTCAACAGAAGGTGATCAAACTTTTACAACCAAGTAACAGAGCTTTTTCTGGAGAAGGATAGCGTGCATGTACTTCATACACAAACAAAGGTAAGACCACAAATGTTTCCCAGTTGATAAAAAAAATAAACCAATGGGACTAAGATGTATTTGAAAACATTTTTTAAACAAAAGTGAATTATTCTTGTTACCCTCTTAATGATCAACCTGTATTAACATAAAAAACTCCCAAAAGAGTCAGTGCCCCCCCAGCTGTGAACCTCTCCGCACAACACTGTGTAGTGTTTTCTCTGCTTCTTCTCTCACATACAAATTCAGGCCAAATACCGAATTGTCCGACCACAGGAGTAGTCTTAAGTAGCCTGGCCTCATATGAAGATGGGTATCGTTGCTGGTTGCAGTGCATGTGCATACACTTACAGTTACAATGCCTGAAAAATGAAAGTAGACATACAGACATAAAGATGAATAATGCTTTGTTTTCACCGGATTTTCTCGATAAGACCATCTTGATTGTTGGCAATGAAAACCAGACTTAAAAGTACCAAAATAATCTGGTCTGGGTTTGTCAAGGAGGGATTTTCCTGCTTGGGCTCTTTGCCTTAAAGAAAATAAAGTTTCTCACGCAGCGTTCCCATAGTCACCAATACTGGAAGCTAACTACTTTGAGAGACCCCATTGTTATCGAGCAAAGGGGTATTGTTTCGTTCCCCCTGGAGTTTGTGGTTTCCCTGCGGTCGCTGTTGTTCCCTCCCTTGTTTTAAGATGTCATCCACTGGTCCAGTAAGAGAGTACACACACACACGTCAATGCATGTGTGATCCGGGGTTACGGAATCAGTTGCAGGTCACACATGTACAGTACAGTGAGACAGCGTGGGGCCTTGTGGTTTCCTGCAACCAACTTTGTTCCTCCTCTTATCTGTCTTTCTTATGTGCCCCCATCCCACAATATTCTCTTGTTTATTGTGTTGTCTGCTGACTGTATGCCCTGAGGCCTGGCAAGACATGAGGACTTTTCTCATTTCACTTGTGCAGTGTGCCAGAAAACATTTCAGTGAGGTTTCCACCTTCCATCTTTCCTCCTTATCCCTCCATTTTTGGTATTTCGTCCGTACTCCTCTCGCCCACAGTTGTGTGAAAAAATGAGGACACCCCATGGTGCAAGTCTTCCACTCACGAACCGTTGCACACAAAAAGGGGAAAATTTGGAAAAACATCCACCACTACTGTGCTGCCTGTGCTATACAAATACACCGCATGGTGGTGCCGTTATTAAACCCTGTTAGCCGGGTTGACTTGAAATTTTCTCTCAATACCAGAAAATTTGTTACACCCCTTTAGGGAACGGACAAGCACTAGGGTGTAAAATTTGAGCAAGATTGAGAAACAAGGCCACCATCAAGAAAAATGTTTTTGCAGTGGAATGGGCAGAACTGAGCAGCTAATTGTCGATAAGCCACATAATTTGTTTCATGATTATAAAACTTTCAAGGATGTCTGTATTACATGTATGCTAGCATGCCTTCCAAAGCGTTTTAAGCACCACCTATAGGGGGCGCCAAACATTAATTAGCCAGTTATCATTAATCTATTTACTGTCTTTCCCATGCCAGCGTCTGGCCAGTGCCAAGGCCCACACATCACGCTTCGTGAGTGCCAACCTGCCGTGCAACAAGTTCAAGAACAGGCTGGTCAACATCATGCCCTACGAGACCACCCGCGTCTGTCTGCAGCCAATCAGGGGGGTGGAGGGGTCGGACTACATCAACGCCAGCTTCATTGATGGATACAGGTCAGTCACACCTTCAGTGCTCAGACGCGAACTTGTGTGCTTCTTTGTGACGTTAAATGTGTTTCCAGGCAACAGAAGGCCTACATTGCAACACAAGGACCATTGGCGGAGACCACGGAGGACTACTGGCGGATGCTGTGGGAGCACAACTCCACTATAGTTGTCATGCTCACCAAACTGAGAGAGATGGGACGGGTGAGAACACTGTTGGACACAAAGCAAATAGTGTTGCCTGAAGTCAGAGTAAATAGTTGACAAATGCCGTGTATAAGTGATGTAAGGGTTTGTGCGCCCATGCAGGAGAAGTGTCACCAGTATTGGCCGGCAGAGCGCTCAGCTCGGTACCAGTACTTTGTGGTGGATCCCATGGCCGAATACAACATGCCTCAATACATCCTCCGAGAATTCAAAGTCACCGACGCCAGGGTGAGCCATCAACTCCTTTCTTAGGGTTCCGAGAAGAATAAAGTGACGCCCCCTCTCTCTTCCAGGATGGCCAATCTCGAACAGTTCGTCAATTCCAGTTCACAGATTGGCCAGAACAAGGAGTGCCAAAGTCAGGGGAGGGATTCATCGATTTCATTGGTCAAGTGCACAAAACTAAAGAACAGTTTGGCCAGGATGGACCAATAACTGTACACTGCAGGTAACAGCAACAAAAAACATCTTTCCTCCAGCAACACTTTGCTTGCATTCATTTCCTACTCATCCATCTATGACCTCCTACAAAGAATTCCAAAAAGTTCTCTGAAATATTCGACCTTTTTGCAGTCTTGATTGTGACAGAGCAAAATGTGTTTGTATGCAGATGTTTGTGTACAATACAGATTATAAACATCATCCAAAATATTCAAATAATTCCAATTAATGACAGTCAATTAATTAAATAAACTGTAAAAAATCGAAATCAGTATTTGCAAAATTCCTCAGCTAAACTTCCCATGGAAATGTTCAGACTTTTCCCAACCCTAAACGCTGTTTATTTGCAGGGTTTTATACATTATTCATCCAAATTACCATATATAATTGATTAAAATATGAATATAAAATTAATATAAACTATAGATTGAAATATAAATACAAATATTAATAATTAAATATATTCCAAATGCGACTATTCCTTGACACAATAGTTAGGAATGTTTTGCATACAAGTTTATATCATCAAAAATTCCCCGAATTGACACATAATAAATAAATAAATGTCGCTAAAAAAGGTAAAACTCCTCACCTAAACCTCCCACTGTATCCCAAATGCTCTAATAAGTCATATGAATTTTTTATTGAAATGAGATACTTTGAAAGTCCCTTTGCTAATTCCCTTGGAAGTTTCCTGGAAAATGTCCCCTTGAAAGCGTTCCACTTGACCAACATTGAGCTGTTAACGCGTGTCCCCCACCACAGTGCTGGAGTGGGCCGGACCGGCGTGTTCATCACACTGAGCATCGTGCTGGAGAGGATGAGGTACGAAGGTGTGGTGGACATCTTCCAGACGGTGAAGATGCTGCGCACACAGAGGCCCGCCACCGTTCAAACAGAGGTGAGTCGTGTTCTCTCTTGCTCATCCATGTCTGTCCTTCAGCTCCTCTGATTGGTTAATTCTGTCTCCTTTTTCAGGACCAGTACCAGTTCTGCTACCGGGCCAGTCTGGAGTACCTGGGAAGCTTTGATCACTATGCAACATAAACCCAGCGGCCGTCTGTCATAGCACGTCCCAGCTAGTCCAGTCGTCTGTGGATGAGTGCGCTAGGCTGCGACGCGTCTGTGAAGAAAGCGCCAGCACACGCAGAGTGAAGGAGGTTCATCGCACCTCTAACTGAGCCATAGCAACCTTCTTGACAAGGGGTCTCTCCACCCAAACACGTCCATTGGTCACTCTAGTCAGTCTGGTCAGTCTTGATCAGAATCTACTTTGTCTTTGTTTCAGCGCTGTTTCGGGGCACTTCGGTTGCTTTACATTGTCGAGGTGTGGAACTCTTCACCTCACCCACCACCAGTGTAGCATCACCAACCTTGATAAAGAATCACAGGACATTTGATTTTTCTATCTTTAGACCTCCTCTCCAAGGCATCCATCATATGGACGCCTTGTGGACGGACACGACCGGGACAACTGGGAGCGCCAAGAGGAGACTCACGGAGCACACAGTATTAAGGACACAGCCCCAAAAAGGACACCATGAAGTGTTGTTTGCCCTGCTTTTTCTTGATGTTTTCTGGGGGAAGCAGACTCTTGTTTCCGGTGAATGAAAAAGACATTTCTATCATATAGTAACACAACGCACCACTTAAGGCTTCACATTTTAAGACAAGGGATATACTGACAGAGCTTTAAAAAGCACCACCCTCACCACAAAAACTCAATACTTGTGACTCCTTTTCTTCAAAAAGTGGGCTCTCTTAAAGTTTTGGTTTGTTTTTGTTTTTTTTTTACTTTGTCTGCTTTTTATGTTATCAAAATATATATATATTTTTTCCAATCAAATAATTTTTGGGAGAACAGCGTTGACAGATTTTGGAAAAGTACCACCATTAAGTCACTCAAGTGTATTTGCATGAGCAACTTTGAACTGTCCACCTAATAGGTGGTGGATGACGGCTGTTTTGTTGGATGGTTTCGTGTTCAGTGTTGGGGGTCAGGGTAGGGGTCTAGGGTTCAGTGTTAGTGTTACGGGTCCATGGTTATAGGTTCAGAGTAGGGTTTGGGTTTGGAGTTCAGTGTTCGGGTAAAGGTTTCAGGGTTAGGGCTAGGGTTATGGGTTAGGATTTAGGATTGTATTTAGGGTACGGGTTTATGCTTTGTCTTTAAGAGCATACGATCAGGGTTGGGTTAGGGTGACATTCAGGTTTTGGGTAAATATCCAGGGTTAAGGGATTAGGTTTAGGGTTAGTAGTTAGTCAGGTTCAGTTTTAGGGATAAGGGTTTCAGTGTATAGGATTCAGGTCTAGGCTACGGTCAGGGTTTAGGGTAAAGATCTAAGGTTTAGGGTTGTCTTGCCACCAAGTATTAATAAGTGTGCAGCTACCAGCCAATTACAAAGAAGTTCTTCATTTTACGAGAGAGGAGTCTAGATCACAAATCTGTGTTCTGAGTGTTTACGGAATGTTTTTTTTTTGGGTGGGGGGGGGGGGGGGGGGGATTTAAATATATATATATTTAAAGCTACACAAAGATTTTGGAGCAACAAGAAGTTTCTCACTGGAATGCTCTTGTGTGTCTGATTCCGTGTGCAATAATAATAATATAATAATAATAATAATAATAAGTAGATGTATCTATATATTTTTGTGTTCACTCACTAACAGCAGTCACATGCCATGATGATGATGATGATGATGATGGTGATGGTACATCATTTTCTAGACTGCCCCTTCTCCCACCTCCTCTTATCATGTCACCACCCCCAATAGACAATATTGTCGTCACGGTAACCGGACAACCAAGGAATGATTGCATCTCCTCCTCCTCAAACAGCATCAGATCAATAGTTTCATTTTAGATTTCTAGTGCCTTATATTACACGCCTATTTTGATAATGTTACGTTCAAGGGTTCTTGTGTATTTTATGTATGCACACTATATAATTATATATATATATACTGTATGTGTGTGTGTGTGTGTGTGTGTGTGTGTGTGTGTGTGTGCGCGTGTGTGTTATATTTTTGTTCAGTTCTAGCGTGAGTTGTTTTTTCTAAAGAAGCCTGGCTCCTCATCCTCATCACTCGAAAAGGAATGCTGTCATATCACTTCAAAGTCAAAATGAGACTCAAATGCAGTTCAAAGATATTCAAAAGCAAGAGCTATAACTGGGATGAATATTTTATTACGAAAAGTGTCTACATTGGCAGCCATTTCCCTTTTTTTTGCCACGATTTTGCCACGAAGTCTTTGACTTTCTATACACCCTATTTCCTCAAATAGTGGCCAACGCTCGATGCCATCTCCCAATTAGACATCAATTACTTGATTGCTAACAAACAACAAACAAGTTATACTGTCTCAACAGCGCCTCTGCTGGTTTCAGCTAAGTACTGCGCTCCGTTTTGCCAAAGGCTTGCCCCCACGGATGCTTGGTACTCCATGCAGTTGAGTAAATAAACGCCTGTCTTGGACCAAACATGATTAATCTAAACAGCAGATTTTTACTAACATGTGTGTCCACCTACTCTCTGCAGTTGAGTAAATAAAATGGCCACTACATGAGCAAATGAAGTATGTCGAAACAGCAGAGGCGTTTTACTGTCAAATAAACCAATGAGGTTTTGCTGCTTACAACAAGGAATCCCACTTCCTTCAGTGAAAAGAGCCAACAGTGTCATGTGTTCATCTGATTACGGCAGTTGAGTAAACATGAGGAAATGCAATCTGAACAGCGGAGGCTTTTTATAGTCAAACTAAAGTAATGAGTTTTGCATACAAGAGTGGATCCTACTTCTTTCACCAAAAACAGGCAAACAAATGTCATGCGTGTTCACCTACACTCTGCAGTTGCCTGAATGAACGCCCCCGTGGTCACTACATGAGGAAATACGGTTCATCTAAACAGCAAAGGCTTTTACTGTCATGCAAAATGACTTTCTTTCTTGCATACAAATGTGGATCCTACTTCCTTCACCAAAAAATAAGCCAACCGGTCAAAGTGTGTTTCCCCTCCTCTCTTGCATATGCTGTATGTTCTCTTCATGACAAAAGTCCAGGTGCTACTATAGCAGCCAAACAGAACCTGCATCTTAGTTGTTGGCACGTTTCCACCATGTTGTGGTGACCCTCATGTTGTTTGTATGCATGGTACCACTTTGGAGATGCCCTCCCCTGGCCCCGTTGGTCGCACCTGTAATAGGAAGACTTGCACTTTCTCTCTTTTACTATGCACTAATCCTCTTATCTCCGTTAGATCCGCCCCCAGCCCCCTCAAAAAAGATGTTTTACTTGAACTAGGTGGAGATGGACCCTGTAATGCTCACGGTTGTGTATATGTAAATAACACCAGACACAGAGAGTAATTGCAAAGGTGAACTCTATTGGATATACGGTGATTTTATATCATAGAAGAATACACCAGAAATCACAGTTTATGGCACAAAAATATGTGCAATACATCACATTGTGGCTTTGTTGCACCACAAAAAAACAGATCGTCTCACAATTAAAAAGTGTTCCATTTTAACCCCCTCCCAGTGTATCACATAGATGGATTAAAAACGGGAGTTTATAAATTGTATAGACATGAAAATAATGGTGTGTATTACGTGGATCGGTTACCTCCAACTGGTATGTAAATGTAAGCTTTTTATGTTTTCTTTTCTGTTCGTTCATTTTCTGCTCTGAGTCAACAAGTGCTTTTTATTTTTCTTACATGGGTTGTCCGGGTGTGGATGGGGACAAAATACAAAACAACAACAAAAAAAAAAGAAACACACAGGTCTGTATGGAATTCTGTTGTTTGTCGACACAAGTTTCATTTGTTACAAATAAACTCAAGTGAAATAAAAAGACAGAACGTGTGTGGTCAACTTGTGGGTCTTATTCAATGTAGATGTCAGTGTTTAAAGGAAAGGGTTTGTCCTGCAACAGTCCGTAGTGCCATAATACATACTAAATAATAACAATACATAATAAGGTCATCAGTCCAGTCCTGTGTGTGTTTTTATCGTTCCCCCTCTGTTGTGTTGAAAAGCCGCATGGCGTGGGGGAGGAATGACCTGCTCAGTCTTTCACTGGCAGGGCAGTGATAGTAATCTGCCACTGAAACTGCTCTTCTGTTGGGAGATGATGCTGTGCATTGGATGGTGCTGGTCGTCCATGATGGACAGGAGCCTCCTCAGCGTCCTTTGCTCTGCCGCAGATGTCAGGCTGTCCAGCTCAGTGCCAATGACAGAGCCTGCCTTCCTCACCAGTTTGTCCAGGCGTGTGGCGTCCTTCTTCTTGAGGCTGCTCCCCCAGCACACTCCTGCATACAGGAGAGAACTAGCTACCACAGTCTGGTAGGAGATCTGTAGTAGCTTCTTGCATATGTTGAAGGAACGCCAGCCTTCAGAGGAAGAAAACGGCTCTGCCCTTTCCTGCACGAAGCATCCACGTTGGCATTCCAGTCCAGTTCATCATCCAGATGCACTCCCAGGTATTTGTAGGTGTGAACAAATACCCAATCAGAGTCAAATACCAAAGCTACTGTATTGTGTAATATGAGTGTAAAGGTGTTATTTTAAAGGTTGTTATTTTATGTCTAGATGGCTTTCATAATGTTAGAAGGTCGTAAATAGCTTCTCTATGTTCTAACGTCAACAATATTCCATTTATAAATCAGGAATCCTACTTTGTGGAAATTCACTTATCACGGTCAGGTCTGGAACCAATTAACCGTGATAAGCGAGGGATGACTGTACAGCAGTTACTTCTTACTTGTAGCAAGCTAGTGTAATACACACAGTGTAATACAAGAGTGTATGTTAGCTAGCAGAAGTACATAGACATTCTGTATATGTTAGTGTATAACTATTACTGGTCAAATCAAACGGAATACGCGTAAAATATAAAATTGCCATTACAATAATCATTTCCACCGTGGAAAAAAAAATAGTTGAAATAATGGCACAAAATGAATATGACCTTCGCAGGAGCGGAAGCACACCGTTGGACATATGATGCATTCGGATGTTGGTGAATTGGAGACATCTGGAAGAAGGTCTTTACTTGCGCCTTCTCCCAGTGGAGAGTGTCGGAGAGCTCATGGACGTCAAATCCAACAATCAGTCTCATGGAATAAGATGAGTTATCAAGAGGAGGATGAAACATCACGTTGACATGCAGACGTTTGCAGTGTCAGCAGAAATGTGGAGGAGATGCTGGTGTACACGAAGGCAAAGCTCTCAGCTTTCTACATGGTTTCTCCCATCTCTGAGAGGGGAAACAAAAATTTAGTAGACAGAGCTAAACCCAATGATGACCCAAGAGAGCCTGCTGATGCCAGGGTGTCCTCCACCATCGCCTGAGAGATCTCAAAGCTCGTACAACTCGGAGGAGATTCCAAGCAGTAACGCAGTATTTTCAGGGGTACCTGCTTTGGATCCTTTGAGCACATGAAGTTGAACTCCTCAGGGTTTGATCAGCCAACCTTGAAGAAGACGTTTAGTCTCTGATTGGAATTGGTGGAGTGAGACTACCCCGAGGATACCAGCATTCCCGTCTGACAACCGAAAGCTGATAATTGTGTCTCTGAAGAAATGCTCCTGCGTTTCCTTTGTGACGCCCTTAAGATGCACTTTAAGTGCTTCAAGTCCAACCATCCGTCATCTAGAACAGTGCTTCGTAACCATGGCGTCGTGGGACCACGTACATTATCGGCTGAAGACACCGGAGATGTTGCTGCTATCCATAAGACGCTCAAAAATCGGCAAATCTGTTGCAGACGACAGGATTTGAAATGGCATTTTTTAAACTACCGTGGGTTTTAAACAAGTCAAAAAGAAGAAAAGAACAGTTCCTGAAACACGACAGTGCTTTCCACGGATAAATGGGTCATTGCGGTCATTGGTACAAACACGAGTGAGCCTTTGTGACGAAGATGCAAGCGGTAGCAAGCTCTTTATGGCAAGGATCTGGTGAAAATCTTCTTATTCGTCAGACATCTCGGTCCTTTGTCGTTGTTTTTGATTCCAAACATGCTGCGGAGGTCACCCAGGAGAAACAGCACACGTCAGATTAAATGGATCGAGCAAAATCATCTGAATTTGAGTAAGTAGGAAAGATCGTTAGTCAGACCGGATTTCGGGATGTTGCGATCGCGCCAATTCACACAAATCAGCCAATCCCCACAAACACGCTTTACAACATGAACTCCAGGACTTGTAGTATCATCCCACCCGTCCAAAACCTGAGAACTTCAGGTCGTCCAACTTCCATTCTGTGGTGTTTTGTATACGAGTGGGTTCAAAAGGTCAGCAAGGCAGAATTTAAAAAAGACACAACGTCGCTTTCTTTTTTGTACATCGCAGACAAAACAGGTGGAACTCATTCATTCATTCATCACTAGGGTCACGGGTATGCTGGAGCCTATCCCAGCTGACTTCGGGCGAGAGGCGGGGTACACCCTGGTTTGATCGGCAGCCAATCACAGGGCACGTATAGACAAACAACCATCTCATCCAATTCATGATCTGAAACACCTCGTTTATCATTTCATTTTCCCTTTCTTTTCTTGTTTAAGCATTTATTTTGTTAATGATGTCTACTTTTATTACCTTCCTGCTGCATATGTTTACTTTTGTCTAAATAAAAAATTTAAATTAAAAAAAAAAATCTCAACCAAAAAAAACAATCATCTTCCGGTCCCTTCAGCATCACTCGGGCAAACTTCCTCTATTCGGTAAGTCCAGCCATCAAAATATCAAAATAAAAGCATGCCAGTACCACATGCACTGGTTAGCATCTCATTCAGTCCAAACTTTTCACTCGGAAAACTGGCTCAGAGCAGTCCCTTCTCATTTGAAAAAGAAAATTCAACTCTTGTTCTTCTGTTCCCACATTCTCCGACAGCCATTCCACCTTTAAAAAACTTACTTTAGCTTGGTGCCTGGCTGTGGCACTGCCCGTTTGTTTCGCTATTATCAGGAGGGTGTTTTTCCTCCTGATGAACTTGAAGCAAACGTCCACACATGGCGTGTTTGTTCCTTCGTAACCCAGTAGAATTCATTTCTGGAGCCTTACATCGGGAGAGGATTTGGAGTCCACGAATTGATACTTGATGTACCATCATTTCCAGATGAGTATCTGACCTAACGCTCCTGTTTTTCGTCACGCTCCATAATTTGAATAATATCCTCCAGCCATACATATCCAATATCGCACACTCTCGAGATGCCACATCAGAGTACAATCTGTGTGTTGTCCTACGCTTCTTTGCCATGGGGATCTTCCAATCTCAATATAGGCTATGCAGAACATTTAGAGAAAGCCACTGTGTGTAGAGATGTAAGGAAAGTACTGCATCTCCAATTTTAATACATATTATTTATCATACGAAAAATTGGCCTAAAAATATCTTATTTATTAAAAAATAGCCCTGATTTTTTATCTTGCTTAGATTTTTTTTTTAATAATAAATAATAAATTTAAAAACTGTATATTATTTTTGTGTTTTTTTTTCATTATTGTACTATAACTCAAATCTGAACGATATTACTTAAATTAAGCAAATTGGTCTCACACATTAAATATCTTCTTAGTCAAAAAAAAAACATTTTTTACCTTGATTTCATAATTTAATCTGTTTTAGATTTCATGTTTGTCATAATTAAACGGAAAAAAAGATCATTTCGGCATTTCATTATAATAAATAAAAATAATATATGAGCTATCTTACTTAAAATAAGCAAAATAAACTACCAACAAAATCTGAAAAGACAGATTATTGTGCATATTTTACAAAGTGTGTATCAGATTTTAGTACATAATACTTAAAACTAAGTACATAATACTTAATAATGTGCCTTGTAAGAAAAAAATATATATCCACTTAACGATATTTACTTTGTGTTTACCTTCCATACTGTATATTTCATTTTGAGCTGCTTCCATGTGCCTTTCTTACCTGTGGGGTTGCACCAACATTTTATTCCACGCCATTCCACCACTTACTTTCACTTTTTTACTTTCAGAGTTCAGGATCAGACTCAGAGTTTGGTGAAGCTTCCACCTGCAATACCCCCCCTGACAATAAGGGATCAAAGCTTTCAAAGCTAAAGCGACATCTACAAACCAATCATCCTGCGTGGGGGCGTATTTGGTCATTTGGCGGCCCAGGGCAAACGTGAGTATGTAAATGTGAGTATGTAATTTAGGCCAGCCATCTTGTGTTCGCACAAATCTCCCGGGGGGTGTCGTACATTATAGCGATCTAATTTATCTTATCTGTTATGGATTGTGTAAAACTAAGACATGAATAACATCAAATTAAAAGCACAAAATGAATGCCGACCCACCATCCACCAGTTCAAGTTCCAGCCAAGTTTTTCCAGAGAGATTATTACATCGCTGTTTGACGTGTGATAACAGGCAGTGTGCTAGCATGAATTAACTTGAGACAAATGTGCACATTAGCACTCAATAAGTCATCAAAACTTACCTTTATGCATTCCCACATAGTATTAGCATTTGACACCAAATATGAGGTGAAAGAAAAATGGTAAAAATACAGTAGTAGTCTATCTGTGTGGCAAGAGATAAAGTTAGCACACACACAATGGACAAGCGTCAAGTGAGATGGATGTAACAGAGAAAATCCGGCCACTTTTCAAAATAAAACATTAAAAAAAAATGAAATAATGGAAATTATTTGTTCTTTCTGTGCGGCCCGGTACCAAATGATCGTTGGGTTGGGGATCACTGATTTAGGCCACTGTTTTCCTGCTTTTGAAATCGTTTACAGTTGTCTGCAAGCTTAAGTTCAAGCGGCAGCGTGTGCTCTTGAAAGGATGCAGTAGATGGCAAACGTCCTGCTTAGCAACATCAGATATTGACATTAAAACGCAAGTCCCCACTAGCAAACAAGCCTGGGGGAGACTTCTGTCGTTTTTGTGGGTGAATCAATTTGTTAGCAGGCAATTTTCTGGTTCACTGGAATGAAAGAGTGATTTATTGAACAGATGGGTCGCTCCCATTTGCATTCCGGGGTAGCTTTACCTCAAAATGAAATGGGGTTTTGCTTGGCTTATGTTTCATCCCTCATAAAGTTTGGTGGAATTCAACTGTATAGTTTTGGCTTAGAACTTATGTTTAAGCAAATAAGAAAACCCAACAATTCTGATAAAACTTAAGAGTGACCATACATCAGGGCATACGCTGTAACCTGTAATTGTTTCATTTTATCCACGACGCACGGTGGCCTAGTAGTTGGCATGTTGGTCGCACAGTCAGAAGACCGGGCATCTCTTTGCGGAGTTTGCATGCTCCCTCCATGCATGGGTTTTCTCCGGGTACACTTCCTCCCACATTCCAAAAACATGCATGTTAGGCTAATTGGCCACAGGTATGAATGTGAGTGTGAATGGTTTGTCTACAGGTATATGTGCCCTACGATTGGCTGGCGACCAGTCCAGGGTGCACACCGCCTCTTGCCCAAAAGTCAGCTGGGAAAGGCTCCAGCATACCCCCGTGACCCTCGTGAGGACAAGCTGCATAGAAAATGGATGTTTTATCTGTATAAGCGTCAAACAATCTACTATATGTGCTTGGGTGCCTTTTTTAGCGAGTAAACACTGGGAATGAATACAAATAAAGGAAGTGGTATAAAATATTGACTATGAACGATAATAAAGAGCATGCGAACATCCTTCCTTTTTTACATCCCAGACAGTGCAGTGGGTAGGTTAACTTGTGTGTCACATACTGTGAGCACTGACTTGCCATCATGGGTGAGGTAGTTGTCTGGATTACTGGATTATTGTCTCAGGTGGACTCTGACTACTTACAAGACATGTGCCAGCTTGTATGTTAAAAGTTTCTATTAAATACTTTGGAAGCATCTGGCGGGCGGATACGGCCCCCGGCCTGCAATTTGCCCACCCCTGCCAAGGCTGCCATCCGTCCACTTTTCCATTATTTGAAAATAATTGTGGACTTCACGGACTGTCTTGTGGGTCATTCATGACCGCAGCACCACTAAACGGTTGTGATGTCACTCAGTTTGTGTGTGTATTGATCTGTAGTTCAACACAATCCACAAAATTATGTTTTTCTTATAAAAAAAACCCCAAAACAAAAAGCTCCCACACTTTGGAGACACATGTTCTTAAAAAAAAAAAAAAAAAAGTCATTGGCAATTAAAAAAACATTTTATTTTCCTTACAGCAGTTAGCAATAATTCAACTATAGCAAGCACAAAAATAAATACAAATTTTAAATAATTTCATTCAACAGAGTAGCGTTCCACTTTTTAATTGGGCGCATGCAGCCATGGCTTCCTGTCTTGCCTCTTTGTCATTTGGAAGTCATTAGCAGTTATTGGTTTTCGTTCTCTGTCACGATCAAATCGGAAAAGAAACCCGATTCATATTTAATAAGTGGCAGACGAGAGGATCGGAGAGGAAGCCATGGTGGTGCGCTTGGAGAAGCAGCTAAGCGACAGTGTTAAACATGCGGGGAGAGATGCGGTGACACATGAGGAAAATACCAAAAGCAAGGTGCATTCATGTTCAAAATCAAAAATCATTGCAACTACCATGGGGGGGAAAATACATCTCTCATGTAAAAAGAAAACAGCGTGACAAATGGAAAGTCACAGTTTGTTGTTTTCTCCCTGATGGATGTAAAAGCACGAGGCAACAGAGGAGACAGTGTCCTCTGTGAACCTTTTCTCTGTAAAGTCCAGCTGTCCAATCAAAATCCACAAAATCACTGATGTAGAATTTACAAATGCATTAGAACCTCCAGCTAGAGCCAAAGCACCCTCCCGCTGCCTTGTTGCTGGTCACAGGGAAATAGTTTACAGCCCAAAAAATATATATTCCCAAGCACACACACACACACACACACACACACACACACACACACACAACTTCGCATCGACTGTGACTTCAGTGCATTCATTTGTCTCTGTCAGGCTACCATCACTTTTATTTCCCTTTGTGGGGGCATTCTTTGTGCTCCCATGTGCTTTTGGCTGTCGTACGGAGGTCCGGCAGGGCCACATAGTCTTTCTGGAAGCGGGAATTGGGCGTTCGCTGCCGTTTCCTCTCCCCTTGCGTGGTGAAGAAGGCGTCTTGGAAACGCATGCTAGACGCTGTGGACTGGCAGTGAGAGAAAGGTTTAAGTCACTTGGCATGTCTTTGGAGATAAAAGTAGAGCAGAATCTCTAACATGGAACACAAGCCCACTTTCAATTTGTTTGCATTTTAAATTGTCCCCATAGAAAATAATAGAGGTGTTTTAAAAGTGTACAAAATATGTTCATCACTGTTAGTATTAAGATATAAAAGCAATATAAGACTCAAGTGTTAAGAACCTTTAATTACAAAGGTACAATGTGAAGGCAATTTGCTGCACATATGCGCCTTCCACATCGCACTTTTTAAAACTCTTACTTGTGTAAAAAGAAGCTAACCAATGTTAAACATAAAAACAACAAAACTCAGATACCTTTGACACTGGAGTCTTACTGCTTTGAATGCAAGTCAATTTACTTCATATCGTTTCTGGTGTATATTATTTACTGTCCCTTCTTTGGGAGTATGTGTTGCAACAAGCCAAAGAAAAAGCAAAACACACACCCTGAATGAATTCTTTCATGCCTGCAGGACTGAAATGACTATGACAACTGAAGCGGCATATTGTTCCCTCTAAACTTCGGTCACATTGCACAAGCGCATTTGACTTCCACTGTTCCACTGTATTTTTTTTGCGCTCTAAATGTAATACTTACAAGTCTACGCTTCACCTTTTTAGGCAGGTCTTCGTCCAACGTATAGATATCGTCTCTCTTTGCTAGCACCTGAGAGCCATCCTCAAACTCCACCTGAGACATACACACACGCCCACAGTGGTCATTTAGGGGTGAAAAAAATGCACTAAACTCCAAGGTGGAAAGATGGTGGTCTGCATATCAACACAAAGGATGCCACACTTCAAAACTATTTCATTTCAAAGTCCAAATGGATTCATTTATTAACAAGTATACACTGCACTGCACTACTCAGCATGTTTACTTGTGCCATCACTATTTTACTGCAGCTTCCATGGCCATTATAGTACAGTAGTACCTCGCATAACATAAACCTCCTTTTATATAAATTCCACTGACCATAAAGAATTTATGTAAAGTTTTTGCTTCGTATTACAGAAGAAATTCCATATAACATAATGCCTCAAGTCATGCAAGTTCAGACTAACACTTGGTGACGCCTTCTGACACATCACGCTCTCATTAGCTGATTTTTGGGGCACCGCCTACACTCTCATCTCATTGGCTGAGTTATACAGCACGTACGTGAGTTTGTGTATCCCTTCAAACTCCTTCCTCTTCGTAGTCCCCCTGAAACTAACTTAAACAATTAAGTTAAGTTACAAATTAAAATTTTGCACACAGCATTATCGTGTAGTGCGTGTGCGTTTGACTGTGAGACCAGCTGACTCTTAGACTCTTTGAGTCGCGTTTCGACTCAGGCTTCCTCCTCCTTCCTGCCTCCACTTGTGCTCCTGATCAAGACATCTCGTGAACGGTAAGACTGTTTCTGTTTTTTCAGTTTTATTCATTTACAGTAATCTTATTTATTACCTTATTTTATATTGGAATGTTACTCTACTATGTTTATGCTAACATTTTCTTATATTTTCCCACCATATTTGGTGGACTTTGAATATTTCGAAGTGCCAAAGGGGTGAGTTTGGGAAGATCTTGGAACAGATTAGGCTATTTACATGTATTTTACGCTTCGTATAACATAAAAACCCTATAACATAAAGGTTCTCGGAACGGATTATTTACGTTGTAGGGGCGTCTACTGTACTTCAGAACACTGCGTCAACCTTACTGCATAACCCAACTTTACTTCAGCTTTCATGGCCATCACTTCATAACACAATTTTACTGCAGCTTCCATGGCCATCACTTCATAATACTACTTTACTAAAGCTTTCAAGGCCATTACATTATTTCATAACACTGCATCCACCTTACTGCTGCTCTCATGGCCATACCATCATAACATTACCTTATTGCAGCTTTCATGGCCATCACTTCATAACCCAACTTTACTGCAGCTTTCATGGCCATCACTTCATAACCCAACTTTACTGCACCTTCCATGGCCATCACTTAATTACACTACTTTACTGCAACTTTCATGGCCATTACAGTACTTAACACTGAATCAACCTTACTGCAGCTTTCATGACCATCACTTCATAACACTACTTTACTGCAGCTTGCAAGGCCATTACACTATTTCATAACACTGCATCCACCTAACTGCTGCTCTCATGGCCATACCATCATAACACTACCTTATTGCAGCTTTCATGGCCATCACTTCATAACACTATTTTACTGCAGCTTTCATGGCCATCACTTCATAACACTGCTTTACTGCAGCTTTCAGGGCCATCACTTCATAACACTACTTTACTGCAGCTTTCATGGCCAACACTTCATTACACTACTTTACTGCAGCTTTCATGGCCATCACTTCATAACACAATTTTACTGCAGCTTCCATGGCCATCACTTCAAAACACTATTTTACTGCAGCTTCTATGGCTATTATAGTACTTCAGAACACTGCATCAACCTTATTGCAGCTTTCATGGCCATCACTTCATAACACTACTTTACTGCAGCTTTCATGGCCATTACAGTACTTAACACTGCATCAACCTTACTGCAGCTGTTATGGTCATCACTTCATAACACTACTTTACTGCAGCTTTCAAGGTCATTACTTCATAACACTGCATCAACCTTACTGCAGCTTTCATAACCATCACTTTATAACCCAGCTTTCAAGGCCATTGCTTCATAATACTACATTACTGCATCTTTCAGGGGCATCACTTCACTACACTACAATACTGTAGCTTTCATGGCCGTCACTTCATAAGACTACATTAATGCAACTTTCCTGACTTTGACGGTGGATTGCCTCTTGTTCTTGTGTATGTTTAGTGTTCAAAGTGGCATTGTCATTATTAAGTAGCGGTATGAGTGCTCATATTGATTATGCAAGTCCGGGTCCTAGGGGCGGGAACAGGTAACAAGAGAAAATACTTTTGTCTATGCACATTTTTATTTCCATTTGCACTAAAAGTTAATGGGTTTTTTTGCTTAAGCATATGCGCCATCTATCCACAAAATTTCATTTAAAACCTTGCCATAGTTTTTGCATTATTGTACTTACAAAGTAACCATCAGGGGTTATAACAGTCACCACAAAACAGATTAAACGGTCTATGTCACTGATGTTTTAAAAAGTCCTTGAATGAACTCCTTTAAAAGAACCTCAACTTATGTGAGCAAGTACGTCACAGATGCATTAGTGCATAAGTAATGGTTGACGCCCGGCTCGACTAAATAAAGCTTTAAGTGGAGGCTGCATGACTCTGAGCTTGGTGAATATTTCAGAGAGTTTGAATAATGCACATGGTCACATCCTTCTCTCATTCGCGCATCTCGCTCTCTTCCCATCAGCTCTCACTCAGCGCTCACGGCCACCACAACTTCAGCACTTCCCTTTCATATCTAGCTGGTGTCTTTTCTCTCCTGCAGCCATTCTCATATGGACCTGAAAACTGTTGACAGTCACGATGGTTCGGATGTCGAGGGAGTTCAGCAACTTTGCAGCCACCGCCTTGCTTTTACGCGGACACAACTTTTGCATTTAGCCTACATTTGCAAAGAACAGGAAACTGTGTCAGTGGGTCACCTGTGTGGGCATCATACCTGGTACATGTAGGACACGTTGGATCCCAAATATTTGGCACCGTAAAAAAGTCCATCGGGCCACTTCACTTGAACAGCTTCCCCAACTTCTGGAGGACCCATGTTGACACAATCTCTGCTCTATGAATACAAACAATAATAATAGTGAGTCTGTGGGAATGCAGAGAATAAGTGTTGCCGGTTTTTGACAGTTGTCCCTCTCCAATTTGCGGTTCAAAATTCCACGGCTTCACTCTGTCACGGTTCTTCAAAATAAACAAATTAATATCAATCACTCTTTCATGGTTGAATATGGCTTATTATTGGTAAAACAAAAATAAAATAATAAGGCATACACTGGTCACTCGGTGTCAGTAATGTTACTGTAGCGATGGGTGTACAGTCGTCCCTCGTTTATCACGGTTATTTGGTTCCTGACCCAACCGCTATAAGTGAATGGGAGGAGAACTTTTTTCCACTATGCCATGTTGAACATGCCATTGCTGACTCCATTCAGTGTGAAGGTAATCTAATGTAATGTAATGTAATGTAATGTCTCATCAACGTAACATTATTAATGCCTGGTGACCAGAATACTACATATAACTTGGCTTTTAATGTTAAATATTGTTTTACTAATAATAGTCCACAGTCAAGCACAAACAGCAGCCATTTATTAATTAATTTTAGAAAAAAACGCGATACAGTGAGGGAGCCTTTAAACCACAATGAAGCTACGACTGTATTGTGTAGTTCTGAGCTGCTGTTTAGAGTGTGGGCTACAGAGGGCAGTGACATTCTGCATGCTGGGTTAGAGCTAGCTTTTACGAAATACAGTGTACAGTAAGTCTTGTAAGATATAGTGTCCTGTGTACATTTCAAATAAAAAGGCTCCTTAAGTCATTTTTACACTCATATCGCCGTTAAGACTGGGCCCGTGAGCGTTTATGGTGGCAAAAGTTGGTCCCTTAAATGCATTATTTCTATTTCCTTTATTTTTGGGGGGGAAAGGTGATTGAAAACTGTTGGTCAACCAGCATTCTGAAACAGATGTGTTTGACATTGGAGGTTCCATTGCATTAGCAAAGGCACATTTTGGACTAGCCTGTGATTATGTCCCCTCACAGGGCTGTACCTACACATAACCAAAAATGTTCTGGCTTCCTCACTTTTTTTTTAGCCTCCCATAGATTTACTAGAAGAGAGAGGCGACCTTTCCATTGTGGCCTTAATTAAACACATCCTCACCACTATATCCTCGGGGTAGGTATCATTGGAGAAGGAGCCATCATCAAACATGACCTCGTAGAACATCTGGGAGGTGATCTGTGTGACCTTGGAGCTGTAGTAGCGCAGGTTCTTGTGCTTGGAGATGACCGTCTGACCAAGTGAGATGGGTGCTTGAGACGCCCGCTGCTTCTAATGAAAGACAAAGAGCAAAGAGCAGCAATTAGATGTGAATAAAAGGTGATTACACTATGTAATCTAAATGCCTCTGCTACTCTACACTTCTTTTGCATTTGACGGGTTAATTTGAGGTCTCATACTAATTTAAGCCTCAGGGCAAATAACCAAAAACAGTAGTTTGTTGGACCTAGTGAGATAAATTCCTATGAAAATGACTTTATCAGCGCATTAAATAAACTTCCCTAACTCAAGTTCAACTGTTAGACCTGCACAGAGAAGCTCCATATTCTCTTACAGTATCACACCCCTCACATTTCAGCAGTCATTAATATATGTTCTCAGAGGACAATTCTTCAGCTTGTATTATACTGTTACTGTAAAATGGTTGCTGAAATGTGAGGTGTATTCACTTATTAGAGATACCGTACACTCTTTTTGGTAGCATGGTCATGTGCCCCAATACTTTTGTCCAAATGCAATTCACATTACTACTATGGTGCATTACCACGTCCATGCTGAATGAGCACAAGACAGCTGCAGGAAACACCACAGGCCTATAACTTACAGCCGAAGAGCTCCGCGACTGGTGTCTATGGCAGGTGATTGACACCACATACGGCCAATCATCAGGCTCCATGACAACCCCGGCAGCATGGCCACAGGTCACATGAAAAGAGGTGGGGCACCGGCCGCACGAGCATTGGATGCACGCACCCGCCTGCCGCTTGCCTGCCCAGCGCTTACGACAATAGATGCACTTCTGTGAACACACACAGACCACAACATTGACTGACATGGAGCAGCTCACTCCACTAATTATTTACCTTGAAATGTCACTATGCAATAAAATTATGCATTGGGTCTGCCAAACAGAATTTTTCTAGTTCGGGCCCCAGCCTTCAGTACAATGCAGCAGTCATTTTGACAAATTAAAACAGTATATACACTCCTGATCTAAATTTTAAGACCGGCTGGAAAAAATGCGACAATTTACATTTTGCATTGTTGGATCGTAAGGCGGTTCTAAGTAGAGCTTCAAAATGCAAAAAGAAGAAATGGGAGTAAGACAAAAAAAATCAGAATAAATAAATAGGCTGTTCATCAGCTGATCAAAAGTTTAAGACAAGAGATTTAAAAAAAAAAAAACGAAACCCCGCTAAAATAGAAATAAAATTCTCAAAAGAGAACTCAGTAATGAGCAGCTGTTCCATACTTGTTAATCGCCTCAAAAATTTGATTTGGGCATGCTTGATGTTCCCAGGAGGATAGTGGGAATGTTGCTTCAGGTGGTGAAGATGGCTTCAAGGACGGCATACACTGTCTGCAACTGATGTCCATTTTTGTAAACTTCCCTTGCCATCCATCCCCAAATGTTCTCAACTGGATTTAGATCAGAGGAACACACAGGATGGTCCAAAAGAGTGACGTTATTCCTCTGGAAGAAGTCCTTTGTCAGGCGGATATTGTGAACTGGAGCATTACCCTGTTGAAAAACCCAGTCATTACCACACAGACGAGGGCCTTCAGTCATGAGGGATACCCCCGCAACATCTCCACATAGCCAGATGCCGTTTCACGCCCCTGCACCACCTGACGCTCCATTGTTCCACTGAAGGAAAAAACACCCCAGATCATGATGGCACCCCCCTCCACTGTGTGGAAAACATCTCAGGTGGGATCTCCTTGTCATGCCAAACTTTAGAAAGCCATCACGACCGTCGAGCTTACTTTTTTTTTTGCATCAGAGAACAAAACTTTCTTCCACCTTTCAATGTCCCTTCGAGAGGCCTTGCTTATGCAGCTCAAAGGGAAAGCTTTTTTGCCTTTGCCATCAAGGGATCATGACAGTGTGCATACCTGACAGACAATGACATTGAATTCCCATTTTTGCCAAGATTTTGGCTATTTAAGGTTGTGGTCTTAAACTTTTGATCAGCTGATGAACAGCCTATTTTAGTTCAATGGTTGTTAATAAGTTGCTTACTCAAGACTTGTTGTCTCATTCCCATTTCTTGCTTTTGCATTTCGAAGCTCTACTTAGAACCTTTTTAATCAGAAGTGTAGTGGGGCAGGTACTGATTTCCATGAAACTTTATACGGGGGTGGTGCGTGGCCTTAAAAAGAACATACTATATTTTGGTGAGGACTGGGATAGAAGGTGAAGATAAGCGTAATTAGACAGCCTTTCAGTTGAGAAGCAATCACTCTCTCCCACATAAACTACCACCGAACTTGCTCTCATAAATTTTAAAGAATGGCTTTTTTTCATTATTTTCTTAATTTTGACAAAAAGTTCCATGTCTGAAATAACTTCACTTACATGCATATCCAGTGTTCAAAATTTATAGTTATTAGAATTAGTTATTAGAATGTTATGCTAGAAGTCACCACCATCCTTTAGAATTGTAGAAAAGATTACATTTCCCTAAACTTGTCTGGTATAAATCATTCAATGTAAAAAAAAAAAAAAAAAAAAAAAAAAAAAAAAAAAGAACATACACAACTTCTTACAGACTTTTGTCACTTTCTTGTCATTTAAGACAACCATTCAACTATAAAAATTCACAGAAACAAAAAATTGGCGTATGAATAGAGTTTAGTATGAATAGTCCGTTCGTTATAGTATTGCTATCACAAAAAAATCTCCAGGAGGACTAAGACTTTTGCACAGTGCTATGTTTGCATCATTCAATATAAAAAAAAAATGCTGAAATATATATTGTTTTTCAAGGCAAAATGTAATTGCATATATGGACATAATAGTTTGGGTTAAACTATTATGTTAAACTTAGCTAAACTTCAACCAAACAGAACATGGAATGGGGAAGGAATGTTTTCATGTAATGTTAGTATCCTCAAAGTATGAAATCTGTTCAGACCTGATAAACATTAAAACAGCCAAGTAAGTCTTCCAACAATTCACGGTTTTGACAGTTCATGTTGTTTTCCACAAACGTGATTAACAACCAAGTTTGCAGTGACGGGGTTAGTACTATTTTAATTTATTTGAGTTTACAAAGCAAAAAAGCATCTTTTCATTCCTATCTTAAAACTCACTGTTTTGGAGTCCTTCGGTTGCACCTAAACATCATCAACTGTGTGGTCTTTGGAATGGGGTAAAAGCCTGCTCTGCATTTCCATGTGGGAGTGCTCGATTATGAGTTTAAGAAAAAAAACAAATTAAAACACAATAAAGTGAGTCAGCCTGTGGTCAAGCCTCGGATGTCTAACGTCATTTAAAACCACAGTGTACATAAACAAATGGAGGAGCAGGACAGATCCAAGCAGCAGCGTTGTCCACACACAAACATCTTGTTCCAGTGCTATGATACTAGAAGGAAGGCCCCAAATATGCCCAATCAGATGACATCATCTGAGGTTTTGGCACTGCAGTGTTTATGTTGTGGACGGACATGTCCTGCGCACAAACGCTACCACCATGCATCCAAGCGCAAACACACACAGTGTGGTGCACTAAACAGTCCATCAAGTCCAAAAACATCATTGTGGCGTTTCCGCTCTTGTCAAATCATTTACTCTCCCACTAAAAGGGGAAAAATGATGACATCCTTCCATTATAACCCCCACTATCTGCCTCCGTTAGCATGCCTCCCATCAAAGTCCATTTCCTTCAGAAGCATCTACACTGTGTCTTTAGCTGCACTCTCATATCACTTGGAATGCGACATACTCACTAATTCATTTCTAGGGAATCCTTATATAAATATCCATGAGTTTCGACAGTAAAGAATTAAAGACATTCTATACAGACTCGAAAGCATTTGGCGGTAGATTAACCCCAATGGGAATTAGATGGGTGGTAATTATGTAAATGATACGTCACATCATGTTATTAAAATCATGGAGCTACATGATCAGTGTGCATACAAAAGTAAGAGATATTAGAATACGAAAAAGGACAAGAATGCAATACTGTAATAATGATTTGTTTCAACGTTTAAACAACATTGGAGCTACACAGGCAGTATTTTCAGCAGCGTAACAATTGTAAAACACTCAGCCCTTAAAGGAAAACTGCACTTTTTTTGGAATTTTGCCCATCATCCACAAGCCTCATGTGAACTGTGAGCACACGTCTTTCCCTTTTCTGCGCATTCTAAAGAGAGAAAAACAGCTAACCTGAGAGAGTTAACAATGCACCTCATGGGACACACCTATTTCAACTACAAAGCCCTCTAAAACTACAACAACATTGTATGGTTTTATATGCATGCTGTGACAATGCAGTAATCGGTACATTCACAATAATATGTAATACTTACAGTATTTTTCCATATTTTTTTCATTTTAAACATTACTGGAACTTCTTTCCTGGCTGCATTGATTTCACATAGCCCATAGGAACTAGCGCTACTTCCGTCAACAGCAGCGTGTCAAGTGCGTGTTTGTTTGCGACTACTAATCATGGCAGACTTCTTGAGGGCAGCCACTGACAACTTCTTTTGAACAAATGAGGATCCAGAACCTGATCTTTTTGAGCCTGAATATGCGAGCTACAGGTTTAAGAAGCTGAGCTCGCAAGAAGAGAGTGAAACTTCGTAGCAGATGGGGGGCAAGTCATTACACCGGCATGACTTGGTGGTGTACTTTAATTGTGGAGCTTGCCAAGCCATGCCAACAGAAATTGAGGGTTTCTGCTGCACTGAGTGGCATACAATGATACCATCAATGGAAAGGCTTTGTGTATATATGATGAGGAGGACATTGACATATGTAAATAGAACATTGTTGCTGTTTTTTGGAGAGGTTTTTAGGGCTTTATTGTCGAAATAGGTGTGTCCTGTTACATGCATTGTGAGCTCTCACATGCTAGCTATTTTTAGCTGTTTCTCTCTCTTTAGACTGTGCAGAAAAGAGAAAGACCTGTGTGGTCATGTTTCATATAAAGATTGTGGATGATGGGCAAATTTTCTTTTTAAAAAGTGCAGTTTTCCTTTAATGATAAAAGATGATTGTTAGTTGAAAAGTTTGTTGAAAGTGATTGTCATACAAGTGTAAAACAAAGTCAAGAACTCAAGTGGCAATGTTCGTCTTTGAATGGGAGTCAAGAAACATCTTGTGTATGTTCTTCTCTTTAACCTCTTCATTTGGAAGAATTGTACAATAAAAGGTCTCAAAAAGCGACATGTGCAGAATAAATCCTGTGACGTTTACTAAACTGTGGTAAGTGTAAGCCTTCGGCAATATCTTGCATGAGGATGGTTCAAAAGTCAAGATGCTTTAGAGACCTATTTTTGATATTTGATTCATGTGAAAAGGTATATATTAAACTTTCTGCAAAGGCTCTGAAATGCCTGCTGTGTCTATTTAAATAAATCAGTTGACTGATGCTTTTACTTTTAAAAGACTGTATAAATTTGAAAGCATCAGCTCTGCCTATTTATTGCAGTACAAACAGTATTGTGTCTTACTTTTTGTAACGGTAGCCCAAAAAGTTATATAAATGCTTCATTCCAAATGCTCAACGTTTTTCTTATTAATGCAGCCTCCTTAGCTTTGCACATGTATTTCTGATCTGAGACGTCCGCTGCCTGCGTGCTTGATGACTAACTTGGCCTACATTTCCTCAAGCCTTTTCCCACACCTCCTCTATTATGGACGTCCGTGTGCTGACGTGCCGGCCAGACTGTCTCGTCTACCTATTGAGGCCAGCGTGACAAGATTCTGACTGGCATGCAAACCAATCATGTGTCTGCAAGAGGGCCGTGTTTTGTGTTTGTGTACGTGCAGAAGTGTATCAGCGTGAAGTAATTGTTGGAAAAACAATCTGCATGAGACCACGAATAGTGTGAGAACATTAACATACTTTTATGTTTTAGCGTCCATATAGGAACCTAAGCCTCTTCTCGCAATGCTCGTGCCCTCTCTGGGGTGTGTTCGGGCGCCCGTGTTGAGCCATGCGTTAAGAACATTCCCACCGTAAATTATGGATGTGTGCGCGCCTGTGTGAGTGTGTGTTGTGGTAAAAAGTCAATTATGAATGTAGTGGGCCGCTGCAGGGGCAACGGGTCCAGTGCTGGCCTGAAAGCACGTGGCTTGTGGAGGATGTTGAGGAGGAGGATGTAGAGGAGAATGTAGAAGCTGAACAAAGGAAAGGTATAACATCCATAGATACACACACACACACACACAATAAATGAACAGCTTCATGTTGATGATGCACTGGCTTGTAATGAGGACAACAGCATCTGCCTCATTGCCATGGCAACATTACTTTTTGTGTTCAATAGCGATGGTGAACAATTTCCCTAATTATATTTGTACCAGTGCTTCTTTTTGTGTTTGTGTGTTATTCCTGAACTAGCATCAGCGCTAACATTATGTTCTGTGCTTCAACGCCACGAGCTTCAACGATCAAAGAAAGTTTATTTAAAGACATAATGTGATGACATTAAAATGTTTTACAGAACAGAGAGGGGATAAGTAAAAAGGCCTAAGATTTTAAGTGACATTTGCACAAAGCTAAAGCACAGGAAGATACACAAAATAAAGCCCAATAAACATGATCAGGACAACAAATACACTGTAAAAAAAAAAAAACATATTATAAGAAATACTTTCTGCATAATTAATTTTTCTCATTCATTTTTGTATATTTTATGTGTATTATATATATCAGTATCAGGGTTTCCGCTACATGCAATTGATCGTGGCGCACCGCGACGACAAAATAAAAGTCGCCACACCTTAATTTGTTTTAAACTTGAAAACAATGTTAAGTAATATATTGTATGAATGGATATACAGAGGTGTGAAAAAGTGTTTTGCCCCCTTCCTGATTTTTTTTGCATGTTTGTCACAGCTACATGTTTCAGAACAAGCAAATTTAAATATTAGTCAATGACAATACAACTGAACACAAAACGCAGTTTTTAAATGAACCTTTTTATTATTAAGGCAGAAAAAAAATCCAAACCTACATGGCCCTGTGTAAAAAAGTGATTACCCCCTAAACATAATAACTGGTTGAGCCACCCTTAGCAGCAACAGCAGCAACAACTGCAATCAAGCATTTGTTATAACTTGCAATGAGTCTCTTACAGCGCTGTGGAGGAATTTTGGCACACTCACCTTTGCTAATTTGTTGTAATTCAGCCACATTTGAGGGTTTTCCAGCATGAATCGCCTTTAAGGTCATGGCACAGCATCTCAATAGGATTCAGGTCAGGACAAAGTCACTCCAAAGTCTTTTTTTTTCCGCCAGATGGACTTGCTGGTGTGTTTTGGATCATTGTCCTGCTGCAGAACCCAAGTTGGTTTCAGCTTGAGGTCACGAACAGATGGCCGGACATTCTCCTTCAGGATTTTTTGGTAGACAGCAGAATTCATGGTTCCATTTATCACAGCAAGACTTCCAGGTCCTGAAGCAGCAAAACCGCCTGAGACCATCACACTACCACCACCATATTTTACTGTTGGTATGTTGTTCTTTTTCTGAAATGTGGCGTTACTTTTACACCAGATGTAACGGGACACACACCTTCCAAAAAGTTTAACTTTTGTCTCGTCAGACCACAGAATATTTTTCCGAACGTCTTGGGGATCATCAAGATATTTTCTGGCAAAATTGAGATGAGCCGTAATGTTATTTATGTTCAGTAGTGATTTTCATCATGGAACTCTGCCATGCAGGCTGTTTTTGCCCAGTGTCTTTCTTACGGTGGAGTCAAGAACACTGACCTTAACTGAGGCAAGTGAGACCTGCCGTTGTTTGGATGTTGTTGTGGCGTCTTTTGTGACCTCTTGGATGAGTTGTCGCTACGCTCTCAGGGATAATTTTGGTTGGCCGGCCAATCCTGGGAAGGTTCACCTGTGCTCCATGTTTTCGCCATTTATGGATAATTGCTCTCACTGTGGTTCGCTGGAGTCCCAAAGCTTTACAAATGGCTTACAAACCTTTTCCAGACTGATGGATCTCCATTAATCTCAGTTATGTTTTAATAATTATTTTCCACACAGGGCCATGTAGGTTTGGATTTTTTTCTCCCGTAACAATAAGTTTATTTTAAAAACTGCATTTTATGTTCAGTTATGTTGCTCTTAAATAATATTTGTTTGATGATCAGAATCATTTCATATTATGCAAAAAAATAAATCAGGATGGGGGCAAACACTTTCACACCACTGTATATGCTATATACAATCATGGAAAAAAACAATTATTAGACCACCCTTGTTTCTTCAGTTTGTTGTTCATTTTAATGCCTGATACAACTGAAGGTACATTTGTTTGGACAAACATAACAATGACAACAAAAATAGCTCGTAAGTGGTACATTTTTTGGCAGTACAATGCTATAGCTGTTCATGTAAGAACTGAAGTGATTTTGGTTATTATTAAGAAAACCATGGAAGTTGTTAGATATCAGCTCTTAAATTAAACTCTCATGAGCTATATTTGTTATCATCATTATGTTTGTCCAAACAAATGTACCTTTAGGCATTAAAATGGATCAATAAACTGAAGGAAAAAGGGTGGTCTAATCATTTTTTCCATGACTGTAGATACATAGTCAAACCTGTCTATAGCGGCCACTAAAGGGAAACGGCAAAAGTGGCCGCTATAGGCAGGTGGCCGTTATAGACAGGTTGGCGGCCATTTTGAATTTGTGCGCGCACATATTAACATGTCTGTGATTAGAAGCTTGTTGTGTTTGCAGATACATATAATTATACTGTTACATGTTGACCAGTAGAGGGCACTGTAGGACTGCGGATAAAAGAACAAATAGGCTTGTTATTGTTCTACACCACCCACAGAACAAAGCTGTGCTACTATATATACAGCAGAGTGTCATTACAGCTTTAGTTCATCAGGAAGTGACAGGAAGTGACTGGAAGTGACGGTGCAACGTCACGAGCAGGAGAGCTAGGCTGAGTGCTAGCTGTGAGTGTCGAGAGAGTTGGGAAGTGTGTGGATGTTGGCGTGGATGTAAAGTCCTGCAGTGTTCTCCGCTGTTAATAAAGCGATTAAAGTGCATCTGCGACATGAGTCTCTCCTTCCCCACAATAAGGGGCATTACAGTATTGACCAGCGTACATTGTCTCACACCAGGAAATAAACGGTGTCACTGTCTGCAACAAGCTCCAAAGAAAACGGCTTTTTTTTAATGTCGAACAACTGACAGTTTGTGTGGATCTTGTGAATGATTGTGACTGAGCTAGGTCTCAGTAATTAAAGTCTACACACGATGGCTTCATTGATTAAAAAACAAAACTTTTTAGTGCATGAAGCTTCTGTTTGAGTCGGTATTTTGGCCGCTATATGCGGTCAGATATTGACCAAGGGATACAAAATGGGTGGCCACTGGCCGCATTAGACAGGTGACCGCTATACACAGGGTCTATAACACGTAAATTTTCTGTGGGGATTTTTCAGTGGCCACTATGGGCAGGTGGCTGTTATATACAGGTGGCCGCTAAGACAGGTTTGACTGTATATAGCTTAGAATTTACTCACGTATTGACCACTATTAATTTGAATAAGTAAGTGATAAACAAAATTATTTATCATAATTTTAAAAAATTGCAGACGCAGCAGCGGTACGACCATGCAGCCCACTACACAGCTTCAAAATATCCTAGGGGAAACCCTGAATATTTAATGGTATGACATTTATTATTTATTTTATTATGTCCTGTTAGAAGTTATTTAACAGCAACGCATGTCCAACAGTGTTATTCCCTTACATGAGTGGATGTCATGTTCTGACAGACAATATACTGTAAGTGCTGAATTTAAATATACAGTACTTAGTGAACATTTAGCTAACAAACATCTCATCTCTTATTATATTGAACAGAGAGATCAGTGCACGTTCAAAGAGGCTGCTGTTGCTTTTTCAGGCTTCTGATTGGCTAAACAGCACTTGATAGCCCGTAAATGCATTTTTATGTATTTGTTATGTATTTATCTATTATTAAATTGTTATACCCCAAGCACTTAAGTTTGTTTGCTTTATGTTTGTATACAATAATAGTTATTTGTGA
This sequence comes from Dunckerocampus dactyliophorus, assembly GCF_027744805.1. Lineage (NCBI taxonomy): Eukaryota > Metazoa > Chordata > Actinopteri > Syngnathiformes > Syngnathidae > Dunckerocampus > Dunckerocampus dactyliophorus. The sequence continues at coordinate 20,216,357 of NC_072824.1, read as the reverse complement.
GACTATAATGCAAGCTGAAACGAGCAGGCAGGGTTCATCTTGCTTATCGACTTGAGTTAGTAAGTACCTCACCACTACTTTGCTTTGTGCTGAGCAATCATGGTGCCTAAAGCATAGTGCTAACTATGGTGCTAATATGTCAGGTCTTCTGAGACACACTCAGGCTCTCTCATTAACCAAACACACACATACATACGCACGCACACCAGATGCACAGATGCATGCTCTCACACACACATTTGCACATGGGCAACTTCACACACAAACCCTTCTCGCACCCACCAGTGTTTAATTATCTCGCTTTGATGCGGGCATGTTCATCTCACGTCGTTAATTGGAGCTGTGAACACTTCATTAATTATACGGAGCCTGTCCTTAAGGAGCTGGGGAATCGTGGCACTGGATGCGGGTATGTGGCACCGGATGTGGGTATGTGAGTAAGAGCTGCTCACCAGTTTGTAGCGCTGCATGGGGATCATACTGGTGTCAATGGGACCCCGCTTGGCTTCGTTGCTGAACCTCGCCTCTGGCAGTGCTACTGCACACATGATGTGAGCCCACCTAAACACACACACATATATACACTGACATGACTAAGACACTCAAACATTTGTCCATGCTCTGGGGATCACAGATGACTTTTCCGAGCTAATCACGGAACAAAAAGATGTGTTCTCACTTGTCATTTTGAGTTTTCTTCAGTGCCCCGCCTCTGAGGTTACACAAACAGCATTCCTGAGAAAATATTAAGAGAGACGAGAAAGTAAATGAAGGTTTTAACGAGGCTGCTTTCATGTGTATCTCTGGGTCTGGTTCATAGGAAAATTATTTTTGCACTGATGGAGTCACTTTCAAAAGGCTTAAAGAGTTACTGTTTTTGCTCAGCGCATATCAAAAAAGGAGCACTCGCTGTGATTTACGGCTTATAATGTCAGGTAGCACACGGTATAAACAACTAGCAACATCTTTGTAACAGGAACAGCAACCGGTATTACAGTCTTAAAAATTGCTATTGCAAATAACTCACAAAGAAATAAGTGTGCTTACCGCTGTGGAGATGCCCTCTGCACAGCGATCACAGGACCACTGTTCACTGGCGTCGTCTGCAGCAACACCATAGCAACCTAAAAGGAAGTTGCAATTGTTAAAATTACAAAATACAGGCTGGGCAAAAGTGCAGATCGGTTTCGGAGTGTTTTGGCAAGGTTTGTGGAATGCTGCGGTGTTGAAGGAGGATATTTCAATCATTTACAATATTAAACTGCCTTCAATAAATTTTATTGAAATAAATAATGGTAAATATAATAAAATTTAAACTTTTTAAAGTGTATCATCCCTGTATAAAAAAACCTGCATCATATTTTATGACTCACATTTGCTCTGAAGGGCTCTTCAAACTAGTAATATATCATTTCAGGGGACTTTTTGTAGCCAGTTTTTTGTAGTTTTGTAGTTTTTTGTACAATTTGTAGCCAGTTAAGGACAATAATGTGCCTCAAAGTTGACTATAATACTCCCATAAAGCGAAATTCTCTCAAATGGCTTTAAAACATGAAGTGATAACTCAAAATAGTGTACCTTCAAATTCCCTGTGACCCTTTCAGTGTATGCATTTCTGTTTTGGAGCGGAAATCGGCATAAATGGAGTTGTGTGTTTTATAAACACTTGATAGTAAGGATGCCCCAATCCAAACTTCAGGATCGGCTGCCGATCCGCTGTATTTTGAAGGTCAGATAATATCGGCTTCCGCCGCGAGATTGGGCTGATCCGGCTGCCGTGTCACATTCGTAACTCTGAGCCACACTCCAACGTGGCAGGTGCAGTAATGCGCCTCAAAGCTGGTTGCCACTCGACTCCCGCCACCCGCAAGAAGAAGAAAACGCAACACCACCATGCAGACATGTCCACGGAGTACCATGGTGAAGTTAGTTTCACGTTTGAACATTCGGCTCTGTAGCTACAGCGGTAGTTCCCCCTCACTGTGTCCGGGCTGCGGTGTCATTGTACAGGGATCTCGCACGCAGTGGCAGAGCTACGTGGTGGCCACCCTTTGGTCACTCTCCGGCCACCGCACTGGCCATCTAGATATTTCAGGTATAAATTAATTATTGCCACCACTATGTAAGTAATGGTTTCACCTTGGCCCAGTGGCAGAGCTCTCTGGCTACCCCAGTGGCAACCCCCACGGCTGGGGAGCAATTTTGACAAACGCGGCTCTGTGGTGCAGAACATTAGATCAGCCTAACCGCCGTCCCGCTTGGATGCATTTCACTACAGCACACAACATTCTGTGTGGAGGAGCTGTCGATAAAACCGCGTCCTGCATGAACTGCAAGCGGTAAGTTTTCCATGATTACTTTGGTCGTTCCGGTCCAGTTTTCTCACTATATTAACTTTGACTTAAATTCTGAAGTCTGATTCAGCACACAAATCTGTTAATAATGGAAGCTCTCTGTAGCAGCATGAGTGGGCATGTAAACCAAGGAGTCAGTGTTAAAACAGGAGTACTGATCGGCATATACTTCCGTATTATGCCCTGCGTGGGTTTGGCCGCCATGATGGGGAGCAGAATGCAGAAACTATGCATTGAAAACATGTCCTAGGCACACTGCTCAGCTATTAATTGCACTAATAGACGGTCCAAAAGCAGTGGCGGAGCTACAGGGTGGCCAGAGGTGGCCATGGCCACTAGTGGTCACTCTCCGGCCACCCCACTGGCCATCTAGACAATTCAAATATCAATTTATTGCCACCCATATGTGAGTAATGGTCTCACATTGGCCACCCCCAATGAAAAATTCCTGGCTCCGCTGCTGCTCGCACGAGAAGTGCTGCTCTAACCGCTGGTTGTTTACACTACGGACCGTCAATAAATTACTATTGCGCTAAAGAAAGTTTGTTGAAAAATGTCATATTCTAAATCACATCACAAATTGATCTATAACCATGTCAAATGACCAGTCCTGCCCTATAGGTTTTTTGCACGCCCATTTTTTCCAAGTTTATCCTTTATTGGATGGACTTTATTTTATTAGATGTACCTTTTCTTGGATTAGGCACCTGACTCAGAGTTGTTTGTTTTTTTTGTTTGTTACAAAAGCCAACCAATATTATTGGTCATGCTGTGTAACAAAAAAGTAAATTCGGCAATACTTTGGTTGCATTATTTTTCATGCCTTGAAGAGCTATTTTCAGAAACATTTTCAATTCCACAAATTCATGTTTGTAACAAAAGCTTATTATTTTTTTAAAAAGGGTCGGTACCAGATCGGATCGGATAGGCAAGGCATTAAAAAGAAATCAAATCACAAGCCAAATAATGTGGATCGGGACATCCTTACTTGATAGCAAGTAGAAATTCAACTGCCAGACACAAAGGCTGAACAAAATACACATTGTTTCCACAGATATTGCACATGAAATGTCTTCATTCTATGCAATGAAAGCAGCCCTTAGAGGAACTATGGATCAATGACATCACTCTTGTACTGTATACTTAAAAGCAGCAATGTGATAATTTGGCCTTAAAAAGCCTTGTTTGTAATCATTACTAAATGTCTCATGATCAAGTAATTTAAGTCTCTGATAATATTAGTGGACCAACCTGGACACCTTTCGTGTTATGATAGCGCTTGTGTCAATGCTAATGTTGCTGACTTGTGTGTACTGCTCTGTACAAACGTTGCTACACACAAAAACGCTAACAAGTTGCTTTATCAGAGAGTACAGTATCTGAAAAATGAGTACAGACGGCGGTTGATGGATTGTGTCAAAGTTGTGAAATGTCCGGAGGTTATATCCCTTCTCTCCCGTACTTCGTTATTTTCAGTAAATGCGTATTTGGTAGTGCAGTCGGTGTTAAAAGTCAAAAATAATTTTTTTTCAACAGTCGCCATATTTGCTTAAATATGAGCCCTCTTCTTAATTTTTTTTCGACAGTCGCCATATTTGCTTAAATATGAGCCCTCTTCTTCTACTGCTGAGTCATTGTGATGACACCCCTGCCGAGTGGAGGATGTAGTGCATGAACAGGCATTTCTCTAGTTTAACTCAATGGTTTATATTATTTGAGTGATGTTTGGAGGGTCAAATGAAAAGCTCTGGCGGACCAAATGCGGCACACAGGCCGCCTATTAAAGACCACTGCTGTAGAGCGTTTTATTGCTTTAATGTTTTACATTTTATTAATGGTTGTATGAGGGGCATCTGCAACCCTCCCTTAAATCTTCACTGTTGTTACAGAGATTGTTTTATTAAGGTATAAATATTGCAGTGGTTAACTTTTATACTTGCTTTGCTATCAAGAATGTTAAACCATTACTTGCCATGCACACGAGTCAGACAGTTTGACCCTGGAACTAATACAGTTTTCTATTTCCATCACTTTTAAATGGGAAAGTTTGTTTTGAAAGCCAAACAGTTCAGTTAAACCTTAAAGGTTCTTCCATCACAGCATATTTTACCACCAATGATTTGTAAATTACACATCTTGCTAAATGAGGATTCATGGGGCTTAAAAAATAGCAGCCTTGACTGGAAATTTATACAAAAATGCCAAGAACAAAAGCTGGGAATAACTGAGCCTCGATATGTTTTTCTTTGTCTGATGTGTTTGCAATCTACATATCAAAGCACTCTTTGCGTGACAAACCCCAAATGCCCCCCAAACTCATTGCTGCCACAGTATGCTGGGACAATATGCTTCCATTCATGCAGCTAGGCCTTTGTAACCCATATGGCATGGCTGACTGACACAGCAAAAACATAAACAGTATGAAAGCAGCCACTTTGTGTGAATGTTGTTTTCTTTTGTTTTGATAAATGTCCTTGGTTAGACATAACAGAACAAATGTGTCATGAAGATGGTGGTCTCTAAAAAGAAAAACTATTTGTGATATAAAAGTTAGGCAAACGTGATCTCATTCAAAGCAAGCCGCAGATTACAATTTAACCACCAGAGACATAAAAAATATGGGAGGGAGGTTTTTTATTTGATTTGCATCAAACACAACTTTGTGTACAACTGCTCATCTCTGCTCTTTTCTGCTGTTATCCATCACCAAACCATATGTCCAATCCCACCTGCCATTCCTTCCTGGAGTTCACATAACAGGCGTGAGAGAGAAAGCAGCATCAACATGTGCTTACAGATGGCCTCTACAAGCAAACTTGTGGTTTTGTCATCAGTGTCAGATGACACAGACTACAGTCCTACTCTGCAACCTCGCACGCATGGAGCAACTACACATGTGTAGAATACATACAGTGTGCAGCGGGTAGGTTCACCTACACACTGCATAAATAACACTTACAACACCCTCTAGAATAAAACATGAAGTGTGATCAACCCTAGTGGCACAGCAAGGATTGAAAGCGACTTAAGGATAAGCTATGTCATTTTTGAAGCGGGGGATTCTGAGCCAAGGACGAACATTTAGGGATCTTAAAAGTGTGCGCGTGTGCGTTTACCAAATAAGGGCTTAAGATTTTTTTTTAATGTGTGTGGATTTGGGGAAGAATTAGATGGCAGTTTATGTGTGTGAATGAGGGATTTTAATGTACTGTGCCTTGTCTCTGTGTTACGACAAGGGTTATAGAAAGACTGCGCAGGTCTCTCACAGTGCGTGTGAAGGCTTCTGGAAAAGACTTGGAGCTATTGGGCAGGAGGTATGTGAGGCATGCACAGAGGATGCACCCTCGTTTCGTTGACGAGGGAAATAAACTTTAAATCCACAGAGAAAGGGGGTGGAACTTTGAGAAGAAAGGATTCAGAGCTTAAACCCACTGACCCTCTAAGAAGTAAGCATAAGATGGAGAAAGCAAATAATGTGTCTCAGTGGAGTCAGTGTCAAACAAACGCTATAAAGTCTTGAAATGATTAACTGTATTTTCAGCACCACTTTCTTTCTGAAATGAAACAATGTTATAAACAGTACCCGACTTGGAACATACGTACTCGCATGTACTTGAAGGCAGCATCCCTGGCAGTAGAGCAGGGGGGAGGTGCCATCTTCCTGCAGCAGAGGGTTGGTGGGAGTTGGAGGACAGTTTTGCTCACGAAAAGAAAAACAGATCTCCGGTATCAGGGGCTTGGTTTTCCTTGGACCCAGGTAACAATGTGCAGGGCCTTTGTTAGGAGACAAGGACTCTGACGTGTCCTCTGCTGTATTGGGCCTACTGTCCTCTGCTTTGTCTTCCCCCTTGAAGAGGAAATTAAATTGTGATTTTCTGGTTTTCCACAGAAGGGAGTAGTGAATGAAAAAAATGATTACCCTCCATCATTGCAATAAAATGTTATTTTAGCAGGTGCCAAATAATGGTAATGGTTCTTCAATGAAATAATTACAAGAGCTAAACAATGTGATGATCATCACTGATGAAAAAATATAATTCGCTGTCCATTTGATTTGTGGCTTATTATCTGGAAATCTCATAATGCATTAATTTAGCATCAATATAAAGACTGTACAAAGAACCCATTTAAAATCGGTATGATTCCTCTAAGTAAGCCATCTTGGTTAGTGAAGCCTCACTGTGTAGAGAGCTGATGAACTACATTAACATTAACTACAGCTTAGTTTCAGCTTAAACAGTAAATACAATATCTTTTTTAAATCCGTTCCCTAACTTCACGTTCGGCCCTGCATCAGTTATTGTTGTATCGCCAGTTGTCAAAAGTACAATGTTGTAAGCTTTTCTCTGATTTGTTTATGATTTCATTTTTACAAATGAATTGTTGGATTCTTTATCATTTGTTTTTATATATCCCATATCTTCTTAAAAAGTAGGCTATGCTCCAATTGACGCCATGCCTCAATAAATCACCAGGTACATTGTCCACTTGATCCAATATTCACATTTCCCTGAATTTAGACTACAGTATAAAGACTTAATCTATTCTATTAATGCTTAGCCTCAAATAAAAGCCTCCAAATAAAAACCTCCAAATTAAAAAATTATATATCCATTTATAAGATTATTAGCAATCATTTTAAAAATACATGTTTAGAGATAAAGACCTCCTCTATGATAAACACCTTATCACAACAACAAAAGAACACCATGCCATTATTTAAGCACATATGCTATGTAATGCATACGTTATGGCAATTCAGGAACTATCCATTCATCCATCCATCCATCCATTTTCGATGTCGCTTATCCTCATTGGGTCGCGGGTATGCTGGAGGCGAGAGGTGAGGTACAACCTGGACTGGTCGCCAGCCAATCGTAGGGCACATAGAGATATACATTTTGGAATGAAACCCAGACATGGGGAGAACATGCATCATGCAAACTCCACACAGAGATTCGAACCTTTCTCAATCTTGGTGTGGCCAACATGCAAACCACTAGGCCACCGTGCGGCCCCAATTCAGGAACTGGCAGGAACCAAATATTAGGTTTAGGTCACAAAGTGAAAAGATTTAAGTAAACCTGCAGTACTGCATTATAACCTTTACAATTTTTATTCTAATAAGCAGTGTATTAGATACCTATGAATGTCATTTTTACAATGTCCATGCATGCTTCAGTGCCGACTAAAGGTTATATCCAACTTACTGTGCCAAATAAATCCTGTCTGTAAGGGGCTTTAGAGGTAAAACTATTAAGTCAGACACAAAGTGATGTGTCTGTGTGTATTGATTTCTCTATTATCAGCTAAGTGACTAAAGCTGACTAAAGCACACCAGCTATATTTAAGATGTGTTACTGCATGGTGGCCATCTTGCAATCAATTCACACATTAACGGATACACACAAGGTCATATTTTTAGGCAGACCTCCAGCTCACCTGATAGTAGGGCATGAAGAGTGTGCATACAGCACAATGTGGCTGCACGGTGGCAGCGTGGGCGTTGTACTCCCTCTCGTCTGTGAAGCAACTCTTCCTGTTCTGCCACAGGTAGATCAGCGGCTTTGCCCACGCCTCCATCTCTGGCTCCTCCTCTTCCTCCTCGAGGCTTGCTTCAGGGGGCTCTAGGTGTGGGCATAATAACATCAACATCATCATGCTGCGGCTATTTATTCAGTTTGAGCGTGTGAGTTTGTATAAAAACAACTTGCTGCTAAATCGCATCTAATCCATCACAGGAGATGACAAATCTTGTCAGTGCAATGGCAAACATTTACAGAAAAAGACAAAATAGCCTAAAACGATAGCGAGCTTGTCACTGTCGTCATAAAAAAAGCTTCTCAGTCATGGTGATTTCATGGTTAAAAAAGTGAAGATGGTGGCTGAGTGATTGATCCTTCAACACTAATGTGGAGATGAAGGATGTGATTGTGCGCCTCCACACTCGATCATCTAAGGCCCTCCGGCTTGTAAACCATAAAAACAAATGGAGTATCTATCACTATGGTATTTTATTATAATGGCCAGAGAGGTAAATCTTTTTCACTTAATGTGCACATTGACGTCAAAAGAATCATTTGGGGGGAACATAAAACGTGAAAAATGAGAAGCAGTGAGCAGTGAAATGGTTCAGCGGTTGTAAAAAGCAACACAAATGCTACCTGACATTGCTTTGGTTTCTTGTTCTGTATATTTTGACAAAGTCACTTTAGTTCAATACACAACTCATGTAATTTTCTTCATAGCCTCACTACCTAAACAGAGAAAATGGCGTGTGCTATTATGTCTGTGATGTTGAATAATGATTTCTGGTCATCAAATCCAACTTGTCTTCCGGTTCACTGTCACACATGAAAGAAAGGCAAATGATCATGGTTTCGGGCTTGGTGCTACCCGCTATGCAACACAAACCATACTTTATTTTGTTTTTATGCTGAATGAGAATAGCCCTTGGCTTGCATGTCACTGTTTGTCTCTCGTAAATGCTAAACCCCAACAGTATCTCTTGATGAACTGTGATTGAGTGAGTGTGTGAGTGTGTACTGACCATCATCACTGGCAGCCTGGTGTTTCACCGCAGTGGGTACAGCCCTGGCAGTAGGTTTCCTGAGTGGGAGACGCCAGCTCTTAGTGGGCCTCTTTACAGACAGAGCAGGGTACTGACATGAACAGGAAGGTAGATGAGTGCAAATGCATACTTTGTATAGGAGGACTTGAAGACGACACTTTGATAGAACACTCACAGCACAAACCTCCCCTGGTTCCAAGCTTGAGTAATCACACTCAAAGCTACTTGGATCACTTTGCTCCTCATCAGACGAGTCACTGTTGCTTTCCCCGTTGGCACTACTTGGGTTCTCGTCCCCTTCAATGTCTGACTCCCCTTCCTCCATATGAGAAACCCCATCCCGTTCTCCCTCCATGAGCAGAGGTGAAACAACACCATCAGAGGACACAATGTCACCTGTCTGCACCCGTCGTCCCACTTCACTGCTTGGAAAATCTTCACCAAACTCCACATCCTCAGCAGCACCGACTGAAGCTAGTGAAGTGGGCTTTAGCTGAGCCCAGGTGAGAGGTCCACCATCCCCCTTTTGGCTCTCATGAAGGTCTTCACCTGGGTCGTCCAGATGTGTGACCTTTTTGCACTGGGATTCGGCCCACAAAGTGTAAGGTATGGGGACATGGGTGAAGACGGAAGGTTGATCTGAATGGAGACTTTGGGTGAGAACAGCAGGATTCTGTGAGTTGAAGTTATTCCAAATGCTGCTGGGGTCATCTTTGAGCTCTGTGTGTGGGCTAGGGGGTGTACAGTAAGAAGGACAGTCGGGTTGTTGTAATTCAGAGCGATTGTGCTGTGGACGCGATGGGTTATTTGACATATCAGTCAAAAGAGGGCCAACACTGCTTTGGCTGGATGCAATTTCAGCTTGCACTGGCTTGTGATCATTAGTTGCTACCTCCGTTAAAATGGAATGCTGCTCTATTTGGGGTTCAACGCTCTGAGCTAGCTGATAAGAGGTGCCAATTTCTCCAAAATTCACCACCGTGTGCTTTTTTGCATCAGTTTGTGACATGAACTGACTTTCACTGACACCACCAGTTGTTTTGAGGGTGTCATTGCTACATAGATTACTTTCAAACCTTGAAACTGCTATGCTTTCTAATCTGCCTGCAGAGTCGGAATGCCAGTTGTTGGTATGTTCTTTACAATTCCGTGAAACAGTTTCTTCCTGCTGGGCTTCATGGGAGGAAGGACAGCCTTCTGATGTCTCCCGCTGCAGCACAGGTGCAAACCGGTGGGTGCACGTGCTTGATTTTGCGACATCAGGTAGCCCGTCGTCAGCTGGTGTGAGGGAGGGCATCTCTTGGGTCAATATTGGCGGTAGAGGGCTGATACCAAACGTATCTGCTGGCTCTGGAGTGAGGTGGGGCATTTCCACTGCACTCCTTTGTAGCAATGGAGGACAAACGTCCTCCTCTGTGTTTTCTAACACACAGTCCTGTCCTAAAGAGGAGGAAAAGACATGTGATGCAGAAGTGTCTGCCTCTACTAGTTTAGGGTCTACTTCTGTAGTGCATTGCGGATGGATATGTTTTTGGCCAAAGGTGTGTGATTTTTCTGACGCTTTGTCAATGCTGCTGTTAGTGTTTGGTTCTAGGCTACTTAAGGGGTTTGATATCTGAACATCAGACTCAAGGGGACACAAGCCCATTCCTGTTTCAGTGGAGGTACTTGAGGAGGTGAGTTCAGTGTTCTCCAGGGGAGGGTCCCTAGTAGAACGGTCCTGAGAAATTAAGAGGTCTTGAGGTTCAGGAGGGCAACATGTCGACTTGTTAATTCCTTTGGGAATTTGAGTTGGCTCTGACCAATCTCCAAGTCCTTCAAGAGACCTATCCTCCGAACTTGAGAGGTGTTGAGTGTCACTGTCTGTGTCAGTCTCTGCCTTCAAGTCCTGTTTTGCTGAGGAAGTAGGGCTGGACTGAGCTTTTTGGGGGTCCATAGTAGAAAAGCCCAAACTGTTGCTCTCTACTCTGTTTACCTTGACGACACACATCTGCCTGCAGCGACCTGTGGATGGAACAGGTTGAATAAAATTCAAATATATCAAACTAAAACATATTGTGGTATAAAGAGTTGGTGTTTTACCAGGAAGCTGAAAAGAGTTGTGGCAGTGTTTTGTCTTCCTTCCTCCATTTTTCTCATCCTCCTCCTCTGACTTTTCTGACAGGCAAGCTGTTTCTTCGACAGACCGTCGCAGTTTGGGCCCAGGTGGACCACAAAGGCCTTTCCTCTTGCTGCTGCACAAAGAACTGTCATCCAGGGCAACGGGCTCCTCTGTAGTTCGCAGTCGCTTTGAACGCATTCGAAAGTGGCAGCTGCTGTATGAGAAATGAAAACAATAAAACATGACAATTCAACTCAGGGTCCAATCATTCATTTAAATGAATACAAACCCCAAAATTGTCCGCTGCAATCTAACAAAATAACAAACAAATACGAGAATAGGACAATACCTTTTATTGGAGGATTTTGTCCTGCAGCGCCTCTGCAACCAACTCTGCAGCTCAGGTGTTGTACTGGGAGTGGCTCGTGTGTGGTCAATGGCTGTTGAATCTTTGCCCAGCATCCAGCTGGCATAGCGGTCTGGCTGAAAACGCTTTACAAATGGCTCCATGGATATTTTGACCATATCCTTACTGCAAGTACACTTGAACGGGAAAAACAGGGACTTTGACTGAAGTGATGTAAAACTAGCATATTTATTTAAATAAATATATATTAAATAAATTGTCAGGTGCATAAAAACACCATATAGCCAATAGACACCTAGTACTCTCTGCAGCTGAGTAAATAATCACTTCCAGCTATTATAAGCGGAAATAATAATTTTGAAACATGAATCATAAAAACTTCAAAACCGTTGATTGATACCTGTGTAGCATTTTTGCCATAGTCTATCCAGCGTACAGTTGCAAAGTTTGTCGACTCAGCACAGTTGAAACCATGATTGAAGCCAGCGTGGTAGCCATAAGGGAAGGTGACCATGAATTCTCCAGCCTCCTGCGTAATCTGAAGGTTTGAGAAACAGGGATATAAGAAAACACTGCTCTGTGTCTTTTTAATGACAAATGAAAGAAAAGAAATGCATGACGGAAAATAAGACATTGCTGCATTCTGTCAAAATAGGCGTGGCTCGTGTCAGTGGGATGGAAAGCTGTTTTCTTAAAGTTCATAAATAATACAAATTTAAATGGCAAGAAGAGGAGCACAGAGTATTTTTGTTTCAACAAAGGAGGTGAAGGGCCCACCTTATCAAAAGGAATGCCATACTTCTTCAGCACAGAGGGAGAGATTAGAGTCATCTTGTGACGGAGAAAAGCCTCACATCCCTTGAAGCTATTAGGAAAGAAACCTGATAAAACACACACAACAATTAAAAGGACAATTTCAAAAAAGAATGCATTACCACTTAAAATATAAAAAAGACAAGTGGGTTACATCACAGTAGGTAACTATCACTATCACAGTAGTAGTAGCATTCAAATTAGTATTTTTCTTTCTTTTACGTACATATTAAAACTGTTCTTCAATATTTACTTTCCCTACTTAATTTATAAAGACCATACATTTGAAATGACAATTTACCAGTAGCTAAGCGTTCCAGTCTTTTCCCATGCTCTGGGGGAATGGCATACCTGTTAGGCAAAAGAGAGACGTTAAGCCACTGTTAAATCACTTTTACTGGACAGCCATTATTACTTGTATACCTTACGTGTGGCTCAGGCAGCTAACCCAAGACTGCCATCTAGTGGAAGGTACAGTAAATGAATACATGCAGTAACAATTGCCTCGCTTTATCCTGCTTTTTTTTGGTTGGAAAAAAAATCCCTTAATGTATAAAGTCACACCCGTTTTAGATGTGTGGGATATCCATCATCATATCCCTTGTCAGCTTAACAGAACAGTGAGTGACAGGTTAGAAGCTGAGGTGACCTCAGTAAATGCACCATGCAGAGATGGTGTAAACTGTAAAGGATTCTGCACTGGTGAGAGCGTATATCTTTAAGCTGCTTCCATCCAGGGATGATGCACTGTACCTCCCTCTGTGTGTGTGTGTGTGTGTGTGTGTGTATCACTGTCTGGCTGTGACACTGATCCCTGCAGGGTTGGAGAGCCTACCCTGCTCTAATGAGAAGAACTTCCTCCCAGGCACAGACTGAGAGAAATGGAGCAACAATGCTGACAAAGAAAAACTTATTTTTCCTCAACCACCTGCAATCCTGTTATTTCACTTAATCATTTGAAACTTTGCTTCTTTAAACCCTGCTTCTCCTATTAATCATACACCTATGCACTCTGCTCCCTCTGAACTTGAGGATACATCATCAGTTGAAAAAATGTAATACCTGACTGACTTGTTATTATTATATAAAAGCAACTTTAGGCACACCTGAAAGTCTAATAAAATAGTTTCAACTGTATAGCCGTGCAATAATTGTACAGTATAAACCAATGAGTCGGGAAAAGCTACTACCCCACAGTATTTGGATGACTAACACTCCAACAAATGCCTCTATTCAATTGATCACTAGGTCACCTATAGTTACCTTGTGCTGGGTCAACAAAAGCAAATAACCTCCAGGATCTGTAATTAGCGCTGGGGTCTGTAGGCAACCTCCTGATGTTTTTTTTCTCCCATCAAGTCCTGGAAGGAGCTACATTTGAAGTATCACGAGTTATCGGCATCCAGCAGCTTTATCTACCTCCGCAGGTGCTTTAAAATGCTGGTTGTGCTACTCAGCTGTTGGTGTGAAACTCGTGCATCTTACACACAACGTACTGTTATTTACAGTATAATGATCTGATTAGCAATATTATTGCTGCCTGAGCAGTTTGCTTCTTACCGCTATTACAAAATCAATTATGTGCTGTTGTGTTGTGCAGTAAACTTAATAAATGACCATGTGTTCAAAAAGCACTACAGTTTGTTTTCCTTTTCAGTTTCTTATACACTCCGAGTCATTATTAAAGTTTTAAAAAATAAAAAATATATACAGGTGGTCCTTGTTTTTCAATGTTCTGTGTTGCGATGTTTCGGGGTTACGAATGTACTGCCATAATTTATTAATACTGTTCAAAAAGAAAAAGAGAATGAGTTCTGTGTGCACAGCGGAAGAATACATACGCAGAGTAATACATAGGCGGAGTGTAGGCCTGTCATGATACTCAGTAAATCAATTAACCACATGATAAATAAAAAGTAACTTGATAATTGTGCCAGCCTCAATATATTGACATATGCACTCCTCTCTATCTGCCAAACAGGCTGAATGACAAGAGGGTTTACTCTGACCATCTATCTCAACACCTGGGCGCGTTGGTTCTATAGCGGAATAAACAGAATGGATGAACCCTCCGGTCAGTCATTCAGTCTCTTTGTCCCAGTGAATGGAGGCGGGGCTGCTGGCGAGTGCACACACAGTGGTGCAAGTGAGGCGTAAAGCCGCGTTGACACTTCCACGCATTTTGCCTTTGCATTGTCCCGTAATTTGCCGGGGCAATGCGTGTCATTTATTTATGTATTTATGGCACACCTGAAAAGCGTGAAGACCAGTTTCCAAACAGTTTGCATTCTGTTTACAAAATTTGTGACCGAAAATGGTGCGCATTGGCACAAAAAGACGATGCGGCCGCATGACTTATTTACACCTTGTCAAGTATTTACATCCACTGCACAACGCGCATTGTTGCAGCATGGGTATGCATCGTCACCGCCACTTCCCGTATGCGTGCAGCAGTCCTGGCAATATTTGGTCCCACTGTGTATCCTGTGTGACACCACGCAACAGCAGGCATGACCTCTATAGCTTCATTAATTTGCGTTCCTGTTAAGGAATAGTACCCAATGTTCAGTATTTACTGAAGTGCGAAGCCGCACGGTGGTCAAGTGGTTAGCATGTTAGCCACACATTCACAGTCTGGAGATCGGGAAGACCTGGGTTCGAATCTCCTTTGGGCATTTTCTGTGTGGAGTTTGCATGTTCTCCCTGTGCGTGCGTGGGTTTTCTCCGGGTACTTCGGTTTCCACCCACATTCCAAAAACATGCATGTTAGGTTAATTGGCGACTCTAAATTGTCCATAGGTATGAATGTGAGTGTGAATGGTTGTTTGTCTATATGTGCCCTGCAATTGGCTGGCGAACAGTCCAGGGTGTACCCCGCCTGTCGCCCGAAGTCGGGCGGTATGCTGGGGGTATGCTGGAGCCTATCCAGCATACCCCCGTGACCCTAATGAGGAGAAGCTGTACAGAAAATGGATGGATGGAGACTTGATCCTCCGTTTTATTTATTGTTTTTATTGTTGTGAGTGGCTTTTATTGGAGTGGGTTTTATTTCCGTCTATTTTTTGTGCAATTTCAAGTGCAATTTCTGCTAAAAGAGACAGAGTCCATTGTATTTTCATTGGGGGGTTTTGTCTGTTTAATTTATTATGTTGTTTGTTTCATTTATTTTATTTAAAAGCTCTTGACATTCCAATTGCAGTGTTAAACACTCTTGAGAAATTAAAGTTTATTGCTTTTGATATCGTGTACCCGCATTATTATGCAATATATTATCACTACATTATTTTAAAAATTGTTTAAAATAATGTTGACAATAATATCGTTTAGCTGCAATAATTTTTAAGACAATTATCGTCCAGCAAAATTTGTTATCGTGACAGGCCTAGTGGAGTGATATGCAGTCGCGCTCGCTACACTGAGGAAGGACAACTTCACTTTTGTTCTTTTTAGGTAACTTTTTAACTTTAACTTCCATTATGTCTCCCAAGCGTGAGGAAGACTCTTCTGGGGGCAGCAAACCAAAGAAAAGGAAAGTGGAAAGTGAAGTGACATTAGGCATTGTAAAATGCTCAGTGTAGAGGTGGAGATATCAACATTGGTTGCATGCCCGGTCCAAGCCCCTAAAACGCAGCGAGCGTCATCAACGACAAAGACGGTATTCTTGAACATACAGTATGAAAGGTTCTTCTAATCATTATTACTTCCTCCTCCCAGTAAGCCTGTGTATCCCTATCTTGGAAAGCCCTTTTGAGGGTGCAAGAAAACCACAGGAATTAAAGTAAGCTGTGTTCTTTTTTTTGTTTTGTTTTACTGTTTTGTTTAATTCTTAGATTGAATCTTTTTATTACTTAGGCGTTAACTTATCTATAAGTTCCGACTTACCGTACACTAAGACTCAATTTACATCAAAGTGGTAGGAACAGAACTCGTTCATAGATCGAAGACCAGCTTTATAATGAGTTTTCACATTTAAAGTTTACAAACTAATCACCATCTTTTAATTAACACTTCATCCTCTTTGCGGTTCAGGTAACTAGTGCATTTAAGGTACATTAAAATAATGACTTCAGCTGAACTGATGAATAAAGCGCAATGCCACTCCACAACCAATGTAATTTCACCAGTTTTCCTTGATCCACTGGTCTTACAAACAGAAATGTGATACAACAGCAGCAATCTGATCAATAGTTATAGTGTTTATCAAAACTACAATGGCTAGCCTCTTTATTTTGACTAACAAATCTCTTTGAATGCAATGACCTTAGTTTATTTATTTCTATTATGTACCCCGAATTGTAATCCAAGTCCAATAATTGCCTTGACTGGTCAATAATGAAAACAAGCACTGTGGCTTGCCCTGGGCTAAGTCCTTATGTGAGAGTATTTAAGTGGGGAACACTTTGTTGTTATGCTCACTTTGTTGGAAAAGGGTTGTTGGTAAAGTATATTTGTGGTATTTCTGCCGAGGGGGTTGTAAAAAAAAAAAAAATTTTAAATTGTCCATCCACTGCACATAAACAGCGATACTAACCAGGATTTTGGCTCGCCAAAGTGAAGGTAGTTGATGCTGTAGAGGTCCATATCCTCCGTGTGCCAGGAGAAGGTGGTTTTCCACATGCCAAAGTACAGATATGGAGTGTTGACACCTTGGATCGACACACCACAGTCCTCTTCAATGACATCCAAGATCGAGTTCAGGTGGCCAATGTTCCATTCCTCCACATCCTAAATGTTGAAACATAGGGAGATTGGCATTGGAAATGGAATGCAATAAAAATGTTGCCTACTACAATAATGCCTCATGCTGCATAGGTCACACAATTGGCAATGCAAACAAAATACTTGGGAACGATATGCTCCCTAAAATAGGACGAAACATCAGAGTTCGAACTGCTGCATTAAGCAAGACACAGAGCAGGCATTGGCAAGGAGCAATAAAGATGCAGCATTTTAAACTGAACAAGGCATCAGATGAGAAGAAATTGCACCAAGAAAAAAAAACAATATGATAATTAAAAAGAAGCTTACCTCATCGTAGAGGCTGCCGCCAACATCAGCACCATATATGGGTGAAACAAATGTGAGGTTCTTCCAGTATTTACGCTCCAGATCTTCGTAATTTAAGTAGCGAGGTGTGCAGTACCTGTGCAGTTAAAAGAATACACCTTCATGAATCTGGACCTGGCCCCTGGATAGTTAATGACTGATGTCAGTGTTTGGGGGGGCTTGTTATGGCCGCGGAGCTCTAAGCAGCCGCTTAAGTCATATACTGTATAGCAGCGATCCACAACTTTTCTCATCGACCCAAGGGCAGGTGGGGAGTACAAAAATACATATATATACATACATATACACACACACACATATACATATACATATATATACACACACACACACAACCATATTTACTGTATATATATATATATATATATATATATATATATATATATATATATATATATATATATATATATATATACTGTACATATATATACATACATACATACATACATACATACATACATACATACATATACACACCTGATCAAAATCTTAAGACCAGATGAAAAACTACTAGAATTTGCATTTTGCACATTTGGATCTTAATGAGGTTTTAAGTACAGTTACAATATGCAAAAACAAGAAGGGGGAGTGAGACAAAAAGCACTTTGCAAAAGTCATCCATCCCCAAATGTTCTCTATGGGATTTAAATGAGGGGAACATGCAGGATGGTCCAAAAGAGTGATGTTATTCTCCCTGAAGAAGTCCTTGGTCTAAACAGGCAGTTTTGTGGCGTCGAAGGAGAGGAGGTCTTTGAATACCTTTTTTGTTTTTTAAACCCTTTTCCCGCAGATGCCGTCTGATGGTTACTGTGCTGCCGTCGGCACCAGTAAGGGCCTTAATGTGAGTCGAAGACCGCCTTGTGTCTTGATGGACAGCCAATCGAATCCTCCGGCTCAGCACAGGTGTGATTTTTTTGGTCTACCACTTGGCTTTTTTGTTCTATAATGCTCAGGATCTTTTCAAAAAACTTAAACAAAAAACTGATTTACTGCACCCAACCTCAGCAGCAATGGCACGCTGCGAGAGGCCTTGCTGATGCAGCTTGACAATCCGTCAACGTTCAAAAAGAGAAAGCTTCTCAGTTTTAGGCATCAGGAGGGCATGACAGTGTGAATGCCTGACAGAAAATGACAATTTGGAGCAGATTTAGGCTTTTATAGCCTGTGGTCTTAAACTTTTGATCAGGGGATAAACAGTCTATTTCAGTTTAATTGTTGTTTTCGAAAAATTACTTTTTCAAAATGGAGGAAAAGGCTTCTTGAGACGTCATCTGTACTTCTGTGTAGAAGGTGTCGGACGTTTCGCTCCTCATCCGAAGAGCTTCGTCAGCAAACTAATAAGTGCTGGTAGCTTAGGCCTTAAATACAGTAAGAGTGGGCGGAATTGGTGTGCCAACACCCTCCTCCTATTGGTTCGTTACACTAAGCCTGCATTCCTCATCTTTACAGTGGTATAATCCTATCCTGTTATTCACACCTACGATAAAAGGGAAGTGTCGCTCCCTGAATTGGGTATGAACGACTCTGATACTGGCTTGTTAGCATCTATTGTTCTGGCTCGGCCCTGCCTTCACCTCATTTGCAAGACTAAGAGCTGTGGGTTTTGGTCTCAGTAACCTGCTGAACACAGGGTCCAAATTGAACCTCAAACCACCATTCCGATTCAATGATGGGTTCTGTTGTTTGACAAAAATAGCTTCCTTTACTCCTCTTTCAAACCATCTGTTTTCTTTGGCCAAAATCTTTACCTCGCTGTCCTGAAAAGAGTGATTGGTAGCTTTCAGGTGTAGATGTACTGCTGATTGAGGACCACTAGCATTGTCCCTGCGATGTTGATAAAGCCTTTTTTGGAGCATTTGCTTAGTTTCCCCAATGTAGTGCTCTTTGCATTCCTCATCTTTACAGTGGATGGAATAGACCACATTGCTCTGTTTCTGGTTTGGAGCCTTGTCTTTAGGATGCACTAATTTTTGTCTCAGGGTATTTACTGGTTTGAAATAGGTAGGAATTTTGTGTTGCCATAAGATCCTCTGGAGTTTTTCGGAGACCCCCGCTACATAAGGGACTACCACTCCTCTCCTTTTAGCTTCTGTGGGCTTTTGGGTTTCTTTCCCTACTCTCTTCTTTTGACATTTGTTAAAAGCCCACCGTGGGTACCCACAGGTTGAGAGCGCTCTCTGGACATGTTGTGTCTCCTTTTTCTTTCCCTCAGCACTAGTTGGTATTTGTTCCGCTCTATGTTGGAGGGTCCTAATAACCCCTAGTTTATGTTGTAGTGGATGGTTTGATTCAAAAAGCAGGTATTGGTCAGTGTGTGTGGCCTTTCTAAAGACCTCTGTAAGTAGCTGTCTGTCCTTTCCTATAATTACCTTGCAGTCTAAGAAGGCTAGTTGGTTTTCTTTAGTGTCCTCGCGAGTAAATTTGATATTGGTGTCCACCGCATTGATGTGATCTGTGAAAGACTGAATTTCTTGTTTTTTGATTATGACAAAGGTGTCATCCACGTATCTAAACCAGTGCCTTGGTTTTGTCCCTGAGAAGGATGTGAGAGCCTGTTTCTCCATCTCTTCCATGTACAGATTCGCCACTATGGGTGAGACTGGTGAGCCCATAGCACAACCATGAATTTGTCTGTAGAATTTCCCTCTAAACTGAAAATATGTGGTGTTAAGGCAAATTTCCAGTAATTGGCAGATGTGGTCAGCACTAAGTTTTGTTCTCCGATGCAGAGTTGAGTCCTCGAGCAGTCTCTTCCTCACCACCGAGACTGCTGCTGAGGTGGGGACAGATGTGAAAAGTGAAGTCACATCATAAGACACCAAAGTTTCCTCTGGCTCCAATCTGAGGTCTTTGATGCTCGCCACAAACCCTTTTGTGTTCTCTATATGATGATCAGTGTTGCCTACCAATGGGGATAAGACTGTTTTTACATATTTCGCTACATTGTACGTGGTAGAGTCAATGCTACAGACAATGGGTCTGAGGGGAAACCCTTCCTTGTGGATTTTTGGAAGGCCATAGATACATGGTGTAGCCTCCCCAGGGTATAACCTATGATACATCTGTCTGTCAATTAGTTCTTCCTTCTCTAACTTTTGGAGACAGTGTATGATTTCTTTCTTATACCTGCTGGATGGGTCCCTTTTAAGTTGCTCATATGTGCTGGCATCACTAATTAGACTTGTTATTTTTTCTTCGTAGTCCAATGTGTTGAGAACCACTGTGCATCTGCCCTTATCAGCTGGTAAGATGGTGATGCTCTCATCTTTCTGCAGAGCCGCTAATGCTTTCCTCTCACCTAACGTGATATTGGACGGTGGTGGTTTGGCACTACTGAGAAGGGCCGATATTCTCAGACGAAGGTCCCCTGCCTCTGTTCTAGAAAGGTTATTGTTCCTGATGGCCGATTCAGCTGCTGTGATATAGTCTACTGTGGGTATCGTTTTAGGAGTCACTGAGAAGTTGAGACCCTTGGTTAATACTGCCTTCTCTGTCTCCGAGAGGCTTCTGTCTGACAGATTTTTGATCCAATTTTCTTTAGTATTGGTCTGATTCCCCCCATCCTTAGTGTTTACGACAAGCTGTGGTCGATTTTCCAATAGAAGTTTCTGGAATTTTCCTTTATGCCTTTCTTTGGTTTTGCTATGGTGCTTCATATAACCTGATTTGGTAAATTCACAAACCTCCTGATAGGTTTCGTGCGTAAGCTTGGTTTGCAATCTCTGATAGAAGGTTTCTACTTCAGACTGTTTATTTTTTATCTCTATGTTAAGTCTCCTAATTCTCAAATTCTGTATTTTTCTGATGTAGTTTTGTTGCATTTTCCTTGCCAAGTGTCCTTGCTCAAGGGACGCTTGCCTCATGCATTTGGGGATTAACCTACTCTGCCTGCATCTAAGATTGAATCTGAGGTGGTTCCTTAAATCTTTCTTTCAAAATGCTTTTTGCCTCACTTCCTCTTCTTGTTTTTGCATATTGTAGAGCTACTTAATACATCATTATGATGCAAATGTGCAAAATGCAAATTCTAGCCATATATATATATATATATATATATATATATATATATATATATATATATATACACATACACACACACACACACACACACACACACACACACACACACACATACAGTATACTCATGTATACATATACACACACACACACATATATATATATACAGTATATATATACACTGTACATACATATACATACATATATATATATACACTGTATATATATATATATATACACTGTATATATATATATATATATATATATATATATACATATATACACACACACACACACACACACACACACACACACACACACACACACACACACACAGGTATTACGGCTGTCAAATGATTACAAATTTTAATCAGATTTAATCAATTCATTCATTTTCAAATGATTAATCACCATGTCACACTTATATTGTATGTATGTATGTATATGTTACCTTATATTACCTTATCGTATTACCTTTTATAGTCCAATGTATTTTAAACTAGCAAAGAGTACATTTGGAACACAGGAAGTAAACAAATGTATTGCAACTTATGTGAAAAGGGTTGGGGGTACGATTAAATAAACTTTGCTTCTTCCTACTCCTTTTTGGACATGTGGAACTGTGAATTGTACGATGTGATTTATTCCAATGTAACTTGTATGCATGTTCAAAATAAATTAATTAAACCATTACCGTGACCATTACCATGTCTGAAATATGCCCATTTTTACTGTATTTTATTGAAAGAAAGATAAATGACGGGGCAGGATTATATACAGTATATTTGCATGTATTAACAGCGCCAGATTAACTTCAAAGACACCACGCCATTTACCGTAAGTTGAATTCACACGTTTTAAGTGAATTTTCTGGGATTTCCGAGCACACTTAAATGCAGAAAATTGTACTTCTGCATAAATAGTTACAAAGTGAGTGATAAGAATATCCACTTACTGATTTCCATTGCATTTCCCCATACATGCATAACAAAGGCATTGTTGTGATGTTCGCAGTGTGAGTGAACGCATCTCGTGGTCTGCCTCGTGACATTGAGGAAGTGTTGTTGTAATGAATTGACTAGAGACGTGTTAGTTTGGAGTTGGAGACACATATATGGTGTTGGAATTGTGCTGCTGTTGATGTGTTAAGGTGAGAATATTGTATAATGTTATAAAAGAGCGTCAGACACTGTGTGACTCTGTGGGGAGCTACAATGTACCACCGTCTGCCGTCATAATAGAGAGCCGTGGCTTGCCATGATGCGTGTGCATTAATTACACAAAAAAAGTTAAAATAATTAACTAAATATATTAGTTACTGCCGTTCATGCACTATTTTTGACAGCCCTAATACATATGCATACATGCATATAGATACATAAATAGGCCAACATACTATAGATATACACACCCGCCCAGTCGTCCCTTGCCACATCGTGATTCCAATTATAAATCACTAAATAAATCATGCAGTTTCATAGTTATATCACAGCCTATTATTAGTCAAAAACATGCATTTTGAAGCAAATGTTACATATTTTTTGCTTAAATTAATCATTTTTAAAGATAAAAATGGTTAAATTCGCTGAAATACAAAAACAAGGAATTCAGAAGTTTTTATTCATGTCTTAAATGGCTTATTTTCTCTGATAATATCTACTATATTGGGTAATACGAGTGTAAAGGTGACTATATGGGTGTTATTTAATGTATAGAAGGCTCTCATAATGTTAAAAACCATATTTAGAAGATTGCAAACAGCTTTACTATGGCATAACTACAAAAATGTTCCATTTATAAATAAGGAATCTTACTTTGCGGAAATTCACTTTTCACAATCGGGTGTGGAACCAATTAACCGCGATAAATGAGGGATATAATGTATTTTATTGGACGGACAATATTTCTCTTTATCTTCAGGAATGTAAACAACATATTTGTAATTACATTTTAAAATTTGTATTTTTTTAGTATTTATTTAGTTTATGTCAGTGTTGTTTTATGTTTTACATACTTTTTTTATTCTGCAGCCATTTGCCATAATTATTTTGATGTTTGATCTATTTGTTGATCTGGGTAAGTTGCCTGCCACACGTTTGATTGATGATAACAGTATGAACTTTTTCTAAACGTGTGGCTACCCCACCTAGTGGGGAAGTTGGAGAAATGCAGTTTCAACAATCAAAAATGTCTTATGCAGAAAAATAATTAACATTTTTAGCACTTATTGAGATACATTACTTCATACTGTGAGTACTTGTAAGATGTTGTCACTAGTATACAATTGTCTCTACTGTACTGTACTTACATGTCACTGTTAGCTAGTCGCCTGAACTCCTGCACGCTGAGTGGCTTCTTTTGAATATTGTACTGAGTGAAGAGCCCTGACTGGCCGGCCACCATCTGCTGGATGGGCGCGTCAATCATCAAGTCATCTATGTCGTCATAGGTACGGCGAGGCTTCCAGCCTTTTGGAGGAATCACCTGAGGGACAAAAGAGAGGAATAAGGCACTGCTGATTTTAGGAAAAGTCAAGATGCAGACAAAGTAAGGGATTCCTACCTTAGCCAGACCTGCACGGTGTGCGCCCTGAGATTCCATATAAACTAGGTACTTGTTGAAGTCCTTGAACTCCTCCATGGTAGGCCTGAAAGTCATGATCTTGCAGGTGGGGTTTGCAGGGGTGCACACCTCTGCTTCCGCCATCCTGTCGCCTCATCAGACAGAGCCTGTAAAAGAATAAGAAAAAGGAATCATTTGTATTTTGCATTCTTTTCTGAATGTAAAACTATAATTTTTTTTTTTTTTTAAATGTTTTTGTTCATATTTTTGTTTGTCTGGAACACATCCATTGGATTTACATTATTTCCCATGGGAAACATTGTTTCGGTTTTCGAATGTTTTGGCTTTCGTCTGACCTTTTGGAACAAATTTGTGAGCTATATAATCTGAAGCGAAGTATAAAAATGTTAAAACTTTAAGTGTAAACTTAATGTTAACACTTTAAGATACCTCAGAGTTATTGGCGTGAGTCTGGAACCTGATGCTAATTTCCTTATTATCTGCCAAACCCTATTAAACTGGCAGCCTAACTTTCCAGGTTTCACTGACGTTGCAAGATGTTGAGCCGTACTAAAGTGACTGAGTGACACCAAGTCATTCAAGTCCCCGAAGACAAATGCAAAAGACCTAAGGATAATGGGGTATAATGGGTATACGGTGTTCTCTCATTTATGGCGGGGGATATGTTCCCAAATAGGCCGCAATAAGTAAAATCCGCAAAGTAGCCAACTTTATTTTTTTTTTACAATTATTACATACATATGTTTTAAGGCTGTAAAACCCCTCACCGTACACTTTAAACACTTTTCTCAGACAGGCATTAACATTTTCTTACATTTTAATTTTATTGCTCAACCTACAAAATTGGACAAAAGAAATTAAGTGACTCACGCGTATTTCAGTCCTCTGAACGTGCCTCTTCGTCCTGGCGCCGCTCGCTGAAGCGTTTTTTTGTATCTTTGTTAAAACATGTTGTGGCTGTATCCCTGTCCTCCTGAAACCGAAGTTTCATTTACAGTATTCCGTAATGGCGCTCTACAGCCGCGTAAGGTCTACCTTTGTTCAGCATGTCCACAAGTCCAACTTTTTTGTGCGATGGTTAGCATCTTCCTCAGCTTTTTGGGTGCAGAATGTTTCATCGACATTGTGTGTTTTGTCGGGGAGAAAACAGAGTTTGCAGCTGTTTGCTAGCGATCAGACAACAGAAAACACAATGACAATGGGCGGGTTCTGCCTTAGCCAGTAAGGACACAGAACACAATGGACGGGTTCTCCCTTGGCCAATCAGGACGCAGAACACTGCTTGTTCATACACTGCAAAAAAATAAAGAACTAAAATTGCACCAAAAAAAACGCGAAAGGTGAACCGCAATGGAGCGAGGGAACACTAATCAGCTGAGGACTGCAGTGGGAATAGCTCGGCAGCTCAGCGCTAAACAGGGTAAGGATCTGTCCCATCATAGTGTCTTTACTTCTAGGGGCATTTAAACTGAAAGCCCACTCTTCAGTGACCAAACCTCTCACTCACAGAAAGAATCAAAAGGCAATGTTTGCTGAGAAGCATGTTGTGAAGAGAACTGGTCCAAATTTCACTTCAGTAATGAAAGCAAGTTGAATTTATTTGGGTCTGATTGAAACCATCATGCTCTGTAGCAGGAGCAGGGCCTCTTATACAGCTACATGGCAGAGTGAATGCAAATGTTCATCAGAAACTTTTCAACCATATGTGGTACACGATCAGCCAGCAATTTTCATGAAGGACAAAGCCCCCATCACACAGCATAACAGTAAAAGCCGTTCCTTGAAACTGAAAGCTATGACATAATGAAAGTGCCAGCCCGGAGTCCTGCTCTAAACCCAATAAAAAACCTCTGACAAATCCTTGATGACAAAGCTATGGCCAAGAAGCCCACTACAGTTACTAAACTGTGAAAGAGACTGGAAGAAGAGCGGACAAAAATCACACCAGTGCTATGTGAGAGACGAATAATGTCCTGTCACACTAGATGCGCTGAAATCACTCAAGGCAAATGCCTATAACCCTTTCCAACTCATAGTTTCATTTCATTGTCATAACCCTTACAAAATGTAGTTGATATTTTTCCTTGCTGCAGTTATTAAGGTCCTTGAGTTTCTGAAAAATATATTTTTTTGTTGAAATGCCTAAGTTATTTTGTAAAACACTGTTTGCGTAGCATGGTATAATACAGCCAAGACAAAAATCCCTCAAATGTTGAGAAATGACGATAAATGACGAAAAAAAATGAGTACAGGAATCCCTCGTTTATCATGGTCAATTGATTCCAGACCCGTGATAAGTGAATTTACGCAAAGTAGGATTCCTTACTTATAAATGGAATATTTTCGTAGTTAGAGCATAGACCTGTTAACAACCTTCTAAATACGATTTTAACATCATGAGAGCCCTCTAGTCATGAAATAGCACCCCTATGGTCACCTTTACACTTGCATTACCCAATATAGTAAGCATAATAAGAATATATATGACATTTAAGGCTTGTGTGTGCCGCAGTAAATGTGCGGAGTTGAAGTGAGCTTTAGCGTTGAGTTTCATCTTGCTGTGGGTTACGGCCGCAACAGTAGCCCATGTTTTTATTAGGCGTTATTGTGCCTCTTCTGAGATATAATTCAAACCTGCAATAAAAACCCTTTTGTTCTGGCGATCAAGTCTGGTGATTTATATGCCACTCATCCTCATTAGAGTCGCGGGGTATGCTGGAGCCTATCCCAGCTGACTTTGGGTGAGACGCAGAGCACATATAGACAAGCATTCACACTCACATTCATACCAATGGACAATTTAGAGTCGCCAAATTAACCTGAAATGCATGTTATTGGAATGTGGGAGGAAACCTGAGAAACCGGAGACAACCCACACACGCACAGAACATGCAAACACAGAGATGCCAAGCGGAGATTTGAACTCAGGTCTTCTCAAGCTCCTGCCTGTACGGCCAACATGCTAACCAGTTGGCCAGAGCCCAGCCCAGAAATATATGTGTGTGTGTGTGTGTGTGTGTGTGTGTGTGTGTGTGTGTATATATATATATATATATATATTTTTTTTTTTATTATTTACATCACATCGTATCCTTTATCATATTGGCAGCCATAAATATAGCTATAAACATCACCCGCACCATCAGCTTTGTATTATTACCAAGTGGGCTTTCATAGAATGTAGTTCACGTTTTGACCACTAGGTAGCGATAGAGATCCCCATAAAATGGATTTGATGCCACACAATCCTTTCACGATGCCATGAAGAACCCTTCTTGATGTGCCCCATGGGCCCATCCCACTCCAAAATCTGACTTTACTTTCCGTACAAACAAAGAAACACAATGCCCCATTGCAACTTGTGTGATTTTAAACCGTGTGGCCGTTCTTGTCGCGCCGTAATGGCGTGAGACGTGATTATGTAACACATCTACAAGCTAATCCAAGATGTTATTTGAGCAAGAGCATCTGTTTTTTATACTTTTGGTTTACATCACTCGCCATTGTACTGTTAATGACTTGAAAAAATTAACTCGCGTTAGTCGAAACGCCATTCATGAAAATAGAAGACAAATACTAGATAACACATAAATGGCGTCTGTCACAAAACTTGGCTTTTAACATTGCATGAATGTGAGCGACACGGCTCGTCATTGTTGTCTAGCTAACTAGCCTACGTTTTGTTGTGATGCTAAGTAATGTCCGCGCAAATAGCTCTGCTCGCTAGCTCATTAAACACACGTTAGCGTTATTTTAAATGTGTGTTTATTGGAGGTTACTCAACAGTATTGCGGTGGCTGTTAAAGACGATTTCTAAAAACACAGCTAACTACTTAGCTAGCCACTCATGTTGCTAACTTCTGAATGCACACTGGGTTTAAATGTCCCAAGCAAGGTGGCCACACAAATAGGCCCACAAAAAACACTCTCTGTGTGGTTAAGTGCATTGCAAGTGATTACATTTTAAATCACCAGTGCATAAATACTTGTGTAGTCCAGTCGTGAATTAATAAACACAATGCAATTTGCCCACTGGCATTAGCCAACTTATCTAGCTTGCAATGCTAGCTGTTAGCTGTTGATGGAAGCGCAGGGAAATGCACAAGCCTGTGCAATTGTCTGCTCAAAGACCATGCAGAATAATCACAAGTGTGGAATATTTGGAGTTTCAAAAACAAGCGGTGCATTACCTTGATTTAGAAAGAATGAACCGTGTTGTTGTTGTTGTCCCTTTCCTTCCTTGTGCAGGCCAGCTGATTCACATAACTGCTGTTGGTACTGGTGGTGCTCGTCCACGATGTCCCGTGTTACGCCGACGTGACTACAGAGAAATGCAGACCCCTCTCGGGAGCGCGCATAAACACGAATCGTCACTATTTTTGGTTTGTTTTGAGAAAATTATTATTTTCACCATATAGCTGGAATCTCTTGAATCTTGAATCTTGAATTAAATGATTTCTTCAACACAACACAACGAAAAGACTAGAAGATTAAGTTGGACTAAAATTAATATATATATTTTTTCGGATTAATTTATTTCTAATTAGGTGATTCAGTTGTTTTGTTTTTGAAGCCACAAATTGGGTAGGGTTTTTTTTTCTTCATCAATAGTTTGTGGTTTGGTAACATACAGTTGGTTTTAAGATACTGAAAACAACACATATATGCAACAAATGCATGTGTGTAACCAGAAGGAGAAAAATTGCCACATTTTTAATAACCACATTTTTTGACAAACAAAATGTGGGATATTGTTTTCACACAAGTTAATTATTTAATGTTTTTCTCCGAGTCTCAGGAGGATATATTAGATATTAGAGGTGTTTCGGGACACTCAGTTCACGAGACAAGACAATACACAAGATTGGGTCTACAAGGACGAGACGAGATGAGATTTTAACATGACTTTTCAGAAAAGTACAAAAAAATCTATAAAAAATATATGACAATCTACTAATTTAATTTCTACTATGTTATACATTTGTCTGAACTCTGTGTGTATGCTATCAGCCCCGCCTCCACCCACCGAGGCAAAGAGACTGTTTGACTGACAAAAGGGCTCACTCCGTTCATGCAGTTGTTCTCTGGTACAAATGGTGCTGAAACCAATGCAGAGTGAAGCCTCTTCCTGTCTGTTTGGAGGTGAGGGACGAGGAAAACAGACATGCATGCACATGGCAATATATTGAGGCCAGCAAAATTGCCTAGTGTCCACGAGACATTTTTCTTCTGAATGAGAACTCTTTTCACATTTAAATCTCGCTATATTTTGTGACACGAGATCTTTTGACACCCCTATTAAATATACACAGAAAGCATACCAAACAATGTATCATAATGTAATACATTTGTATTATTTGTAATTATATGTATATATACAGGTTTCTTCATATATACAGATAAATATGCTCAGTTTTGAATACTTATATATATATTTTAATTACAGATATTATAAACTGTACTAACTTACATTAAAAGATGTTTTTCTGTTATATTACTATTATTATCATTGTAATACTTGTAGTAGAAACAAAATGGTGCGGTGCAGTTGTACTGACGCAATAATAAAATCAATACATCTAACCTGAGTGTTATTATTTAAGGTACCAAATGTGTGCAAATAAAAATGATTTCTGTGTATTTTTATTTTATTTGCGCACTAGTAGTGTTGTGGTGAGTGCAGTGACTCTTGGTGATCTGTAGGGGTCGCTAATGACTCCATGCAAACATGGCTGCCCAGGATGAACTCAGTAAGTTTCTGTCTGCCTTAACAGTGATTCACATCTCCTTTTATTTGTATTTTATGCTATTCTAACATGTATGTAAGTGTAAAAACGCTTCACGATAACCTCCGGTGTATTTAATTCGATTCAAATAATGGCAGGTGTAAAGATAAAAGCACAACTGCTAGCTTGCTAATTAGCCCTAGCTAGCTTACTGTCGTCACAAGGCCGTTTGCCCAGTCATGGTCAAACTGAATGAACCACAAACATCCATTAAGGAAGGTAACGGAGTGTGACTTTAACGAATGACAATATGTGAGACTTGGGATTGCATGTCGTGTTTGTTAGCTTTGACGTTTACAAGAGAAATACGGGAATTGGGTGGTTAGTTTGAGCTGTAGCTTGTCGGGGAGCTACGCCAAGCAACAGCAGGCATGGTTGGGAAATGGCTTTAGATATATACAGTACAGCAAATGATATCACCTAATGACAACACAAACTTGATTCCAATGTTGAATTTCTGGCTTACTTCACTGGCCTATTTGTTTTTATTTTCGTCGGATGAATCTGAAGGTCGTACAAACCTTTTTTTTTTTTGCATGTGGGTGGTTACACCCAGTGGCTCATAGAAGTGATGTGCTGATGTCAACTGAATATGATCCCCCTACTTTTCTGATGGCATCTAGAAAATGAGTTCTAATCTTTTGTTTTTTGACAGATCAACTGGAGCGCGTATTCCTGCGTCTGGGCCATGCAGAAACAGATGATCAGCTCCAGGATATCATCTCCAAATTTCTCCCCCCAGTTCTGCTTAAACTCTCCAGTGTGCAAGAGGGTGTGCGGAAGAAAGTAAGAAGTGTTTGGGTTTTTTTTTTATGCGTTTAGTCTAAATCGATTGCTATGTAATTTATTCCAGAAAAACATCTGAAACATGGCATTCCACCGTATAAACCACCTGCATAATCCAAACAGAATTTTCTCATAGGAAATAATGAAAACAGAAATATTCTGTTACAGGGTCAAACTGTCACCTTTGGGTTATGTATACACAATGTTTTAAGTAACATTTTAACGTTCTTAACTGTCATACAAGTCGAAACAAAAAACAATACACACATCTGTAGTTTATCATTGAATTATGGTTCCTGTGCTGAGGTCTGTGGACATTTGCTGACTACTCATGCGACAATATACATTATGAATTTTTTTAAATATTTTGCCCAAACTTTTTGGTGGAATTCCGAATTACACTGTCGAGCGGTTGCTCTCAACCTTTTTATGGGACGCCTATTAAGAATTTGATGAAAGCAATGGACCTCCTTCCCCAGAAATATTCACATAAACACAACTTTTCATGTTATTTATTGAGATATCATTGTCTCATATAAATAAAAGCAAGACTCTGTTATGCAAAGTTAGGGCCACTTATTATAAACCTTGACATTTTCATTTGATCCTCACGAAACCCATCACTGGACCTCTGCTCTAGAGGAACCTCAATTGAGTGCATGCTAAAACAGTCCACATTTCAATGAACACCACATTGTAGACCTCATAATACTCACTTTGTGCCATATGCTTTAAGTTTAGTAAGTAAATACATATTGATGACATTCAGTATCGCTCCTGCTAGGTAATGGAGCTTCTGGTCCACTTGAACAAGAGGATAAAAAGCCGACCTAAGATTCAGCTACCGGTAGAAACTCTACTGGTTCAGTACCAAGACCCTGCAGCAGCCTCATTTGTGACGGTATGGGCCTCATTTTAAACCATGTGGCTGTAGATATTACATTCTGATATTTAAAAGTGGCCGTTTGATTTTTTTTTTTGCCCTCTTTTCCACCCAGAATTTTACCATCATCTACATTAAAATGGGCTACCCACGCCTGGAGGTTGGAAAGCAATGTGAGTTGGCTCCCACTCTGCTGACTGCAATGGAAGGCAAGCCTCAACCGCAGCAGGACAGGTAAGGGGATTTTCAATTTTTTTAATGCTTTCCTGATACAGTGGAACCTCTAAGATGAAAAACACAGGGCATAGCTTGATCTCCTTTGCTGTCCAGTGTCAAACCATTGCACCAACACACTTAAATATTCGGATAGATGCTCACTGAGGTAAAGTCTTCAACCTGAGTGATTGGTTCACACCAACAGCTGAGTAGTGCCATCAACATTTTAAAGTGTAAGCAGAGATACAGTAGATAAAGCTGCTGGATGCCGACTACTCATTATACTTCAAATGCAGCTACTCCCATTTTATGGAGGTAATACAAAATAAATTAGGGGGTTTCCTAGATCCGCTGCTGTTAGTGCTTTTTTAGACCACACACCCGGCAATGATGGGTGACTCAGTGTTTAATTGAATTTAGTATTCACAGTATTTCATGGACATAGCAACCTTAGAGGTTCTGCTCTATATGCATGAAATTGTTCACCTAATCATGAACTGCACCGCTTGTGTCAATACTTTTTATTTGACCTTGAACCTTTTTTCCTTCCTCTTTTGACTGAATTATTATTTTGCATCTCTTCTCCATCCTCTCTTAGCCTAATGCACCTGCTGATTCCTACTCTTTACCATATGAAATATCCAGCAGAGGTCTCCAAGATTGCATCTCCTTTTAACTTAACTGAGCGGCCAAAGACAATACAGCTTCTGCTAGAGTTCATGTTGGACGTCTTGCTGATGCCTTACGGGTGAGTTGCAGCTGCAATTTTGGCAAGGATCCTGGTCTTGACTTTGAAAATGTGGCTTATTTATTCTCCTTCTTTTGTAATCCTTTAGTTAATAATCAAAGGTATGGACTTGCTATCTCTCTAGGTTTGTGCTGAATGAATCTCCCACTCGTCCTGCACCGTCTTCCTCCCAGGGAGGTTCTGCTGATGGGTCGTCAGGTTCATCTGGGCAGAGTCTTCCCCAGGCTCCCCCAGGGATGAATATTTACGCTGCTAAGAGGGTCATTGGAGAGGCCCAGTGGACTTCAGAGCAGCTAGAGCAGGTACAGTTGCTGTACTAGTCGTGATGCTCATCTTTTGTAGGAGGCTTCATTGTGTATTTGGCCTCTACAGTGTAAGCTGGGCGTAGTGAAGTTCATTGAGGCAAAGCAAGTGCCAGAAGTGGAAACGGTCGTTCACCTAGTGGTGGCATCCAGCGACACACGACATAGTGTGGCTACTGCTGCTGATCTGGAGCTGAAGAGCAAACAGAGGTCGGTGGTAACAGTCCAGATTAGCATTTTTTAAGCTACGAATGTGGATCAATACATTTGTCATGAGGCTGGATGTTCCTGACAGAATGCTGCGAATTTGCTGATTGTTTTTGTGCTTGTTTTGCTATCTTCCAGCATTATCGATTGGAACAATCCCTTGATAATCAACAAAATGTACAAAGTGTATTTGGGGGATGTTCCTCTCAAAACTAAGGTTTGTAAACACACTGCTGTGCTTGCCAGAGATGCTTCTGCATAAACATAATACTCTGACATGTTTTCTAGGGTGGCACTATGAAGCATGAGCTCAAACACGAACCTGTCAGCACGAGAGTCAAGTTAAAGATCCTGCCGCATCTTTTACGCTCGCGCCTTGCTGCAGAGTGTTTCCCGGCTAATATCCAAGTGGGTTTTACTGAGGAGCTCTTTCTAAATTGTATTTAGTTTTGCTTACAATTATTCTCCAATTACCTCCTCTTTCCTATGTTTTATAGGTTGTATATGATGGTTTGTTTGGAGCCAACACCAACAACAAACTGCTGTCTCTCACGTTGCAGTTTGTCCATCACATCTGCATGGTGTAAGAAACACACTCCTCTGTTATGTCACATTATATTTATTACAATTTTATATATAAATGTGCAAATTGAAATTTATTTTTTTTATTTTTCATTTGTTCCAGGTGCCCTGACACTAATAAGCCCTTAGGACTGATGCTGCTGAATGGACTTACTAAGCTTATTAATGAATACAAAGAGGTAAAACTATAAGCAGTTACATTCAGTCAGGAGGCTCTTTCACACATACCCCTTTTCCACCATAGCAAACTTTGGTGCTAGTGCCGGGCTAGGTCGGAGCCAGAGCCAAGGCGGTCCTAGATGGCTCTGGCTGTAAACTGATGCTACACCATTTTCACTTTCCATGTCCTATGGGAGCCGGGTCATTACATCATGGGTTATACCGCCAATCAGGAAACAACAAAAGACAGATCAGTGGGACCTGCGCAGTTAATTAATGTGTATTTATTTGGTCGAATAAAAGGACGAAAAGCAATAGGTTTTCTGGGGTGGGGGGATCATTGATAATAAACCCTCACCGCTATTATTGTGTGGATCGTTTGAGTAAAGAATAAATTTAATGTAAGGCCACATTTCTTGTCTCGTGAACGGAACTATAAAGCGGTGACCAAACATGTAGCAACAGAGCTCTGTTGCAGAGTTGAAATACTTGCTGCCCTCTAAAACCACCGGTATGTGAGAAAAACATAATGTCAATGTTATACGAGTGTGGATGAAAGGAATAAATATGGAATAAAATTAGAGTTTAGGAAGTTGCCGTCAGTTTGTGATTGAAGGTGTTTATTTTTCTCTTGTGTTGTTTTATGCACAAACGTGCAACCAAAATTTCATTTTTGATCATACGCCACATCGTTCACTACATTTGATGGACATTGTGGTCGGCAGTGCAGAATATGTTCGGACATTTGTGATATTGGACGGTAAAAACCTGGCATTTTCCATCTAACTGCAGCTGCTTGGGCTGTTAGTTTATAGGAAAAATCACATAAGGTTGAAATGCAGGGGACATGCAGCCAGATGGGGAGGTAATCCTGCTCCCACTTCATTATGCAGAAATTGTCAGGCCGACTTCATTACCCCATTCCGTGTCAATATAGTTTGTATGAAGGGGGCTATTTTCCTTTACTACTTTTTTACTCATCCTAAAGTATGTGCAATGTGTCTGGCAGGATCCAAAATTACTTTGTGTTGCATATTCTGCTGTTGGAAAGCTTTCAAGGTATGTTTAACACAATTTTGGTGCTTTTTTTTACTGAAACTTGGTTTGCCGTCTTGGTGTGCAATTTTACAATTGTTTGGGTTTTTTCTAGCCGTATGCCGCAGCTCTTCACAAAGGATATTGCTCTCGTGCAGCAGTTTTTTGAGTCCATGTGCAAGGTGGGTCAGAGTGTATACTACCCAACGATGCATAGGGCAGCACATAGTGGTGTCTAATGCTTGCTTGCTTTTACTCTTCAGGAGGAGCCTGATGTTCGCCTTGCCATCCAGGAGGCTTTGTCTATGATGGTTGGAGCGTATGCCAACCTACAGGGGGCACTACTGAACTTGATGGAGGCCTTGGTGGCTGCGTATATTGTGAAGGTGAATTTATCACATATCTTTGTTCCCTCAAAAGTCGAACCTGATCTGTTCCCTGTTGCTGGTTGACTTCCAAGTTGTTCTACTTACAAAACAATTTGATTTGGCAATTAATAGGTATTGGTGGTATTAAGGCTTGTGTGGTGTTGTCTAGTTATGATGGCATCTGTTTGGTAAAATCAATTTGTGTAATTTACTATTTATTAAACTATTGGTAATAATTTACTGAGCAGCCAGGTACATTTTATTAGTTTAATTTATTATATGTTTAACAGGGATTTTTACAAAACGATGAGATGCTTTACACCAGGTTTACTGTGGCCTGTTTTCTATGGCTACATTAGCGGTGAGGGATGCCGTCAAGTTGAGAAAGGAGTCCTATAGGGCCTTTTTGGCTCATGGAACTCCGGAGGCAGCTGACAGGTACCGCCAGCAGGCCAAGCGGTTTGCGGCTGTTGCTGTCGCCCAAGCAAAAACTCAGATGTGGGTGGAGTTTGGGGAAGCCATGGGGAAGAGCTTCTGAACTGCTTCAAAGAGATTCTGGACCACCATCTGCCGTCTCGGGAGATGGGAGCAGTACACTGTCAACACTGTGTATGGTGGGGATGGTGTACTGCTGACCTCGACTCAAGATGTTGTGGACAGGTGGAAAAAATACTTCCGAAAACCTCCTCACTCCTACCGACATCTTCCCATAAGGTAGCAGTGCCTGGGGACTCCACGGTGGAATCTCTTATGTTTGGGGTTGAGGTTGAGGCATCAGGGCCGGTGCCTCTGGATTGGCAAACCAGGGTGCTGATATGCCCCCGACCCTGGAGGGGATTGTGGCATCACACTCCTTAGTCGTCCTGGTAAGGTCTATTTAGGGGTTCTGGAGAGGAGGATCCACCAGATAGTTGAATCTTGAATTCAGGAGGAGCAATGTGGTGTTTGTCCTGGTCGTGGAACTGTGAACCAACTCTACACTCTTGGCACGGATCTTGAGGGTGCATGGGAGTTTGCCCAGTCAGTCCACATGTGTTTTGTGGACTTGGAGAAGGCATTTGACCGTGTTCCTCGAGGAATCCTGTGGGGACTACTCCAGGAGTATGGGATACCTACCGGACCACCTATTTCAGGTGGTTCACTCCCTGTATGATTGGTGTCAGAGCCTGGTCTGCCTTGCCGGCACTAAGTCGGACCTGTTTCCAGTGAGGGTTGGCATCCGCCAGGGCTGCCGTTTTGTCACCGATTGTGTTCCTAACTTTTATGGACAGAATGTCTGTGCGTAGCCACGGCAGTGGGGGGTGGCTGTTTGGTGGCTGCAGGATTGGGTCTCTACTTTTTGTTGATGATGTGGTCCTGTTGGCTTTATCGGGCCATGATCTTCAACTCTCGCTGGATCAGTTCGCACCGCAGTGTGAAGCGACTGGGTTGAGAATCAGCACCTCAAAGCCCGAGTCCATGGTTCTTGCCTGGAAAAGGGTGGAGTTCCATCTCGTGGTCAGGGATGATAACCTGCCCCAAGTGGAGGAGTTTAAGTACCACGGGTTCTTGCTCACGAGTGGGGAACGGATGGAACGCAAGATCAACAGGCGGATTGTATCTGCAGTGATAGTGACTCTGCATCGCCGTGTTGTGGTCAAGAGGGAGCTGAGCCAAAAGGCAAAGCTCTCAATTTACTGGTTAAAGTAGCCAGGGAGAGGGAAGTCTGGGCTAAGGCTGCTGCCCCCTCGACCCGACCGTAGATAAGTGGAAGAAGATGGATGAATAAATGGCGGGGCATTAAATGCACGTCTGAGTACATGGTTAAATTGCCAAAACGGATCTGACAATGATGCCTTAAAGGCATTTTGTCTAATATTTTTAAAGCCAGATTATAGCGTGATTTTAGTTTTAATGTTGTCATTTGCTTGGGACTAAGAAGAGAGACATTAATAAATATGATAATTTAATCATTGAATTAAAATAAAAAATGTGTGCAGGGTCATAAATGATAATATTCTAATGTGTTTGAAATGCTGTATATAATTCACAGTATTACACTTTCCAAAATCCCAATGTTGTGTTGTTGTTGTTGTTTTGTATGGTTATCACATTTTTCTTCTCTACCATCACTGGTACCCCCTCTGTGGTGGCTCACAAAAAGCAAAATACTTGGGATTTGCTGACGTGTCGTGATGTCATGCATGATGATAATTTGACTTTTGCAGCATAATTTACCCACAGCATTTTTGTCAAAATCCAAACTGTATGACTACTGGGTCATTTGACTTTGGAGGATTTCACTGTCTGCGATTGGCTGGCAACCAGTCCAGGGTATACCCTGCCTCTCGCCCAAAGTAAGCTGGGGTAGGCTCCAGCATACCCCTGGGACCCTACTGTGGACAAGCGGCATAGTGGATGGATGGATGGATTCCACTGTAGTGTTAAGAAACACATATTTTTCTTTATTATTGTTGTAAAGCCTGAGGTCCAAGTTCGCCAGGTCGCTATGAAGTTTGCCAGCACAGTGTTTGCTCGTGACCACGTGCCATCAAGGTACCTGCTGCTGCTTGCTGCTGGAGACCCGTAAGACCCAAAAATACTCAGTCATATCATGCTGACATACTATACTGTCATATCATAAATTCTATGTATTATGTACTCAAGACGTGATGAGGTGTGCGGGGAGGCTCAGAGAGTGTTGCGGACATTTTCAACTAAGAGTTCTGAGAAGGAGGGACCCAAGCCGATACCTTCCTTTCCTGAGATGGTGGCCTACATCCAGGAGAAGGTGAATGTCTGCACATCTTTCTTATTTCCCATATTTTATAACTGAGCATCTTGTTGTAATGGTCTAAAAATCTCTCGACTTTTTCCTGTTGTATTCATCATCAGGCATCTCAGAGAATCAAGACTCCGGCAAAATACATTGTTGGAACCTCCGCTATTCCTTTCAACCCATCTGCCTTTGGAGAGGTAAATATCCTTGAATCGCTAATCTTGACTATGACTTCTACTGCCATATGTTGCCTTTTTTCCCCAGATTGTGCTTTACCTCAGGATGTGTCTGGTGTACAGCGCCGGAGCCACACCGCTGTCCACTCAACTTGTAGACATGCAGGATGATGCGCCAGCCATCGGCCGCTATGTGGACATACTGCTGTCCTCTGAGCCTCAGTCTTCAGGGTCTAAGGGCACTGAAACCAATCCTGTTTATGTCTACGTGGATCTGCTACAACAGCTGCTGTCTGCTGTAGGAGGTAACAGCATGCACTTTTAAGTTGCCAAGTCCGGAAATAAGAGCACGCAATGTGTCTGTATTACATATTGTCACGCTTGATCTCTTAACAGGAATCCCTGTAATGTACTGTCTCCTGGAGGTGGTGTCTGTCTGCCCAGAGAAACTGGCTCCCAAATTTGCTGATAAAATTGACTGGATTAAGGTGACTCGTTGTCTGCACTCATTCATGAAACATTTGTTCTGATATGTTTGCCCAGCTGCCAATGCATCCAGCTTGTAACAGACATTTTCCTCACCAGAGTCTGATGAACACAAACAAAGAGGACATGAGGGAGCTTGCAGCCCAGCTGTATGCTGTGGTGGTCTCCACCATGACAGGCAATGACCTGCAGGCTGCTGTGCACAACCTGGTCAAAATCACCAAAGACAACCGCGTAAGCCACCTTCTCGCTGTTTAAAAATATATTTCAAGTCTTCTATGCCTAAAACTGTGATTGGGCTTTGTTTGAAACCCAGAGCCCTGAGACCCAGCATGGTGCCATCTTGGCTCTCGGCTACATGGTGGGAAGGTACATGAACAAAAGGAAAGCTGCCACATACAGTGCACCTGCCTGCAATGTGGAGAAGAAGAGCATCACATCTCAAGAAGATGATGACATTGTTGCCATGGCTACAAAAACAATTGGTATGCATATTTTGTATTGTGGACGCCATACACGGGAGGCGACATTGCCTCTTCTCCATTCATTTTCAATGGAACTTGCACGATAGGGCGATTATTGTGTGTCGCTGGGCTCGACGGTGACACGCGTCATTCATGCGTGTGAAAGTTTGTGTTATCGTGCACACGCTGGCTCATGTTCAACTTTTCATCGCCGTCACCCGGGTGAGGGCCAATGAGCTTGAGTTTCATTGATGGACCAATGGTTTGCTACGCGTTGGCGATGAGTTTCGCCAATCGCAGTCGTTTGTCGCCTCCCGTGTGTGACGCCCATTATGCTTGAGTAGAACAAAAACGTAGCAAGGTTTTGTTTGGGGAAAAATAGGTTTTTCCATTCTGACTCTTACATAGAAGTGTTTGTGTTTTCCATTTCAGGTTCTTTCCTGGACAGCAGTAGTGGACTGTTGGCAGTAGCAGCATGTACAGCTCTTGGAGAAATTGGTCGCAATGGTGCCCTGCTGATCCCTTCAGAGGGTGAAGGCCTCACTAAACTGTCCATTGTTGAAAACCTGCTTGCTCGCATCCCTTCTGGCAAAGAGAGTGCAAAGGTAGAATACAGTTAAAGTTTTTTGGAAAAAAAGCAGTATAAGCTACTCTAACAAATTCAAACCAAACATAAAAATAAGTTCTTCAGGTGAGCATCAGTGACTTTCCTCACCTTGCTTTTGGCCATTTCCCCATGTACTTGAGCTAGACAAAGGAGCGGTCAATCCAGACCTTGGGTTATTTACCAGTAGGCGATGGCGACTTCCCCCATCAGAAGAAGCTGTTACAAGGACTCATGGACTCAGTAGAGGTGTGCCATCATATTGTTTAGACACATTTGGATTGCTTATGTTAAATTGTTTAAAACAAACCCCTAGGCACTTGTCACAATGATTCTTACAAATGACATTTTTGTCGTTCCCCTCTGTTTATTTTCAAAGGCCAAACAAGTGGAGTTGCAGTTCACAGTGGGAGAGGCAATTACCAATGCTGCTTTAGGCACCAGCTCTGGAGCTGTAAGAGATCCATGGACCTGCACTGAAGACCAGTACAGCCCACCACTAAGTAAGAAGTATAGTTGGCATTTAGTCATACTTTGTCACTTAGTTTGTTTAAAGAGCTGTTTATACACTCCTGATCAAAAAGTTTAAGATTATTTGACTATAATTAGCCTGTTTCTGTTAAATGGCTAAATTGCTTACACAACATTTTTTTTGTCTCACTCCCATTTCTTATTTTTGCATTTTGAAGATATACTTTGAACCTCCTTAAGATTATTATTATTTCTTTGAAAATATGACATTTTCTCATGGAGTCAGTGTCATTCAGTAATTCAGTTTCATTTTGGTTGACTTAATTAGTGAAACGCCATTGTTTTACAGAACAACTTCTAAGACACATATACAGTATAGCAGGGGTCACCAACGTTTTTTCTTGCGAGAGCTACTTTTAGAAAATGAAAATGGCCACGAGCTACTCATTTTTGTAGAAATGATTTTCATACCTTATTTCAACCCAAACAGATCAAATATGATTGTTTACCAAAACATTCACAAAATGCTGGTATCCACAACTCACATTTTATGTTTCAGAATACTTTTCTTTCTAGTGTTCTCACATTATTAACTGAAAGCCTGAATGAAAAGCAGGCTTGCGGGCACCTCATGTGGTCATGGGGGGCTACCTGGTGCCCGCGGGCACTGTGTTGGTGACCCCTGCAGTATAGTATCATAAATAATGCTCTATGGGCTATATTGTGGACATCTACAGCCATGCTCATCTGTGTCAAGATTCACACCTTGTACTGCAATTTTTAATCTGTGCATTGACCGTTAGTGAATAACGTAAGCAACATTCGAAATGCATTCTTTCATTGCCAGATGTGAAAAACAATGATGTGGTTCCTTGGGTCCTCAACTCAGTCTTGTCCAAGTACATACCCAGCCAGAACCCTCATATCCGACAGGCAGCATGCATCTGGCTTCTCTCCCTGG
The DNA here is from genome assembly GCF_027744805.1 of Dunckerocampus dactyliophorus. Lineage (NCBI taxonomy): Eukaryota > Metazoa > Chordata > Actinopteri > Syngnathiformes > Syngnathidae > Dunckerocampus > Dunckerocampus dactyliophorus. The sequence goes on along the minus strand of NC_072824.1, from coordinate 20,175,495 downwards.
TTAAGAAGCTCAGTCAACACAAGGACATCAAGGTATGTTATGTTAATTTAAGTGCATGGATAGTAGTGTTTCTGATCTGAAGTGTAGAAGTCATGGGTTGCATTAGTTGATTGGTTTTTCCACCAAGCATTGGTTCATGTTTTCTCTGTTATCCTGCAGTCCAATTTGAAGGAGATCCAGGTGGCATTCATCTCTGTTCTTTCAGATCCAGATGGTAAGAGATATATATAGATATATATAGTCCTACTTGTCACTAAACACCGGTCTGGGATTGTTGCAACATTACACCAAACAACAAATCTCTTCTGTGAATAAGAATTGAGTCAGGATGTGGCATCGAAAGGTCTTGGTCTGGTCTACGAGATGGGTGGGGAGGGAGACCAGCAGGAACTGGTGTCCACCCTGGTGGAAACACTCATGACCGGCAAAAGGTGAGTTGATTAAAATGAAGATAGACCTTATGGCAGGAAGCTCTAACATTAATGCTACATAATTTCCAAACAGAATAAAACATGCTGTCTCAGAAGACACAGAAGTGTTCCAAGGAGATGGTGTGGGCAAAACGCCTGATGGGTAAGTAATCTACTGTTCATCTTGTATTTATTGAGGCATATGTTGACCACCTCACATTGTTCCTGGCAGTCATAGCCTGTCCACATACAAGGAGCTCTGCTCTCTGGCCAGTGACCTGAACCAGCCTGATCTTGTCTACAAATTCATGAACCTGGCAAACCATCACGCCATGTGGAACTCCAGAAAGGTATCCGTCACCACTGCAAATAACCACAATAATAAACATATTTCTAAATGATTACTGCTTTGACATTGTCATTCAAAACAGAGCGTTATCTTATTATCTTACGATCATTATTATCTTAGAAATGTTTGTCTGTCCTTCCCGCAATCCCAACATGAGTTTTCCTTCTGTTCAGGGCGCTGCATTTGGCTTCCACATTATCGCAGCCAAGGCCGGGGAGCAGCTGGCTCCATTTCTCCCACAGCTGGTGCCACGGCTTTACCGCTACCAGTTTGACCCCAACCTGAGCATTCGCCAAGCCATGACCAGCATCTGGGATGCCTTAGTCACTGATAAGACTCTGGTAGGAGAGGGCTCGTGCCCATCCAAATAAAAACAAAAGCATGTGTATAGTCACATATGTATTTATTGTGGTGGGTTTCAGGTGGACAATTACCTGAAGGAGATCTTGCAAGATGTCATTTCCAACCTCACCAGCACCGCCTGGAGAGTGCGTGAGTCCAGGTAAAAACCGAAATGTGAAGTATGTGAGATGAAGACGAGCATGTCTTCAGTTCAGCCATTAACTATTGAAAGTAATGTGTGCTAATAAATGTAAATCCTTACAGCTGTCTGGCTCTCAATGACTTGATTCGAGGACGCCAAGCTGATGACCTCATCGACCATTTAGCTGAAATGTGGGAGACACTCTTCAGAGTTCTTGACGACATCAAGGTGAGAACCAATAGATGTGAATTTTACTTGCAAGGCACAAGGTTACTATGCTAGAGGATGAAAATGTATCCTGCATAGCAGATATATCACAAGTTACAAATACATAAATGAAAAAGATTGTATCATATTAGATTTTTATTATTGTTTATTTTATTATTTCAATTTTTTTATTTTATCAAAAAATTTAATGTATTAATAATTGCCATTATTGTCTTTCAGGAATCTGTGAGGAAGGCTGCAGATCTAACTCTGAAAACTCTCAGTAAGGTAAAGCTAACAGTCATTCCTGAATTTAATGTTCATGTTTATTAAAATGCAGTTAAAAGTAAGCCAGCATCACTCCTCTTATACAGGTGTGCACTCGTATGTGTGAGTCTACTGGTTCTACAGCTCAGAGAACTGTGGCAGCACTGCTGCCCACCTTGCTGGAGAAGGGCATTGTTAGCAATGTCTCTGAGGTTCGCTCTCTCAGGTACTGTCAGAGTTATTGTGTTGATGTTGTGGTGGAGTCTTTCATTTCTAAATAGGGGGTTGGGCGTTGATTCTCGAGCACTGACATTCCGATTCTCCTGAGATTAATAACATTTTTTAACTTCAATTCCTAGTTTTGATGCCCAGTCCACAGACTGGAAGAAATACTTGCAAATACCAACAAAGAAGAAGCATCAGGAAGTGTGTGTGTGTGTCCATTGCGACCATGGCGTGTGAGGCGGAGCTCCAAAATTTGGTTGAACTTCAGTTAAAAAAACAAAAAACGGAAGAAGACCATTCGGCTCAGGGCATCATTTGCAAAACAATTATATTGTGTGAAGTAAAGGACAGTTCACCACCAACATGATTAAATGAACACCTCTGCATTCATGGCATAGTGACCCCTATTTCACACGCTGCGCCAGTAAAATACATTTTGTCTGTCTTAAATTATACTGGTGCCAATACGGTGGGTCAACTCAAATATCCAGCTACTGTTAGCCCATGTAGTTTTTCATTGACAAACATTTAGTTATTTGTTGTTTGATATTCTGCACCCAGGTTAGTGGGAGCTCAGTAACATGTCTGCAGAATCAGACACTCCCCAAGACATTAACAACAGGACATGTGTAAATGTTTTTTCATTAGGTGTTCAAAAATTAACAAATTTTGTCCAAGTGTACTGCTGAAATAAACTTCATAACATTTATATCTAAGCTCAATCGTTTGATATTTATATACAGCAATGTGAGAAATACATAATAAACTTCCTAAAAAGTTCATATAATTAAAAAAAAAAATCATGGAGAAGTTCAGACATTTCATCCAAAAAGAACACTGGTTTGTGCCCGCATTTAAACCATGTAACCCTTTATGACCCAGCCTCTTAAAAGCGTCGAAATTGAGAATCGTTAGGAACCGGAATCGTTCAAATTCAAAGGATGCCCAACCCTATTTCAAAATTGGTGTTTTCTTCTTGTGTCAGCATCCAGACCCTGGTGAAGATCAGTAAGACAGCCGGCGCCCGACTAAAGCCCCACGCTTCCCGACTCATTCCAGCCTTGCTGGAGGCTCTCAGCACTTTGGAGCCTCAGGTCCTCAACTACCTCAGCCTAAGAGCCACAGAGCAGGAGAAGAGTGCCATGGATGCTGCCAGGCTGAGCGCTGCCAAGTCCTCTCCAATGATGGAAACCATTAATATGGTAGTAGAATATATTAATGCCACATCCATCCATCCATTTTCTATACCGCTTCATCCTCATTAGGGTCGCGGGGGCATGCTGGAGCCTATCCCAGCTGACTTCAGGCGACAGTTTGTTTTTATTTTCTAAATGATTTAACCATTTTTGTATGTGTTGTGTTCAGTGTCTACAGCACCTTGATGTTGCAGTGCTGCAGGAACTGGTTCCAAGGCTGTGTGAGCTGCTGAAGAGTGGAGTCGGCCTGGGCACCAAGGTAGAAACACACTGCACTGACTGACTTTTAGTGCTATGTCTACACGAACACGGATATTTAAAAAAAATACACATTTTCTCTTCTCCGGTGCTAAAAAAAATTCTCCATCCATACAGTGGCGTTTTCAAACAAGTTCTATTTGCACAAAAACGCATTCACATGCAGTCATGCGCATGCCAAAGTGACGGCGGTGCTGCAGTCATGGACTGTAAGGCGATTTTTACCAATCGGAAACATAAATGAAGACATTTCTACAGGCACAATAAGAAACATGGCAAAGATACATGTGGTCTAATGGCCTAGTAGAGTTATACTGTAGTAGTTTATTTCACATTTGTCTGCAAAATTTCTTAAATACAAAACTCATAAAATGTAACAGATGTTCCTTTTTAAAATCTAACAGATGTGAATAGGATCTGCATCCGAGGTACAACTCTCCAAACCCTTTCCTACTGCTGTGGTGCTGTCTTCGCTAAAATCATCTAGTATGTCTGGCTAATTGTCCTTGTCTTGCTGAATTGCCTCCGTGACAGTAGTTATGTAATACATGCATATATGTGGATGTATATATCAATTTCTATATCTATTTATCTGTCGATCTGTCTATCTATAGTGTATCTATATCTATCTAGTTGTAGCAGTATTGGAGAGCAAAGCACTCCGGTTTCCTCCCACATTCCAAAAACATGCATGTTAGGTTAATTGGTGACTCTAAATTGTCCATAGGTATGAATGTGAGTGTAAATAGTTGTTTGTCTATATGTGCCCTGCGATTGGCTGGCGACCAGTCCAGGGTATACCCCGCCTGTTGCCCGAAGTCAGCTGGGATAGGCTCCAGCATGCCCCCGCGACCCTTATGAGGAGAAGCGGCATACAAAATGGATGGATGGATGGAGAGCAAAACAGCAACAGCATCCTTAAAAGCCCATAATCAAAAGGACCTCAACATATGTTTAAAACTAGCAATGTGATGCTTGCCATTGAACACATAAAATTATCGATTGTGGAAATGACGGCATATACTTGTTTTGTCATCTGACGGCAAAAAGCCAAAAACTTGGAAGACTTCACCTTGGATGACCTTGGACCATTTTAAAGGAAAAAATCGACGTTTGCATGTTGACGAGAGGCCAAAACACATCTTTAAAAAAAAAAAAACGTTTTCATGTGGACATAGACTTAAGACTTAAGTCTCCTCTAATTCTGAGATCCTTCTGACAACCAATTACAAAGAGGCTGCATGTGGTTTACATTGTCTTCTTCTCACATGTGCATCATGTCTCTTCACAGGGCGGTTGTGCCAGTGTGATTGTTTCCCTTACAGTGCAATCTCCCCAGGACCTTGCTCCATACTCAGGTGCCACACCACTCTTATGTAGTGTAGAACGTCTGCTGATGTCGTCATGTCAGAAGCTAAATACTGTGATGTTTGTGTTGCTTTCAGGTAAACTGATGAGTGCTCTGCTTAGTGGCATCAATGACAGAAGCACTGTCATACAGAAAGCCTTTGCCTTTGCTCTTGGCCATCTAGTCAGGGTAAGGAACATTTGGGTATTTAACACCATACTAAAGAGCTTCCTTTCCGCCATGGTTTACTGTTCAATGCAGCTTAGTGTGGAACGCTAAACCTTGATTGGCTCGTGTTTCCACTGTGGTGTGATAACTGTGTCAATCGTGTAACATTATAGCGGTGTAACCTTTTCAATGAATAAGTGGAATGAAGCACAGTAAACAAGGGACAATCTGAGATATGCAGTTGAGAGGAACAAGTGGTTGATTGTTGTCAAAGGTTGATTGTTAGCAAACAACAGAGGAGGAGTTATGATGACAATTTTGAGATAATGTATACAGTAATATCCTTTTGACTTAAAAAAAAAAAAGAGATCATGTTATATTTACATCAATATGGTAATTGCAACCTGAACCTGAACTTGGTAAACTTTCATAAGCTCATTCCACTTGTGTTGCACCATCAGACGGCTAAAGACAGCAGTGTAGAAAAGCTGCTACTAAAGCTCTGTGGCTGGTACCTGGAGAAAGAAGGTAAGATGTCTGTTTAAGCAGCCACATGAAATGGCTACCTTCGGTAGTTTGTGACATTGAAACCCTATGATCTGTTACCAGAGTCAGTGTACAAGTCTTCATGCGCCCTGACCATGCATGCAGTCAGCCACTACAGCCCCGATGTGTTGAAGGCCCACGCAGGAGTGGCTCTCCCGCTGGCCTTCCTTGGCATGCACCAGGCACCCGGTGCAGATGAGGACAAAGGCGAGAGCCACGACGCCACCTTGTGGGCCGAGGTGTGGCAGGAGAACGTCCCCGGTGAGGAACATGAACACATGCACTTTTTGAACAAAGTAAAACATCAATGTAATAATCGATAGTATGTTTCTCTGGTACCAGGAAGCTTCGGAGGCATCCGACTCTACATGACGGAGCTTATCGCCATTACCCAAAAGGCACTGCAGTCCCAGTCTTGGAAGATGAAAGCTCAGGGCGCAGCTGCCATGGCAACCGTTGCCAAGGAACAGACTGGCTCGTTGGTGGCACCGCACCTCGGCTTGGTGCTGACAGCCTTGATGCAGGGCCTGGCGGGACGCACGTGGGCGGGCAAGGTAATGGCCGCCAACAAAATAAAAGGATAACAAAGTGATGACGAGTGGTCTGACTGTTGTTTCTTTCTTCTCCCCTACAGGAGGAGCTACTGAAAGCCATCGGATCAGTTGTGTCCAAATGCAGGTGTTCTGTTTTACCACTTTTACCACTTGTTTGTAATATTTAATCTTTTTATGTAGCTCAATATCACCATAATTACCATATGTTTTTCAAGTTAATGCTGTTTGCATTTACACAGCCAAAACATTAGGCACACCTGCACAAGCTAATGAGATCTAATACAAGAGCTGTAAGATAATTCTTACTTTTAAATGACACATTGCAAACAACCACAATAATAAAGCTATTGCTAGATGAATACCTCTCTGACCGTGTAAGTCAAAACTTAGTTTTGTTACTGTTGTAAAGGTAGAATAACGTATACAGCTGTTGGATTGTTCTTGTGTTCTTAATATTCTGGCCAGTGAGTGTATTTACACAAGCTCATTGCTGTTTTGTCTTGTACTTGTTGTAGCACCGAGTTACAGAAACCTTGCCCCGGGCAACCCACCATCTCTGAGGTCCTGGAGGTGGTCTTGAAGGAATGTCGTAAGGAGAGTGTTGTGTACAAAATGGCCGCCCTGCACTGTGCTGGCGACATCCTTCACAGCTGCCAGGAGGACCGTTTTAGCGATATGACCGAAATCCTTTTCCCTCTCATCAAGAAGGTAGTGTCCCCTAGTTGTGTGTATATCTTTATATTTTGTCAGAAAGTGTGGTGGTACATCGATTCCTTTTTTTTTTTTTTTTTACTTGTGAGCAGAGCTGTCCTGAGAGTGGCGCAGCGATGCCGAGGTCACAACAGGAGGATGATGACCTCACGATGAAGGAGAAAGAACTGCAGACTGAAGCTGTGCTGTGTGCTTTTGAAACCATGGGAAAGACTTGGCCGAAGAACCATCAGACACAGTGTAAGTTCGAAAGTTACACTGAAGCACCCACTATAAACAAGAACACTAGAATGGACAGAGATTGAATAGAATGTTTTGTGTTTGAATATATACAGCTTCAATTCAACTTTCTGAATGAGTGCTTCAGTGGAGGATTAAATAAAGTTATTATGCACAGTGGAACGTTTTTGAAGTTCATCAAAATCTCACTGGAAATATGGTGGAACCTTGGTTGTCGTCATTAATTATTTCCAAAAGGTCAGACAGACCGAACCATACGAAAAACAAGGCAATTTTTTCTGTAGGAAATATTCAAACCATGAATCCAATTAATCTGTTCCTGATACCCAAAGGTATTAACAAAAAATACATTTTATAGAGAACGATTGCAGTTTTTCATGCAGAAAACAATGCAAAATAATTATAAATGATGAATGGATGGAAGTTGTTTTTAATGTTCTTATTGAAAACTCCCGTACATCCTGGCGAGATCTAATTCCATAGAGTTTCTCACCTTGCTGGCTCTCGCAACTGTCCCTGCCCCCATGGTGAGTTATCGTGAGGAGATGGAACGTTTCTATGGGGAAGTATTTCCCTGGCGGCCCCCTCAACACTAACCCGCCCCCTCCCGAACTAAACATGTCAAAACGCCGGCGAAAACTTCTCTCTTACGGAGCGTGAATGGAAGCTAGCGGAGTTAGCTAGCAGAGCAAGCTAGTGCTGCTGTGTGTGTGTGCGACTCAACCGTGTTGTGTTTTACCGCTTTAATGTAAACTAGCATTTTACTGAGTTAAAAAGACAAGAGGCATGTTTATTCTTGTGCCCAGCTTATCTTAACTGTCAAGACACATTCTCAACACACACAACACACTTCTGGCTTTCAAAATAAGAGCAGCGTTTGCCACATATTGTTTAATTGTGTAAACAAAATAAAGGTGTCATAAAAATATCTCACATTAATAATGCGATTGGAATTGCATTGGTGACTGCACCATCCTTAATCACAGGCACGGGCAGAAGATTTTATAGTAATGTGTGCAGAAATGCATGGATGGATGCTGTGCAGAGGCTGACATCCCATTAGAAAAGTTAGCCGGGCTACATCCATTCCTCAATTACTGGGCAAATGTAAGAATTTTTGCATTTAATTAATGCACATTTTATTCACTAATCCAAAAAAGACACACTCTTAGCTGGTAAAATAAGTGTATAAGGTAAAAAACTGAAAGTTCTGTTTGGGAAATTAAAGTTTTGTTGTGCTGCATCTTGAGCACAAAGCCTGGATTGGTTGAGCCATTTTCGCAGAATACCCCCCTGAAGAGATGCAGCCACAACACTGAGACCCGCTGGGAAAAAGTGTCTCAAAGGCTGTTGTTAGCCAACAGAGGAGGAGTTTTAAGTCGTCAAACAAGCAGCTAAAAAACATTATCAATAAAATATGATGAATGAAGTATAATATTTCATGCACTGATATTAAAAACATGAAAACACACATCCAAAAATGGGTCCTGAAAAAGACTGCTGGTCTTATATTCAGACCAATACGAGACCACTGCTTTGAATATGTGTGTATGACTTGAATGTATGTTTGCTTCAAGTCAATTCCACGCTATAGTCTTACATTCTTCTTATTGAGGCCGCTCTGTTTTTTGAATGTGTCACATAAACCAAAAGACAGACATGCGAGTTGACAAACAACAAAGTTTGAGGCTACTTAAAGGTGTAGTTTTCCAAAAAGGATTGATGAAATTGGAAATGAAACAACTACTGTGTCATGTGACTTGACAGCTTCTGCTGTAGTATTATGCACTGATCACCAATACTGATGCTTTGTCTTTGTTGCTCACCTCACATAGTAATTCTAAGTGATGTGATTCTACAGTCCGTTTCCAGGTGGAGGTGTGCAGCCTCATGTGTGATAAGTTAAAGCTGAGCACATGGAAGGTCCAGCTTGCTGTTCTCCACTGCATGAAGGCCTACTTCCAAGGGTAAATTACCGTCACTGTGTTTTTTATTGCATATTATGTGTCTGACCAGTATTGTATTGCAGGTTATTGTTGTTAGAAAAGGACAGCAGTGACGTGAGGACACTGTCTGGCATCCTAACAGACACGTGTGCTGCTCTCACTCATCCTTTAGGTAAACTCCTCACAGTGTCATCAGTGTAGTTGTACCACTTCTGTTTCTACTATTCACCCCTTTCACATTTGTTTTGTTTCTTTGTCTTTTTCACCAGAGAACAAAAGTTATTCATCTGTTAGGACAGAGGCCCTTTCAGTAGTGGAGCTGATTGTGAGGAGAACTGGAGGTAAAGACATTTTTATTCTGTTTTTCAATGTTATAGGCTACATAGCAGGAAATGATAGCTATCCAGTGGACACAGCAAGGTTTGGGATGTTTCTTTTTCCCGGTCATGCATGGCCTCGGGTTGCAGAGTTTATAGATGTCAAGGTAATGATCTCATAAGCCAGGGTCGTTCAGCTGGCAGCCCACGGCCCAAATGAAATCAGACCGGCCCACAGTTTCAGTCCAAAGCTGAGGAGCGACTAACATTTTTACAGCAGCATCCTAAAAACAGCAGAGCAGGGCTGTCATTTAGAACAGTAGCTGTTGAAATGTTCAACATTTCTGGCAGAATTTTCGTGAAGTACAAGTAGTCGTGAACGCGCCGCAACCTATGTGCAAAAAATGGGGGCCGCGCATATCAAAGCATGTCTCATTCACATGAATGGGTTAACTTTTCCACCACCTTTGGGGTGAATTCTCAAGTAATTTCTGTAGACTTCTCCATCTCCCTTTTGAATTTCTGTTATTAACTAATCATAATGCTTAAAGCGGTGTCTTCTAGTCAGAAGTTCTCTTTCCCACACTGTCTGTGCCTTTTTTTCTAGTTTATGCCTCCTTCCTGGTCTTTCCATAGTCTCTTTCTGCAGCTGCGAGATAATATAAACTTAACCTTTCTTTTCTGTAATGAGAGCTTCTTTGCCGGAGTTCTCTACACCTTGTATGTCCCTTGCAAATAGGAATTGATGAAGTTAGGGTGATGTCTGCTGGTGCGTGGTGTCACGCAGGACACAGCATGAGCAAGTAATGCCACGACTGCTTCACGGATGCAGGAAGTGGTGGTGACGATGCAAACCCACGCGGCAACAATGCGCATCGTGCATACCATAAATACCATAAATAAAGTACAAATACAAGTACAAATTGTCAGAACTTGACAAGATGTAAATAAGTCGCGTGGGAGCATGGTTATTTTCACTGCAGACCCTTTTCAGTCACAAATTGCATGCCAAATGTACAGTTTGTGTAAACCGTACGCAAAGTAGTCTTCGACAAATCAAAAAACTCTGTCCTGAAAAGCAGCCCTGGGGAAATAGTTACCAGACAAGACAACATAGCAGATGGCTGGATGGACTACTTCAAGGAATTACTGAATGTGGAACAACAAGATTATGCAGTGCGCAGTCCATGGGAAGCTACTGGACTGACAAATATCTCTTCCCTTGAGGTTACAGAAACTCAATAACCATGGAAGAATTAGAAACCGCCATCAAGTTAACAGTGAATAACAAAGCCACTGGATCTGACACAATCCCAATAGAAACAATCAAAGCAGGTGGTGAACCAGTGTTAGAACTGTTCAACCATGCATAGAAAGCATAGGACACTACCGGAAGAGTGGATCCAGTCTATAATCTGCCCCATCTTCAAAACCAAGGGAGACCCACTGGAGTGCAAGAATTACATGGAAATTTCTCTCATGAGCCTTGTTGGAAAGTTGCACTAACACTAGAAGGAAGACAAACCCTAGACATAGAGCACCCTGTCAGAGAGCCAGTGTGGCTTCAGACTACGGAGAGGGACAGTGGACCAGATTGCAGCCTTGATGTATATCTGTTTCTTTGACCTAGAGAAAGCATTGGACGGGGTCCCAAGAGAGAACATGTGGAAAGTGACTTAAGAGTCCAGGATCAGCAAAGCATTTCTCATTGCCATCAAGAGCACTTAGCACTGAGAGGCACAAAGTACTTTACCATCCATATTGGTGTGCAACAGGGCGGTGTCCTATCACCCCTTCTGTTCACCCTTTATCTGAATCAAGTCGTGCTCAAAGTTGATAGATCAGACTACAAAGCAGAGCGGTTTGGATACACAGATGATATAGCACAAACGAGAAAGAGCCCAACAACACTCCAAACAATCATGGACCCGTGGGACAAGGAACTTGCAGCAGCAGTCCTCAAATTAAGCTACAGCAAGACAGTACATGAAAGTGATTGGGCAGCCAGAAGAAGGTGACATCACAATCAGTGGGCATGTACTGAGTTAGACTAAGACATTCACTTACTTGTGCAATAATCTTTCTTCAAGCAACTTAATGGAGGAGGAAATAAATAGTAGAATAGTCATATTCACCAAAACTCTGAATGTTTTAAATCCCCCCCTAAAAGAAAGGGAAATTCCCAAAGATGCCAGAGTGTGTATTTATTCTAAGGCCAGTACTACTGTATGGGAGTGAGACATGGGTGCTGACTAAAAAGCAAGCTCCAACCCACAGGTATGAGGTTGAGGGTGCTCAGACTTATTCATGGTGTCACAAGGTGAGCCGGAATTAGAAATGAAAAAAATCAGACGCTGCCTCGCTGTAGAACCATTACTGTCCATCATTGAGGGAAACCAACTACGTTGTCTGAGGATGCCAGACCCAAGAGACACCAAAAGAATGTACAATACAAGCCCAGTAAGGAACAGCCTTTTGGAGGACCAAATCAAAGAAATCACCCAACAAGAAGGAAAGAACTTTGACAAAGTGAAGACAGTAACCCTTGACTGAACTGACTGGATCAACCTGGTTAAGAGACTTTTGATTGACTGGCCAACTGGCTTACAGGCATCAGGGTGAGCAGCAGGAGACTACTAACAAACATTATTGGTCTTCTTCTATGACAGTGAGTTTGAAATAGCACTACGGAGTGTTGTTGCCATAAACATGAGTATTAATAGATGACACCTCGCTGCATTAAAAAAATCCCCTTCAGAATAAAAGTGCAAGATTAAGACCCGCGACCCACCAGTTGAGAATCACTTATTTTGAGGATGTTGGAGTAGCATTTTTAACACTGGGTTCTTAAAAACAGCACAGTTGAACCCCAAGATGACGTCAGAATGAAATTCCTGTACTCTGTATTAAATATGAAATGCATATTGTAAGCTGATGGGTCTTTTGGGGTACAAAAAGGGGGAAAAAAGTAGAAACAATAACTACTTTCAACTGTGATAACAACCGACAACATATGATTGGTGACATTTTACTGCTTTGAATGTGAGTTACTGTGTTTCTGTAACTTTGTGTATGTCTCACTAAAGGCCAAAGAAAAAGATGTGGGGTACATATTGCAGTTCCCTTTTTGTGCAACTTAGAGGTCTATTTTCCCTCAAATTTTGGTTAAATCCTGAATGTGTACGAGCTCAAGGGCTTTCTTCTGTATCTCCAATCACAGGAGTTGATTGCACATAGTATCATTGTCATTTCTAATGGGTCATGAATGGGGCTATTAAGTCATGATTGTTGCCTATTGACGTTGATGTCTGAAATATGGTTCTGTTTGTGTGTCCACCAGAGAGCGAACAGTGGGACTGTGTATCAGTGAAGAGTCGGGAGCAATTGCAGCGGTCTCTGTCAACACTTCAGTCGGACAGCAGGCCAGACCTGAGGGACAAGGCCCAGGAGCTGCGCCGGCACATCCAGAGCCAACCCTAACTAACACTAACTCTGCTGCAAAATTGCAAATATAAGTACAAATACAACAACAACACTTGCTAAAAGGCAAGACACTTTTTTGTAGTGTCCTTTATATTTGTTTCTTTGAAATGGACAGTTGTTATAATAATAATAATAATAAAGTAAATGGCATAAAGCAGAGTTGACACTGTAACTGTTTTACTACTGGTGTATGTTTGTGTACTTCTTAAATATCAGTCTTTTACCTTGGCTGATGTCTAAACGTTAAAAGATGACCGTACTTAACTATTTACTTTTTGCCTCATGACGAATGAGCAAGTTAATGGGGTTTTTTTTGTGTTCACAACTGAAACAAAGCTACATCCCTGTTTTAAGTAATGTTTTAGTTGTTTGAATTTAAATAAAAACCTCAACAGTTATTTCACATAGCGTCTGTTTTTTTTTTATATATACTGTGTAATTGTCATTTAATGATCATCTTAAATTCAGACTGAGTGGTGAGATGAGTGTTCATAAATGAATAGGCTATACAGCAGGAAATAATTTAGCTGACAGCAAGTTGTTTTTCCTGGGCATGGCCACTGTTTGCTAGGTAACTATCCCATTGGATGGGTGTCCAAACTATAGCCCTGGGGCCATTTGCTCATTTTTTATTGGTCTGTAGCACATTCTAGAAATTAAACCAAAAAAACCCTGCAACAATGAGTAAAAAAGAACAAAAATGTACTATTAGGTGCAAGTAATATGATTTGTCACCTATAGGACAGCTGGGATAGGCTCCAGCATACTCCCGCGACCCCAATAAGGATAAGCGGCATAGAAAGGAGATGGATGGCTTAAACGTCTCCCAGTCCTGTCATATTGTACCTGGCAGTCTACATTGTGGGCGGAATTCCTCCAGACTACACCCGATGTCCATTCCCCTCCCGCTCAAGTTTGACAAGTCGCCAATAAAAAGCGGCAGGTGCTTCACGGAAATTTGGCATTTTTTTTGGGCAAACACCGGTGACCTACCAGTTGAAAATCACTGTAACAATGACAAGGCAAGTATTAAAACCATAAAAAAACTAATTAAGAACTACTATAACAGTGAAAACATATCCACACGATTGGTCATTTAAACAGTAGTTTGCAGCTACACTTAATGCATTATGTGCTTACTCAGGCGGAAGAAAAAGTAGTTCCACCCAACCTGGGATCATTTAGACATTTAGAGATCTGGTATCAGAGGTATCGATATTTCACTATCAATCCGCACTTCACTAGATAGTAGGGAGTCCCTCAGACTGCAAAGAAAGCAATGATTACAATCTAAACATTTAACTTGACTTGTTTTATTAACATGAAAGCAAAGTATATAAAAACACATAAAAAAGAGCAAGAGTCATGACTGGAAAAGACAATGGAGTAGGAGGTACCAAAGAAAGAAGAGGTGAAACATACACAAAGTTTTAGGTGAAGAGCGCCATAGTAGTAACAGTTATGTTATTCAGCCTTTATTGTACAAAAAGACAAATGTACAAAATGTGTGACAAAGATGAACAAGCTACTTGATTCTCTTGTCTTTGGCTCGTGCCTTGTCGTGACCCTTGCGGGAGAGGTTGGCATCGCTCTGGCTGAGGGCACTGCGCGTCACGGTGGACATGCCATCCACGAACTTGGTCTTGAAGAGGACGTTGGCGTTAGTGAACATGCCATCCTTGAGGGACACCACCACAAACTGTTGGGGTGGAGAAGAAAATGTATAAAGAGGAAGGACTGCGAGTGTTTGCGTGTGTCTCTCTCTCACACACACACACCTGAGAGTGTCTAAAATGCGCGCGTAGCATCTGCCCAATGTTCTGTGTGTGCGAGAGGTCCAGTGCGGCGTCCACCTCGTCTAAGATGTAGATGGGAGCAGGCTTGAAGAGTAGCATGGCTAGGATGAGTGACAAGGCCACCAGAGATCTGCAGAGCACAACTTGGTGTTAAAGCTTCAGCGATCATCATCACCATCAGTTCCTGCTGACCTTTGCCCCCCGCTCAGCTCAGACAGGTTCTCCTTCCAGGTGTTGCCCAAGGCCACCTTGAACTCCAAGCCATCCAAGACACCGCAGCCCTGTGGGGGTGCTAGCTTAGCGGTGGCTCCTGGTAGTAAGGTGGAGAAAATGGAACCAAAGTCCTTGTTGACCTGGGGGGGGGCGGCAAACAGGACAATTTAGACCAGATCACACAATCACACACTCAACTGTAAGAGATAATAAAGGGAAACAACATGGGGCGGCACCGTCAATCATCTACAAAGTTTTCCCTCTATTTTCAATGTGGTCCTAATCCTTAATGTTCTGATGTGGCCATCTTTAATTTATTTGTAGAATGCCAATAAAAGTGGGGGTGGGCGGTTTAAGCTATGAGCCACAAATGGCCACCCCTGGTTTTTACCATATCACAGCTGATTAATTGCCTAATTGCGAAGAACAAGGGAAGGAATGTACAGTACATTCACGAGCCACAAAATGAGGTACACCTACACCACAGGTTGTCAACTGGAACACTTCAGGGGTTGTGAAAACATAAGACTTTGCATTTGCTGAAATTTAGTCCACCTTCTTCATCAACATAAGCTTTCTAGGGCTTTAAATGGATGCCTCGCACCTGCCGACATAGCTACACAATAGTACGATGCTGTCCTGTTCTTCTATGCCACTGCAATCATAACCATATTGTTAAAACCCAGCATTATTCCTACTATTTGTACAGTATTGGATGAGAGATGAGACCTTCTGCCAGGCCAAATTGAGAGCCTCATTCTTTTTCTGGTCCAGCTCCTCAATGGTCTGCAAGATCTTTGTCTTGTCACTCTCCACAATCCTCTTCTTCTTCATCAGGTCATTGTACTGCACACAAGACAGACATTTCATTAAAGTCAATCAAAGAGATCGTGGATACACACTATGTCACAAAAATGAGCACAGACCTCACTTTTCAGCAAGCATTTTATTAGTGTCTGAAGGGATAATACTATAGAAATAAAACATTGATATACTTTAGAGTAGTCAGTGTACAGCTTGCATAGCAGTATAGATTTACTAGCCACAGAAAATAAGTCAACACACAGTCTTTATTGTTATTGTTTTTTCCCCTTACCCTTTCCTCTGCTTCATTCAGCATGTTCATGGCCCGTTTGTTGACGTTCCTCTCGAGCTTGCTGGTGGTTTCCTGCAGCTTCTTGAGCCGCTGGCCGGCCTCGCGGGGGTTGTTGGTCTTAAAGTCATAAGAGGAGTTGGGCTGGCCGAAGAACTGGCGCTCAGACTGGATCCAATCATGCTCCTCCAGCATGCGAGTCACCTGGGAGTAGGTCACACTATTAGCATGCTGATGGAATTTAAATCATTAGACAAACTTGTTCATGTTTACCTCATCAGATGCATTCTGGCTGTCTTTGTGGTGTTTATTGATGTTGTGTTCTAGCTCCTTAATCTTCAGCTGAACTTCATTGTTTTGCTCTCGGATCTTATTGGCCTCCATGCTCTTACCCTGGGTCATTTACGACACACGTCATTGAACGCATTCAACAAGCACTGACATCTTCGTTTCAAGGCTTGTCAAGTTTTTACCTTCATTTCTTTAGACTGAGCCATGATGACTTCCTTTTGCTTGGTGAGTTCCTCCTGGGCCTTTCGTACTGCCTCCTGCACAGTAACACAGGATATGCCCAAATAAAGAGCAAGGCATGATACATTTCAAATCACATCAAATGTCACACAAAAAGGCCGCCACACTTGTACACCCACCACTTCACGGGGGAGAGCATTGTTTAAAAATCAAAAATCAAATCAGGCTTCGCCACATATCTTAAGGTAAAGCCTGGAGCCCTGCCAACTATCCATCAGTCACCTACAGACGTGAGAGTTGTAAGTTTGATCATTTTGTTTTTCAGCAAATAGGCTAACCTAGCAAGATGTTGCGGTTAAAATGTGAGTGACATGCCAATACTGTAGCTCACATAGCTATGCTAGTGTTGCTAACGTTAGTGTCCTCCTGGCCCCTCCTTAATATTACGTTGTCGTATGTGATATGTAGCATCTATTACGTTGGACAAGTGTAGAGTTTTGGATAAAGTGCACAATAATGCTTCTTGATGCCACACACTTTGGCATGGACAAACACAGCTCATTAACATGGAAGCTACAGACACACAAAACGGCGTGTTCTAAATTCTAGCATAAATGTTAAATTTTGGACAACATACCGGTACTTTTAACACACTATTGTGGGATCTCTGAGACTTATTGAAAACTGTATAATATGGGACCTATACTGTATGTCAGTTGTGTAAAGCTGTCCTTTCTTTTGAATTACTGAATCAATGAGGGGAAAAAAATGTCACGTTAAATGTTTGCGTACCTTGTTCTGAGACACGGTGCACGCCATGCTGTCAATCTGCTCCGTGATAGCCTTGGTGGCCTCGTCCACGGCTTGAATCTGCTGCTCATAGCCAGTCTGCTCCCTCTGCAGCTCCTCCAGTTCCAAGGCCACAGCGTCAGACTCCTGTCAACCAGGAAAATAGAGGCTCAGTTTAGATTAGCAGTGGATTGTGGTTCCAGATTGATGATGATCCAGACAAATGGTGGTGATGGTCTTTGTGTGTGTGTGTGTGTGTGTGTGTGTGTGTGTGTGTGTGTGTGTGTGTACCTGCTGCTTCTGTTTGAGCTTTTTGTTGAAGGCGTCTGCTTTGGCCTTGGCTGTGTTGAGCTTCTGCTGGGCAGCTTTCAGCTCCTTCTCCCTTTCTAATTCTGCATTCTTCATCTTGTCCTCCAGCACCTTGTACTTCTCCTCTGCACGCCTCTGCACATCCTTGGTAACCCGCAGAGTCTCCTCGCTTTCCTCTGATGATACAATTTAAATAAAGATATGAAAATAGGTTGCTTCTAGAAGGTGAATTATTACTACAGTCAAATTTTTCGGACCAATGGCTTTGCGCAGCCTCTCTAGCTCCTCCTGCTGCTGGTGGAAGGAGCTCTGCTGTAGCTTGGTTTGCAAAATCTGCTCTTCCTCCACCTTCAGCTCGTGCTGCTGCTTCAGCTGGCGGTGCCTTGAGGAAACAGAACATTTAGAAAACGAAACCACTAGACTTCCTCGCATGTACATTAACTGGTGTCAATACTTGTCAGCAGTTCCCTTCAGGCTGGCCAGTTGTTGCTCTGTATCCCTCAGCTGGGCTTCCTTTTCATTCAAGTCACTCTGAACCTGCTTCACCTCCTGCAGGCTGGCCAGCACGGATGCAGACTGTGAGCGGGCTCCTAGAGGAGGAAAAGAGGCCACATAGGTTAGCTAAATGGCCACAACTCTCAGTATATGAGCTCCAACACAGGGAATTTATCAAAAATATGCCTTTACAAAGATATTCATATTCATATTGAAAATAGCTTATTCATTTATTTACTGATATGTTTCATTATCACACTCAAAAGTAGAGCAAGCAATCTAACCCACAATCATGCAGAAATATATAAAACGTATTTGGACTTCCAGAAATAATAGCACTGTAAAGGAGTCCTTTGTTTGAGCACGAGCTTTTTGAATATCTTTTGAAAAACACCGTGCATGCCTTCTTCTTTCTTCTCCTTCTCACCTCCACTCAGAGTTCCTTGTGGGTCAAAGATGTCTCCTCCAAGGGTGACGGTCTTGGTCATCACCTGCTTGTCGAAAGCCACCCTCTTTGCGTTGTCCAGGGTGTCGCACACCATTGTGGAGCCAAACACGTACTCCATGGCTTTGCGTAGGTCAGACTCGTAGCCCACCAGGGACAGAGCTGTGTGGACATTGTCTTCTCCCACCTAGAAGCAGCGAGTGGAGATGTCGGTGAAGAAAGCAAAAACTGTGCCGTGAGACACGCTAAAAAAGAACCATGGAGGAGTTGCCTGTATTTACTTCTTTTATTCAAGAGAAGACTGAGGGCGGCAAGAAAGAGAATCTGCAGCAAAATGGAGATCCATCCATCCATCTTCTATTCCGCTTATCCTCACTAGGGTCGCGGGTACGCTGGAGCCTATCCCAGCTGACTTCGGGCGAGTGACAAGGCACACCCTGGACTGGTTGCAAGCCAATCGCAGGGCACATATAGACAAACAACCATTCACACTCACATTCATACCTATGGACAATTTAGAGTCACCAATTAACCTAACATGCATGTTTTTGGAATGTGGGAGGAAACTGGAGTACCCGGAGACAACCCACGCACACACGGGGAGAACAGGCAAACTCCACACAGAGATGCCCAAACGGAGAATCGAACGCAGATCTTCCTGATCTCCTGGCCACCGTGCGGCAAAATGGAGATCGTGGTGTATAATACTGCAGGGTTCAGAGCTAATATTAGCATGTGTTTTTAGTGTTGTCATTTCAAACAGCTTGGCACACTTGGAACCCAGGCTGACCAGGTACTAGAAATTGTAGTACATGTTCGTGCCATCAGAAAAGCATCAATAGCGATTTTACAGCCATGGAGAACCAAGTAGGTACCATCCAGTAGAAAGGGGACAACAGACTCATTAACACAAGACCGTTTTGCTTTTCTCACCAGATTCTTGGCAGCTCTGACCACTCTGTCACCCAGTGTTTTGGCTGAGATAGTGTTCAGTGGAATGATGGTGTACCTCCGCTGCAACTCTCCCTTCTCCAGCAGCTTTTTACCAGTCACCTAGCAAGCACAAAGATCCACAGAAAGACTGTCAATATGAAATGGCAATAAGTTAACACACATACATTGCACAATCACCTCTGTGTCGACAACAATGTTATACAGTCGTCCTCCAGCTACCACCTCCAGGGCGGTCGCGTAAGAGACATCGCTGACTGAGATCAAGTTCGCCAGCAGCCCCTTCACATTGCTGCGGTCCCATCCTCGTTCAGGGTCTCTGAAAGACATTTTGACAAAAGAAATAAAATATGTACTGTAGCACAGAGAACATTTGTCACGACATGCTGTATACAGTGTCTTATAATGAAGCATTATAAGACTTGCATGAACATTTTGGTGTGTGTGTGTGACACACACACACACACACACACACACAAACACACACACACAGTCAAATTAACACTATACCGCGTTAACGTAAATTCTTAATAACGGCACAATTTTTTTTAAACACACGATTAACGTGCACACATCCTGTTTGACACTGTAACATTAAACCTCAGAAATATAGAAACATGTGTCAATAACAGTTTTATATGAAAAAACCCAACATTTGAAAGTGTTGCCATTATGCATTTCGGCTGAGAAAACCATTTCATTGGAGGAGGTGGTCTAGTTGTTAGCATGTTGGCCACACAGTCACAGTCAGAAGATCGGAAAGACCTGGGTTCGAATCTCCGTTGGGCATTTCTGTGTGGAGTTTGCATGTGCTCCCCATGCATGTGTGCGTTTTCTGCGGGTACTCCGGTTTCCTCCCACATTCCAAAAACATGCATGTTAGGTTAATTGGCAACTCTAAATTGTCCATAGGTATGAATGTGAGTGTGAATGGTTGTTTGTCTATATGTGCCCTGCGATTGGCTGGCAACCAGTCCAGGGTGTACCCCGCCTGTTGCCCGAAGACAGCTGGGATAGGCTCCAGCATACCCCCGCGACTCTAATGAGAAGCGGTATAGAAAATGGATGGATGGAGGAGTGCATAGAAAGCATAGAAAATGGAGCTGCAATGCTGCTTCTATCCACCTGAGGGAGCCAGAGGACCCAAAGCAAAAACGTCATTGCAGCAGCCAAATGAATGCGTTGCTCAGAGGCAATGCCTTATGAGAAAACTTAAAAATGTTTTTTTTTTTTTATTTTAAAGTCATATTGGGACATGTTTGTATAGTTGCATATACACATTTTGAGTATTAAATTGCTGTGTGATGAATTTAGTACTGTTAGTAAAGTGTTCTTTGGAAAGATGACACGGCGAATCATACGGTTATGTTGTTATACTGCTATTTATACTGACCTTCCAATGGGTTGTTGTGTTTGGACTGATAGCTCATGATTAGCTCCTGCCAAAGATTAAGTTATCGTTTCCTCACTGACTCGCGAGCGGCACAGTATTTAAACAATTAAGTAGTAAAGGAGATGTCACAAGATTTGAATTATCACTGTATAAGGGTTCAAAGTTTAAGAAAAAAGTTGCGGCTTTATTTTTTGTAAGTTGACATTACTTATTTATCTAACACCCTATTTTCATTTCACTTAGTTGGGTGTTTTTGTTTACCTTCAATTGTGATGTTAGTCACAAATATAGTTTGTGAGATTACTTGCTTGGAGAGAATATTTGAGTGATGGACAGTTTTCCTCATCAATATCCACTTGTTGCACATCGTGTCTGTTTCTTATACATTGAGGTCCATTTTGTGTTGAGCTGTTTGAAATTAACAAAATGTATAATAAACATTTGTATAAAGCTAGCATATTGTCCAGTCCCATGGTGATAGGAGTATTAAAGACTTAAAAATGACCTAATGTACACTTCTTGATTTTTAAAAAATCCTATCGACGATGAATAAGTTAACGATGGAAAAATGCGATCAATTGCAATTAAATATTTTACTCAAGTGACAGCACTAATGTGTGTGTGTGTGTGTGTGTGTGTGTGTGTGTGTGTGTGTGTGTGTGTGTGTGTGTGTGTGGACCCAACCACAGGAATGAGTTAAAAAAAAATGTCTATTTTATGACTGTTTCATTTAAATCATGTATTTAATCTTTTTATTATTGTATTTAATATGAGGACCCGAGGATCATCTGTATATGGTTTTTAGTTTATTTATTTTACTGTACAGGTGACTTACTTGTAGTCAAACCGGAGGTTTGGGAAGCGAGACACAAGCCGCTCATAGGTCTCTTTAAGATGAGCAACCTCTCTGGACAGCTGTCTCCTCTTCTCCAGAAGACTTTCCTCCTTCCCATCTGCATGTACATGAAGACACAATCATCAAACTTCAACATAAAAACTGTAAAAAGACACTCTGACAAAGACACAGTACCTTCATATTTGAGTTTGGCAAGCTCAGCCTCCAATTTCTCTCTGCTGCTTCTTATAGCCTGCAAGCTGTCCTGGTCCTTCTTGTAGCCACTGTCCATCTTTTTCACCTCGGCCTGCTTGGTCTTCAGCTCAGCCTGGGTGTGCTTCAGCGTCATTTGTGCCTGGGGGAACACAACAAAGTGTAGAAGTCTTTGATTAGACAAGAGGTGGTGTTGAAAAACGATGGCTAGTTCTTTAAATGATCACATTGGCCTCACCTGCTTGGCCTCAGTGTCCGCCTTACTCATGTCATTCTTGCAGGCCATCATCTGACTGGCCAGCGTGGCCTCCTCTCCATCCTCATTGGTAGATAGGCCGGCAGACACGGCCTTAAAATGCTGCTCCGCTGCCTCGAGGTCTGCGCCGTCCTTCTGGCCTTCCTCCTTTAGAGCCTGAAGTTTCTCCATCAGCTTTGACACCTCTTTTTCCTTCACCACCAGCATCTTCTTGTCCTAAAGAAGGAAGGAACAGCTCAACATGAACTCGCCAAATGGTTATTGGCAGTATGTAGTAGCATTGCAGGTAACGTAGAGTGTGGTCCCAGTACCTCCTGCATATTCTTGACAAGCTCCTCCCTCTTCTTGGTTTCATCTTTGAGGTTCTGTTTTTTCAGATCGAGGGCACTTTGAGCTTTGGCATCCACACGCTGCACGTCGGCCAGTGTTTCCTCCAGAGATTTTAATACTCCATTCACTTCCTGAACATTAGCAAACACGGACATGTCTAATTAATGCAGTTGTCTTGAAGCTAGTGATGGGCGATAGAAACAATATGGAATAGAAACTACCGTATATAAATTTGGGCAAAAACAGAAATTTGTATTCTATCACGATAATGCATCAAGAGTGGCCATCATCAGAAAACTATACTTTGCAGAGTGTGTGGGGCAATTCCGGGACAGAGCAGTAATACTGTACTCCCAATTTGTTTTACCAAAACAAAAACACCTTGTTGAATACAAGCATTTTTGTGTCATGTAAGCAAAAATAGCAAACTAAATATACTGTCTACTGTACGTTTTGCACTTTTCTTAAATTTTTTTTTATTTTATTTTTTTTACTGTCTATGGCAGTGGTGTACAAACTTTTTTGCACTGAGGGCTGCATGAGGAAAAGATATAGGATGTGGGGGCCATTATAATACTTTTTATTTGGTAAAAGGCTAAAAAAAAAAAAAAAGTTTTATATGTATTTAAAGTAGGGTTGTCGAAAATAGCGCGTTAACAGCAGTAACTAATGTAAGCAATGTTACAAAACCAATCCATTGCATTGACGATATAGATCAAGATATCTTCTTTGGCATATCAGTACAACTCTTGACAATGTGGATGTCTAAAAGATGTCAAAATATCCATGGGACCTAGCCCACAGTATACTTGCTCATGCACAAGCACACCACGTAGCTGTTTCATATAATTAATGTGTTTGACCCAGTGTCAAGGGCGTATTATCTTCATGTCACTTCGTCCTTTGGTGCTTGCTGATCTAACATTTCATGGGGTTTGCTGAGATCTTACAAGACATCATTCGTGCCTGAATTTGTGTGCCAATTTAAATGCTTTTTTTTTTTTTAGCCCAAATTCTGGTCGGATTCCAAATGTTACAACCCGCACCAGACATTTTTTTGCAAGAAGATGAAAGGTGACATTACAGACAGAAAGGCAATGATGCCATAGCTTGACATCATCTCAAAACACTGACATAGTACCTGGGGACTGCTATGATATGCTGGGATTGATTAAAAAGCGTACAGGACTCAATTCATCTATTTACTTGGTATTTCAAGCAGTCACACACAATTTCTGAGGCCACTGCACTTCTACTATAGTACACGGATAACCTCCTTGAGGGTACCTGGTTTCTTTTGGCCTCCAGTTGTTCAATCTGGGCCGAGAGCTCCCGCACTTTGCTTTCGTTCTCGGTCAGGGCGGCTTGCATCTTAGCAATGTTGTCCTGCATCACTTTCAGATTCTCTGCAGACTTCAGCTTGGTCTCCTCAGCACACACAAACAACCAGGCCACGTACAAGCGTGACAGGTGTTGGATCTCACGCATCAGTTTTTGGTACTCCAGGTATGACGATCGCTCCTGCAGAGTAGAACTGGGTCATACTTCTTTTCCAAGACTGTTTTAAGCCATTTTGAAGCATTTTCCTTTTTTAAGAACATAAGGTCTGTGGTAAACCGAATCATTTGAAGGAAAGGCTTCTTGAGACGTCATCTGTACTTCTGTGAAGAAGGTGTCGGACGTTTCGCTCCTCATCCGAAGAGCTTCGTCAGCGAACTAACAAGTTCAAGAACAATAGATGCTAACGAGCCAGTATCAGAGTCGTTCATACCCAACTACAGGGAGCTACACTTCCCTTTGATCGGAGGTGCTAATGGCAGGAGAGGATTAGACCACAACTCCGCCCAGGCTTAGTGTAAGGAACCAATAGGAGGAGGGTGTTGGCACACCAATTCCGCCCACTCTTACTGTATTTAAGGCCTTGGCTACCAGCACTTGTTAGTTCGCTGACGAAGCTCTTCGGATGAGGAGTGAAACGTCCGACACCTTCTTCACAGAAGTACAGATGACATCTCAAGAAGCCTTTCCCTCGATGGATAACTCCTGTACGACTGAGAGCCTACACAGACTAATCATTTGAACATACAATCAAGACAAAAGAGATGCCATTATGCACTCTCCATCCACAGATGGAGAAAAAATTTAAGAAAACTTATACATATGTACAATCATGCAAAATGTTTTATCTTATTTCGCTATCTAACCAGCAAGCTAATTAGTCAGATAACTTGCTATTGTGACATAAATAGTTAACAATTTCAATTATCTTACATATGCAATAATAGCTACCAGTAAACTATTAATTATACTTATTTATATTTATAATGATTATACTTCATTTAAACATTTAAGGTTATAAATCAAACTGAGCCTACCTCTTGAAGTTTCTGCATGGTTGGTGTAATTTCTTCATCCAGAATCTAAAAAAAAAAAAAAAAAAAAAAAAAGCAAAAGCAAAATAAATGTTGTCGTCACATGCTATTTCTTATGAATCGTCTCCAATGAGAAATACAGTGGAACCTTGGTTGGTGTCATTAATCCATTCCAGAAGGTCCGACTAAAACCAAAACGTACACTAACCGAATACATTTTTCCCATGAGAAATCATGTAAATCCAATTAATCCATTCTAGACAGCCAAACGTGTTAACACAAAACAAGTTTTTATAGTTTTACTTTTATAGTTATTCATGCTGAAAAGTTAGTTAATAGGTTGCATTTTCTGATAAAAAAATACAATCAGAACACAGTTGGACTTTCGCAATGTATTAATAATAACAACATGCAAATTATAATGCTAACCGGAAAGTGAACGCAAACCCAGGCAAAATCTTTTACTACATTTTCGACTGAAACCAAAAACACGCTAACCAGGGCTCCACTTGAATGACAATAAAGAAACATACAGTGTGAATCTCTTTCAGTTTAGCTTCTTTCTTCTCAATTGTCTTCTGGGCACTAATCTTTTTACACTCATACATCCTGGTCCCTGCGGCCTCTTCGATCATGGAAAGGATCTGCATGAACACAATGGAGGTATCAGCAGAAGACTCCAAAAGAAGTAGCGACTGGTCCGATCTGATCCAGCACTGGTATTGGGTTCTTATACCAGCTCAATTTATGTATTGGAAATTGTTGATACACCTGCAGAAATTTCCAATCCATAAACCAAAAGAGTATCAGCGAACGTAGCTGTCGCCACACAGTCAGCTACATAACACAAAACGTCCGGGTCGCTACAATATCTTCCTTGCCTGTAGAGAGGAGTTTATTACAGCCTTGTATAAAATCAACAATAATGATAATCTAGCAACCCGGTAGTTTGTGTGTTCAGAGTTCTGTGTTGTGGCCATGAACGCGTCAGACTGAGTGTTTGTGTGTGTGTGTGTGTGTGTGTGTGTGTGTGTGTGTGTGTGTGGAGACCACTACGGTTGCTGATATTCTTCAAGCTACATTTGCTACATTCAAGCATTTCAGCTACATTTGCTGATATTCTTTTGCTGTGGTTGCACATTGACACAAACAGAGTTCTGGTATCCAAATTGTACCCGTATTGGCAGATTGGCAGGGATCAAATCGGAGGGGAAAAAAATGTGGATCGCTGCATCTCTACTTTGGATTTGTTCAGACATTACCTCTGGTGGCTTCATGTTTAGAATTTTGGTGATCCTTCCCTAAAGCGCAAGAAATAAAAACACGCATGTAAGTTTCTACTACGTTGACAGAAATAATATTGAACAAGTGCTCTCAAGACTGACCTGCATGATGAGGAAATGTGGGTTGTTGACATTGAGGCCAACAGAGCAGAACAGGTCCTGCACTCTGGTGTTGTTAGCATTGACGCCATTGATGAGGTACTTGTTTCGGCCACCGATTACAACCTTGAAGAAGAACATGGTTATTTACAGCAAAAGACATCCGTGGAGCACTCAATCACATACAGAGGGTATGTAATCATAGTTTTACATGCATAAAACAACTCTACATGCATTTAAATACATATAAATGATGAATGAAAGGGATAAATTAACATTTAAGGTAACTTTTACCATCAGTAAAGATGTGATTTTTTTTGACGTGCTGTCCCCAAAGACATGATGTGGCAGCAAGATGAACCACCACCTTACTGTTTTGACATGAGTTGTTTCTTGAATTCAATAGTGTTTCTCACCTCAATACTTTCTGGAACGGGTTAATTGGATTTACATGATTTCTTATGGGAAAAATGTATTTGAGTCAGATCTTCTGGAACAAATGAATGACGCAAACCAAGGTTCGACTGTATAATAAAAAAATAATAATAATGAAAAGGACAGCTGGACAGCCCTGACGTAAATAGATAAAGACAAGTATGTAAGACAAAAAACAATGAGCTAGAATTGTTGAACTACAAGCTGAAACTATTAATGCAGACACCCCTATTGAAAGCAACAGGCAAAAACGTTTGACAGACAGTACAAATCGCATGTGATAAAATACACACGTCACAAATGCCAATTCCGCAACTTTGCAGATTTAAAGAGGACATATTAAAGGAAATCTTGCATTATTATAATATATTATCAAATCATCATATGATATGTCATATCATAGCAGTGGTTTATTTAGTCTCATAAAATGTTACAATATTACAATACTGTAATATGGTTTACGTGACACTCCCAGTATAGTGTTGAGTTGTTTATTCCCCACCTGTCTGGTGACTGTGATCTCATCGTGTGTCTCAAACCCCAAAGGACTCTGGCTTTTGTTCGAGTTGTCAAATGTGATGGACACAGTGGCTTTGGTGATACCACCCTGTCCATTTTTGTAGACCAGGTCCTGAAGGTTGGAGGCTCGAACCTTTCTCAAATCAAACGGCGTGTTTATTAGCAAAATCACTTACAGGTCAAACGTCATTTTAAGAATTCAACTCAATGACACTTACGTGGGTAAGGTTGGAAATACCTAGGAGAAAACATATGGAGTCCAAAATGTTCGACTTGCCGCTCCCGTTCAGTCCAGTGATGGCGTTGAAGAGCGGGTCGAAGCCGTTGATCTCGGTCCGGTGTGCGTAGGATTTGAATCCTTCTATGATGATTGACTTGATGTGCATTTCAAAGCCGACCCCTGTCTCGTTCCTTCAGAGGACTGCTGACGGTATTTGAATTAATATTGGTGTCAGAATAAGTATGGGACCGAGCGACTTGTTTACAAGAGAAAGCACCGTGCTGCCTCTGTTCTTCTCACTTGAATTTTGGCGGTAGGAATTGAGCCGCTAGGCCCCCCTTCTCTGCGCCGGTAAAACGACAACGACTTTCAAGTTTCAGAAAACGACAAGCAATCACATAAAAAATACTAGCCCGAAAATATTATATATAATGGTATAAGAGTAAATCTACAAATATTAACGGATTTGATTTATATCTTCATTTGGCGATAACTTATTTGTTATCAGGCATATCTTAGGACAGCTTATGACTCTATCCAGTGTTGTGAATGACACCACCCACAGGATTCTAAAGAGATGTAATGAAACCGCTACTAACTTTTATAATTGACTCCTTTCTAGATTTTTAACAAGGTTATGTGAGGCCAAAACATTTTTCTTCCTCTGAAGATTTTCTCCTGAAATCCTCAAAAGTGAGTTTTTGTTTTAAATCAGACACTGTAAAAAATCCATGAAAATCAGTGTTGCTGCCAATCACTGACCCAGAGGGTTACAATCAAATACTCCTTGGAATGTATTTTATGGAAATAATTTGGGGGTTATTTTGAAGGAGTTTTCAATAAATACAAAAATGTATTTGCTATGTAAACATATTGGCCCTTGGGTTAAGAAATTGTTTTGTTGGTGCTACTACTTAAAGAGACATGCAGTATAAATAATTTCAAATAGTTTTAATTAATTTGCACAAAAGTGTATGCAACTTGTTTTAAACAAAGCAGTTAAAAGTACATTATACACTTAAAATAGTTATTTTGAAACCTGCATTTGCCATGAACATATAGTAAATTTAGCAGCATTCAAGTGCTAATTTTTAGAAGAAAAATTGCCAAAGCCTGAGTAATGCAACACAAGCGTACATTAATTGAGTAAACATGTTAGAGCATTACCTACCTAAACACACACACACGCACACACATACACAAGTCATTGTGCAGTTCCATTAGGCATCCAGGGGCACAGGACACATGGACAGACATACTAAGTTGAATGCATAGAAGCATATCTGTGATAGCACCACACAGTCTCCTCTGTTGGAGTAGAAGGACGTGGGCTTGATGTAGGCCCAGTCAAAGTTGTGCAGGTTCAGTGACCTCTGACAATACTGCTCGCTGAGAGCAACCAGCGAGCGCACAATAGCGTATTTGGCTGAGCAGCTGATGGCCCGCACTGTACGCACCTCGCCAAAGTGGAGCAGGAAACACGGGTCATCCTGCAGGAGAGACACAACCAGTTAGAAGGTCATTCAGTGTTCTGCATGGAAGCGATTGAGTGTTAATTGTAAGAGACTGTGCACTTTTTAAATAGAAATTTAAACACTCAATGTTTGCTGCAATATTATTTTCTTGATAACTGCAAAAAACGCATATATCTAGTGGTTGCTGATAGTGGTTTTATTTTTAGATGTCAGAAACTACAGCTGACATCATGAGGCAATCTGTAGATAATTTAAGATAATTTAATAAAATGAATTGACAGCAGTTTGATAAAAGGATCTTGTTGGACCCTCTGCAGCATCTCAAATGCTTCAGGCTTTGCTCATCATCTGAAACAAGATCAGTGACATTTAAAGAATTTCAACAAAACTCTGGTAACTGTGATTCTTGATAAGGGATAAGGCTGATGAGTTGGATCACAATAATCCCATAGACCCAGGTTTCTAAACCCAGGTCCAGGGGCCATTGTCCACGTGAAACCTGCTTTTTTTTCTACTGGACCGTGACAGATTCTCTAATAATAATATCCAAATATTGATATTATCAAGACCAGGGGCCCGCTGCACAAAACTAGGATAAGGAACTATGCCGGGATATCTTGGTTATCCTGGCTCGACTTATCCATGATCCAGTTGCACAAAAGTGGGATAGTGGAAAGTGGGATATGTTCTGACATAAATTACCATGGTGATTTATGCTGTGGAGTTAGCCTCCTCCAGACCAGGCTAATCTCATTCCTTATCTCAATCAATAGTCACCATACGGTAAATGGAAACCAATAATTAATCCACTGCCCACATATTGTTATCATATTCAATTACACTCACTGTCCTTATTTCAACATTTGTCATCATTCGTTTCAATCATTGTAGAGAAATTATTTTAGATGACGTCATTAGATTATTTATTAGATAATTTACATTCTCCCACAGCCTTAGCGCTCAAGAGGAAACCGGAAGTATACATACTGTTGAAGCTACCAGCAAGCAATGGTGATGTGCAAATAAAGCAAAAAGGTAATAGATATTACTGTACATCGCTGTTCCTGATTTGTTAAACAAGCAACAAACATAACATTAATTAACTATTTTGATTTTAATTATGATGGTTTCAGCAGAGCAAGGAGTGCGTATTTGTGAAGTATAGCAAATCTTCTCTGCAATACTTTGCCATGCTTTATGTCTGAGTCCTACTTTCCCAGGGGCCTGTTGCATAAAAGTAGGATTGATTAAGCCAGGTTGAAATTTTTTGCTTTGGTCCACTACTACCTTCACCGTGCTTCGTAGCTGCAACTGTCAGTCGGCAGTTGTGGCAGAGCAGAGTGAAACAATGTTGCCAATGCCTACTAAAATAATGTCTGGGAGTGAAAAAAGGAAAGAGAGAAAGGTGAAAGAAGAAAGGCAAACAAAAGGGTGTCAGTATGTGACCTGTTTTTTTTTTTTTTTTGTAGCCTAGCCAGTCTGCATGTCATGGAAATTAACCCGTTAGCAAAATGTCCACAATGAAGTAAGCTAGCAGAGTGTTAGCATATTGTTTTAGCCTACATCTAACTCCTTTTTAACCACCATTTAATCAGTTCAGGTAAATGTTTAGCAGTTGTCCCTCTCCCATTTACCAGATTTAACAACAAATGATTCATTAGCAGCCCATATCTCTCCATAATTTTACGCTTCCCTGTCCCAGTGGAGTAGGTGGGCTACACTGTGTTCAATGACATGTGGGGCAAAAAACCTTTCAAAATGCACATGCATTGTTTTGTGATGTGGTTAACTAGAAAAGTTTGTCGAGTCAGATTTTTTATTGCACTTTTCTTAGAATTTGTGTTAAAATCTCGTCTCGTCTCCAATCTCATGCATCGTCTAGTCTCGTGACACCCCTAGTAGCTAAGTGTGAAATTTTGATTCTTGCTTTCAATGGGGAAAAGTAGCGTCATCTGCTGGACACATCTAAACTTAAAAATGGAAAGCTCTTAGTCCAAATTGATATCTTAACATAAAGGAAATCTTAATATAAAGAACATTGCAAAAGTTTATGTTAACAAGAAACATCAAAAATTGTATTTTCAATGGTTTTCAATAGGACACTATTTGTTGTTAGGAACAAATGTGGCACTTGGCCAGTTTAGGCTAATTTAAGGAACAGAGATGACAATTGTAAATTAAAATAAAAGAATATCCATCCATCCCATACATTTTCTATAACGCTTCTCCTCTTTAGGGTCGCAGGGGCATGCTGGAGCCTATCCCAGCTGACTTCGGGCGACAGGCGGGGTACACCTTGGACTGGTCGCCAGCCAATCGTAGGGCACATATAGACAAACAACCATTCACACTCACATTCATACCTATGGACAATTTAGAGTCGCCAATTAACCTAACCTGCATGTTTTTGGATGTGGGAGGAAACCGGAGTACCCGGAGAAAACCCACGCAGGCACGGGGAGAACATTCAAACTCCACACAGAAATGCGAACCCAGGCCTTCCCGATCTCCAGACTGTTACTGTGTTGGCCAACATGCTAACCACTAGACCACCGTCTAGTATATATATACTATATACTATAGAACATCCTCTGACAAATTTGACCTACATACATTTAACACAGGGCTTGAAGGCTTTAAAAAACACAACTGAATGGCACAACTAATGCCAGACTATTTTAGGGGCGAACAAATCAACAACATACCACGTCAGGGTCCCGTCCATCCACCAGAGTCAGGTCTTGCAGGGACCAGGTTTCTGTCCTCCTGTAGCACTCCTGAATGCAGGAGCGCTTAGTGTGGTGTCCTCGCTTGGATCCGGATTTACCGGGTGTCTGTGTAACCTGGCATCGCACTATACACAACTGCACCAGCCTATTTTTGGCAACTGCAGAAACATGAAAACACACTTTGGTTACTTTATTTATCTACATACGTAACATGACTGCAAACACAATAATAAACGTCTCTGACCATGTCAATCAAAACTGGGATTTGTTATCTTTGTCAAGGCAGAATTGATGCTACAGCAACTGTAGTGGTCTAATGACATTGTGCAAGTGGTCATAACGTAAGGACTTGTCGGTATAGACCACAAGTGTGGACGAGCAATGTCTGGAAGGAATAAAGATTCATGCACATGTTGCAATGATTACTGTATTCACAGAGCATGTGAAAATTGGTGTTACAATGAACAACAAAGTTTCTTACCAGAGACACAAAGGAAATGTCTTCCAAGCTCTGGTTCCTCAATCTCAATAAATTCCACCAGTCTCTGTCTTGCAGGTCGGAATAGAACCCTTTGCATCTCCTCCCTCAGAAGAGACGACATCACCAGGGTAGGCAGAGGACCACAATCACGGCCGGATGAATCCTGTAAATGTGGCCAAAGGAATGTACATAGATGTAATGAATACACCTGACAGCAAGGGCAGGATGTTTTTTCCTTTCTGGTCAGTGTGTGAAATGAGTGCTTCTCCGAGAACACACACACAAGGATACGCACTCACATCTCCACTCTGCAGTAATCGGGTTGGATCATCCATATTATTCTTGCTACTTTACTATTCTGTCTTCATAAAAACTTGCCTGGGAGAGACTGAGCATAAAGGGAGCAATAAAGGCCAAAACCTTTTTAAGGCCCATTATGATGACATTCCTCACAATCAGGAGGATAGTTTCCTGCAAGATTTAAGTGGTTTACTCATATTGTCAGGATGCACTGTTATAAACACTGTGGAAAGAGCAGCAGCAGAATAGGATAAAAAAATAAAATAAAATATGAAATAAAGGTAAAAAAAATCATATAAATAGTAATCATATAAAATAAAAAAATATTTAGGAAAAATTATCCAGTTTAGCGCATTATTTGTACGCTGGGTAGGACTAAACCATTAATAAATGATTTTAATATTTAACAATAAAGTATAATAACAAATTATATTTTTGTCATTTGCTGTATATTTTTATTAATATATTAAAACATAAATATTAAAACATTAAAAATAAAAATGAATGACGTTAACGTGAGTGTGAACTGTAATAAAAAAATACAGTGCAGTATTATTGTTAGAATGGGTGAGAATACATAATAAAAAGAAATATAATAATGTAATAAAACAACAATGAATTATTATTTCTTATTAGATTTTGAATTATACTAAATTATATTCATTCAAAATAATAGAATTAATAATAATACATATAATATTCAGAATATATAATGTAAATATAATCAATTTTATGAAACAACGTGAATGACTCTTTACTGTCATTATTAAAACTGAGAAATGTGCAAGTCTAGTTTACAGCAGGGGTCACCCACGTTTTTCCTTGTGAGAGGAGGGGGCGCTACCTGGTGCCCGCGGGAAACACGTTGGTGACCCCTGGTTTACAGTATGTTAGACTATTAAGGCCCTTGGCACTAACAGAGGGTAATGGAATATGAAACATATGATACATGTATGGATTGCATACTTGGAATTGGACTTAAGGACAAAGTTGCTCACACTAGGAACTGTAAGGGTTTACACAAAATCCCATCACTTGCACACAAGCACTCACCCAAGGTTCCTCCTCCGGTCTTTCTGTCTCCCCTTCACTCCCATATTGACGTTACTGTATGGTATGGCACATTGCCCAATGTTTCTCTGTGATTAAACGCTTGTTGTGTGGGAAATGGATGTCCCACAGCACTTTGCATGTTTTCCATTAACCCTCTACTGTAGACATTGCTGGGGGGTGAAGCACTCAAATGGGTGGGGGAGTTTTACAAACATGCAAAGTATGGACAGATAATCAGCGGGAACATAACAGTACACACTGAGCATTTATTTAGTTGCACTTTAATATGAAATATGAGTCTGCATCGATGGGCAGGACCTTGCTGTGAGCAAATCCCAGCAGGATGAACCAGAGCAAAGGACTGATTTGATTTGTTGCCTCAACGCCATGTGGCTCCATTGGATTTGTCACATTTGTGAAAACAAAGACGGGTCGCTCCAGCACTAAGTGCTTTTATTATAGTTGTTGGTCTTGATGGTTTTTTGTTTGAAAGGCTTTTTGCCTCTGAGATGGAAAGATGAGCGGATAAAGACAGGAAGTAGCCAGCAAAGGATACACGTGTTGAATCTCATGAATAACATATGAGGTTTATTGTACTTACATATCTGGAGATTTAACCCCAGCAATTCATCCTGTCACTGTTATTTACATGGAGAGAGAGAACATCTGTGTGGTGGAATACACCAAAATGGCATTGATGTGTGTTAAATGGAAATATGAAGTTGGGACCAGAATATTAATTGATGAATTGATTGTTAAAAAGTTCTCTAGAGGTGCTGTTGGTTCAATCTCAAGTGTAAGTACACTAAGGGAAGTTGAGCTATAATTCAGCCACGCAGACCTTCACTATTATAGATAGCATTATGCTGCATCGATACAACACTGGCATGGAAACAGCAATTAAGACCATTGAAATGAATAATAATACTTAAAAATACAAAATTATTTGATTAGGGCAGTATAGTGGGGTAATCTGGGATCTGATCTCCATGGGAACATCTCTGTGTGGGGTTTGCACGATTTCACGGTGTGTGCATGGATGTACTCCGGCTTCCTTCACATCCCCAAAACCTGCATGTGAAGTTAATTGGAGACTCTAAATTGTCCATAGGTGTGAATGTGAGTGCGACTGTCTATATGTGTCCTTTGATTGACTGTTGAGTTTTGACCAGTCCAGGGTGTACCCCGTCTCGAACCCAAAGTCATCCCATGATCCCCATGAGGACAAGCGGTATAGTAAATGGATAGTGAGACTGAATTATTTGACTAACTGAAGGTTAATGGTAGAATTCCATTTTTACTGTATTTGACCATTTTGGAAACATCAGCATGTAAACATCAATATTAATGCGAAAAAAGTGTAACTGGTGACAGCTGCTCTCGCCAAGAAGAGATCACTGAAATTTGCAGACAAAGTGCAGACAAAAATATAACCTTAGACCCCCTTTGATCTTTGACTCAAAAATCAACAGAGAATCAAGCGAATCCTTGGCTCAACATTGAACAAGAGAGAGCACTAAAAAGTAAGTCCTATGTAAGGGTGCGCTCACACAGGGACAGTCGTATGACACTGAAATATTCAACTTGAATGACTTTGTGCCCTTTTTCAAATTCATCCATCCGTTTTTTATTCTACTTGTCTTCATTAGGGTTGCTTATGAACTGAAGTCTATCCCAGCTGACTTTGGGCAAGAGGCGGGGTTAGGCATGGGTATCGTTTACATATTATCGGTAAAAATGGGTACTTTTGAAATGGTGCTGTTGCTTAAATGGTGTCGGAAACGAGTACTTGGAAAAAAAAACATGCAAATGTTGCAGGTGGCTGAGTCTGCGTCTTCTGAGGTGAAATACAACCAAATATTCAAGCGTTTCGACCCAAGCCTCGAAAGGGGTCTCGCACAGGGCACTATTGAAGCTACAACCACCACTGCTCATGCATGAGCAAGCATAACGTACCACAGCCCACTTCTTCCAACCATGCTGGGGTCAGGGAAGTGTACTATACTCAAGCACAGAAGGGAGTGCTCACAACAGTCAAACATGACAGAAAAAGCGACATACTGTTGATCAACACAATTGTTCAGTTTCTTTTTTTAATCTTTATGCAACCACTTGTTGCTAAGCAGACGTGGTGCTTGTGTGCCCGAATCCAGTCAGTGAAAGGAAATTGGCATACTTTGGAAAGTGGGTTCTACGTGTGGACTGACGTGACCGTGGGGTTCAGAGTTGAGTTTTAGCTGGATGATTATTGATTATTGTTATTATGTTCGGGTTGATGGTCGAGTGGTTAGACACACAGTCAGGAGATCTGCAAGATCTGGGTTCGAATCTCCGTTGGGCATCTCTGTGTGGAGTTTGCGTGTTCTGCCCGTGCGTGCGTGGGTTTTCTCCGGGTACTCCTCCCACATTCCGAAAACATACATGTTAGGTTAATTGGTGACTCTAAATTGTCCATAGGTATGAATGTGAGTGTTTGTCTATATGTGCCCTGCGACTGACTGATGACCGGTCCACGGTGTACTTCGCTTCTCTCCTGAAGCTGGGATAGGCTCCAGCATACCCGTGACCCTAGTGAGGAGAAGCGGCACAGAAAATGGCATGTTCTTATTATTGTACCTGTTGGGAGATCATTCAAACCTGCAATAAAAGCCTGTTGTTCCGCTGATCAATTCTGGTGTGTGTGTGTGTGCCTCACAGAACATTACTGTAACATTACTGGTGACACCTAGTGACCAGCGTAGAATACTACATTTCATCAACGTCATTTCGATGCCTTATATTTGTATTTTAGTTAATTTAGCCATTATTAGAATACATAACATTTGCTTAAATATGCATATTTTGTGACTAATAACAGGCTGCAGTCAACCACAAAACAGTGATCATTAATTAATTTGTGGAAAACTGCAATAGAATGAGGGCGCGATGTTTCAACCGCAAAGTGGTGAGGGACGACTGTATACATTTTGCAGTTGAATCAGTATTCTGTATTAACCATAATATCAACTTTTTTTCAACACGGCGCCATCTTTTGCCTCTCGTGAGGCACTGTTGCATGTACTCCTGACATAAAATTGAATTCTGTTGATTCTTGTCAGCACAATCACAATTTTTTAGAGGATCTTCAAACTTTTAGTGAATATTTTCATGTAATGTAAGAAACAACACTTATATCACAACTATCATTCAACAAAAGAGCTCGCTGAGCTCGCATAGGTCAAAAGTCAAAATCATCGCACATGCCTGTCCATTTCTCATAGTTTTTTCTTTTTTATCTGAGTTTTGTCCACATAGAGAAAGAGTCATACTGAGTTAATTCGGCAGGTCACCTGTAAACAGAGATGTTTGCTGCTATCCTCACAAGGGAAGGGCCGGATGTTTGGCAATGACTCATCTTTAGTACATGAGTGTGTGTCCAGTGTGACTCACCTGCATGAATATATCTGTTTAGATGATTCAAGCACACACAACAGTGTCACTTCATAATTCACATTTCTTCTTTTTATCTGTGGAAATAAAATGTAGGCATTAATTAAATAATAATATGTTGGATACATATAACACCTTTCAAGATACTCAAAGCACTTCACAGTGCAACCCATTATTCATTCACTCCACAGTCACACTGGTGATGGTAAACTACATCTGTATCCACAGCTGCCCTGAGGTAGACTGATGGAGTTGTAGCTGTCAGTTTGTGCCTACGGCCCTCTCCGCCGATCACCACCAAATATTCATTTACATTTATACACCAGTGTGGGCGGCACGGGAGGCAAGGTTGGTGAAGTGTCTTGCGCCCACACAACAACACTGATTGGAATGGAGGAAGTGGGGTACGAATCACCAACTTGTAAGTGCTATTGTGACATTTTCTTAAAATCTGACCATACTAAATACTATTTTTACCTCCGCATAGCACAAAGCGCAAGCGCAGGTTACCGTACGTTTTTGCCTGCGTTCATCTGTTTTGTGTTCAAAATAACTTGAAAAGTTCTGAGTGGATTTGGATTAAATTTTCAGGAATTGTCGGAGATAGGATATGGAAGAACTGATTACATTTTGGGGGTGAGCCAAATTTCTAAATTTGTCCAAAATTCACCCTTTTCCTCTACAGCTACTTATTATTACCTGCTCTTACTGCCACATTTCTCAACCAATTCAAGCCATTCCGACATCAAACTGTGAGGCTACCTATACTTCCATAAAAAAAATTCTAAATTTCCCCAAAATTCACACTTTTCCTGATGTAACATATTACTACTTCCACATTTCTCAACCAATTCACCTCATTCCAGCATCAACTCAATTACCAAAGTCAGGACATTCATGCTATTCACCAAAGCACAAAAATTCCCAATTTTTTTTCTTCTGGAATCCAAAATGCCTTTGATCTAAAGAGTTCTAGCTACTTCCACATTTCTCAACTGACCGTTTCAAAGTCAAAATTCTCATTTAGCCTTCCCAGTACATTGCGCTATTATGCTGGGTGTTAGCATGCTAACATTAGCATGCTAGCATTTTTAAGCTATTTTCATGGGTAGACACAGTACATATATAAACACTTAGCACTATCATTCTAGGTGTTAGCATGATAACGTTAGCATCTTAACATTGCTATCATGTTAACATTAGCATAGTAGCATTTTTACCCAGATTCATAGGTAGACGCTATATATAAAGACTTAGCACTATCATGCTCGGTGTTAGCATGATAACGTGCTAATGTTAACATGTTAACAGTAGCTTAGTAGCTTTTCTAGCCATTTTCATAGCTAGACACACACATAACCACTAACCACTATTATGCTCGGTGTTAGCATGATAACATTAGCATGTTAGCATTGCTAGCATGCTTAGATCAACGATGTACTGTAAATATCTAAATAAAATAAATGTAGGACTAATATTTATGGTGTAAATCACAATATGGGGGGAACTATGATGCTTGGTGGAGGTCTGCGCTCTCTGAGTGCTTTTCTAGTTTGAGCCTGGATTGTGTGTGTCCACTGATGATGCATATGGGTGTGCTACATTCACCAATTATGTTGGTTAAGAGGACAGGAAGTTTTTAGGTTTTAAATACTTTCAATATGCAGAAATATACAATTGATAAAAATTGCACAGCTGGCGGTTGTCCTGTTCGGCCGGCGACCTAAAGTCGGTTTTGAGTTTTGTGCGATTCAGTTGGACACCCCTGACTTTCTTTGAATGTATAGTTTGTAGATGGTTTTTCCTTTACTCAGTAAAGCTGTGCCATGGGGTTGACCTATACCTCTTTTAGTGGTTAAGTTATAATTTTTCTTTAATTTGTGGACCACACATAAAACTGCATTAGGGATGATCCAAGCTTCCTTCTTGCGCCTTGTGGTCATATCTTTCAGGTTGACTGCGCGAAAGATCAAGTTCCATAACAATAAAGTGAGGAGAACCTCTATACAGGGAGTGGTGTAACGTCACAACCTGTAGAGCTTGTGATTGGATGTCGATTAAAAGGGGAAACCCCGCTCTCTCACACATAGGCAAAACCCCCTTGGTGACCCTCCAACATCACAACAAAAATACTGTACTGTATAAAGGAATTGTCACTGTTGACAAAACATTAGTCGCATAATAATGCATACTAATTATCGCATTGCGCAATATTGTGTATATGTTATATATTGCATGTACAGTATATATCTTGCACATTTACATTGTCAGAAAATAAAGTGAGACGAGTGGAGTCATTTGTGCAGATCTGTGGTCGGTCTTCTTCTGGGCTGTTTGTGTACAGTACTTGCCAAATAGTGCGCCCTACTGTCTGTATTGCGCATGACTGTACGTCGTAATATGAAGTAGGCCTCCTGTTTTCCTCCCCAAGCCGGAGTCCTCCTGGCCCCCGCCGCCGCCTCCGCTCTCCATGCAACGCTACGACCGAGCGAGAGCCGCACAACAAGCGAAGGCGTTTGCGCTGAAACACTCGACGAGGTGAGGCTGTTTTATTCCGTGCTGCGCGGTGGTTAAATGTTGTTTTGTACGGCGAGAGGGAGAGGGGCGCGGAAGCGGGTGGACTGCAGCGGAGGATCGGGGACTGTTTCCGCACGCTGGAGGGCGAGCAAGGCCCAGTGACCCACATTCTCCTCAGCAGCCTGTGTGTCTATGCGCGCGTCCGTCTGCCTCCCTGTCTGTGTGTGCGGGCGTGTACGCGCCCCTGTTTGTATATGTGTACGTACATCTGCCGCGTAAATGTTAACACCATTCATTATGTTACATATTTTCATGATAAATCGTCGGAGGCTTTTCTTGTTTCTTGTTTTAAACGGAAGCTCTCAGTGTTCCCTCGCAGAGAAGCCGCAGCGGTATTTTACGGAATAATTTGTTGCGTGACAGCTAGGGCTCGACGCCAGTTTTGCTCTGATATACTCAATTTTTGCGCTCAATTTTAAACTAAACACGGTATTTGTCATGTCGGCACGCGAATGTAACAGAAGGAGATGCGACGAAGGAAGAAGGTAGTGAGCTAAATTGTCAGTTTTCGGTAGCAAGCTTAGTTAGCATGCTATAGCTAGCTATGTGGGTTGCTCTCTCCCGGTTGTATAACGAACACCTGTGGCACATATGCTCATGGTTTATTCTCTTGGTTTATTCTCTTAATTTACAGCTATTTTCTCGCTTTAACGTGTACTATTTGCATCGTGGTGTACTGCTATTTAAGCGTGTAGTCAATGTAAAGTGGGCAGAGTGGCACAATGAAAAAAAGCTTAGACATGAGGATTACTGTACTGTAGGTCAGGGTAGTGCTTCCCACAGTAGAGCCACGGCAGGGTCATTAAGATGGTTGCACACAAACTTTCAGTATATGTCGCTAGTGGTGTGCTTAAAATCAGTGCAAAGCCAATTTAAGTTGTTCTTACACTTGCTGCACAATTATTGTAGCTTTTGTATTGCTTCCGTGGTAGAAGTGGTGTGAATTATTCATCATCTGCCAAGTGTGACAGTATAAATGTGAAGGAATGGTTTCAGCCTAATCGGAATTTAAAATGACGATATTTTCTAATGAAAATGTATCTGATTAAATACGCCTGAAGACGTCACTTTAAGATTGTGTGAAACTGCAACAGGCTTTTGTTGTTGTCCCCATTGTTACTCTATAGCAGAGGTCCCCAAACTTTTTTTTTCTTGTGAAAGCTACTTTTACAAAATGAAAATGACTGAGAGCTACTCATTTTTGTAACATTTATTTTTAGAGCTTATTTTAAACCCAAACAAACTGCATATACTTGTTTTACCAGAACAGTAACACATGGTATCCGCAACTCACATTTTGTATTAAAACATAAACAAAATGTTTTTGTCTTATCTGCATTTCGTATTTTAGAATGCATTTCTTTCTAGTGTGTCTCACATTATTAACTGAAAACCTCAATGAAAACTAGGCTTGTGGGTGCCTCATGTGGTCATGGGGGGCTACATTGGTGACCCCTGCTTTATAGTGTACTTCTACAATGGTTCGACATTTGGCTTTTAAAATGGGAGCATTTTGTAAAATTGGTATTGTCCCAAAGTACAGTTGTCATTAAGATGGTTGCACTCAAACTTTCACTATATGTCGTTAGTAGTATGCTTTAAGTCATTGCAAATTGCAGCTTTTAAAACAAGGGATTCCAGAGTTTCCCCTAGGTTTTGTTTTGAAGCTGTGGTGGTGGGCTTCATGGGAGGTGGACCGCTACCGCTGTGTCGTGCCGGTGCTGCGTCGCTGTGGCAGCAATTTTTTTTTTAAATATTTAAATTTACTGTCAGTAATAATGCCAGCACAAGGGTCCTGTTCACAGGCTTGAACAAGAAATGCACGAATTAACTTTAAATACCTTTCTCTCGGCCTTCCTCTCCGTATCAGTCCAGTGCCAACAGGGCAGAGAGTCGATTCCGGTGTATGTTTTTCAAAATAAAGCGTAGTGAAACATTATTGATATTTTATTTTTATGTCAAAGTAACTGTGGTCAATATGTAAATAAAAGTCTATACATGGTTCCAGCTTCATCAGCTTTTAAAATGTGAGCATTTATTTTTCAAAATGATTAAATATGATTGAAGATGGCCCCTTGCATTGTGTAAAGATAGTTTTGTGTTTCCCACAGGTCTGCACATAATTCATGGTGGTGGGAGTGAGGGGTTGGTGATATCATCGTGTAATTTGCATAATTAGCCATGATGCAGTGTGTGTGTGTAGACAAGAATAACAGAACTTTTTGGTTTGTGTCACAAGAAATGGGCGACATGATGAATGTTTTTAAACCTTATTTAACAACATAACATGCAGCTATTGACTTGGGGTGTTTTATTTAGTGCAGTGGTAGACACCCATGTGTGCACCTTATAGCACGCATGGGCAATTATAAAAACATTCGTGTTTTTTCATGGGTTCTGTATAACTGTGCGTTGATATTAAAGATAATGTACATGTCATTGTACATCTAATATATCACTATGATGATGCATTATAATGCACAAGCAAGTCAGCTGTGGTATGTGTGTATTGCATGCCAGCTCGTGTGGCTGTGCTATAGAACTGGTACACCCCTGCATGTGGTCAAGGGGAGACACAGCCGCCAATGCACTTTCAATCGCTTTGTCAACACGTGGTAACATAACACACAGTCATTGAAGAGCTACTGTCGTCCACAACTCAACCCAGAACGCAAAGATCCTAAGCTTACACAGCCAACTTCCCTCCCGCTCAGCAACGTCCCACATCACTCACCAAGCACCACCTCACAACAGCCAAGGGCTTTTGGTTCAATGGTTATGCTGCTGGACAGTGAATGTGTGGATGCTGGATTGAACCGTGCAGGGTACAGGGCTGGTCCGGGTATGAGGTGTGTTAAGAAGCAGAGTTACGACACCACCTGCTGTATAGAGATGTAACAACAGCCTACACAGACAATCTCATTATAATGTGTTTGTGAGCAAGTGTGAACCCGGCAAATTTAAAAAAAAAAAAAAAAAAAGGAGTGCAAAATGCTTTTGTGGCAGTGCAAATTTAATTATGGCGGACTGGCACAAATAAATGAACATATGGGAAACACTGTGGTTGCACTCAAACTTTCAGTTCACAAGTTCACTCGTATGCTTTTAATCAGGGGTGTTCAAACTTTTTCCACCGAGGGCCACATAAATGAAAGGATGCACCTTTTTTGCTCTATTTTTCTCATATTAGCTGTTTTTTTGTGTTTTTGTTTAATTTAATAAATAATAATAATAATAATTTAAAAAAAACAAGCTACAGGCTGCAAATGGCTCCCAGGCCGCACTGTGGACACCCCTGCTAAAACGTTAACTTTGCTGCTGTGTGCTTCAACAATTGTTGAAGTGTGTTTTTAGAACACGTAATTACCTTGCTTAGGTAGTCGAAGTGGAA
Organism: Dunckerocampus dactyliophorus; assembly: GCF_027744805.1. Lineage (NCBI taxonomy): Eukaryota > Metazoa > Chordata > Actinopteri > Syngnathiformes > Syngnathidae > Dunckerocampus > Dunckerocampus dactyliophorus. Next base: position 20,132,834 of record NC_072824.1, on the reverse strand, counting down.
TGATTTCTTGATTAATCATTTGCAAAATGCTTCCATCTTAATCTGCCTTTAAGATGTAAGGTTTTTCTGTATGTCTTATCAAAATGATTGAATATGACTGAAGATATCACCTTAGATTGTGTGAAACTGGAACAGACCTTTTTGGTTTCCCATAATCTGATATGTTTTTTAGCGCAGAGGTTACTGTTTTTCTTCTGCATCAAGCAACCTTGTGCATTTCTCTCTGGCCTCTACAATTGGCATTCATAGCACACAGTGTGCACAGTTCCATGGTTTGTTTGTTTGCTTGAATGGGTTTTTTTTTGTCTGTGTGTGTGTTACAGGTGAGGTGTGGCTCACACAAAAAGATTTGTAAGCACTCTGAAGGATAGTCTCTGTAACAACAACCTCATAGGGGCATTCCAGTGAGTGAGTAAGTTGACAATTTTGAATCATCCTGTGTTTTTTTTTCTTCACATAACTGGGTCACAGTGCTCTAAAATATTCTCACAAGAATTTGGTCTATATGTGTGACAAATTACTCATTTCCAGTTTGGTCTCTCTGCATTGATGTACTACTGTACATGGAGTTATACATCAGGGCGTTTTGGGTTGGAGCCAAATTTTATACTCAGTAACTGAAATACTACCAAAAAAAGAAAGAAAGAAAAGAAAAAGGATTTTATATTGATATTCCCCTTGCTGTCGTTTGAATAATTGAATAAAAGCTGATCCCAGACTGACCTTATTACCCCGGTGTCTCGTCTCTGATTTGTCCTTTAGGTTTGGATGACCGCCATGGCTTTTCCGTGGTCTGGTGACCCCTGATGACTTCGGCATCAGCGCTGACCCCAAACCATTTCCTCCACCAACCCCTGAGAAAAGACATTAAATCACACCGTGCATAAGCTGCAGTGGGGTGAGTGTAACTGCACAAACATACACAAAATATTTTGAATGATAAATAGTTGGCCACATATGCTGATCTTTTCATAAAACTAAATGAAATATGCCTCAGAGTTTCTTAAAATCGTGGTCATACATGATGTGAGATCTCGCGAGACTTCAGTTAAAAGGATAGTTAGGATTTTTTTACATGAAGTTGGATGACATCCTCATCAGCAGTGGACTATTTTAACAGCGACTTACCCCCCCCATTTGGTCCTGCGAGTCCAGTTCTGGTCGGATTTCTGTAGTGTAATGTAGTTCTGCTTAGTTGCTGGGTCATTTAAGTGAAGAGTCTCTTGAACGCATATAGTTTTTAGAAGCCAAACTCTTTACTTAAATGACCCAACAACTAAGCAGAACTACGTTCCTCGTCACGGAAATTCGACCAGAAATGTACTCGCGGGACCGGGGGGGGGGGGGTAAGTCACTGTTGAAATAGTCCACTGCTGATAGGGATGTCATACAACTTAGTTTCAAAAAATTTGAACTTTCCCTTTTAAGCAAGCAGGAGCCGACACTCAGGCATTAAACTAGGTACTAAGGATGATGAAACTTTGTCACAGTGCTACTAACTGTCTGAAATTGTTGTCATTATTTCAGTTTCCATTAGTTCCTATCAGAAAAAATGTTTCTAAGTCCAAATACAGTAAATGAGAGGTCATAGATTGCAGGAAATGAACTTATGAGACTCCCAATGTTTTTTGTTTTTTTTTTCTGTACAAATGTGGCAAAAAACAAAAATAGACCAAAAGTCCAGCTTTTCAACAATCTAATGTTGATCAATTTGGTTTTATTTATTTTAACACTTATTCAATAAAGGATTTTATTGCTTGTATCAAATGTGTTGAAACTAAAAATTCTTCATTATTGCAGGCCATCTCTGTCCAATATGAATTAGACTGCTCTGTGGTTTTTAGTCCAATCCGTGTAATCTGTTTATTCGCACTTCCCTTCAAGGTGGACTTCCAAATGCCTACCTCACGCCTAAAGAGCAAGTCACCACAACCACAGCCCTGATCAGCAGCCACCATGACATCAAGCATAGGGTATGTTCCAGCAAGCACAAGCTGTGTGTCCCCACGTATCTTCAATGATACACAATACACACGTTATAGACATACAATAGCCATGGCAGAACACAGCTAGATACAGAGGTCAGCTAAACACTTAACAAGCATTACTTATTTTTTGTATTTTGTGTTCCCACGGCACTCCCAACATCCACACCTCATGTGATTACCATCTATTGGCACAAAGGACTTTTTCCATCAAGTCACACTAGATAGGACTGGATGACTTGATGGACTAGGATGAATGAAAATATTCCCAGGCAGCCTAATTTGTGCTAAGAAACAATTGAAAATGATGGGTGTGGTGGCAGAAGGCCTATACTTGCAACACATAAATAAAATCACCCACTTCAGTGGCACAATCCTAAGGAGCTGGTGTGAGTGATAGTTTGGAACGGTAGCAAGACAGTCGACATCGACAGACTTATTGGCTCATAATGGCTGCTGAAAAAATCATCCAAAGTGTGGAAGTATTTTGAAAAGGTTAAAGATGACTCTAAAAAGTGAAGTGCAAAAGTGAAGTGAAGTGCAACCTGTTTCACCAGCTTCTTATCACGCGACAAACACCAACGTCACTAAATCATTATTGAAAAATTAGAATTTAAAACCATCAACCAAAATCATTATTTAAAACTGGTTAGGCTGTTACGCCTACTTCATTTTATATCCCGACAGTGAATTTTAAGGCAAGAAATTAGGCTGCTAAATGAGAGTTTTGGCAAGTTGTTGCTTTTCAAGCCATGTTGTTCCTATTCTATGTGCACTTTTCTGATATTTGCCGACATTAAGTTGTATGACATCCCGATCAGCAGTGGACTATTTCAACAGCGACTTACCCCCCCATTGGGTCCTGCGGGTACATTTCTGGTCGGATTTTTATGACGAGGAACGTAGTTCTGCTTAGTTGCTGGGTCATTGTATTTAAAGAGTTTGGCTTCTCAAAACAATATGCATTCAAGAAAGTAATAGATTTGCATCATAAAAAAGCCTCCTCAAAAAATCTGACCTTACAAATCGCTCGGCATTATATTTGTCTCCTACCGTGTCCCTGCACACTGTCGCGTCTCCATTCGATTTGTGTTCTTCTTACTGTAAATATGTCTGAAACAAATAAACCAGACCATACCATACCTCTTTCCAATGTAAGTATCTTGGCACAATGTACCCCTTTTAAAAATACAATATGTTAAATTAAATCTAAATACATTACTGATCATCAGCAGTCATGGAAGGAATCCATTTGATTTGTTATATGATAGAAGGCCAGAAAGCCCAAGATGACGTGTTGGTTTTACAAATGCACTCATAAACTCCTTGGCAAGCACGACACATTCCTTCTATCTCTCTGTCTGTATCTCTCTGTTTTTGTGTGACCCAAAAATAAACTTGCCTCTGGCATGTAGGAATTCTCTCATTAGCCACCATCCACCATTAGCTATTATTAACAGTGCATATCTGCTTTCAAGCCACCAATAAGTGTGTGTAAATACACATGAAGACAACAAGAAGCAAGAGAAACTTGAATTAAGTGTGCTGTTTTTTCTCCTCGACCAGGGATGATTGTAGCATCTTTGATGGGTTGATGGAAGAAGATGAAAAGGACAAAGCAAAACGGTAGGTCAATTAGAAACATTAACGTTCTATTAATTCACCAGTTAATAAATAATGTTATGAAGAGTTTGGCATTTGTTTAATTTGCCCTGTTTTTCAATTGTAGCGTGTCCCGAAACAAGTCCGAAAAGAAGCGGAGAGACCAGTTCAATGTCCTCATCAAGGAACTTGGCACCATGTTGCCAGGCAACACCAGGAAGATGGACAAGTCCACTATCCTGCAGAAAAGTATCGACTTCCTGTGTAAACACAAAGGTCAGGGCGCTTCACTTCCCGTTTCTGCTTAGCCCGCCGTCACAGGGTGAAATGTTTCAACTTCTAAACTGATTTTGTCAGTGTCTGTTTTCTTTCATTATAAGATTTTTAACGGGATTATCACGTTTTATGACATTTGTTTTTTGTCAGTTATTACTCTTGAGTTTTGTTAACTTTACTCCCACAGTCTTGTAGTGTTATCTTCTTTACACTGTTGTCTAGTATTCTGTTTGTCTGCCATTTTTTCACACTAAGCCTTGTACAATTTTGTAAGCTGAAGTCTTGTAACATTTGTTTGTTTTATTTTGTTGTTTGTTTTTTTTTTTTTATTCCTGTCTCCTCACAAGTGCTCCTTCACTGGGTTTCCTCTCTCAAATACGTTTTCCCCTCTCACATTAGAAATCGCTGCCCAGTCCGAGTCCAGTGAGATCAGGCAGGACTGGAAGCCTCCATTTCTTAGCAATGAGGAGTTCACCCAGCTAATGTTGGAGGTCAGATATCTAACTTTATTTATGTTCTGAGTACATTTATTGGGTTGAAAGTACAAAGTGTGTTTTTCCCCTGACATTATCAGGCTTTGGATGGCTTCTTCATAGCAATAATGACTGATGGGAACATCCTCTATGTGTCAGAGAGTGTCACCTCATTACTGGAACATCTTCCTGTGAGTAGTCTTTTTTTTCCACCTTGGTACCATATCCACTGCCAGTCGCACATTCACACATTCGGAATGGCGGTTGTTCTCTCTCTCTCTCTCCTCTTTTTTCACACACTCTTGAAATCCCATTTTGCATTGATTGGGTATTTTGTGTCTTTGCATGTTCATTTTCCTCATTTTAACACAAGTTAGTGTACATTAGCAGCAGTAGCCTGTGCTGGCAACCACTAACTAGCAGGGAAGGACAGCATTTGCATATCTGACTGTTAGACACAGAATATTTCAATGTTTGTACTATTGCCAGAATGCACAGAATGCATCTAAAATGTTTTTTTTCTTTATTTCCCAGGCGGACCTGGTGGACCAGAACCTGTTAAATTTCCTGCCAGTTGGTGAACACTCAGAAGTGTATAAAGCCCTGTCCACACACCCAAACGACCTTGAGAGCCTTACGTCGGATTATTTAAAGAGTTAGTAACACAATTACTTTGTGTCATTGTTTGTTTACTAACATGATCACAGTTTATAGTGGCAATTAACTGTTTTTTGGGCAATATCAATAACCATTTTCTTGCCCGCTAAATCATGGATAGATAGATAGATAGAAACAGCAGTTCTTCATTTGTAAAATTCAAAACAAACATACATATATACATACAGCAGTTCTTCATTTGTAGAATTTAAAACGTCCACCAGGCCTTAAGTTCAACTTCTCCGTCTTCTTCGACTGAATGTCTCCCCCATTGCGAGCCATTCTCCACCTCCCAGCTTCCAAACCCCTACGAAATCTCAGACCTCATCTGCAACTCTGAACTCTCCACATGCCAGCTCGATCCCCTCCCCTCAGCTCTGGTCAAAGCCTGCCTGCCCTCTCTGCTCCCTCTCATCTCTGCCATCATCCACTCCTCACTAACCACTGGAACTGCTTCCTCTTCATTCAAAACTGCAGCTGTCACCCCGATATTCAAAAAAGCAAGTTTAGACCCCAACAACTACAATAACCTCCGCCCAATTTCAAACCTCCCGTTCATTTCCAAAATACTGGGAAAAAAAATGTTGCCTCTCAGCTCCACACTCATTTAACCCATAATACCCTCTATGAACAGTTCCAGTCTGGGTTACGTACTCAACACAGTACTGAAACCGCCCTCCTCAAGATCACAAACGACCTCCTCATGGTAGCAGATTCCGGCCTACTTACCATCCACATCCGCAATCTCTCACATGATCCTCCTCAATATCCTCCATCTGCATCAGCCCAACGCCCCTCAGCTGGTTTCATTCTTATCTCTCAGCCTCAAGCCCCACAGATTCCTGTCCTCCTTTGTTACTTCAGGCACGCCTCAAGGCTCTGTTCTGGGACCCCTCCTTTTCATCATCTATTTTCTCCCTCTCATCATTATCTTCCATAAATACAAAATCCATTTTTATTGCTTTGCAGATGACACCCACCTCTACATCTCTAGCAAACCAAATTCAATCCTTCTAAACAGTTCTTTTTACAGACCAGAGTTAGCTAGTTTTTCGTACCTAACAGTTTCGACTGCTCACTTGCTCACTCTGGATGTCCTTGATAGCCTGCTATCATTTCAATCCCACATCAATAACATTACCTGGTCTGCATATTTCCTTCTATGCAACATCAATTGCCTACACCCCTCCCTCAGCCATGCTACCTCGATTATCGTTCACAGCCTGTTTACTTCCCGTATTGATTGCAATTCTCCTCGTCGACCTCCCTCACAAATCCCTCCATAATCTTTCAATTGTCCTGAATTCAGCCACCCGCATCATCACTAGAACCCCTTCATTTCACCACATCACCTTCATCCTGCAGCACCTCCACTGGCTCCCCGTCACATCTTGAATTTAATTCAAAATCTTTCTATATACATTCAAGGCCATCCACAAGCTCGCCCACCCCTACCTCTCTAAGCTCCTCAACATTGCCACCTCCTCCTGCTCCCTCAGATCCTCCTCCTCCATTCACCTCAACGTCCCACCTGCTCGCCTCAGCAACATGGGTTGCAGAGCTTTCAGCTGCTCTGCTCCCAAACTTTGGAACTCTCTCCCACTGGGACATCCATTACATAGACTCTCTTCCTCTTTTCAAATCCACACTCAAAACCCACTTATTGAGGACATGTTACTCTCACTAACTTTAGAATTTACCATGACATTTTTATTTTATCTTATTTATTTTTTCATTTTATGTGTGCGCTGCTTTTATCTGTGTCTGTGTACAGTGTCCTTGGGTTCCTTCAAAGGCGCTTACAAATAAAATGCATTATTATAATTTATTCATAACGAAGAGAAATTCCCTCATTCATTCACGTTCATCCTTTCAAATGTTAGTCTTAATGACATTAATGTTGTTATCATATTTTGAAAGAATATAGTTGAAAGAAACAACTTTGAACAGCAAAGTTCTTTCCATCCAGGTAAGAACTACATGGAATTCTGTTGTCATATGCTCCGAGGGTCCATTGACCCGAAAGAATCTCCTGTCTATGAATACGTGAGCTTCATTGGGAACTTCAAGTCGCTCAACAATGGTATGCCACTTTCTTATTATAAGTCACTATTGCTAAATATATGTGTCACTTTACTTATCAAGCTTTAAGCATCTGTTTCATATAGCCGTCACTCGCTACATTGTTCGAGCATCGCTCCCTCACTCTATTGCGTTTTTGCAAAAATTAATCAAATAATAAATGATTGCTGTTTCATGGTTGACTATGGCCTATTATTAGTCAAATAATCTTGAAGACAAGTTACTGTATCTGTAGTATTCTGGTCACTGGGTGTCAGTAATGTTACATTGATGAGACATGACATTATATTACATTACCCTCACACTGCATAGAGTCAGCCATGGCATGTCCGACATGACCTAGTGAAAAAAGTTCTCCCATTCCGTGTTTATGTGGTAAGTTTTTGGCTTCTTACTTTGTCCTTCTTCCTCACTAGTGTTGGGCATGGTTTGAATTTGAACGATTACTGTTCCGATTCGTCATTTTGATTCCGGTTCCTAACAATCTTGATACCAATGCTTATTAAAAGGCAGGGTCATAAAAGTTTGCATGGTTTAACCAGAGTTCTTTTTGGATGAACTATCTGAACCTCTCAGTGAATTGTTTAATGATATGAACTTTGTAGCAGCTTTACTATGAATTTCTTACAGGGCTATTTTCAACCAGTATATACCGTAAATATCAAACCATTCAACATGAATGTAAAAGGTTATGAAGTTTTATTATAAATGAGTACACTTTCACGCACTTTTACTTTTGAGAAGTAGTATACTTTATTTGCTGCAATTTTTTGACACCCTTATTTTGTTAACAGGATGTAGCCTATAGCGCCCTATTTACGCCGAACTTCCACGTCAGCTAGCATCCTGAAACCCTGGGTTACATTGGCATGAGACAGACGTCATTATTGACTTCCCAGATCTTTGCTTAGAGAAAGTCCGACATAGTGCATCAAAGACAAGGTGCTATTTCTGCACCATGAATGTGTGACCATTAATCACGTTGCTCTTACACCCTCCTTTGTATGATATCATTATGTTGCACTGAGCCGACCGCTTTTTAATTTTTTTTAAATGACGTTAAGCCAGACTTTTTAGATGCTGCTTCTTCGTTGTTGTTTGTGGCTATTTCTTCAGGGTGGCAAAGTGGGAATCGAAACTAGTAATTGAAATAAAAACATTTGAACGATCCTGGGGAGTGTCGCAATATTAGTCCCGGTTCCCATCGATGGGCGAGACTCAGTGCCCAACCCTATTCCTCACGCCATTTGAAACCCTCTCTTAAGAGAGAAAATAACAAATTAGAGGCTAACTATTTAGCTTGCCAGCATGCTATGTCTAAAGCCGCGGCCATCTGGTGTCCCTGCAGTGGTCCCTGCTTGTGCATTACAGTTGCGCAATGTGGTGTAAACAAAGAATAATAGTAGTGTAAAGGTGACTATATGGGTGTTATTTCATGTCTGCAGGGCTCTAATAATGGTACAAATTGTATTTTAAAAGTCATAAACAGGTTTTCTATGCGCTAACTCCGAAAATATTCTATTTATTAATATTGAATCCTACTTTCCAGAAATTCACTTATTGCGGTCGAGTCTGGAACCAGTTAACCTCGCTAAAAACGAGGGACGATGGTAATTTGATTTATTCAGACTTAGCAACATCCAACAGGCTCGCTGTTTTCTTGTTTTCTTTCTAGTTCCCAATGTGACGAGAAATGGTCTGGCAGGGGTGTTACAGCGCTCTCTGCAGCCTGCCTTTGACGACCAAGTGTGCTTTGTGGCAACTGTACGGCTCACTAAACCTCAGTTTATCAAGGTGGACGCTGACACATTCACCCACAATCTCACTAGAATGGATCTTCATATGCTAAAGTGCTTTTTCTATTCATAGGAAATGTGTACAGTAGAAGAGCCCAATGAAGAATTTACATCTAGACACAGTCTGGAATGGAAGTTCCTCTTTCTCGATCACAGGTAAACAAACTTTTAAATGTGTGTAATGTATGTAAACCAGTTTCACCTTAGTAGTGACATTTCTTTTCTCCAGAGCTCCACCCATTATAGGCTACCTGCCATTTGAGGTTCTGGGAACTTCTGGGTACGACTATTACCATGTAGATGACCTGGAGACACTAGCCAAGTGCCATGAACACTGTGAGGGCTCACTTCTACTTTCACTCTAACTGCAGTGTTAAAATTGTTCAATTATGTGCTTCTCATAGTCGTGGTCTTGGCCCCTTTCCTTTGTCTCTTCCTCATTCAGTGATGCAGTATGGTAAAGGGAAGTCTTGTTACTACCGTTTCCTGACTAAAGGTCAACAGTGGATATGGCTGCAGACACACTACTACATCACCTATCACCAGTGGAACTCTCGCCCTGAGTTTATTGTCTGTACACACACAGTAGTCAGGTATTGCAAGCAAAAATTATTATCCAATATTTTGCTTTTACTAATGGCTGACTTTAATGAAGTCACTTTGTAACAATTAAAAGCCTCCCATACTGACTCTGAAATGTCTTCCTTCCTAATCTTAAAATAAAACAAAAAAACCCATCTTTCCGTAGCTATGCAGAAGTGAGGGCAGAACAGCGAAGGGAGCTGGGCATTGAAGAGTCCAACCCAGAGGTCACTATGGATAAGGTGAAAAATGCTTTTTATGCTGTCTTCTTCACCTTGCATATTTAAATTAATCACCAGCTTTATATTTCTACATTCCTTTATATATATTCTGATATGGAGGAAAGTTGCTGAAGGCGACTGAAACCTTGTGATGTGTTTACAAGGTTATGGCTAATTTTAGACTTTTAATGTCAACACTACCAGATTTATATTCAACTCTTAGCTTTGCTTAGCTCTTACCTTTGTCTTGTCAAATGCTTTGTTTATTGGCACAAAGCCCTTTGTTTTGTTCCTGTGCATAGATAATTTGACTTCAAAAGTATTTTTTATTTCCACAGAGTCAGGACTCTGGTTCAGAGCTGAACACATCCAGTCTCAAGGAGGCATTGGAGAGGTTTGACCACAGCCGGACACCCTCAACCTCTTCACGAAGTTCCCGCAAGTCTTCATCACATGTATCCGACAACACCTGCACTTGTAAGTGAACACACACAAAATTTGAGAAACATTGCTATTTAAATAGTAAACAAACAATAAAAGGGTAGTCCTGTCTACCTTTACTATCAAATTACAACATGTGTGAGAATAAAATGAGTATTTAGAGTATACTGTATAGTATATACTGTATATAATTAGTATATAGAATTTATTTGCTTAAGTCAGAGGTAAAGCTGTGTGTTTAGTTTGTGGAGAGATCGCCGTGTTTAAGAACTACAGTATAAATCGCCATCACAATACCAAACTTGCAGAGAAATTCAAAAATCAGACTGATGACAAACGGACATTGGAAGCATTGGAAGCTATCATGGCATGACTGCAAAGAGCAACATGACTTTAATGCTCTTATTAAAACCCAACAGAGACTAGATTGCTCTTACTGAACAGGAAAAAATAGTTTAAAGAAAACTGTAAATGGAAAATAGCTATAACAATTTGGATAAAGCTGATTTAATGCATGTCTTTTTGTTACATTTCTGAAAGTGTACATATTCTTTACTGTTTTAAAAAAAATTAAGATTGAATGATGTTTGTGCTAAGTTAATTTTCGATTGGTTAATCATCATATTTACTCTTACCAGTAGCATCTTCTCTAAACCATTATTTTTTATCTGCTTTTATAGAGAGAATTTTTCTTAAACATAATTTAACTCAGCCTGTTGGCCCTACAATATTTCTGTTTCTCATGTGGCCCCTTGGGAAGGGTAATTTCCCACACCTGAGTAACAGGTTAGTCCGTGACACAGAGAGTTAGTCAATGTAAATGTCTGAACCAACAGCCTCGAAGCTACATATGGACACAGCCACACCTCCACGACAGTCTCTGGCCTCAACCATGGAGGTGACGTCACAGCGCCGCTCATCCATAAGCAGCCAGGTGAGACTTGAGAATGACACGGCAACATAAAAGAACCCATAACATCACATATCTAATCTTACTAGGTGTTTTGAAGAAATAGTAAATGTTTGTCCATATTTGCAGTCCATGAGCTCTCAGACTACCGGCCAGAGTGTCACTCCAGCTATGATCACTCAGCAGCAGCAACAGCAGCAGCAGCAGCAACAGCAGCAGCAACAACAGCAGCAACAACAACAGCAGCAACAGCAGCAGCAGCAACAGCAGCAGCAACAACAGCTGCAGACAAATGTACAGGTTAGTCGTGACTATTATCTTTGGTGCTCATTTCTCTGTGAAAAATTTCAAATCAATAATAGTTACTGGCATGCATACATAGAGTACATACTCTATGAAAACCCTTATTTTGATGGACCCTTTTCTGTTCCCCTTCTTGCAGCCGGTGATGGAGTTCACAGCGCAGGTGAATGCTATGCAACACCTAAAGGAGCAGCTGGAACAAAGGACCAGAATGATACAGGCGAACATCCAGCGGCAGCAGGAGGAGCTAAGAAACATTCAGGAGCAGCTGCAGAGAGTCCAGGGGCAGGGAATACAGGTAAGGCCCCCACATAAGCTCCAAATGTCCCATCAGCATTTAGAAAAGTGGTATTATCAGCGCCGCCCTTTGCTTCTCATGGTATCTGAAGAATTTAATTTAGCTGGATTTATGCAAAATAAGATGCAGTAAATTGAGATACAATGTCACTCCTTCTTTAAATAGTGGCCTCAAATAGATGTCGTGTAAATATATGTAATAATATTGTATTGCAAAAATGAATTTGTACAATATAGTCCTGAATTACACATTTTCAAATGAGTAAATAAAAATGTCCCTAGGCACATACTGTACTAACATGACCCGTTTTTGTGTAAAACCTAATAAAAGTTGCCCTAATTGGCCCAAGTTTTTTTGACCTCGATATTTCATTTTATTACTTTATCTCTATCGCTAACACACACACACACACACACCCACACACACACACACACCCACACACACACACAAACCAGACAACAGCCAGAGGTCTGTGTTACGAAGCAGGAGTGCAGCTAATTGACATTTCTAAAAGACACTATTCGCCTCGTCAGATGATCGTCAAACTTCGTGAGACAAATGTTTCAATACTGCCCCGCAGATGGAAATAAAAAGGCAAAGACCCACAAGACATTCAACTGTGGAAAAGCGTGCTAATGTAGCAGTAAGTCAATTCACATTTCTCCCTCTAATATTCTCCATAGTAGCCAGACGAATGAGCAGCTCCGAACAGGAACAGGAAGTGGAAAGGAGAGTTGATTTGCGGTAATGAGCAGATTTGTTGCTTTTTGCACGGGGTTAATACATTTATACAAATGCAGTTAGAGTAACAGTCGCGCGATTAAGACCATGTTACCTGGTTTCCTTTTTAATTTAACTAGTGGCAGCAGGGTAAATGAACGACTTCACTGAGACGAATACCCCGGTTCAGTGAAAAACTCGGTCAATACTCGACTATCTTTCACCACCTGACTTCACCGTCAGCTTGATACTTTCGATCAACTGGAGCAAATAATTTCAACGACATGCATTGTTATTTGCTTTAATCTCCAAAATATTGCACAAACATACTCACATGGTTGAAACCCACCAATGTTTCTACTTCAGAGATGATCTGCTTGAGAGACAAAAGATGGTGTGTTTTCTGAATGAGCTTAAAATAGCATTCCTGTTTGTCGGACCCCGAAACTAAAATTCTCTTTACACTTATGTTGCACTAAAATAGGCTTTTTGCAGCATTTCTGGTTGTATTCTGGTTACAATGTGCTGCAAAAATTACTACTAAAGCATTTATTTAAAAAAAGGAATCCTACTTAGGGAAAATTCACTTGTCACGGTTGGGTTTGGAACCAGTTCATTGCGATAAACAAGGGATTACTGTAGACCTAAAATCAGTGGTGACAGCGACAATTCATGACAGCTGCACTGCCACCAGCAATGTTTCCTATAACTGGTAACCGCCACCCATTTTCTTCACCTCAGCTGCTCCATTAATGCAGAATCATTTTCATGTGCAGTCCATTTAAATATTCCCCACAATTGAGACATTTGACTTTACAACAATGAACCATTGATTTAAATTCAGTGCATGTTTCCTCGTCAGTGTGCAGATTGCTGTTAGTATAGCTTAAATGCGTGCTCCACAACACTGCTTTCTAAATTTAGGACATCACTTACTTGAACCAAGCCAGAATGTGATTTGTGCAGTTGCAATTTTGTCTGACCTAGAATCAGAATCATCTATTATGTATTAGTTCTCTTCTGAGGAAGCGATGGTAATAGTGGAGACAGAGGAGTATTCTCTCTAAATCCATTTATTACTTGCTTTACACAAACCAATGAGTTTGCTGTTTGCAGATGTTGTTGCAGCAGCAGGGTGGAGGAATGAATGTGCAGCTTCCCCAGGTGGCGCCGGTCCAGCAGACGACTGCTCTGAGCGGTCAGGTCCAGCAAACGGTGATCAACCCCGTCCATTCGGGAACGCAGCAGCTCACCATCCAGCAGCAGACAACTCCCACTCAACAAAGCCTTCAGCAGGTGGGACACTTACACAAACAACACAGGTTAAATGTACTGTAGTTACAGTATGTTGATGGTAGCACCCTTCATACTAGGCTTGTGTACATTAAGAATCATTTTATGGTGAGGTTTGACTGCATTCTTAAAAAAATGTGCACCACGGGATATACACCAGTAAATTAATGGGATGCTCTGGATCAATCAGTCAATTTCTGTGGAAAAGCATGTGATCGGCCGTTAAAATGCCTTTCAACGACGATCACAAAAGCTGATCACCTCTGACTAGAACTTCTGCAGCCTGCAGCCTGTTGCGATACCTGTGTGCAGTGTAATGTGTTGGTGTAACGTCTTGGAGAAGCGTCCCCGCCCACTTTCCTTCACACTGCTCAGGCGTGCCAAAGACAAAACAAATATGTCTGCCGTGTGGAACTTACCTGCCATATGTGAATGTGACAATGTGACAAATCACATTGGGCCCCCCCCGCCTTTTATTTTTTTTTACTTATTTTGTGGGCCTGGCAGTCGACGGTACCTTGGAATTGTCTTAACTTTTCCCCCTTATACGGCACCCCTGGCCAATAGCACTCATCATAAACTGTAAATCGAAAAATGTACAGTTAATCCATGTGATCAGTATCAGACGATTTCCCTCATGGAAGATGGGTATTGGGATCAGCAGTATAATGCCCTAGTAAATTATTCTTTTGACAATTGTACTGTAGATACATGTTATAGATATAGGGACGACAGATGAAAAATAGCCTTTTGGCTAATTCTGGTGCATTTGCAGGAATGCTATTTAATGTACACGGTGCCTGTCAAATAAACCAATAAAAAGAAAAACACACACATACAATCGTCTTAAACTGTTCAGTTATTTATTCAAAATATGGTCTTTTTTTAGGTTAAGAAAATGCTGTGACAGTGACTGTCTATTTGTGAGAATTTCTCTCTTCTGTTTATGTTGGAATATTGCCATCCACATAAACACAGCCAGTGCTACTGCTCAAAATAGTTACCATCATGTGGAAATAGCTCAGAAGAGGAAAATAACATTATTAATGTTTTGGTAGTCTCCCTTTTGTTTATGTTAATTTAGATTCTTATTTAATGATTGCACTGTAATCAATGTGTACTGCATGCATTGTGTGTTTGGGTTGCAAGAACAGACAAAACATATGTTTCTGATTTATTTTCTTAAAACAGAACTAGATTTAACTTCAATTCAATATCCAGCCTTGCAGAAGTATGCAAATTATGCAGCTCTAATTTTATCTGAATTTGGTCTTGAATGAGGACTCTCTCATGTGTTTTGCTGACTGCCTCTATGGCTGCCTATATGTTAAGAGACATTATAAAATGTAGACACTTTAAAATAGATCCCCATTGTTGCGTGTCTCCAGGCCCAACGGCAGCCGCAGCAGCCCCCCCAGGCACAGCCGCAGACCCAGAACTCTGTGCCTGCCCCGCTGTATAACACCATGATGATCTCCCAGCCGGGGCAGCCCAATGTGCTGCAGATCAGCACCAGCCTGCCGCAGAACAATACACCACAAGGCACCACCGTGGCCACTTTCACACAGGACCGACAGATCCGGTAGATGGGCAGTCATAACTAGCAGCATCTCAATCAAGGACATGTGCTCTTATTTTCTTTTCTCCGTTGTCCTTTTCCCACCAGGTTTCCAGCAGGGCAGCAGTTGGTGACCAAGCTTGTAACAGCTCCAATGGCTTGTGGTGCAGTCATGGTGCCCACCTCTATGTTCATGGGCCAGGTGGTTACCGCATACAACCCTTTTGGTGGGCAGCAGGTAAGAATGCAGCAGGATGATTCACATATTGAAATAGGCTGGTGTCCTCAATATCTGCATAAAGACATCAGAGGTCTCTTGCTGACATATCTGGAAAAAGTTTAGCTGAAGATCTTCTTCTATTGTCTTCCACATCTTTAGCAGGGAGGACAAACCCAGACTCTAACTCTCCAACCAGCACAACCTTCTCAAGGGCAGCCTGATGGCCCCAACCAGACAGCTGTAGTGGCGCAAAGCGGACAGCAGGGGCAACAGCAGCAACAACAGCAATTCCTACAGGTATCACAAGAGGGCAGCAAATGTATATGGTATAACTGGCAATTTTGTGAAGACCAATTATGCTGGGGGTTGCTGTGTTGTGATACATTGTTGCTGTGTTAAACTTTTTGTCCAATTTCACAGTATTCACACTGTCTTTTTTAGCATCAGATAAAATGTTGCCCAGTTAAAAGCATCATTATACATAAAGTCACAACCCCAATAGACTGACCTATTTGGTGACAAAACTCTGAAGGCCTTGTTATGCTACAGTGTAGTCACTATGCCCGCCCTCTTGACGGCCTCTTGATCCTGTTATGGGCTTCCCAGTGGGGTGTCTGACTTGCAATTCTTTGCGGAAACACTAGGGGCAGTTTTTTCTTGAGAATGAGCAAACACATTTCTTACTGACTAGCTGTTTACCTTCCTGCTTTGAGTCTCCCTCGTTTATAGTGGTTAATTGGTTCCAGACCGACCTTGATAAATGAATTTCCGCAATATGTTAATAAATGAAATATATATTTTTTTAACATTATAAAACTAGAAAAGCACTCAGAGAGCGCAGACCTGCGCCAAGCGCCATAGTTCCTCCCCGTATTGTGATTAACACCAAAATAATAATTCTACATTTTTTGGATCAGGCTTTGATATTTTGTAGAAGCTGTTGAGAACTTGTCCTGTATTTTTTTCCAAGTGCTCTGACCATTTTTTTTGTTGAGTAATACACACAAATATCGAAAATGGCCCCATCTCACAATGTTAAAGAATCTTAAACAAATTCCTGAATCCAGACAGTGATCTTGATCACCCCCAAAATTTTATCCATTCTTCCAGCTAGTACTGTTCTTCATTCATGATATTTTGAACTTTTACTTATTTCAGTGCAACAGTATAACTGAAGTGTGGCAGTATCTTGAACCTATCAGACAATATGCCAACACTAGCAAAAGTGCTAATATTTGTGTGTGTGTGTTTGTCCTCCTAGGGCACTCGTCTTCTCCATAGCAATCAGTCCACCCAGTTGATTTTGCAGGCAGCTTTCCCACTTCAGCAGCAGGGCACCTTCACCCAGGCAACACACCAACAACAACAACAACCACAACAAAGGCAACAGCAGCAGCAGCAACAGCAACAACAGCAGCAGCAACAGTCTCACCATCAGAGGCATCAGCAGCAGCTCAAACCTCAGCCTCAGAAACAGCAGAAAGCGCCGTCGTCACACAGGACTGACAGTGTCAGCAGCCAACCGCAGTAAGGTCTGGAGGGATACACACATTTTTGGGAGAGAAAAAAACAGGAAATAAAAGTCTAAGAGACTGCCGCATACATTTGTTTTGCTTGTGTGGCTCAAACTTTTCCTGTCAAAGATTTTTGGTCCTCTTTTCTCATGCTGAAAGGTGTGATCACGTGAGCACGACAAGCCTGTGAGTCCACAAGGAACTCATCAGTGATTTTCATCAGGCACAGAGGGACAAATTACCCCCAGCAACCCCCTACAGACCCCCAACCTCCTTCCCCATGTTTTCCCTTGGGAGGGAAGGGCTGGCGTTCCTGCGGAAGATGACCTTATTGCCACATTCTCTTGGAGATGTGTCAAAGTGGACTAACCTTGTACAAATTTCCTGTATGATATTAAGAAAACCATGTGTAAATACCCAATATAGCCTAACGGGAAACAGAAATGTAGTATTTTATATGATTGCATGGAAAGGATAACTGTGTAAGCTTTTATTAGTCGCTTTTGGAAAAAAAAAACGTTTTTACTTTGTTCCAAGTATTTCCTGGTGTGATGTCGAAGCCCCACCCCCAAATTCCCTTTTCTCACTTAAGGTCAGAATTGAGTTTTAAAAAATTCAGTTTGGGGGAAAAACGAGACGTGAGGGCTGATTTGTATCAGGTTTTTTTTTTTTTTTTGGAACTCAAGTGTTTTTAAGCACTATGACATTTTTTTTTCGTAACTCATTGACGCAAAACTTTTTGATTACAGTCCAACTGAAATGTTCACAGAACGATCACTGTAAGTACAAGAGGTGCGGTGATTCCAAGTGCCAATTATGTAGTTCATTTTGTTTGAATTCCCATCAGAAACCTCAAAGGCATGCATACATAAATCTATATTTTCCAACAAAGCCCTTACAATGCTCATGCACGTGTGTGTGTGTGTGTGTGTGTGTGTGTGTGTGTGTGTGTGTGTGTACAGTATATAGAAGGGATTATTTTGTCAGAGAGAGCCCTATACGTAACAAACAGTATATCCTCATGAAACTTTAGCACTTGATGTGGTTGTGTACAGTAAAACACTGTCAAGACCTAGTTGTTAGATGTTTAGGTGTGTGTGTGTGTGCGCACGCACGTGTGTGTGTGTGTGTGTTTTTGGAAAATTCTATCTTGTGTGCCTGTGTAATGTGAGTGTCTGTGGGCCCCGTGTGTCTTACAGTAATCGACTTAGTAAGGGTTCGGAGTTGCTAGATGGTACTTCTACTCTCAGGAATGTGGAAAGATTTTAAAATTTAGTTTCTGCCTCAGTCTGGAACCAGACCAGGAAGGGTTAAACGGTGATGCGGCAAAGACCTAGAGCAGGGCTTTCAAAGTGTGAGATTGTGCCAGAAGACCTTAGGAGTGGTATGGCGGCTTGAGAAAAATAAAGAAACATGTTTTTCCTATTTTCTACAATGAGAGAATAAACAGTCCGGAGTGAGCTGAAGATTCCACAAAATGCTCAGTGTCACACTTTGTAAAACAACTGACCTAGAGGCTAGATGAATACAAAGAAAGTCACAAGCAAGTGTGTTGTCTGATGAACCTTTTTTTTTTTTTTTAAACACAGGAACAGGGCAAAAAGGCTTCTTCAGTATGAAGCATTCTTTGTCTTGCTGCTTCGTCTTTTGCATCATCAGTTTAACCCTTCTCCTCCTTGTTGGGCCTCATAAAAATTTTCATGCAGTTCACATCAGATGTATCTCAGTTCTCAAACAGCAGTCTAAAGCAGGACCAGGTCCACATGGACTTCCTCACTACACTTGTAAGCCATATCAAAACGCAAAAGCCTCGGTTTGGAGTGTTGATGGTTGGTAAAGGCGTGATTCTTTTAGAATGTGTTATGTCTCCTAGCATGTGTGTGTGTGTGTGAGAATATAGTATCTCTTCTTCCTGATTCTTGTATCTCTTAGGGGGTGTCAGTATTGGTTGCCCCCACTGATAGCCAATCAGTTCTTGCGTTGCAGTATGAAGAAAATTGTAATATTCAAGAAACTTTCCTTGCCAGTTGGGCTCAGTGTTCTGGAAGCCCCAGTGTGGGACTGCTCCACTTGAATACGCGTGTGTGTGTGTGTGTGTCTTTCTGTGTGTATGCACGTGCGTATGATAAACGTGTCACTGTAAACCATATTATTTTCATATGGAAATGTATGAGTGAGAAGAATGGATGTTTGTTGGCAATGCAGCACATAGATCCCCTAGCCCCCCTCAAACACCTGGCAACCTCGCAGAGGTGTTGTTTAAAAAATGACTGACAGCTCATCACAGTAACACTTATCTCAAAAAAAGTTCTAATTGCAACTCTGGTCAGCCATCACATAGCTGACATAGATCATCTACTGTGTGTATGAGGCATCACTCTGAAGCGTGATGCTGACATGATCCTTTGCTTAGTGTGCGTCACTGATAAGCCAGCCCAAAGAATGTACAGTATAGGTGTGTTTTTTTTTGTTTGTTTGTTTGTTTTTTTAAAGACTAATGGATGTTGTTTATGTGAAAGAAGGAAAACAAGGGGAGACAAAGAACTTTGCAACAAAAAAAAAAACTAGAATATAATAATCTGATGAACAGGTTGTAAAAGAAGCTCTTGAGTATTATACTTATTTCTCAAAATCAGATTTTTTATTTTTAAGTCGAGATGTATATTTCCAATCACTGACAAGACAGCGAGTGCCCCCACTCTCCTCACCGATCACACAATTTGGTTAAAAAAAGGTTTCTGTACACAGAAGACAACCGTATTCAGTGTAAAACGGTGCTATTCTTTTCTGTACTTTATGTATGTATATCTCTTCTGCTCTTGAACTGTGCTCCTTTTAACTACCCCAAAGTCAAATGTAATATTAATAATCAATATTTTGAAGCAAAAAAATGGTATTATAACCGCCCCAACCCTCTCTCTCTCCGTTCTCTTGGTCAATTTGAAAATAAACACAGCTGCAAATATGATATGTGACAATGTGATGCCCTTGTGATTTATTTTTTGCACACCAAAAAATGTATTTCACAGTGATGATGACACAAGAATAAACTATAGACACATTAGACTTGCGTCTACTATCACAGGTACCTTCTTTATTATTACAAGTCAACCAACTGTATCAAAACTGCAGGAAACTCCAAATATACCCAGTCAAAATCTAAAGGCACATCTCTATTGTATTTACATTGCATACACATAATGTGACAAAAGAGGACTCACAATCGATCGTGCTAAATTGAAATGACCCTACAAATGCATACACATACAAATATACACATGTAGGATTTGGTAACAGACAGCATTGGTTTGTATTTGTGATTTTTCACTTGCTTGTGGCGTTAACTCAGGGAGACACTTCATCAAGGAATTATTAAGGCCAATTTGATGATTGTTGGTCCAGTACATTTGGATTTGTACAGTATCAAGCTGTCGCACATGTGAGGCTAACACATTACTATGCTGAATAAAAGCAACTTAAACCCAACTTTTCTTGTTTCTAGTCTGGATGCTAAGCTAAGGCAGCAAACAAGCAACACTGTGTATAATGTGAAAAGAGGTAATAGGTAAGTATATATGTTTACGTTGTCTATGCTAGGCTAAGTGAGGTAACAAACTGCTTTGGTGATTGAACTAAAAATGAGTGAGCTATCGGTTTCGGGTTTTGATGCTAAGCTAATGTAGCAAGCAAGCTGCTTTGCTGATTAAATAAACCGAATGACTTCGTGTTGTGTGTTTCTCGTCAAACCAAGAACATTCGAGTTCTTTCAGTGTTTCTTGTCTTAAGTTAAGGTAGCTAACAAGCTACCTTGGGTGGTGAACTAAAACAATCAGTGCGCTTTCAGTATTTCTGGCCATGATGCTAAGATAAGGTTACTATCATACTACTTTGGGGGAGTAAACAAAAATAATAAGTGAGCTTCTTGTGTTTCTGGTCTTGATGCTAAGTTTGCTAAGCACATGCTAAAAATACGTTAACTAAAATCAGCGTGCTTTCTGTATTTTTGTCAGTGATGCTGAGCTAAGGTGTAGCTAACAAGCCAATTTGGTATCTAAACCAAGCGCATTCGTGAACTATCTGTATTTCTGGCCAGGATGCTAAAATAGTTTGCTAACTTATTGAAGACCGTTTCGACACCTAAAGAAAAAAAAATATCCCAGTGGTAAATCATAATTATGAAATAAAAGTCAAAAGATAAAAGTCTAAATTCTGAGATAAGTCATAATTAGGAGACAAAAAGTTTAAAATTATGAGATAAAAAGTATCTCATCATTTCAACTGCAGATCTCATAATTGTGACTTTTTGTCTTGTAATTTCATCTCATAATTCTGACTTTTCTACCTCATCATTATGATTTTTCTCGTCATTTCGACTTTTTTGGTCATAATTATGACTTTTTATCTCATCATTTAGACATTTTATCTCATTATTGGCTTTTTATGTCATAATTAGGACTTTTTATTGCATATTTTCACCTTTTTGGCATATTGTCGACTTTCTTATCTCATAATTATGAATTTTTATTTCATAATCATGATTTACCATTGGATTATTTTTCTTCTTTCAGTGGCGGAAACAGGCTTCCATACTAACGAGCCACTTTGTGGAGTAAACAAAAATAATCAGTGAGTTTTGTGTTTCCAGTGTTACGCTTGCTATCAAGCAGCTGGCTCAGCCCCTATTCAGAGATTCTGTAGCTCAGTCTGACACAAGTTCAATGGAGTCAGCTAAAACTATTCACCCAAGCATTTTAAGATACTGGAGTCTGGAGCCGTCCGCACCACACTGCTTATGTTTATGTTGTAGTGCTGGACTCTGCTTTTTGTCGACATGCACCTGAAAGTAGTAACACACAGATCAATACAACATTTGACAGAAGGCATGACTGAAAGCAGTGCAGCTTATAAACACCTTGTACCACATAAAGCCGAGTGGCCTACATTTACTTTGAATGCACGTAACAATTTGGCTCCTGTCTGTTGAGAAATGGTATGTTTCCGAGTGTGTGTACATTGTATGTACTGTATGCGCATGTGTGCAACCTGTCTCAACAAGAATTTAGTAGAACTGAATACAAAATTAATACAGAAAACTGAAGTATTTAAAGGAAAACTGCACTTTTTTTTTTTTTAATTTTGCCCATCCACAATCCTTATGTGTGTTTCTCTTTTCTGTGCGTTCTGAAGATATAAAAACAGCTAAAAAGAGACAGCTAAGAATGCACGTCTTTGAAATTATGGCAAAATATAGCAAAATTTCCACACATTATGCTGCTGGACTCGCCATGTGCACATACACTGAACAATACCATGGTTTGACTATAACCTTTTTGTATGGCATTCTACTAAATTCATGTGAGAATTCATGTGTTTCAGACGTAGTCGAGGAAGACTTCAGCTGTGCTCTGCAGCAAAGGCTGGGTGGGTGCCGTGGTGCTGCACACTGAGCTCAGCCTGCGTGATGGCGCCCTCTGCTGCTCTGACGGACCTGAAGCGTTGTTCAACGTTAGGTAAACCTGAGGGATGACACACAAATCAGTTAAGGCTAGGTTATACTTTCCACTCGAATGAGCCGTGCGGAAAAGAGCCACTCCGTGCGGCGTCTGCTCCCTAACTGCAGGGGGCGGTATATTGTTTACTTGACTTCCAACATGGAGACACTTGCGCATGTACTTATTGAAGAAGAGGAATTGTGTTGTATTTATTTGATGCTGCGAGAGAAAAGGAAGAGAAGGTGGTCCACTCGTCGTTTAAATAGGAGTGCTGTAATCGCAGTGCGTCCTTCTTCCCGCCACAGGGGCCTGTACCCCGGCAGGAGAATGTGCTTACAAAAGGCATGCTGCACATGGCAAAAGAAAATAAAAAACCAAGCAACTTGACTTGAAACACAACTTGTTTCAGTGTTTCTTTATGCTTAAACTACCGTGCGTCATGTTTGGCTGCCTCATATGACTGTCGGTAATTCTGTACTTAACAGCTGCAAGGATCTGCTGCATGTCTGCCATTTTTTTCCGCGTGTCTCCGTCCACGTAGTTAGAAAAATTGGGAGGTGCGCGGAGCGGGAATTTTCCGCATGAAAAGGGCCGCTCGAGGGGGCGTGGGTGCAAAAATGTTGCGGATGCGGAAAGCACAAAACAGGCTTTAGAGTTTGACAAACATTTTCCGCTCCAGACCCAAATTAGAAACTTGCGCCCTCCTCATATGAAAGATCATTACAGTCACACTGAAAAGGGAAAAATTGTAATTATACATGTATATTTTTGAGAAAGGCCAATCTTCATTTCCACATGTGCAATTATGAGTTTATAGTTCGCCGTAGGAGAGGTAGTCAAAAAACTACACAGTGGTAAAGTCCGGAGGTGGTTGAGTTTCACCCTGAATTCCTTTTTGGGAATTTTGTCCATCATCCACAATCCTTATGTGAAACATGAACACATGTATTTCCCTTTTCTGTGCGTTCTAACGAGAGAAAACTAGTTAGTATGAGCCAGCGAACAATACACATCATGGGAGGTACCTATTTTGAGGCTAAAGCCCTAACAAAAAAACACCAATAGTGTTCCATTTCCATAACTGACCTATATTAACCATCTACTGCGATATTGTTATTGCAGCAGCTAACATAAAAAACTATATTTATCTGGTGGAGTAACACGACGCCTCGCTCGTCTCAGCATCACTCACAGCGCCTCAAGCCACTGCAGCGGGACAGACAGAAGAGTGGATACTACTGGCGCTCAATTTCGCTACGAAGACTCAATAAGATGCTCGTTTGCTGTTAGCATTTTTTACCTGAGGACTGGTTCACAAGTCTTGTGCTGGACGACACAGCCACAGCCATGTCGTCGCTGTTTCTATGCTGAACAGGAACAGTACCTCTGGAATGACCCAACGGGTCTACATTCGTGGACTTGGAAAAGGCATTCAAACTTTTCCCTCACAGTGTCCTGTGGGGAGCGCTTCGGCAGTATGGTTTCCATGGTACGCCACTACGTGCCATTCAGTCCTTGTACAACCGGAGCAGGAGCCAGCAATAAGTGAAGCTTAGCTAACGCCAAGACGTTGAGGGTGTCCAGTTTGGGGACTTAAGGATCTCATCTCTGCTGTTTGCGGGTGATGTGGTCCTGATGGCCTCATAAAGCTGTGACCTTCAGCATTTACTGGAGCGGTTCACAGCTGAGTGTGAAGCTTCTGAAATGAGACCCAGCACCTCCAAATCTGAGGCAATGGTTCTCGGTCAAGAAAAGGTGGATTGCAACTTTCAAGTTTCAAGTCTTGCCCCAGGTGGACAAGATCAAGTATCTTGGGATCTTGTTCATGAGCGATGGAAGGCTGGAGCGGGAGATCGTCAGACGAATTGGTGCAGTGTCTGCATAAATGCAGTCGCTGCACTGGCAGCATCACCGTCATGGTGAAGAGAGAACTGAGTCAGAAGGCAAAGCTCTTGATCTACGTCCCCACCCTTACCCATGGTCGCAAGGTTTGGGTAGTGACCGAAAGAACAAGGTTGTGGAGCTCAAGGAGTGGGTGGGGAGCGGAAAAGTAGAGCCGCTGCTCCTTCAAATCGAGATGAGACGCGGGCATTTAGTCTGGATGCCTCCTGGACACCTCCCTCCCCATGACATGCTGGACGGATTATTTCTCCCAGCTGGCCTGGGAATGCCTCAGTGACCCCGGTGAACCTGAAAGTGGCCGGAGACTGGGAAGTCTGGGTTTCCCTACTGTGCGTGACAGTCAGAAGAAGCCTAACCAAACAACCCGAAAAATAATTGAATTCATTGGACGAGATGACTAGCCTTTCCCAGCGGTGGAAGACACCGAGTGCTCTCTCCCTTACCTGAAAGTCCTGCTCGAGCGCCACCAATGTACTCTCACATCCAAAGTATCCTTAAAGAAGGCCTTTCATCCTCTTTAAGTTTCACGAGTGATATATGTTCTCTTGAAAAAGTAAGTCAAATATGTTTTTGTCTAAATGAAGGTGATTTTATGGTTCCTTTTTTCATATCATATAGCCAATGGCACTTATCATATATACATTGAAAAATTTATAATTAATCCATGTGATTGGTATCGGCAGATTTCAGTCCTGGATGATCGCTATTAGAATCGGCAGCATAAAACCCTGATCGGAGCATCCCTAGTTTTCAGTGTGGCCCTCGTTCACCGTAGCAAAATCTAGACGTTTTATTTTAATTTCTGCCAGTATGTTCTCAATTTCAGGCACTGGGGTCACATGACAGAAAAGTAATCTCACGTGGGACCAAGTACAAATCAAAGTGGCTCGATATTTACGACACTATATATTGCCCTGCATTGCAAACAGCCTCCTCTGACAAGTTCATGTGTCGAAAAACGGGTTAATGCGAAAGAACGTAACTTTTTATGTGAAGATTTAGCTGTGACGCTGGGTTTGGAAAACACTGAACTACATTATCCCCCCCAGCAAGAAACCAACAATCCCATACCACATCCTGACATTCTGAATACATTTAAATATAATGAACAAAGTGTCACAAGGTCCGGGCATGTGATGTACCCAGATATTAAAATACAATCCAAATCATTCATGTTTTTTTTCGACTTACATTCCTGGTATTTTCTGACAGAAGGAGTTCAGTTCTCTCCACCAGTTTTCTAAAAGAGGGTCTTTTCAAGGGGTCCTGATTCCAGCATGAGAGCATCATGTCATACCTGCAGGGATCAGACTCATCAGATTAATAGTTTTTGTAGTTATTACAAACCCATCATAAAAACATATTGTTAGATATTTTTCATCTGCATGTTTTTGTTATCAACATGAAAATAAATTCTAGACCTGTCATCATGGAAGACAAGCTTACATCTCAGTGGGAGCAAACTCAGGCTTGCTCATCCGGTGGCCCTCTTGAATCAGTCGGTAAAATGCTGAGCCCACCTGCATCCCGGGATAGGGACTGTTACCTGCATCACACGCACACACACATTTGGAATTTTGTATGATATGGTATGGTATGGGAATATACTGTATTTTTTTTACATTCTAAAACTGATCTAAATTTGAAAGTTTACCCAAAGAAAAGATTTCCCATAGCAGGATGCCGTACGACCAGACGTCACTCTCAAATGTGTAGACGCAATCGAAGATGCTCTCAGGAGACATCCACTTGATTGGAAGACGTGCCTGCAGGAACAGAGACAACATTACACTCAAAGTGTAGAGTGTGTGTTTTTTTGCCATTTGCTCCTCTAATCATTTCCCTAAATGATTCTAACTTATTGCTATCGAGGTCTAAAGATTTCCAATAGCTGATGAAATCAACACTAACACTATTTTTTCAAGATGTAGCCTGAACATTTTTGTGTACAGTGTATAATTGTAATATATAGATGATATATTTGTAATATATTTATACATCCATCCCTTCATTTTTTGTTCTGCTTGTCCTCGTTAGTGTCACGGGGGAGCTGGAGCCTATCTCAGCTGCCATCGGGCGATAGGGTACACCTTGGACTGTTTGCCAGCAAATCACAGGGAAACATACAAGCGCATCTCAATAAATTAGAATATCATGCAAAATGTATTTCATTTCAGGAGTTCCATTAAGACTAAGAGACCAATTAAACACTCAGGATGTTTTTGCAGTTCATTTTTTTGATCAGTGTGAACCAGTAGTTTACAATATTGAACTGCTCAATTTTTTTTAATTTTATGGATACTGAATTTGGGGTGTTTATTAGCTGTAAACTCTAATCATCAAAATTATTAAATTAAGAAATTCTTGATGCATTTTACTCCATGTACTGAATGTAATAAATATAAGAGTTTCACTTTCTGAATTGATCTACTGAAATTAATTTACTCTACAAAACGTTCAAATTTATCGATATGTGCTGGTGCAGGCAAGCATCCATTCACACTCACATTCACACCTATGGGCAATTTAGAGTCTCCATTTAACCTAACATGCATGTCTTTGGGATGTGGAGGAACCTGGAGTACCTGGAGAAAACCCACGCTCACACGGGGAGAACATGCAAACAGATATTCAAATCCTCAATTTCCTGATTGTGAGGCCAACATGCATACTGCCATAATTCTATAATTTTTATATATAAAAATATATATTATATATATATAATATATTTATATAATATATTATAAAATTATATATTATTAAAAATTATGCACAATAATTGTTCTACAAATTATTGCAGATAAACGATATTATTGTCACATTATTTTGAGACATTTTTTTCATTAATATAATGATAATATATGGCATAATAATGCGAGTACACCATATTGGTGTAAAAAAACATCTGTCCTCCAGGGTGAGCAAAAAAATAATTGAGAACCACTGCTATATAATAATAATAAGTAAAATAACAATAAGGTCAGTGCAAAACTGTTAACTGTATTTTGAATTACAGGGAAAAAAAATCAGGAAAAAAAAACTTCATCAAAAGTGAAAGAAGGTTATTTATTATTTTCATATATAAAGTACCGTAATGTACTATTTGATCCAAATAAACACGTGACCTGTGTTCTGTGCACAAATGCAGCACTTCCAAAGGAAGAAGAAGAAGAATGGAAAGAAAAAGGATGATGGAAGAGAGGATGTGTTTACTCACGTTGCCTCGGAGCACATAGCTAGAATCGGTGGTGATGTCCCGTGCCAAGCCAAAGTCACAGATCTTGGCCACCCTGCCGTGAGTCAGTAGAACATTCCTGGCTGCGAGGTCCCTGTGGATGCACTGCACGCCCACACATGTTCGCCCACACATGCACACACACCGACGGGCAAACAGCAACACGGATGTGAGTATTATTGACTTTGGAACTGGTTCTGCTAGTCACCAACAAACTGACTGTTTGATGCACCTTCTGTTGGATAAGATTGTGACGGCTTCCTGTAGACTTACGTTTTTAGAAGTGATGTACTCCATCCCTTTGGCCACCTGGTAGGAGAAGCTGAGGAGATCTTCAGCATCCAGAGAAAGCTCATCTACATCATCTAAAGGACATTAGGCACAAAATTACTTCTACAAGCTGTACTGTAGATGTGCAGTTTTGCTGCAATGCATGATGGGAAAATGTTTTCTTACCTGACTGGGAGGATCTTTCTTTCTCAGATGGACGCATTGGCATATATCCTGTACCAGTCACCTCTCTGCTGCACACACACATGCATATATAATTAGTATTACACAGTATATGTTGTAAAGCATCATTCCCACAATGAGTTGTACATGATTGTACCTCACCTTGTTGGCTGTGCGTGCTTGGAGACATTGCGATAGTAGCTGTCACCAATTTGGGAATTTAGGAAGGCCTCTCTTTTTCTGCGCAGGAAGTTGAGGAGGTCGCCATAGCAACAGTATTCAGTAATAACTAAAATTGGACCTGGGAGTGCAGAATTATAAATATGGAAATCTGACTGCAACGATACAAAAAAACACCATGCTCTGAGATGTGGATACTGTTTGTGATTAGAAGTAGTTCATTAGAGCGTTAGTTGACTATGTGAGAAAATACCAATATTTTATGTTAAAAAAAAGCATTATTCAATAGCTTTAATGGGTATTTTTCATGCCATCACCACCTTCAACTCTTTCTACTTATATGCTATCCATCAAAATGCTGCAGTGTGGTCGATGACAACGCCCAGACAGGTAGATATTATTGCTTCACTGCACTCAATCTACATCTTCATGTTAGGGCTGGCTGCCATTGACTTGACTGTTCAATATTGGATCGCTATTAAAAGCATAATAACCACCTTGCATTGCAGCAACCTCAAGCAGCCATAAAGAAATCAATAATTAAGTCATGCCAAAGCAAAGCAAAGCCAGAACGCTAGACTGAATGTAACTTTTTTGTTGTTTTTTTGGGCATCTAGCTTTTCAGATGGCTCGTCTCACCTCCTACGGTGCAGGCTCCCAGCAGGTTCACGATGTTCATGTGGTTGCCAAGATAACTAAGCACCTTCAGCTCTGACATCAGCGCCTCCTTCTCTGTGGCGTGAGCATTGGCTGCAGTGACATCATGAGGGGGATAACTGAAGCATCTTCTTAGGGTGTCACTTATTGATTAAACCTTTCATTGCGCTTACGTTTGAGCATCTTGACAGCAACAGTTGTAACCGTGTCCACCGAGCACAGGCCGTACGCTGTGGCTCTTACCACCTTGCCAAAAGCCCCAGAACCAAGAGTTTTTCCTGCGTGGTGACATAAATGATTGTAGTTTTTACAAGAAATGACAACACAGGAAGTAACACAAGAGGGCCTGCAGTGAAAACACAAAGCTTAACGTGCTATACCAAAGCGTAGCTTCTGTCGAGAAAACTCCCATTTGGAGTCATACGGAAGCTGGGTGGGGTCAAAGTAAATGTAGTTGTTGCCATGGATACTCTCGATGACCTTCCATTGGATTTGAAATTTTGGTTTCTGTTGAAAAGTGGAGAGGACGAGGTGGTGCTTAATAATAGAGACAACAGTTACATGTAGCTCTTCTACTAATGACTCCTCACCAGCCTTAACATTAGGTACACTTGCACAATCAGATCAGAATTAATACCTCTGCCAACAAGGTTATTGGTGACTTTAATTTAATGGAGACATAAAGTCATGGCCAAAAATTTTGGATTTTAGGATCAAATTCATGAGTGGCTTAAATTTTGTGCTTCAATAACTTTGCTGCTTCATTTTTCATTTCTGTGACCCCCACAAAAATTGCTTGTTTTTTCAGTATACAGTATGGCAGTCATGTAAAATGTGTCCTTAAAACATACTGAGGCAGCAGTTTTTGAAACACCAGAATTTAAGTCACCCTGAAAACTTTTGGCCATGACTATATTAAAAAAACATTTTCCCCACAGATTGAAATGTGTCTCAGTAACATGAAACATACAGTACTTTAGTCAAAATACCAAGAATTACAGTACACTTAACCCCCCCCCCCCCCCCCCCCCCCCCCCCCCCCCCAAAAACAGCCTTGTTAAGAGCAGCTGGGGGGTGGGGGGCTAGGACATGGTAGTGGCTCTGTTTAGTCACTTGCAAGAAAAGACAGGCGGATCTTCACTCAGGTTGCTTCCAAGTCATGAGCGGAGAACCTTGTTGTGAGGGAAGTCTAAACTATAGTACTACATAGTAGTACTACTTTTTCTTTTTTTTTACATTTTCTGACTTAGGCAGCTCACAAAAAATACTTGGTTGTGTAATTTCACACTTGGTTGCTCCACATGCGCTTTACATGCTGATGTAAGGCAGTAATCTTGTTCTCAAGAAGTCTGAGTCACTGCACTGGAATAAGAGCAAGATGTCACGCTGTTCCAGATGCGTGTCAATTTAATCTCTCTAATGGCTGACTGAGTCATTTCATCTTCATTACGATACATTTAGATGTTCAAAAAAGGATAAAGAATATTGTTTGCAGAAGCTCATCTGAGCAGGATGCTTGTGACTTTTTGGAGACATGACACATCAGCAGATGAATGAAACCTCTTTTGCTAGGAACCGTAGATGGGACGACGATGGGATTAAATCCATTCTAATGTGAAATAATGATGTGACATTAGGTTCTTACCTGCATGTATTTATAGAGCAGCACCACCAGGAAGAGGCAGAGGAAAGCGCCGGTGGCCACTATGCCAGTTAGAAGCGGGGTGAACAGTTTATGGGGGACGAGTCGCTCTAATAGGAGAACAAAGCCACAATGAGGAGGTACACACACACACACATCTTTACACACAACACAGGCTCAATATTGAGACACCGTATTAAAACAGACAGCTGCAGCAGTGGTGTTTGTTTTGTGTGTCCTGGATTAGCGAGCCAACACCATCTAATCCCAGCCTGCACTGTCAGCATAATCTAATCTCATTCAATCTGTAGCCAGTAACCACACACCTGGCCTCCGTGCACACTGGTGTCAAAGGGTTTGTTTGTGTGTATGCTTGTGGCAGGGATTTATGAGATAACCGCCTCTCTGCTGTCTGCTTTAAATGTGTGTGTGTTGGCGATATTAACGATGTGGTACCGCTGATGGAGAAGAGCGTGAAGGCTTCTTCTCCCTCCGTAGAGGCCACACACTCCAACGTATGGTAGTTGGTGTGCACTTTGCTGATGTTCAGCCGGCTCTCCACCTCACTCCTACTAAAGGTGGACTCTGTCACCATGGTGACTTCTACGGTTTCCCATTGGGTGGCATTGGGCAGTTGTGAGCACCTGTGGAGAGGTAATTAACAAGATCACTTATGCAACATTGTGTGCCCACTGATATACAGCAAATTATAAAGATCTCATAATGTACTATTTTTTAAGTCTCAGACGTCCCACAGTAGTGTATTTTAAGTGTGTTGCCCCAAAATCTAACCTTGATGCTGGAATTTAGACAGTCTAACAGTGGTTTGAGTAAGAAGCCCTATTGGGTCTTGTAGGTCTGCATGTATAGTGCTAATGAGCTGTGTTCCTCGAAAAACAGATCTTGGAGAGCATATTTTCTGCTCACACCAGACTCAGTTTAATCTCTCACTGCTCGGTACTAAAATCGATTCATTTCGCCTTTATACATAAATAAAGTTAGCTTAGCAGGTTTGAATAATATTTTTCTTGATTTTTCTCAAGCAATTGCGCCTCCCTTAAAGCCTTCTGCCACACACTTTGAAAAGCCATACTGTCAGTGCATGTAGGTGATATTAGCATAATACCTTATGTGAGGAAGATCACACAGGTACCAGCTGATTTTAGGAACTGGATGACCAGCAGCCACGCACTTCACCTGACCATCGACTGGCCCTTCCTGGGCAATGATGACTGGCTTGCCTTGTAAAATGAGTAGACAACATTATCAAAGATTGTCATTTAAACTGTGTTAATATTGAAAAATGGACTTACTATTGACATATACTTGAAAAAAATGTTCTAAGGATGCGTCTTCGTGACTGGCTAAGAATTTATAGATCCCACCTTCTGAGCCAAGAACTCTCACAAGTCTCAGCTCACTGGTGAACCTGAAAATGAATTTGATTCATTATTACATGCAGATGTGTGTACTTGTACTGGAATCCTATTACAGGTTACAGAGATACCTGTATTTGTGTTTGTGGATTGTGATGACGTGCTCTGTGGTGTTGAGGAGTCGTTTGTCGTTGTAAGACCAGAACAGGGAGCTGGGTGCCGGATAGGCATCAAACTCCACTCTGAGACTCAGGCTCTCCCCCTCTTGTACATCGGCCCGGATGGGACTTGGGTGGCCAAACATGGTAATGAACCCTTTATCTGTATAGAGATACTACATAGTTAACAAACACTGTTTTGTGTATTTGACACTGGAGCTGTTCACTTTCAAAGGAACAAGACCTGCGTGTTTACACTACTACTACACTGACTACACTACGCTACCCTCCTTGGTGTAGGGGGAAAACTATGACATCCAAATAAGGTGTGAAAGGTCAGGAGACACATGCTAGGAGAGCTAGCCTAGTAGCAGGATAAGATCATATTATCATGCGTGTGTTTATTTTGGTCACTTTTTGCCACATATCCTCAATGACACAGTTGTGGTGATGCTGCTGGACCAATGAGCGACAAATATCATGAGAATGTGTGTTGAGACTTTTGATCGCCACTGTACGTGATATCTGCTTGTCAATATTGGAATCCTGAGTATGAGAAACAGTACCAGGTAGTGCCTGCTTTTGCCATTGAAAACGTATCAAAGCAACAGCCATGTCAACTAGTGGAAAATGGAGGTTAGGGTCCAATTATATCACTCAGATGTCCTTTCTGTACTGCTCACAGCCTCTAAGGGGCACATTTGAATGGTCCATGCCAATATCAGCTATGATATGCTGTATGAAATTAATTTCTGTCGTTGGCATTTATGCTTGGTAGCAGCCTCTCTTAGAATTCACACACAATTTCCAAGGGAACTACAATTTATAGCCCAAAAGTTGCAGGTCAAATAAAATAAACCACACTATCACCTTATCTAGGCATGTTTAATGGATTGAACTGATTCAGTTTTATGTTAAATCTGCCTTTGACACAAGACTAATGAGTCCACTTTGTGGTGTACCAGAAAGTCTTCTCCTGTTTTGTTAGTAGACCGTTTCTGTTGTTTGTTTTGTCATTCTATACGCTCTTCAAACATGGCTCCCTCTGGCCGTGGTCTTGTTGGCAAGTCGTGTCTTGACATGCCCCAACTGGCTGAGAGTGGATGTCCCCCTCGGGCACTTTATTTGCATAACATGCAAAAGAAAGATCATTTTTAAGGCGTGTCAGTGTTATGTTTAGTAGATTTCTTTGTTAGGTAAGAAGTCAACAACAATTTAGGTTGCTTTTAGTGGCACACATTTCAGAGGATGACATCATTTCGACAGTTAACAGCTTTACCTTTATTACTGCGACATTAACCTTCTAATAGGTCCATTGAAGAAGGCAAATTGTATCATATGGCATCAATCTCGCTTTTATTAACAGGTAAGGTCATTTAAGAACACTCAAACTGTATATGCATGGACACGTAATTCTCACCACAGACATTCAGCTGTAGTCCTGTGGAGCTGCTGCCTCTCTCGTTGTGGGCTGAGCAGCGGTAGGTTCCCGAGTCTGATCGGTACACAGATGGAATCACGAGCCGGGAGGCCCGTTGATAACCATGAGACCCTGACAGGATGTGTGAGGTGTGGGATTCATCTGGATGCTACAGGGCAAAGGGGGCAGAGTTAAGCATTGCACTCTGCAGGGTTCAGAACTTTGTGACTAATTCAGAAGTACTGTAAACTGCAAGTCTTGACAGGGTCTGACACGTCTATAAACGGTCAGAAAAGTGTTTTTTCGACAACTTTTAGAGAAGCTGCCCTTTGCTGGCCTTTATTAACTTGTGTTCATTCCCAATCTAATAAAATTTCCTTCAGGCATGGCTGACTTGTCACATTAAGAAGAACGGGATGGACGTGACCTTTGGTCACAAAAATCAAATCACCCTTGCAGCCGAACAGCAGTTTTGTTACATTTGAAGAAACTCTCTCAAAGCATTCTTGAAGTTTCGTGTACTATTAATATGGGGTGTTCAAACATGAGAAACGGATGGAGGTATTTTTCGTGTTTGTCCTTTAGTTTTTCTAACTATTCATTGTTCATAATGATGTTGTAATGATGTTCTAACACTAATATGTGTGCCTAGAGGTTGTTTATGACCACCAAATGTGAGAAAAACCTAATCATCTCCCTCACTTGTTTGCTTGCTTCACTTTTGAGACTTTTCAAACAGTCGCTTTTGAAGTTCATCAATCATCATGAAGGAAAAACCTCTTTGCTCATAGACTCATACCCCATGGCCTGTAGCTCACATAGCTATGCTGGTCTTGCTAATGTTTGTGTCCTACAGTTACACTGTCCAGAGTTAAACACGACATGTTGTTTGTTGCCCTCTACCTGATATTTAGTTGTCCCTTACACACAAGTAACCCGTGTTGTTTAGGGGGGTAGCCACTTGCTGCCGTGATTGATTCCAACTCACCGCTGTTGAAGGGTAGTCCCACTTGACATTAAAGTCTGGGTTGACATTGGAGGAGCTGCAAGTAACTTCAAACTTCTCTCCCTTCCGCAAGATAACCTTGTCCTTCTGAGACAATGTGATGATCGGAAGCACCTCTGGAACTGGTTAAAAGGAAAAAATATACAAAATGAACAAATAAATGCATTAGGACCCCCTAAACATTTCTTTTCAGGCTCTGTAAATAATTAGGCTGGCTAATGTTCCCATTTAAAAGAATACATTTTACAAGCATAAACATAATTCATATGCATACAAATGAAACCAATTAAATAAAAGAGCCTCAAGAGTGTCATTGGAAAGAAATGAATTAACACACACACACACACATGTACTCTCACACATTTATATTTGCATATCCTCAATCTTAGGCAGACGTAAACAGCTTGATTAATTGCTATCAATAAATGTCACTGACGTCACTTTGGCTCTCGTGTTTGACAAAGGTTGTCTTAACTCTATTTAGCCCAAACACAACGTGCATGTGTCGTTACAAAGCTTTGTTTAATATGAGGCTCTCCTAATCTCCACGTCCTTCACCACACCCGACTCTGCGCTCCCTTTCTGCATCAGTCAAAAAGGAGACTAGCTTGTCTTTGTTTGGACATTGTGATGCACAGCGGGGACAAATAGAAACATGAAGGTCAACACTTCATTTGTCAGTGATGTTGAGAGTTGTACTGGCCTGTTTTATATGCTAGTGAGCTTCCCAATGACCACTTTATGTTCTGTCAATATTGTGAGAGGCTTGAATTTTTATTACCTCCACCAAGGTTATGTTTTAATTGCCTTTGTATGCATGTGTATACAGTACTATATATCTATGTATGTTACCAGCGCGACTCTAAAACTATGCATGTACCGGTAATTTGTATTTGAAGTATTTTCAGAAAAACTATGTCTCTAAAGTAGTATAAAACTCAAAAGATCAAAATATGAACTTGCGATAGTGCTTTTAGCTTTTTTTTGGAAGTTATTTCAAAAGAAAGACAACCTCTACAAGGTCTGTTAAGAAAAGAACAGCATGAGAACATATTGTCTGTTTTTATCAGCTGGTTTTATCAGGTTTTATTAATTGTCAATTTCACAGTGGCTAACCTCTTTTTACACTTAAATGTGTTAAAAAATGAACACAGGTGTGGCCAGTTGTGCTGCTAATGCCACGCTCGGCCTTGGGCCTCTGTGCTCTTGGTTCCAACATTTTCCCACCTGCACCCACTCAGTCTAACACCGTTAGTGCTCAAATGACAAACAAAGATGTTCTTTACCTTGCCGTACGTCCACAGTATACTGGCTGGATGTCACATTATCGCCACCTCTCTGGCCCACACACACGTAGCACCCCTCAAACTCCTTCCTTGCATTGCTAATGATAACGCCTTGCTCGCGGTGGGTCCAGTAATTCATGGCGGAGGGCAAAGGCTGCCTGTCACAGGTCTGCAAAGCCAACAGGGTGACTTCCGGGTCAGTCACGAGGCAGGGAATGGTGCAGTTCTCCCCAGCCCGCACCAGGATGACGTTGACCATGGTGCGCTGGAAGGCATTAACAGGATCTGCGCAGATAAAAGGAGGAGAGTTGACATGGGAGTCTATGAATGCATACTGTACTCTTCGTGGCCTATAACACCCACCTTTCACGTATACGTAGATGGAGCTACGTTCTCGTGTGCTGTTGTTGACGCACGCGTAGCGGCCCATGTGGTAGGCTTGCACTGCAGGCACCTTGACAACAGCCACGCCGCCCTCCTCCACCTCACCCTCCAGTCGGCGAGCTTTCTCCCTCTGCCACCTCAACCTGGATGGCACGCCAGGCATGGTTGCATTGTCATGGCAATAGAGCTCCAGCTTCCCCCTCTTGGGGACAACAATGTGGGGCCCACTGGGGGAGATGATGGGTTTGCACCACACTGGAACAGAAGACATGGAATTAGTCTTAAAGGTCCTATCCCTCCTTGGCTCCAGATAACACTTTTTTAAACCAAAAAATATAAGAACACTTAACAGATGGTATCAATAGTGACAAACAGATTGTCAAGTAAAATGTCTTCACAATTATGTGTAAATGGAATGTGATTTGTTTTTCGGCCTGAAAAGGGTAAGTGGCGTTAATGGCTGTCACTCACTCACGGCTCGTGCACAGACACATGCTCGTCATACATGCAGTCTCAGAGAAGCTCTTGACAATTACCTGGTCATGGTTGAACAGGAAGAGGGCGGGATATAGTATATTTGAATGCTAGCGCAACCACTGCAATCATGACAGACAGCACCTTTAAAAGGACTCTGCAACACGCTCCAAATCACGTTTTTTGAAAACAAACAATAGCACACCACCGAAAGCTAGCATATAGCTTTACCAATAGCGGTGTAAAAGAACAGATTGTACAAAAAAATTTCTATTTTATTCACAATTACAAATTATTACAATTACGAACTAAAATTTATGTTCGTACAAATAAAATGACTGGCGTTCATGGTTATCACTCATGGCTGCTGGTAAACGTACAAAAGCAGTCTCTCCCATTCGTCCTCAGCCGGGATAACTACATTTGGTTTTGGGTATGATTTGTAATAAACTTTCAGCTCTTAAAGGACAAATGCTGAAATAAAGTAAGAATGACCTTGATGCAGAACAGCAAGAAAGATAAAGAAATAAATCAAGCTGTTGCGATTTTGTTTCCGGGGCAGGTTGTACAATGCCCCACCAGATCCAGCAGAAGGCCCTGTAGCAAAAAGCCCCCAAACTATGAGACTATCTTGTCTGTGCTGTGTTGAGCAGCTGCCTAGCAGCGGGTGACCATGTGACTTGAGCAGGAAAAACAAACAACAAACAAACAGTAAGTTTCCATAGTAATTCAGTCAGACTGTCCTGTCTGTGCATTGTAGTAGAGAGACTAGCTGAGGGGCTATAAAATAATGCAATAGAATACAATGCAGAGCTTAATGTGATGATTAAATAGCATGCTTTGATTTGCACACAGCCTCCAAAGACATAGTGCTCAGTGGACTAATCAATAAGTATGAGCTGTCTACAGCTGAGTAATCATTACCGAAGGCCCCTAAAGTCATTCCATTAAGATGAATAAACATTTCCATCGTAGCTTTCTCTCTCCTTCTCCTCATGTATGTTTGCTCCTTTTTCAAGAACAGGATTTTCATGTGACTGTTGTGCCTTCGGGCCAAGCTCTACAGGATGGAGATGCAACAGTAACTCTGAAATGTCAATATCTGCTTTTTTGGGGAGGGGTTTGAAAAGGAAAATGTTTTGACCTTTACTGAAGAGGTGATGCAAGATGTTGTCAGCTTGTTTGTGCAACTCGACCATCTTTGCTCTGCTCAGTGCACACAAGCTATCATTTCGGGGCGCTGAATAATTGATTGCCTTCAAACTGACAACACACACACACCTGTTGCCTAGCAGGAGAAGAAACTACACCTCCACCCTTTCCCTCCCTAGCTACAAGGTGGTTATGCAAATGAGCCCTGATATGATCTGTAAACTTGAACTGACAGGTTGAGTTAAAGTCCAGCACATTTCCAGGAACGTTTATTTACTTCTGCAACTCAAACATTAGCTAAAACATCATTCTTATGTGGATCACATTTCACATTTATGATTTACTCTGTCTGTGTTTCTTTCCTGTGAGCAGGATTATGCAAAAGATACTTACTTAAGAACACATTAAGACGTGGTAAATTCCTACTGAGCTTTTATTCCAACTTTGTGAGCATTTTTGTAGGACATTTCACTAATTTCTCAGCAAATAATTCACACATGTTAATAACACAACTCGGGCATATGCAGGGAGTGGACATTTAAAGAGGTGTACATGCTGCATTGTTTGATCTTACACACTTATCAAGTCTAAATTATCCAATATGGCAATAATGAATTAAAAATGCATCCCAAAACGAGAGCAAAGCTTTACTGCAAGTACGCATAAATCACTATGCAAAGAATAAGTTAACTGTCAAGACAGCTCTTTGTGTTTCTTACCTGTCAGTGGCAGGAGAACCAAATGTGATGCAAAAATAATCCACAAGCATTTCATGCTGAAGTGTTTCATGTCGGCTCTCCACTTTATGTGCCTGACGCCATCCTGCACAGCAACAATGAAGACTACAGGTCCACAAAGAGTCACACTCTAATGAGCGTTTAAAGGAAGAGCTTTCTGTGATGGAGCCAGTTGGTCTTAAAGATACAGTACACTTCTCAGCCTCCTCCTTATCCTCTTTTCTCTCCTCCCTGCACGGGCACCTCCTCCCTATCCCGTATTGGTTGGAGGCAAGCCAAGGGAGATGAGAAGCGCATTCCTGGAAATTTACTTGACAATTTCCAGCCTTGCCGCATAATTAGAGAAAGAACAAACCAAAAATTGGTCTTGTCTTCTGCGCACTTATTTGGATGAGGTGTTAATGTCTTCTCACACTTTTTAGTTCTGCCTGCTGTGATGCTGAGGGCTCATGCTGTTGGTGATGCTGGCACTTCATTTGGTACCCCAATTTAATTTAAAAAACGAAACTTTGATAACAATAATAACGCTCTGTTTCTGTCAGAGAAGTATTCATTTGCTAACATGTTTACTACTGTGCTTGGAGTTTACAGTAGTGTACAACTGTTTGTAATGCCTTGCCTCTTTCATACAGCTAAACACAAGCTGAATATTTAAAGATATCCCATACATCAAGTTAGTTGTATGATCTATATTCGTTCATGTTAATATAGTTATCATTACATGTGATTACATGTTGTGAGATTGGAAGCCTACAGCAATAAAAAACTGGTTCCCCCTTGACTGTTTTTATTTGTTTCTTTGAGGGTTAAAGTTGTATTCGTGGAGTAGAAATACACTTACAGTCATAACATTAGGTACACCTGCATACTATAATCTAATGCGCTCCAATACCAAAGCTGTATACAAAATAATAAAAGTGATTTTTGCGGTATACATTTACCAATACCAAATGATGCAGCGTAGTTTCCTACACCACTGCAATAATAAAGAGAAATATTGTTAAATGAATAACTCTCTGACAATGTCAATCAAACAGATGTATGCACCGATGTATTTTCCATTGTAATAATTTTGATAGAGCTTTTGTTTTCTTATGAAAGGGGATCGTTTTCCAGTTTTATCCTATAATCCTGTTTCCTGTTTATCTAATCATGGTACAGCCATGGCGGGCACTTGTATTTATTTATTTGTTTAATTATTATTGACTATTTTATTGTCGTGTTATTTTAAAAAATGACAATATGGTGGCCGTTCAACAGTGTCTTT
Organism: Dunckerocampus dactyliophorus; assembly: GCF_027744805.1. Lineage (NCBI taxonomy): Eukaryota > Metazoa > Chordata > Actinopteri > Syngnathiformes > Syngnathidae > Dunckerocampus > Dunckerocampus dactyliophorus. The sequence goes on along the minus strand of NC_072824.1, from coordinate 20,093,082 downwards.
ATTGAAGCAAAACTGGTTACTATCGTCCGCAACCAAAGTAAAAAAAACATAACATCAGCAATGCTAGCTGTTCCCTCAACAAGCAGCCGTCCTCCTCGACCCGGGCCAACACACACACACTAATTTCCACTGGTGATCGACGGTGCCCGCATGTAAATCTTGTGCTCAGCCAAATGTAACACACATAAAGATAACGGCTCTGTGATGGGGTTCAGACAACTCCAAACCTCTACACTACAACATCATCTGGAGCAGTTCAGAGTCAATATTTATCTAATAACATGGCAAAAACATACAACTTTTAAAGAAAATACATCTACTCACCAGAGATGTCCATTTCTCCTCCTCTGTAAGCCATCGTGGTCATAATGCAGCTTGTTCAACAATTTTGCTCGGATCAACCAATCAGAGGGCGGGAAAATACTGACGTTATTGTGGGCCAGCTAGATGGCCCAATGAGTCGAATCTGAAAGTGTAGCCAAGAGATGCTACAAAATGAAGATAATAGACTGCTGCGAATAAATTATTACAATTTCATGGAACAAATATTAGAATGTACGTCGTAAATGTAGGTCGGTGCTTTTGTGTTTAGGCCGAGAAGGCTTTGCTGGCTTTGACTGCACACCACTATTATAATAGTATACACAAGTCAAAGTGAAGCTGCCCCATCCTTGTCCCATCTACTGTCATTTGTGCTCACGCTAACAGATAATGGACATAAAAGGCCAAAGGCATGTGAAGTCTCTTGTTCTGCCTTAATTACAAACCAAACTTACATCACTTTCACTCTGCATCACTCTCCTGGGCCAAATGAGTTTTTATTGATACACAGAAGTCCTGGGCAGCCACTTCATTCGCTTGTTCTCCTGCTCTATATACTCTATACCTATGTGTGTGTGTGTGTGTGCGTGTGCGTGTGCGTGTGCGTGTGTGCGACTTGCTCCTGAGAAATATGTGAGCAGACAGTCAGACTGTTGTATTACATCTCCCTGTGGCTGTTTGTGCCTTTTCCAGCACATGATATGATTCTAAAAAATATAACAAAGAATGTTGCTTGTGCCCTGTGATTGTGTCTCATATTCAAATACATTTTTTGTCATATTTAATAATTTTATTTAGTAATATAATATTAGATGGAGTTTCACCTCATGGGTATTAGTATGGGATTATTTTAATGTTCTGTTTAACGAAATGAATCAGCTAAATTCTGTACATGTATCCATCAGCTCAACACCGCTCTTCCACAGTACTTCTGCCAAATGGACAGTTTTGAGTGGGCAAGGCGACAACAAGATTATAATTGTCACGCCCTGTAATTTTGCCCGCGTGACAGTGTGTTTATGTTTCCTTTTTATGCTTAGTTCCTGTGGTGTGACTCTTATTTTGTAATAATTTCCTGCCTTGCCTTGTTTTCTGTTTTACATGCTTTCTTTTTTTTTTTTTTTTTTTTTTTTTTTTTCCCCCTGTCCTGTCCAGCCTTTAAAGCAGATAGAATTGTAGACCTAAATGCCGTCAAGTGCTCAACAGATTTACTCTGCCAGAGAGAAGTGTGATATACACTTCCCCTGTCATACAAAATTTATTCGACCGTGATGCTTGTAATAAAGCAAATTTGGAGCGCCCGGACCGGAGCAGGAGGGGACAGAGAAGAAGAGAAAAGGAAACGGGGGGGGGGGGGGGGGGGGGGGGGGACAAAAACAAAAAAAAGAGAGACAAGAGACAAGGACAACAGCAGCAACAACAACAATTGTGACAGAACAACAGAAACATACCGAACGACATCAGCAAATAAATGTCCGTGACAACTATAAAGACGAACAAGGATAAAGGACAAATCAATATCAACAACCACAATGACAAAGCTGTCAATGACAATCAGACATAATAGCAGTCATGAAATGATGAACTATGACAGTGATCACAATGATAATACTGCATTGAAACAGTCGCACACAATAGCAGTCATGAAATGATGAATTATGATAGTGATCACCATGATACCGCATTGAAACAGTCACACATAACTGTAGTAATGAAATGATTATCCATGATAGTGAATAGAATCAAAGTTACTGTAATGCACATCATTGTAAAAAAAAATATATATACATATACACACATATATATATATATATATATATATATATATATATACATACATACATATATACATACACATACATACTGCATATATATACATATATATATGCAGTCATACTGCTGATATCACCGTCGCTGTAATAAAACCAACAACATAATAACACCCTGGTTAACTCAGTGAGTAATGTGGGGAAGTACGTATGTACTGTGAGTGTGCATATGTACAGGTATCTCTGTATGTGAGGAAGACTTCATATATATATAAAGGTGCAGGAATGTGTGGGCATGTAATTGTCACTGAGAATGCATGAAAGGAAAGGGGCCGCCTTCCACCTCCAAGAGAGCCCCGCCCCAAATTGCAAGGCCGGGCCCCGGCCGCCAGAAGGCCACCAGGCCCATAGGGGCAGGCAGCACAAAGATCAGTGCCCCAAGAGCCAGCCCAGAGAGCCCCCCCCCGGGAAGACCAGCAAGGGGCCGAAGAGAGGTAATCCCAGCCAAGGACACGGCGCCAGCGGGCCGGAGGACTGCCAACCCCCGAGACCAGCGAGAGATCACACCCCACAAAGGCAGACGGGTACCGGGGGCCACAAACCGGCAGGCCCAGAGACGCCACCACAACCGGAAAGAAGCCCGCCCGCGCCGGAAGCGCCAATTCCCGCCCACCGCCACCCCCACCCCCAGGGAGCGGAGCCCGGCCCGCCCCGGGCCAACCCCCGCCCGACCCCCGACACAGGGCCGCCCCGCCAAGGGATGCACATGCTTTCTGTTAATCACTCGCATCCGTTTCTAGTTTGAGTCACTTCCTTATTTAGTTTTTTTGTAGAAACATTGTCATTGGAATACACTTTTACTGCTCTTTGCTTGTATTCCTGCTGCTACACTACAGCAACTATAAACTTTCTACCTGCACTTGGTCCTGCTCTCTGCATCCTTGGGGTCGCCACACAACGCCGCAAAGCCAGACCGTGATAGAATGCTTCCACCGGAAGAGGACCTTGTGGATAGTGATTTCTGGACCTGTCTGCAAGGCGATGGAGGAAGAGTGCACCAAATTCACTCCAGAGGAGTTGGAGGATATGGTTTGGGGACCAGACGCCACGTTCATCCCTACGGCGTGCGTGTGTCCAGCACCTCCATGCATGCCTTCCCGGCTGACCTCTGGAGGGATCTCGCCAGCTTCACCGGGCTCATAATCCTGGCCAAACCCTGGAGGGTTCCCGCCAGCCTCACCGGGCTCACCGTCCTAGCCGCCCCCCGGAGGGGTCTTGCTGGTCCCGCCGGTTTCACCATCCCGACCGCCCCTCGGCGGGGTCCTGCCGCCGTCGCCGGACCTGCTATTCCCGCCATACCCCGGAGGGATTTTGCTGGCTCCGCCGGTATTGTCATCCCGGCCGTCCCCCGGAAGGGCGACCCACCACCTGTCCTCCCACCACCCATCCCTCTTTTTCATCTTTCATCTCTAGTTTGTGGAAGCATGGAAGCATCGTTGGAATACGCCTTTACAGCTCTTTAAAAAAAATTAATTGTTTTCCTGCACTTGGTACTGCTCTCTGCATCCTCGGGTCGCCACACAACGACACAAAGCCCGAACATGAGAATAATGGTATAATCTCAACGGGGGTTGGGGATTGGAGGTCAAAAAGGTAATTTCTTCATGTCTACGATTCTTCCTTACTGTTGCTTTAATGGTTACTTCAAAGTAAACCCTTGTCATTGTCCAGATGGGAGGTGTGTGCTGAATAATATTGTTCTTCCAAACAATGGTGAAGGTGTCAAAGTATACGATGCACCTGGTCTGAGCATATGTCAGTGTGGGGATGACGCGGCGTGTTCTTCATCACCGTGGTCCATACTGAGTTCACATGTCAGTGGAGTGGTTTATTTGCCTCTGCCTATTACATTATTCATCAGTGAGGTGAACGACTACAGCAAGATCTGGGCTGACTCACTCTGACTTAGCGTGTGTGTGTGTGTGTGTGCGCGTGTGTGTGTGTGTGTGAGGGTATGCGTGTGTGTGTGAGTCACTCAGTGCTTTTAGACAGATGAGGACAGCAGACTAGTGGAGGACAGCAGAGGTTTCATACTAGAAAAATAGCCCCTTCGATTAGATTACGTCATGAAAAGCATTTTCTTTCTCTCTCTTTCGTTCACCTTCCTCTCTCCTCTATGCCTCTCTTTTCTCCTTCCCCAATCCAACTGATGCACACACACATGCACAAATTCAATCATCAACAAATGGAGTTGACACCCTCGGGCGTCCACGTGGAGTCTGCCAGAGAGATACAGACACTAAAAAAACAAACCCTACCTCATGATGGTTTAGTGTTTCACTGACGAGCTAGGCTTTTATTCTGCTGCAATCCAACACTCTCCTGACTAAAGCGGATCTTTCCATCTTTCTCTGCTTTCATACAATACCGGAGGTGTAGTCGGGTGCTTTTTTTTTTTTTTTTAACATGATGCACCCTGTGGTTGTGTCACTTTTGGTTAAATTGTGGCATTTTACGCACTGGTTATGACCCACTGAGGAACAGTATTGCAGGTCAGAAAGTGTACAACACTGTTGACATTACAGTGAAACCTGTATAGTCCAGTGCTTTTGAGGTCGTACAATTTGGAATTTGACCAACAGTGGAAAAAGTGGCGTTTGATCCACCGCTGTGTTTGTATAGGGTTTGTAATGAAAACACTTCTCACCCTGATTACATTTATATCTAATTTCTATTTCAAATTTTTCCCATACGAAATAATATATTTTCTATTCCAAACACCCAAGAATATTTTACATGGCCTCAGCTCAAATGTCTGACGGGGTACTGTAAAAAAACCTGTTTACGACTAAATGTGTTTTTAAACATTATTAGAACCCTCTAGACATGAAATAACACCCCTATAGTAACCTTGACACTTGTATTACCCAATATAGTAGACATAATTAGAGAAAATAAGCCATTTAAGACATGAATTACACTTGTGCTCGCGTGTGTTGCAGTAAATGTGTTTCAGACGTGTGGAGGACAGGAAGTGATGTTTGGTGTTCAGAGTTGAGTTTTAGCCAGTTGCTCGGCTTGCACTGCCAGTGCAACATCATCATCGATTCATTTTCAGTGGATAGTAAATATATACAGTCGCTCCATGCTACATTGTGGTTCGAACGTCTGTCCATCACTCTATCACGTTTTTTCAAAATTAATTAATGATCGCTGTTTCGTGGTTGACTATGGTCTATTATTAGTCAAAAAATATTGAAAGACAAGTAGTATACAAGTAGTATACAAAGACATATGTAGTATTCTGGTCCCTAGGTGTCAGTAATGTTACATTAATGGCATATCCAACATGATTGAGTGAAAAAAGCCTCTCCTCCAATTCCATGTGGAAGTGGTACATTTTTAGCTTCTTACATAGTCCTTCTTCCCCACTCCACTTGAAACACTTTCTTAAGTTTGGAAAAAATAAATTGGAGGGTAACTAGTTAGCTTGGTAGCTTGTTATATGCTATGAGCGGTGACCGTCTCTTATGTTCCTGCAGTGATCCCGCAGCTTGTGCATTAGTATTGAGCAATGTGGCGTAAACAAAGAATAATAGGAGTGAAAAGGTGACTACAGGGGTTTAGAAAGTCATAAACAGATTTAGCTCTAACTACGAAAACAATCAGTTTATTAATATTGAATCCTACTTAGCGGAAATTCACTTATCGTGGTTGGGTTTATAACCATCCATCCATTCCTTTTCTACGCCTCTTATCCTCATAAGGGTCGCGGTGGTATGCTCAAGCCTATCCCAGCTGACTTTGGGCGGGAGGCGGGGTACACGCTGGACTGGTCGCTAGCCAATCGCAGGGCACATATAGACATATTCACACTCACATTCATACTGGTTCATCGCAATGAACGAGGGATGACTGTACTGCTACACAATTAAATCTAAGGGGTGCACTCACTTTTGTGAGATACTGTATTGCATTTCCTATAGGAAAAAGTGACCATGGACCTTGGAGCAGATTAGAGGTTCCACAGTATTTTATTATCAACATCTTAGCAGCACGTTATGAGCATATTTCCAACAGAAGCTGCTGCTGGAAATAAGCTGATCTGATCAACAGATGGATCTTTGTAGTGTGAAACAAAAAGAAAGAAACTGTCGTGTTGGGAAAACCATATGTGTTATCCAAAGACATGATATGTGGATTGTCAGCGTGCCAGTGTACCGGGTGCGCGTATCTGAGTACGCTATTGTCAGGCATGCATAACTATACTGACAGCCCTGTGATCACCCTCTGTCTAGATAAACATGATTAGCATCGATTTGGCTGTAATCTCGGCTTAAACCATCGAAAGCAGGGATGGGGTGTGGGCGGGGAGGGTAGAGAGGGGAAAGGAATGACGATGGAAAGAATGAAAACATGAAAGAGCACTGGTGGTCTAATGGTTAGCATGTTGGCCAACACAGTAACAGTCTGGAAATCGGGAAGACCTGGGTTCGATTCTCGATTCTCCCTTAGGCATTTCTGTGTGGAGTTTGCATGTTCTCCCCGTGCGTGGGTTTTCTCCGTTACTCCGGTTTTTCCACATCCAAAAACATGCATGTTAGGTTAATTGGCGACTCTAGATTGTCCATAGGTACTGTATGTGAGTGTGAATGGTTGTTTGTGTATATGTGCCCTGCGATTGGCTGGCGACCAGTCCAGGGTGTACCCCACATGTCGCCCAAAGTCAGCTGGGATAGACTCCAGCATACTCCCACGACCCTAATGAAGAGAAGCGGTATAGAAGATGGATGGAGTATATTTTGTGTTGAACTAACAAACTGCAATTGTGTAGAACAGGTTGACATTTTAATATGAAGTAAAGTCAGCGTCATTCTGTCACATTTGCTCTTGCCACTTCAGTATAATGTTTCTGAGGCTCATTAGATTGGGGAGTGTTTTCCTATCCCTCCCTACCAAATGATCACACATCTATCATAAGCCTTATTTTAGCTTAATTTGTTTGGGGTCAGGCTTTCTTAAATTCCATAATATGCGATAATTATATGAGATTCAAGAAGGGGAAGGCGGGGAGAGCATGAAATAATGAATAAGAAGACATGAAGCGAGAGAACATTTAGAAAAAGACAAAAGATTGAGAGATGAGAAGGGAGAGGCAAAGACAATGAAAGAAATGTAATTTGAAACACTGATCAGTTTATCTTCCTTGCCCCTCCCTCCAAGCATTGGGTGTGTGTGTGTACGTGTGTGTGTGTAATATGAACATAGATGCGCAGAATCGTACATTTAAATGAATGCAGCTGCATAGGTGGTTCTCCCATATATCATCACTCAATTAACAGTGTGTGACTATGTTGTCTTCATGTTTATTTCATCTCCACATCGCAGCAAGTGGGCATTGTGACCACATACAGTATAATCACCACAGAAAAGAGGTGCTAATAGCTAAAGTGGTGGAAGGAACAAGAGAGTGAGAGAATCTACAGATTTCAAAAGTCAATTAGTGACAAGCTAAAGTGGCCCCTCTTAACTGGTTGCAAGCCATAAATGCATTTACAATGCGTGTTGCATTACTGGGGCCAACATAACCACAAAGCGCAACAGCTTGTGAGACCGCTTGAGTGGTCTTGACCAGACAGCTTCTTCATACACTCACAGGAGACTATGGCTTTGGATGGAAATACTAAGATGAAAAATAAATACAGTGGTACCTCGGCTTTTGTAATTAATTTGTTCCAAGCGGTCTGATAAAAAAACCTAAAGGTAGAAAAAAATGAAGCATAAAAAATAAAAAAAATAAATAAAAAGTGAAAATAAAACAAAATAAAATAAAATAAAAAGTGAGTCACCAAAGTGTAGAGTGCTCTGTCTGAGCACTTGATTCTGCAGAATGATAGCGTACTGGCAGTGATGAGTGATCAGGAGAGGATGATGAAAAATTAAAAAACGAATAATGATAACATAAAGGTCGCACGGTGGAAAAGTGGTTAGCATGTTGGCCACACAGTTAGGAGGTTGGGAAGACCTGTGTTCGAATCTCCTCTGTGTCGAGGTTGCATGCTCTCCCTGTGCATGTGTGGGTTTTCTACGGGTACTCCGGTTTCCTCCCACATTCCAAAAACATGCATGTTAGATTAATTGGCGACTCTAAATTGTCCATAGGTATGAATGTGAGTGCGAATGGTTGTTTGTTTATATGTGACCTGCAGCCACCTCTTGTCCAAAGTCAGCTTGGAAAGGCTCCAGCATGCCCCCGTGCCCCTAGTGAAGATAAGCAGCATAGAAAATGGATGGATGGATGATAACATAAAGTAAATATTAATGTTATCCCATGACCCCATTGATTCCAATTGTATTAACATTTTCTTTAGTAAAAATTGCAGAATTTGCACATTTTCAGATCAAATACATGACATCTCCTCTGACTTATGTGCGCAAGCCCTGCCTAGTGCCTACGGTCTGAGTGTGCTCAGTGTGTGCACTGAGTTGTATCATGGCGCCTACCAGTTTGTGTTTTTTCAGCATGTTGCCAATATTATAATGCTGCAGAAACATGTATCATACACCACGACTTTCTACATACAGCCTGTGTGTTTTCTTTAATGTGAGTTTGACATCATTATTTTTGCTAATCAGAAAATAAAATACCAAGAAATGTCAGATGCAAAGGAGTCTCCAAAGGAGTCTGTGCCTCACCGGCCTTGAACCTCACCACACTTCACTGAGCACAGGGCAAACACACTACAGTACTTTGTTATGCTTAATTGTCCGAGAACCGAGCCAGTGTATGAAACCTGGGGCAACAGTTTCGACAAAATTTTTTGTCAAAAACCGAATCATACCAGAGCCAGTGGCGTTCAAAAGGTTTTGATTGTGCGTATTTAAAAAATTGTATGATGTGAAGGATGTGTACATTTTGTTCAATCCCTGGAGCAGAGGTTTTCAAAGTGTAAGGAATCAGAGGAGGCGTAGCATGAGAAAAAGGAAGAAAAACATCTTTTTAAACCTGCTAAGCTAACTTTAGATATGTCACAGACAAAATGAATTGGTTTTTAATTGCTACACAGACAGAGGAGAGAGTCTGCCGTTAGCATGTAATTCCACAAAATATGATCCGGAAGATGAAGGAGCGGGGGTGGTCCCAACTGTATTTGTTATGTGCTCTGAGGGGAGGCTCAATGTTTGACACCTTGAAAACACATACATAATACTACTACTACTACTAATAATAATAATAAATCATTTTATTTGTAATGCACTTTACATTTCAAAGAAATCTCAAAGTGCTACAGCATTTATGTGTTGATTTTATGATAAGTTACCAAATTGGATGTTTTATTGGTAAGCCAGTCTACTTAAAAGATGTCCCTCATTACTGGCATTGTGGGCTTTGATATTCACATTTATTTGTTTGATTTTTATGTTGTTTGTCACTCCCCATGAAGACAGTCTACAGCATCATGAAATTATGACAGTGCATACATTGTTTATTGAGTTTTCTCTAACTGCAAAAACAGTCCATCAAAAAAAGACACATCACAAAAACATAATCAGTCAATCAATACGTGATGATTTGGTACAACAGTACTAATTTATAGCACACCATTAAAAAGAAAAGGAAAAAAGTGAAAATAATCATAATTCACTATTGGTTTTAAGTTTTCCACATTAAAAACCATTCAAGGCGCAGTTTAGCGCATTTCCACCTCTAGGGGCGCTGTCTTTTCTGACCTATACTCTGCCAACAAGACTTTGACCTTGCAAAAGCGTTGTTAATCACTTCCGGTTTCCTCCTGCCTGGCTCGCAACAACGTTGGAGATGAATCTATGAAATCATAATTTTTCACATTCTCGCTTCCCGACTAAAGGGAGGAATACTACGCATATTTATCCACATAGAATATTTTCTTATCGTTGCTTGACTAACGCCGCTTTAAAGGTTTGCAAACATGTCTGCCGAAGAAGCGGACAAACCAGCCAGCACGGATGCTAACGCTGGGGATGAAGAGGAAGAATGGTTGTATGGAGGTAAAAGGCAGTTATGTTCTCTAACGTCATTTGTCCCATTAGTCAGGGGCGTCGATTTGTGTGACCTCTGCTTTGTCATTGCACAATTAACCAGTAAAGCCATCGCTACATTCATATTTGCTAAATAGTTAGCCTATCTCTGCTAGGCTAACCATGGCTATCTTAGCGCGACCCAAGTAAATACGTTTGAGTACGTGCTTAATCGTCGTTGAATGAAATGTTAAGTGTTTGCAACAGTGTTGGGCTTTCAGTGTATGATTCAATTGACACAAGTAAATTAATCACACGCTCACTTGTTTTCAGATGAGTCTGAGAGCAAAGACGAGGAAGAAGCCAAACCGAATGCAGCGGACAGGTATCTGAAAAGCATTTAAAACAGACAAAAATAAGACATTTATTGAAAGGGGAGTTCAGAACGACAACGCCCTCGCTGGTTGGTGGTCAATTCACTAATTAAATCAGTTACTTTTATTTCCCCAACTTTAGAGAGAAAGTCAATGTCGGAAAGTTTTGCATCTTTTTCCTCTGTAATACTCATTTTAAGCTTCAATGTAAACTTCAACGTTACAGATGCATTCTATAGGCATCGTGCGTTGTGTTAATGAGGTCTACTGCAACTCATAATGACATCAGTCAAAGTAAAGATAATTATAGCCGCCTGTCCACAGTGCACCTGCTGATGCATCCACTGAGGAAGCAGCCGCTACTGATGATGCTGATGATGATGCTGTTGCTCCTCCTCCTGATGCTGCACACGCTACGGGAAATGGCGTGGCTTCAGAGGTAGCCCCCTTTACATACTTACTGACAGGCGATAGTGATTGTAGTAGTGACTGACATATTTATGTTTTCAGTCACAGGCCACTGGGGAGGCTGCAGGCGATGATGTGGAGAGTGACAGCGACAGTGATGACGATGACGACGATGTCCGTGTCACCATTGGAGACATTAAAACTGGGGCTCCACAATACACGTATGCTTTTGAAATACTGTTTACATGTGCACACTAAAGTGTAATCTACTTTACAAACCTGTTTAGTATTGTTATACATGTGGGTTTTATTTGTCATTTATTTTTGATGTTTCCAATAGTTTCAGAACATAAAGCTTGTGACTGTGAGGGTTTGATTGTTTTTCTCTCTCAGACCATATGGCACCCCACCAGTTAATCTCAACATTAAAACACCTGGCTCCAGATCTTATGGACAAGGTAACTCTTTTCTTTAGCCTGTTGCTGGACTATAACTATAACAACATTGTTTGCGGAGAGACACATATAATCACTTATTTTTTTATTTCTAGTTAATGCAAAACTGAAAGGAGTCGATCTTGATGCTCCTGGCAACATCAATGGTGTTCCTGTGCTTGAAGTGGATATGGAGTTGTTTGAGGAGAAACCTTGGAGGAAACCGGGTATGTTTGCAAGTACAAATAACATCTCAGTAGTACACTGTAGTGACATATAAACACGCCACGTATTACTATTATTAGAAAGATTTATTACAGCAAACATTGTTTTTTGTTTTCACAGCTCTCAGTATGTGTTGTACATAATGGCTCTCTATGATGTACTGATATTTGAGTTGTCGTATGCTTATAACAACTCACTATGTTAATGTAATTCATCCACTTGGTTGTGACCTGCACACACTAATCACATTACATTCATAAACCAAGTTTGTTGATTTGAAAAAAGTCACAGCCGTCAGCTCTACTCTTCTGTGCATTGTTTGTTCTTGCTCATCTCCAATACAAAGTGGTCTAAAGAGGGAGTAGGTTTTTGTTCTGGCTGCAAATGGAGATACAGTCATCCCTCGCTACACTGCAATTCAAACATCGCTCCCTCGCTACCTGTATTGCGGTCTTTCAAAAATTAATTAACAAAAGATCGCTGTTTCGTGGTTGACTATGGCCTAATATTAGTCAATATTACTTAAAAAAATTTTGACTGACAAGTTATATGCAGTATTCTGGTGACTAGGCATCAGTATTGTTGCATTGAAGGGACACGACATTATATTAAATTGCCTTGCAGGGCTCCAGACTGAGACTACAATATGAGACATTGTGAGTGAATTTTTCATCTGCTCGCGCATGTGCGACCAAATAAAAGTATGTGTTGCGTATTGTCGTTGACAAGGGACGTCCCTTATTAGTCTGAGAATGAAAAATTGTCTGTGAAATGCGTAGTGTAGTAGCTTGCTACACTCTAAGCCTATCGATGCCAGTGTGTGTGATTGCTCACGTTTGACTCGCATTGAAGTTTCACTATTCTACCGTCTTTGTTTACACATTTTGCCTGGCTTTTTTTTTTAACCACAGTGACAGTAAAACTACAATGGCTGTCACATTCATGGGGTGCGTGCTAACGTTTTTAAAGTGTCACTTAACAACCTTGCTCTCTTGTCACCATTATAATAATTGCCTTGTCTTCAAAACACTAGTTGTGTGTCCAAGTTGTTCAACAAAAACATGTACTATGTCCAGCTTTAAAATAGTGATGCATTCACGGGATCTTAACAGCTCGTGAAATACCAGTAGCTTGCCGTCTCATCAGTTGAGTAGCTCACCAGAGGGCATTTCCTTCAACTCTTAGTATTTATTATAACTGTTCATTTCTGTTCAAATGCCTGCATCTGATGACAAATGACCACAATATACATCTTACTTTGTCTTTCTTTCCGTTTGAAACAGTAGCAGTAGCAGTAGTAACAGTAGTTTAGAATACGTAAATTAGAGAAGCTAACTAGTTAACTTGGTAGCTTGCTATGCTAGTGGCGGCTGTTTATGTCCCTGCGGTGATCTTGTAGCCTGCGCCATGTAATGTAAACAAAGAATAATAAGAGTGTAAAGGTGACTATAGAGGTGTTATTTCATGACTACAGGGCTCTAATATGTTAAAAACCATATTTACAAAGTCGTAAACAGGTTTTCTATGCTCTAACTACGAAAATATTCCATTTATTAATATTGAATCCTACTTTGCAGAAATTCACTTATTGTGGTCGGGTCTGGTGAACAAGGGATGACTGTACTTATTTTAAATAACACATTTCATAAATTGATATTTCTGGCCACATACTTGGAACAGTACACGCAGGAGATTATGTTAAAAAGTCAAAATCATCTTAACGTGGAGGTACACTATTTTCTTTTGGTTGATACTGAGGCCAGGCCCAGACATTTTTCCACAAGTACACACATGCATGTGAAGCTAAATTTACTCCAGCTATCTGACGTATGTGTCGTAGCCTATTTCTGACTTATGCAAAGATTATGGTCCTACTATGTGTGTGCAGGTGCGGATCTGTCTGACTACTTTAACTATGGCTTCAATGAGGACACGTGGAAGGCTTACTGTGAGAAACAGAAGCGACTGCGCATGGGCCTGGAAGTTTCTACTGTAGGCTCGGTGGCGAGTAAAATCACCGTAAGTGAGGGCCTATTAGTGTGTCTCATCTTTGTAGGGGTTTTTTAATGGCAATATCATTCATTTCTATATCATATGGTAAGTAAACAGGAAATAAAACCTCTTCTTTTTTTGTTTGTTGCATTATAATATCCAAGGTCCAGCAAGGCAGGACAGGCAATGAGAAGGATATATCCAGTCTTCCCATTCACACCTCCAAGCCCGACTTCACATCTCCAGTCAGTCTGTACAAGTCTGTCACCAGTCAGGTCACCAGGTAATGCCTCTGCTGATAGGCTGAAGGCATTTCAGTCTCGATGACAACAGAAAGCTAAAATCCCCATTTTGTTTTCCAAGGGGTGAAATGGAAACATAAAGTAGAAATAAGGTGTAACAGATTATAGCAAATGCATTAAACTACTATAGTACCAGACAGAAATTGTGATGGTTAAAAAAAGGAGAAGAAAAAGTTCACCAACGTATGTGTGTGTTGGTGTCTGTTACTCTCATCTCCTTTACACCCTGGTAGGATCTCCCCCACTCAGTGGACTGGCCCGTCTGCCCAGGACATGTCCTATTATACGTAAGTGGGCATGGCCTCGTCCCAACTAGGTGAAATGTAGATGATGTGAAATGTGTTTAAAAAAAATGGGGGGGTCTAGTGATTTTCTTTACTGAAAAATTACCCCATGCTCCTTTGGAGGCCTTTTTTTCTGTGTGTACTTGTATTCATTTGGAAATTGATTGTATGTAACGTAACATCATTTGTAAGCAACCTTGAATGGCATAGTCATGTCCAATTTTTTATATTGTACATTTTTGGTTAAGGATCACCTCTATGTACAGTCTATGTCCCTAATACAATACAGTATTTACTTGTTGCTCAGATGGATGAAAAGGCGAAAGTGAAAATAGGGCTTTTTAAGCAAGGCAGACAAATGATGTTTACATGCCACATTAAAATACAAGCCTGACAAAAAATATGACACACTTTTAGTTGAACCACAGAGTTTGCTGAGGAGTGATGGGTGTGCATCCCTCCTTGTTTTTTTTACTTGGAATATTGCTTTGTTCTTTTCCCAGGAAGTCAAGCGGTAGCATAGATGTAATTGGTGGACAGACAGCCACTATCAGCAGGGTGGAAGGGCGACGTAGGCACAACCTGGAAGGCAACAACATACAGGTATTTTAAACACACCCTGTTAGTCTAATCAAGAAACAGTAAATTAGCATTTATACACTGTTGCTGTCATGGTACAGGTGATCTCTGAACGCTCTACGTCAGAGGCAGAGTCTACCACTGCTAAGATGCCCACTTTCTTTCCTCCTGGTCCACTCCCTCCAAACATCCCGCCGCCTCCTTTCCTGCCCCCACCACCCAACGTCAGCTCTGCACCACCTCTTATCCCTCCACCCAGTAAGTTCTACGCAATCTTTCTCTACTAGCTGATCTTCTGCAAACATCTCTTGTATGGTATATTTACACCAGTTACCTTCTAATTTACTTCCTATTTTTGTCCCTCTCAGGGTTGCCCATCACTGTACCCCCTCCAGGGTTTCCTCCTCCGCCCAGTGGTCCCCCACCTTCTATCATCCCTACTATGGACAGGTAACGTTATGAGCTGCGTAGAGCTTGCAATGTGCAGTGAACAAGCTGCTACAGTAAATGGAATATACGTACACTTAAATGTATCGCTTAATATTTGTGATTTGAATAATGCACTACAGTATAAGGCACCAAAATGTGAAATTTGTATTATATGAATGCAACAAACCATAGACTAAACAAGACACAGTGTGTTCTGATCAGGGTTTTATGCTGCCGATTTTGATACCGATCATGAGATTGGTCGATACCGATCACAGGGATTAACTGTACCTTTTTCAATGTATTTATGATGGCACTCATCACCCTGCTATTGCCAATATGATCTGAAAAAAAGGAACCAAAAAAAGGAACCATAAAATCACCTTGATTTAGACATAAACATATTTTACTTATTTTTTGAAGAGAACACATGTCACTCTTAAAACTAACTAGGATGAAATGCCTGGAAACTTTCGATGTGAGAGTAGATAGTCTGATGGAGCTCTTCATGGCAGGACTTCCAGGTAACACACAGCGGGGCTCCAAGTAGGAGAGCAGCCGATGTCTCCCACCACTGAGAAAGGCTGGTCATCAAGTATGATGAATTTAATAATTTTTCAGATTATTTGCTTAGGCTTCTGACTGTCATATTTTTCATGGCTTTTGTTGCAAGATACAAATTTGACATCACTGTCACAAATGGCACCCTCTGCCAAGTTCTCATGGCAGACAGTGTTTATTGCCACACGCCTGTGTGGCCCTCCATTAAGCTTGATGTCAATTTTGCAGTTGGCGCTCCAAGTACCTTGAATCTTTCCCTCCTTCCTCAAGTCTCATTCTTTCTTGGCGATGTCAGTGTTGCGTTTTGTCAGTTACTCATTCATGTAGACATTTGTACCTTTAGCTTCGTTCCCCGTTTCAGCAGTTTGGTTTTGAATTTCCTGTTGGTGAACTTAATTTGAGTTGTCGTATGCTTATAACAACTCACTATGTTAATATAATTGACTATGGCCTAATATTAGTCAATATTAGCTAAAACATTTTGACAGACAAGTTATATGTAGTATTCTGGTCACGAGGCGTCGGTATTGTTACATTGAAGGGACATGACATTATATTAAATTGCCTTCCAAGGCTTAACGATGATGACCTGTGTGGTGGTGTTTCTGCCATACACTGCAATGCATGTATCGGTAGTGTTTATCTACATCCACCTCCTTTGATTGTACAAAATTTGTAATTTGTTCATTCATTTCATCTGGTTTTCCTCTGTTTTGGACTGCTCCGGCATTAGACCTGGGTAACTGGGTAACCCTGTGAGGACCACATCGTTCATTCGTGCATTCTGATCCATCTCTTCAGTTGTATTAATTTGCTCAATGATTTTTTCCTTAGCTTCTCTCTCTTCCTTAAGAGTGGCGCACAAGGCAGCATTATCATCCAGTAGTACTTTGATATCATTGTGTAATGCTCTATTTTCCTCTATAGCGTTTTTGACCTCCTTAAGAACGGTGCGCAAAGTAGCATTATTATCCTGTAGTACCTTGAAATCATCCTGTAGTACCTGGATTTCATTGCCCAGTTCTCTATTTTTCTCAAAGTTTTTGACCTCAACCTGTGATTTAACTTTTTCAATCTGTTTCCATGCCACAAAATATCGCATCCTTCTCATTAAACAGCCAGTATGGCACTCTTTCTGATAATGGTCCCGGTTTTACATCCTTCGGGGCACCACATGATATCAAACTCTTCTCATTAAACGGCCAGTATGGCCCTGTTTCTGATTGTGGACCCGGACTTCCAAGGCCGGTATCATTTAGCTTTTCGAATGACATTGTTGCTAAGCAACTGATTTGAACTTCATGAGTTAGTTGGTTATCTTGGCTTGCTAGCAGTTGTCAGCACTTGTACCTTGTTTATTTCAAAGAATCTGTACCTCTCGCCGGTCTGAGTTCTAGTTGATGGTGTCAGCAAACTGTTTTGATCCACAAGTGTAGCCAAAATAGTTCAAAACTCTCGTAGTAACAGCAGAGCCATAAACGTCCTTTCCAGTCAACAGCAAAGAAAAAAATGTGATGTGAATGCAGAGGATGATACTACCCCAGACATTACACTGCACACAGCGTTTTCTACAGGTTTCAGGCTGCAATAGTGCGAGCCTGAGGTGATCGGTTTTCATGATCGGCATTAGAAAGGCATTGATCAGCATGTGCCGATCACATACTCTTCCACGGAAATCGTCCCATACTGATCGGTGGCCGATCAATCAGAGCATCATTAACTATAACATGTTAACTCTTGCATTTCTACAACAGCCATGCCGGAGGTTATGATGGCCGCGCTATCCCTCCATATCCATTCCCTCAAGGTGGGTAGGCGTTATTATCAATCCTGCATAATTGACTCTTAAAATGAAACTCACATCCTTCCATTGTTTGTGTTGTTGCCAAATAAACATTCAAACAGATCTGACTTCTCTTTATTTTCAGGTGGCTACCCTCCCCCCATGTCCGGAGGTGTGCCTCCTGCCTGGCCTCCGTTAATGGATAACTCCAAACCGTGGGACTACTATTCTCGGCGGGACGACAAGCGCGACAAGGACAGAGAGCGGCCCCGAGAGAGGACGCATGAGCGGGATAGAGATCGAGAGAGGGAACGAGAGCACAGCCCCTCAGGGATTGGATACACCAGGTGAGGGAGGAAAATAGTAATAATAGTACATTGATTATACACAATATGAAAGGTTTATATCATAAGTCGCCCGAGAAGACATTTTGGACAATTATGTTTCTAACTTTCGGAACAGATTGGGGAACTACTCCCTTTTATGTTCCATCAAGATCTATGAAGGCATGCTTGAGTTTGATATAGAAGAACCTGAGAACCTCATCATTAAGAATCTTTGGGATAACTTAGAATTAGTTCGAATGTGAGCCAGCAGACCTTCTTTCAGGTCCAACATCAGTCACCTCACACCTCGCTAATGTCCTTTTGGATAAATGTGGAAAAAAACACAGACAAATATCTTGTACAAAGTAGAAAGAAGAAGAGTGGAAGGCGTTCTCGGGAAACAACCCCATGTGTGACAATATTAATGTCCCTAATTGTGTCAGTATCAATAGTATAATCTGCTCCTTTATTTCTTTATTGTGAAAATGGTTTGACTTGCAATCCAGGTCACCGTTTGTTTTTCTCAGTAATCTGATTGCACTAACAGACAGGCGCCAATGTGATATTTGACCACTGTTGTCCTTTCCACAGTGATGAGGAGCGATATCGTTACCGAGAATACCAAGAACGTGCTTATGGAGATCGTCATCGCGAGCGGACAAGCCGTGAGAAGGAAGACAGACACCGGGAGAGACGGCACCGAGAGAAAGATGAGGGACGCCACAAGTCCTCTCGCAGGTATGTCAGCATCTAAAGCTCGGCATCTAAACCGTCTCCCGCCCATTTCCTCTTACCGACTTGGCGCCACACTGCCACATTTTAGCCTTGTCCTCTCTCTCCTTTTGTCTAAATGTTATTGATTTCTCTGTCTCACATCTTTTGTGCCCTTCAACTGTGCACGTTGGTACCCCCTCGCCCCGCCTTCGCCCCGCTCCCTCTGGTAGCAGCAGCAGCAGGAGGCGGCACGACAGCGAAGAGGCTGACAGCCACCGGAGGCACAAACACAAGAAGAGCAAGAGGAGCAAGGAGGGCAAAGAGACCAGCGAGGACATGGGTGCAGACCAAGAGAATCAGGAGGCCATGGAGTGAACACAACCTCGTCTTTCCTCCCTCCTTCCCTCCCTCTCGCTGTCTCTCTGTCTCTTTGTCTCTTTGTCCAACCCACCATGTCACCCACTGAAGATGAGAAAGAGAAATGGAGGAGACAAGTGCAGACCAACAAAACTGGGACGTCACAATGATCCATGTCTCCTGTCACTTCTCTAACCATCAATCTCTGTTCTCCTGCCAATCTGTTGCTGTTTTTCCTCGCCACGAGAATGGATGCAGCAAAGCAGATGGTGAAGGAGTAGCCATTTTGCTGAATGTTAACATCAGCTCACCCGCCTTCTTTCCTTTCTCCTCCAACATATCTACTCTTTAGGCAGAACATGCTCATTTTGTTTCTTTCTCTTCATTTGTCAATTTGAATTTTGTTGTGTATGAAGACAGAATTGTCACTTAGTTCCAGAGTTTGTCAACTTCAATTAAAAAGACACATTTTTGATAAGTTGTCTTTTTGGAATAATGTATTTTGTCTTTAATTAGAATTAGTAGTTCTGTCTCAAACTTAGAATGTAGAATTTTAGTGTTAGAAAATGGCATTATTTAAATTAGCAATTTTATAACATCTGCAAACATAGTAAATGTAAGTGTAAGCCCAGTGATGGCCTTATTTTTTAAAGTTGAAGGCAGTCAAAGCAAAAAATGGGACATAGTTCAAGTAAACTTAAAGTTAACATTTTTTTTAAATGACAACACTCAACCAGCGGTTGTATGTATGTATGTATGTATGTGTGTGTGTGTGTGTGTGTGTATATATATATATATATATATATATATATATATATATATACAGACATGTATATAAATACACATACACTGTATATACTGTACTGTATGTACCAGCACATTTCAGTAAATTAGAATATTTTTGAAAATAATTTTTCAGTTCAATTCAAAAAGTGAAAAATTCTGTACATTTGCCACACACTGAATATTTCTTCATTTCTTAATCGTTTTGATGATTGTAGTTTACGATAAATAAAACCCCCCAAATTCAGTGTTTATTTTTAAATTCAGTATATTAAATTATAAATGATCAAAACGTTTAATACTGTGAACTACTGGTTTGTGCTCTAATCAGCAAATGAACAGCAAAAACTTCTGAGCCTTTAATTGCGCTTTTAGTCTGAGCTGAACGTTTGGATCGTATTGTCATTTATTGAGATGTGCTAGTGTACCCACACAAATAAATGCAACACCTTTGTTTTTGCTCTTTCATGAGCGGAAATTTCTAAACGCAGGGGTCACCAACGTGGTGCCCGCGGTTAATAATGAAAGAACAGTAGAAAGAAATGCATTCTGAAATACAAAATGTGAGTTGTGGACACCAGCATTTTGTTAATGTTCTGGTAAAACAAGCATATTTGCTTTGTTTGGGTTTAAAATAAACTAAAATAAATGTTACAAAAATGAGTAGCTCTCGGCCGTTTTAATTTTGTAAAAGTAGCTCTCACAAGGAAAAACGTTGGTGACCCCTGCTCTACTTTATATATATTTCATATATACAGCAGTGTGAAAAAGTGTTTGTCACCTTCCTGATTTCTTATTTTTTGCATGTTGTGTCACACTTAAATGTTTCAGATCATCAAACAAATTTAAGTATTAGTCAATGGCAACAAAACTGAACACAAAATGCAGTTTTTAAATGAAACTTATTAAGGGAGAAAAAAATTACAGCTACATGGCCCTGTGTGGAAAAGTGATTGCCCCCCCCCCCCCCCCCCCCCCCCCCCCCCCCGTTGCCCTCCCACAGAAAGAAAGTAATTTACATCTATCAGTTTGGAAAAGCCATTTCTAAAGCTTTGGGACTTCATCCATTTTCTATACCGCTTCATCCTCATTAGGGTCGTGGGGGCATGCTGGAGCCTATCCCAGCTGACTTCGGGCGACAGGCGGGGTACACCCTGGACTGGTTGCCAGCCAATCGCAGGGCACATATAGACAAACAACCATTCACACTCACATTCATACCTATGGACAATTTACAGTCCCCAATTAACCTAACATGCATGTTTTTGGGAATGTGGGAGGAAGCCGGAGTGCCCAGAGAAAACCCACGCGCACACGGGGAGAACATGCAAACTCCACACAGAAATGCCCAGGGGAGAATCGAACCCAGGTCTTCCCGATCTCCAGGCTGTTCCTGTATTGGCCAACGTGCGGCCCGCTTTGGGACTTCAGTGAACCATAATTAAATCCATTAACCAGAAATGGCGAAAGCATGGAACAGTGTTGAAACTTCCCAGGAGTGGCCGGCCAACCAAAATTACACCAAGAGCGCCTCACTTGCCCCAGTTAAGGTCGGTGTTCATGACTCCACTATAAGGAAGACACTGGGCAAAAATGGCCTGCATAGCAGAGTTCCAAGACCAAAACCACTGCTTAACATAAAGAAAATTAAGGCTCATCTCAATTTTGCCAGACAACATCTTGATGATCCCCAAGATTTTTTGGGAAAATACTCAGACAAAAGTTGAACTTTTTGGAGCATGTGTGTCCCATTACGTCTGGCGTATAAGTAACACTGCATTTCAGGAAAAAACATCATACCAACAGTAAAGTATGGTGGTGGTAGTGTGATGGCTGTTTTGCTGCTCCAGGACCTGGAAGACTTGCTGTGATAAATGGAACCATAAATTCTGTTGTCTACCAAAAAATCCTGAAGGAGAATGTCCGGCCATCTGTTTGTGACCTCAAGCTGAAACAAACTTTGGTTCTGCAGCGAGACAAAGACCCAAAACACACGAGCAAGTCAGCCTCTGAATGGCTGAAGAAAAACAATTTGAAGACTTTGGAGTGGCCTAGTCAAAGTCCTGACCTGAATCCTATTGAGATGCTGTGGAATGAACTTAAAAAGTCGGTTCATGCTCAAAAACCCTTCAATGTTGCTGAATTACAACAATACTGCAAAGATGAGTGGGCCAAAATTCCTCCACAGCGCTGTAAGAGACTCATTGTGATCACAAACGCTTGATTGCAGTTTTTGCTGCTAAGGGTGGTCCAACCAGTTATGTTTAGAGGGAAATGACTTTTTCACACAGGGCCGTGTAGGTTTGGATTTCTTTTTTTCCCCCTTAATAACAAAAAGTTTCATTTAAGAACTGCATTTGGTGGTCAGTTGTGTTGTCACTGACTAATATTTAAAGTAGTTTGATGATCTGAAACATTTAAGTTTGATAAACATGCAAAAAATAAGAAATCAGGAAGGGGGCAAACACTTTCACACCACTGTACTGTATACTGTGCAGTATATATATTTGACTCAGATGTGTTCATGTAAATATCCACTTGTGTTTGGACTCCATTGTTTACCAATGATTAGTTCATTTGGACATTTCCATATGTAGTGTATAAGACATGACATAACTAATACTAATATATAACAAAAATTATATATACGACACATAGATTTCAACACCAGAAATGTCAGGGAATTTGTGTAACGGATGCCAGCCTGTGAGGCTGTGCAAGTGTACGTTGGTAAAAACCTCACTCCCTCTGCCCTGAGGGCTGCGCTGAACGTGCGGTCCACAGTCCGGGCTTTCGGCCGTGTGGTCATCGCTCTCGTCTCCCATTGCAAAGGTCCTGTGTTCGAGCCCTGGAGCGGGCAGTGTGAAGCGGGGCGGGTTACCTTTGGACATACAGTACATATTCAATATGTTGAACTCCACAAGGCAGCCAGACTACTTGTGCTTTCATCCACTTCCGCATAGGAATGCATGACAAATTCACATGATGGGTAATACAGTATACAGTACATTATAGTCGTCTACAATCGTGCCATATTCAAGTTCAAACATTGAGAAAAAAGTATTTGTTTAGTTGGAATTCACATCTGACACAGTTAAGTTGAACCTTTGTTAGTCCTTGCTGCTTTGGCAAACTGCCAGTGCTGAACTGTGACGCGCACGTTTGCATACTAATGTTAAATACTTTATGTTCATTTGCACTAGTAAATGTTCCATGACTGACCTGTCCTGCAAGGGCAGATAGAAACATCAGCACTGAGGCCTTTTGTTTCAAAATGTTGAAAAAAATGAATGAATGCAGTGACCGCCTCCAATCGGTCTTCACTTAGTCGTCACAAGCAGCCTGTCTGTCACGCATGATAGGGAAGACTCTCATGCCAATTGACCAGTAGTACACAGCAAGCGCTGGTATCAAACTACTCTGTTACTTGATCTTTACTTATCCCTCTTACTAAGCACATTTTTGTTTTTAAATCTTCAATGAAGCTAATCGCCTCAACAAAGCTGCTCTGTGAAGTAGCGGCGGGATAAAAATTCCATCCATTCCTGGTGTAAGTCAAAGCTCAAATGAGCTCAAACAAAAAAAAAAAACTCCATCAGCCTGCTTCTTTTTGCTTCACTTAGCATCTGCTCCGAGACGAGTAAAAGCATTTGGAAGAGCTGATGAGGATGAAGTGTTTTGTTGTTTTCTTGGGTCTTCTGTCTGTGGGGCGTTCTGCTCCTTTATTGAGCTGTGACACTCTGCTCAAACCAATCAGCATCAGCAATGAACAAGTAAGTGCAAGTCTGCTTTCTTTTGCATATAGCCATTTGTTTAAGCTAACATCCTCCATGGCACTGACTGAAATCACGGAGGAAATCACTAACGCTATAGGCCACAGAAAGTGTGCAGCTGCAGTATTTATGGATCTCACAAAAGCCTTTGATACAATTAAACACGGCATCCTAACAACAAAATTAGAAAGGTTGGAAATCAGAGGATTAGTTTTGAATTGGGTTAAAAGTTAACTAGCAAACCGGAAGCAATTTGTGAAGCTAGGAGAATACACATCTGCAAGTTTAAATATTACGTGTGGAGTACCCCAGGGGTCTATTGGGACCAGAACTGTTCAGTTTGTCAATCAATAACATCTGTAAAGTGACGTAAGACTTCAAGTTGGTACGATTTGCAGATGATACTAATGCCTTTTGCTCCGGGCAAAGCACACAAGAGCTAATTAAAAAAGTCACTGAGGAAATGGCCATATTAAAAAGATTGTGTGATAAAAACAGACTATCCTTGAACTTAAGTAAAACTAAAATAATGCTACTTGGTAATAGCAGAAAGGACACGTACGACCAAATACAAATAGACGGAGTGGAAAATGAAAGGATGAACGAAAATCCATTTCTGGGGATTATGATAGATGAAAAAAATGATCTGGAAATCTCACATCAAAAATATACAACATAAGGTGGCGAGAAAGACTTCAATATTAAATAAAGCAAAATTTGTTCTTGATCAAAAATCACTCCACACTCTTTACTGTTCGTTGGTATTACCATATCTAACTTATTGTGTGGAGATATGGAGTAAAAGCAATCTTCACTTGCTAAATGTCCTGCCAAAAAGATCAGTGAGGATAATTCATAATGCAGCGTATAGAGAACATACAAATCCTTTATCTTTAAAATCAAAAATATTCAAATTAGCTGATTTAGTACATTTTCAAACCGCTAAAATAATGCATAAAGCTAACAATAACCTGTTACCCAAAAATGTCATACAGTACATTTCTACAAGAGAGGAGAAATACGATCTTAGGGAAAAAACAAACTTGAAACACTTACATGCGAGAAAAAAGCTAAAAACACACGGCATTTGAGTATGTGGAATTTAATTATGGAACAGACTGAGTAAGGAACTCAAACAATGCACCAAGATGAGGGAATTGAAAAAACAATACAAGCAGGTGGTGTTTGCAAAATACAAGGAAGAAGAGTCTTGAACTTGTTTTGTTGTGCTTGTCTCTATTTCTTATTTATTTATTATTATACGGATTATTATGTATATATTTTTTATTCTAATAATTGCATCATCAAATTGTTACATTACTTTATCATTATTGTATGTATTTTTAAAAAATCACATATGGAATACAGGAAGTGGATAAATGTACTGCACAAGATGTGGAACAGATGTTGGGTAGGATTAAATCGACTTTGCTTCTTTCTACTCCTTTTGGACATGTGGAATTGTGAATTGAATGATGTGATGTATTCCATTGTAACTTGCATGCATTTTCAGATCAGATGAAACACTTACCATTACCATTACCATTTGTACACAATTATTCCATTGGAATGCAAGAATGCAAATGTCTTGATGTCTTGTATTGATCCCGTTGTGCAATAGTTGCAAGTGAACGCCTGCTTTGAGTATAAAAATGCTGTAATGTGGAATGTCACACAGATGTTGGGCCGCTGGCTGTACATCGGAGGCAGCTCCGACCTCCCAGGAAGTCGATCTCTGGGCCTCCTGATGAACAACATCTGGCTGGACATCAGTGCCACCTCCCGCAGCAATGTGCTCAACATTGTCCAGGCTCAGAGAATGTATGATGCAATCACTACAACCACAATAATAAACATTGCTCAAGTAATACTGACCACTATTTCTAATATTGTGACTTACATTTCCCCACTGTCCAGCTATGGCGAGTGTTCAAGTTTAACATACAATGTGACAATGGAGAACAGCACCATGTTGATTGGTCAGTCAACACAAGCCTGAATCAAGTCCAACTGTCTATTAAAAAAAACACTATATTACTCTGTTATTACTACAGAATGTATCTTATATTACTGTGTGTGCTTTCACAGAGCATCCTTTCTACCTGAAGGAAGTCTATCTGAAGACAGATTGCCTAGACTGTCTGGTGGTCTATGAAGAAGTCAACTCCACCCAAGACTCTTTTAGGAGTCTTCTGCTTTTCAGTAAGACACACCCGTCCCTTGAATCATTGTTGCAGCACTGATTCCCACTCGGTTGTCTGTTGTTTGAGTGTTGCATGTCTTGCTTATTAATGCTTTGTTGATTATTGCTGATCTGGTGGTTCACTGTTGCCTGCCTTAGTGTGGTTTCGTTGGTGGTCGATTCTTGCTTGGTTGATGGATGATTGGTTGATTGTTGCTTGGTTGGTATGTGATTGTTTCCTGGTTGTTACTTGGTTGCCGTTTGATTGGACACCTTGACGATTTAGCCACCTTACGCCGACGTATGAAAAATTTGGCCAATACGCTGGCGTACGTCGTAGTACGTCTAAATCGTCCAAAAATTTTGTGCATGCATAAAACTTTTCCACGTATGTCAACGTATGATTCATATGTCCCGCATCCGCGGGCAATAAGTTATGCGATTGTTGACACCCGTTCACACACGTTATTTGTAAGTTACACACAAGTCGGAATACGTCAACATACAGTACCTTGAGACAAAACTGTGTCTTCTTGGCAAGCTTTGGCTGAGAGGAGACGGAGGCTGAAAAGACAAATACAAAACAGGAAAAACATTGGCAAATTGGAAAAAACAAAGACGATACAGAAAAAACAATAACAAAATGGAAAAAGAATATGACTACATTTGTGTATTTTTTTTATTATTGCTTCTCTTTGTATTTCCACACGTATTCCCTTTTAATTTTGGCACTCCTGTGATTCCATACTTGACCAGTATTAACACAGTACTAACAGTGTATCAAACCTAACGCTAACTTGGACAGTAACATGCTGTATCTCTCCATTCTTTTTGAATGTAAATACTCCTATGTGCTTTATGTTGACGTGATCAATAATGCTTGGTTAAAACGTGCATTGCTTCTCTCTGACAAAGCGCAAAAAAATAAAAAATAAATTTTAGTTCCATTCTCAGTGTCACAGTGCCCTCTACTGGTCAAGCTAAGATAGTTTTGTCTCAAGCTATGTTGACGTATTACGACTTGTGCATAACTTACAAATAACGTGCGTGAACGGGTGTCAACGATGGCATAACTTATTGCCCGTGGATGCGGGACGTATGAATCATACGTTGACATACGTCGAAAAGTTTTATGCAGGCACAACATTTTTGGACGACTTAGACGTATACCGGCATGCTGTTAACATCTACAAAACTTACCCATAACTTATTCGACGTACGCCAGCGTATTGGCCAGATTTTTCATACGTTGGCGTAAGCTGGCTAAATCGTCAAGGTGTGACAGGGCCTTTAGCTGATAAAGTATTATGTACTTGGATGCAACCAAATGGATGCACTGGCCAAGTTAATATATCATTTAGCATTTTATTCCTAACGCTCAGCTCAAAAAGTGAGCAAATGTAGCATTTTCTCTCGGCTGAAAATCTATATCACTTATAGAGAATTTCAGCGGATCATTGTGATCTCAAAGAAGCCTCTCGAATTATCTTGCGCCCAGGTCCACCATGTTCTCAATAAACGGACACTGAACTCGCTTCGCAGTACGCCCCTTTGGTTCAACCACTAGTTGAGTCGTTGAGTTGTGGCTGTTGATGATTTGATGGTTATTGGCTTGGATGATTGTTTCTTAGCTGATCGCTCTTTCTTGGTTGATTATAGCCTGGCTAATTGTTGAATGCTGTTTAGTTAATTGTTGCATTGTTTTCAATGTTGTTAATTAAAGCCTGGCTGATTGTTGCTAGTTTGATTGTTACTCAGTAGATGATGGCTGCTTGGTTGCTTTCCAGGCAGGCAACGGAGCGTCTCACCTGCTGATGTAGAGTTGCTGAGGAAACAAGCAAGGTGTCTTCAGATGCCCTCCCCACTCATGATGGACCCCAACAATGGTGAGAAGAGGCGTCAGGTCAAACATATACACACACTTGGTCACCCTATGTATATTGAGACACGATATTCTGCACAGAGCTCTGCCCAGACAACACTGAATCCTCAGATGGACTTGACGCCTTCAACTCATTGCTCGAAAGCAAGATGGCGCATGGGGTTGCAAGGCTTCTGGACAAACTTTTTGACTTCTTTGTCAACTGATTTACTTTGTATGGGTAAACACTTCTACAGTGCTATCTATAACAAATATCTACAAATCAAACCTATCTGTAGGGAGTGTCTTGCTATGATTTACTATTAAAGTTCACTCACAGAAAAGTCTTGATCTTTATACAATGTAGGCATGCACAGACCTACACTCAATATTAAGTACGCTCGTCTTTTCCAGGGGTACCCAAGGTTATGGCCTCTTTTAATAGACATTAGATTTTTAGTAGACCTTCGACTGCATCGCAAACACATGACGAAACATGCACAAACAACTCCCGGCGTGAGGGATTGAACTTTGATGCGTGCAGTTTATTGAGCTGGGAGCAGGTACGATCCATCAGTCTGGACGGAACAGCGCCGAGATCTTCACACACAGTAAGTAGACGTGCTAAGCTGCAATGTTCTTATTAATTCTTGCTGCGGTGCTTCTGGCTGCCGGGCAATCAGCTCCTCTGGCTGACTGTGGCACGCTGACCCAGCAGTTGCAAATCCAAGGACGGGATCAGGTAAGATGATTTGTTTTGGGGGTTTCATCCACAGTCTATGCATGTGATCATATGTCCTCTCTGTGCTGCAGTTCTTGGGCAGGTGGACGTATGCAGCGGAGAGCACTAACATTCCAGGATCCAAAATGCTTACGAAGATGTTTGTGGAGAATGTGTGGGGGGAAGTCTCACCTGCCAATGAAAGCGATTCCATCAGTGTGCGTCAACTTCAGAAAATGTACAGTAACTATGCTTGACTATGATATTATCCATAGCTTGGCCAAATTGTGCATAAATTGCTTTTTTTGTCGGTGAATGGCTGGAAATGATACAAGAATGTGACCAGTGAAAGGGTACGATTTTCTCATGAATTCAATAGTTCTTTACCCACACATAATAAAGATTAAAGGATTCCCTTGCCGGAATCTGTATAGTGTCCCAACTCTAAAAGAACTACTACCCTTTCTCACCAACACGTGCAGTGCATGCTTTGTTTGGGCATTTGATTTTGTGGAATGATAAGTGGGACTAAACTGACTAGTTAGTTAGGTGCATTGTTTGGCCGTAAGATAACCGAGATAACCCCCCACCCCCCACCAAAAAAAGGTTCGGCAGCTGCTACAGTGTGACTTCTAAGATGACCTTGGCAAACAACACTCTCACGATGGGTGAGTTGGACTTGTAAACATTCACATCGGCCTTGTTCCTGCTCATATTTTTGAACTTTGGGCTACAGAAAGTATGTAAACAAAGAGTCTTTGTGTTTGCGATTGGTTTCCAGCGTATCCTCTTGTTGCTTCTGAGGTTCTTCTGACGACCAGCTGCTCTGACTGCATGGTTCTCCTGTCCAATTATACCATCGGGGAAAGCACGTTCAGTGGGGTTCAGCTGATGAGTAAGGGCACATTCACACAGGCCATAGAATAAGAATAAGAATCATCCTACAAAATAATAAATTAATAAACAGCCAATTAAAGAAAACAATTTCATAGAGGTTTGAGTAAGGGCATAACATTTTAATGCATAATCTTTTCTTTGTATTATAATATTTTGGGAGGAAAGAATATTAAAATTTTTATTCCCTAGGTTCACCACGTTATTTTAACCACACATTTCTTGTAGTGAAGTATTTGGTAGTGTTTCCCTTTTAAGAAATCATCTTTAGAAACTTGTAAAACTTTTTTTTTGGTTATCAAGCCATTTTGGAAGGTTTCAATAAGTAGAGGTCAACGGAAAAACTAGCTTCTACAGTCAACTTGCTACAATCCGGCGTCACAATTTGGTGAATACAAATTAATGTATGATTGTAAATCTTGAGTAGAATTACAACAGACAAGCGAACAATGGCAATTGAAGAGAGATGGGGAGGGTTCTGGACCTGAATGTGATCTAATAATTACAACAGTTTATTGCAAGTGTTGATCAGAAAATCGGAGGAGAATGTCATCATCAAGCTAGCTATTTGCTATTTGCAGGTGGTCTCAAGCGTAGCCCCGTGCAAATCTAATGTACACAAAAACGACATTTGCTCCTTGCGACAATTGAAAATGCCATTTTTAATCTCACATTTATCTTAGCATAATCATATGTACACATAAAAAAATTATATTTAATATGTACAATATCAGTCAAAAGTTTGGAGACATTTTTGTGTCCAATGAGAAAGTGTCTCTAACATTTTGATGTGTACTGTATATCTCAGGCTGAAGTACTTTTAAAAGACTGACTCCTTTAAAGTAGAAAAAAAAGAACTAATATGTAATCTTTTTACAGCAGTTTTTTGGGAAGCTGACATTTTACAAACAAAAATAATACATAAAAATCAATGTTGCTGAAAATCATTGACCCACATCAGGGCCTAATATTAAAATACTCTTAGAAATGTATTTTAAAATGGGACAAAATATTAACATATACTTAAAAAAAAAACAACTTTTCAGTTTCCAGTTTTATATACTTGTACTTTGGTTATTATTATACTCATTATTCAGAGCTGATTGGCTGGGGTAAATCACGTGGTACCATTACCTTCAAATATTACAAATAATAAAAGAGAGTGACTGATCTCCACGGGATTAAGTGATGATAAAGTGTTATATTTGACATAATTCTAAACGCCATGTTCTTGCGTTTACTAGCCAGGCGACCCAAAGTGTTGGCTGCTGAGATGGACGAGTTTAAGAGACAGGTGGACTGCCTGAACTTACCCCCACCAGCCATCCTGGACTCAGAAAAAGGTCAGAACATTGAACTTTTGTATTATTTGTATAACGTGTTCACTCTGAGGCTGTGGATGTTAACTAATAGCTTTGAAATCAGAAAATCAGATTTGATTGATTGTTGTCTTCCCAGGAATGACTTTCGTTCAGCCACTCTTCTTTCTTTAAATTCCACAGGCTTTTGTCCAGACGACTCAAAAGACACAGAGACCACCGACCTGACCAGCATGATTGCTCATTCCGACTCAGAATATATGAAACTATTCGAGAAGCTGGTCAGCAGTGAAGCTGGAATAAAGACACTTTTGGGTTTGATTAGCCACTTTGAGCCACCTGCATAATCATCTCCTAAGAGTGACCCAGATACAATAAAAGATAATAACTTTGACAGCCAAAAGATATTGGTGAATAAATGCATGATTAATGATGAGCAGCTCAGTGACAAGACTTTGATTGAAAATACACTCCTGATCCAAATTTTAAGACCAGTTGACAAATTTGAAGATGAAAAACAAGAATTGACATTTTGCACTGTTGGATTCTAACGAGGTTCTAAGTACAGCTTCAAAATGCGGGCGGGCTAGTACCCTCAGCTGTGCGCCTGCTCCTGCACTTGCTTCGCGGACTTGGCCACGCCAGCCACCACCAGCTCCTGTCCTGGCTCCACGGCTCTGCTGCCCACCTGCAGGAGTGACGAACCTTTTTTACCTGCACTACACTCCCGTCTCTGCGTCCTGGGGCCACGACCATGCCTAGACGTGACCGGTAATTTCCTCCCCAGGAAACAACATATCCGTTGGGCCAAACGTGACAGGCTATTACTGGAGTAATAGAGCTTTGGATGAAAGCACACTCTATATGATTACAGTTCCCATGGCGACTGTTCATATACACGAAACCAGACAATGTATGAGGAATGCTTTAACATGTTTATTTCTGTCCTGGAAAACAATGCACCCCGTCTCTTGGTAATGGATTGATTTGCACTGCTAGCAAGCAGACAAGGTAATGGTCAGCTCGCGCATGCGTAATGCAAAACCGCACAGGCTTCAGCGCTGTGTTGCCAACTTGGAAACTTTGTTGCAAAATCTGGTGACATATTTTCTCAAGAGCGACAAATCTAGCTACTTTTTCTGGAGTTGTTGGAGGGATTTCTGGTATTTGAGGACTTAAAAGTGAAAGCACGCATTGATCCGTACTTTGTGTTGTCACTGAGCAGCAGCAGGTGCTCCTAAGACATCCACCCCACCCCCAAACCAGTCACAAGCCCCATGCTGTTAGCTCAGTGAAGCTCCACACATCTATGAATCACACGTGTGCGAGGCGCGATGTCCCCGGGGTGGATCTCAATCCTGTTTTACAGAGCGGGATCCAAAACGTAAATGTTTCTTAAATGTTCATTAAATTACTACTACAGTCAAACTTGTCTATAGCGGCCACTAGAGGGAGACTGCAAAAGCGGCCGCTATAGACAGGTGGCCTCTATAGACAGGTTGGCGGCCATTTTGAATGTTGACCAGTTGAAAAAAAAAAAAGGGGGGGGTGAAATGAATGTTGACCAGTAGAGGGCACTGTGGGACTGCGGATAAATGTTGTACAGCACTAGGCTTGTTATTATCTACCACCCACAGAACAAAGCTGTGCTAGTAATGTCTTTTGTCTTTTTTAATATTTTACTTTTTATACGGCAGAGTGTCATTACAGCTTTAGTTCATCAGGAAGTGACGGTGGGCGTCCCGAGCAGGAGAGCTAGGCTCAGTGCTAGCTGTGAGTTTGGAGAGAGTTGGGAAGTGTGTTTATGTTGGCGTGGATGTAAAGTCCTGCAGTGTTCTCCGCTGTTAATAAAGCCATTAAAGTGCATCGGCGACGTGAGTCTCTCCTTCCCCACAACAAGCGGCATTACAGTATTGACCAGTGCACACCAGGAAATAAACGGTGTCATTTCTTACAGGCATTGGCTGGACAGCTATGTAGTGGGGCTTGTTTAACCTTTGCCTTGTGGGCAAGCAGGAAGGAGAGACGATGCTGAGAGATGTGTGTGTGTTCTGAGCTGCTGTCTGGTGGCCGCGTTCAATAAATAAAGTTGGCAGAAGCAACAGGAGAAGTTTCCTTCTTTGCTTCGGAGCTGAATAACACTGACAAGTTAACAGACTAGTAGCGAACGGAAAAGAAGACGGCTTTTTTTGTGTCGAATACAGAAGATGAGGACTTTGATGGATTTGTGGATGAGGATTGATCAAAAATAACGTGAGTACATTCTAAAATACTTCAATTAAGTACAACCGAACTCAGTTTTGCCTCCGCTGCCGCATGCATGCTAGCGTGTTTTTTTTTTTATTGTAGCGTCGCTGGGAGTCCTGTTCCCAGCCTAATTTGCGGTAATGTTTTGGTGCAAATGCTCTTAAAGTTACATGTTTGACCAGGAAATAGCAAGCTCAAAAGAAGACGGCTTTTTTATGTGGAACAACTGACAGTTTGTGTGGATCTTGTGAATGATTGTGACTGAGCTAGGACTCAGTATTTAAAGTCTACACACAACGGCTTCATTGATTGAAAAATGAAACTTTTTCGTGCATGAAGCTTCTACTTGAGTTGGTAATTTGGCCGCTATATGCGGTCAGATATTGACCAAGGGAAACAAAATGGGTGGCCGCTGGCTGCGTTGGACAGGTGACTGCTATACACAGGGTCTATAACATGTAAATTTGCTGCGGGGGATTTTTCAGTGTCCGCTATAGGCAGGTGGCCGTTCTATACAGGTGGCCGCTAAGACAGGTTTGACTGTATTTTATTAGTATGAAGTGATCAAGTTTACTTGTAGTTCTAAATGTAATTAAGGTGTTTTACCCGCTTGTTTGTCTCTCCCATGAGGTTCTGTTTTTTTCGTCAAGTATCTGATAAAACATAATATGCAAATTAGCCAATGGCGTCATCTGGCGACTTCTAGGACAGCAAACAGCTACTTTTCTGGTTGGCAACAGTGCTCAGTCGCGTATTTTGACAGCGATCGTCGTTTGAGAAGTTTCTCCGAGCACAACATCAGCTTAATCGTTCGTAAAGAAGAGGTAAGTCTCAACGCAATTAGGAAAACCGATGTGAATTTCAAGCTGACAAACATAGACTTCTGTTAGCGTGGTGATCTTTTTCGCTTGTTAGCTAGCTAACGGAGAGAAGTTGTGTGAAAAAGTCCACCAGCTAAAGTTTGCCTTTAAACCTGTGTGCGGCTTTCTAGAGTCAGGAATAATAACATTGCTTGGGTGATGGTTATTATAATGGCGTATTGTCACGTCTTGCCGGCAAGATTTTAGAAGCTTAAAGAGCAGAACATTTCACGAGCAACCCATATTTTAGCGATGAAAAAATCAAAAGTGAGCGTACGCACTCGGTAGGAGACTCCGTGCGGACGTCCTTAAAAAATTTCATATGATATCTGGTGTATTTTCATTCGTATACATGTTTGTTAGGTAGATAACTTCATCATCTTCTATTTTATATCGGATTTATATTGAGTGTTGGACCACACCAAGTCAATTCATGCTAGGAAAATTAAGTACAATTTAAAGTCAATTTCAAACTCATGGACGGGACCTATAAGAAGATAAAATGTATATGGAATAACTTCAGCGTCATATGGAATATTAATTTACTTGAATATCTATCTGCAGTTGAAATGTCATTAAAATTGTGTATTCTGTGTTTTTTTATTCTAAATACGACACGTCGCGTTTGCATTGTGGTGAGTGGGGGGTGAAAAGGAATACACTGCACTGCAGTGTGAGGCATATACATGAAAAATATGACACTTGAATTTCTTCCTTGGACTTTTTGATCATAAAAAGACATTTAAATGGCCACTCTGTTGACTTTTAAAACAGATTTTCACAGCCTAAGTTATTATATATTTTGTAGTACTGTTGTCTGTGGGTCGAACACAGCTTTTGGCTCGACTGTTAAAGCAATGAGGACCGAAGGCACTATTTTCCGGTATAAAATCCGCTCTAACTTCTTTAATATTTGGGTTAGAGAAGTGAATGAGGTATCAAATTAAAGTTCAAGTGATGCTTTGTCATATCAAATTAATCCCAGACTTTAGTTTACACATGTCAAAATGTTGTAACATTGCTAAATTCAGATATTTGTGAATGAAGTAGTCATCTCCATTGTTAGCACGTGCCTAAAAATATCTCCAGCTATACACTAGGTCCCCAGCTTACGAACATCCGACTTGCGAACATTCGCGGATTGGAACACAAGCCGACTGGTCTATATTTTATTTTATTTTGCCTTCTAGTCGCTCCATCAGTATTTATACTGCTACATGCTTGACCAGTAGAGGGCACTGTGACACTGCTAATGGGACCAACAGACGCTGGGCAGAGAAAGCTAAATGGAAAGCTAAATTGTAGCTGATTGATACAACCCGGACAGAGCGTGTGATTAAAGTTTATGAAGAGTTAATAGGCCTGCTTAATTCTACACCACCCACAGACCACTACCTCTTTTAGAAGAGTCTAACGATGACCACCATTTGTCCTTTTTCAATAACTTCTCCTAATCCTCCTCCACAACGACGTATGCTCGACCACTCCTCTTCAAAGCTAAATAACAATTTAATAATTTAATAATAACTAACTAATTTAATAATAACAATTTAATAATTTATCATTACGTATTATTATATCACTTTTATTATTGTTTTTTTCATTAATTATCTTCGTTTAATATTACCACTGCATCCAAACTCATATTTACATACATACACATATACTGTATATGTATACACGTACATGTAGTACCTATATCATTGGTAATATTACCTTTTCCCCTACTTAAGAACGATTCGACTTAAGAATGGGTGTCTGGAACCAATTGTGTTCGTAAGTTGGGGACCTAGTGTACTCATAAATGCATGAAATTGTTCATGGTTGCATGTTCTTTAGATTCCGCACGGCACGGATTCAGACAGACATCAGTACTGCACTAATGCACGAGTAAGTATTACTGTATTTTCTAGTTTTTGTGTCCTCAACTTATCCCATGCCTATTCTACATCTTTGTTCATGTCTATTCCATAACCCTGTTAGACTTTTATAGCATTTCTATCTATAAAATATTGAGGACTGAGGCATCCTAAATCCTCATTATTATCAACATTAGTACAACGTTGCTCTAATGTTTTTGTTTTTCTCTAATAGACTGTAATATTTCTTACACGCTGTGTCTGTTAATTTGTCTTTATATAGTACTTTTTGTGTGCTTCTTTACTTTCTTGTGTTAGAAGTCTCCTATATAATGTGTTTTTCTTCTCACAGGCATTTTGCAATCCCTTTGTCATCCATGGCTGACTTCTGTTCTTTTGCATATTCTCTTAATGGACAGAGGACTTCTTGCAGATATGTCACTCTTTTTGACCATCCTGCGTGTTCCCCTGATCTAATTCCATTTGGGAACATTTGGAGATGGATGGCAAGGGAAGTTTATAAAAATGGACATCAGTTCCAGACAGTGGATGCCCTGCGTGAAGCCATCTTCACCGCCTGGAACAGCATTCCCACTATCCTCCTGGAAACACTGGCATCAAACGAGCCCAAAACAACAGGTCCTCATTTTCTTTTTTGAACATTTTATATCTATTTTAAGGGAGTTTCAGGTTTTTTTTTTAGGGTCTTAAACTTTTGATCAGCTGATGGCAACAGCCTGTTTCACCAACATTTTTTTGTTTCACTCCCGTTTCTTGTTTTTGCATTTTGAAGTTCTACTTAGAACCTCCTTAAGATCCAACAGTGCAAAATGTACATGCAATTTTTCAACTGGTCTTAAAAGTGTTGCCCAGGAGTGTTCATTAGTTTGCAGCCTGCAGTGATGTAGCTAATGCGGTGATCCCCAACCACTGTGCTATGGCACATGTGTGCCCTGCGAGATTATCAGGCTTGCCTCAGTAAATTATCCAATTTCACTTAATTGAATAATTTTTTAAATTGAAATAATGTGTCTTTGTTCATCTATCTAAGCCGGTGACATATAGTAGCTCTACCTCCAGTAGATAGCAGTAGATACATAATTAACCTGTGGATGCACTTGTGAGGTGGTGTGCCTTGGCCCACTAGCGGATGGGAGCACTGATCTAATGAAGCAGCTCAGCTCAGGTTTACTAATCAAACTCAGATACACTAAGAAGGACGCCCCATAGCCTGCTTTATTGGTAATTTATTACTGCACATACACCTGCATATGGGTCATATATACATACATCTTTCTTCCCAACAACACACAAGCATTACATTCATTTCCTGGCATTGTGTCGCTTCTTGCTGTTTATTTCTGAGACTTCACCAAGGGGTTACAAAAGTTTAGACATACTTTGTCTTGCTATTAAATGAGAAGGTGTCTTCAGACTTTTGACTGGTACTGTATGCCATGAGGAGGCGGATCTCGGTAAGATCACTGTCTAACCACACACACACACACACACACACACACTAATAAGAAAATTGTTTCTGCGCAGGCTTCAAATCACAGTCTGAGATCAACATTTGCATCATGTGTGTCCGCGCTTCACAAATATCTGCATATTATGGCCTCACGCCTTTGTTTATAGACAGCTAAATAAGATCCAACACATAGAAAAGTCACGACCCAGTGATAATGTGCACTTACGCTCAAATTACTGTATTGACCTGAATATACGATGGCATGATTCCCCTAAAAGCAGTCCGCAAAACAAAGGTTGTGTTATATTTGGGGTCTAGAGATATTTATGCAAACCAACAGGTGGCACGAGACAGAGCTTTTCTTCCTGTCACTCACACACACCAGCTGCAGAGATCAGCTGGGGGAAAAAAAGTGTGTCAAAAGGTTGGGCAACAAGTTGTGTGCTATGATGATGTGATGATGCTAATTTTAAGACCGTCATCATCAAACTGTTAAGCAGCAACCAGTTATTTCACTGATATTGTTTTCCAAAAATTCCTTTAAAAAGAGGGGCGTCTTATATCCGGGTCAATACGGCAATTCATATTTTGAGTTTAAGTGAAGTCATGTGTTCTTTAAGCTCCAGTGACAAAAAGAAATATCAACTGTTATTTTTTTAAATATTGACATGTCCAAAATTCTTCATAACCTTTCTCTACACGTGCATGTCCAGTTTTCTAAATGTATAGATCTAGACTGAATAGGCTAGATCAGGGATGTTTCAAGTGCAAACCGGGCGCCGTTTACAGCACGCGGCTGTTTTTTCATCGGCCCTCTGCACATTCTAAAAAGACATTTAAACAAGAAAACTAAAAGAAAACCCAACAAAGATGGAAAAAAAGGACATTAATTTTACGAGAATATAGATGAAATATTGGGAGAATAAAGTCATAAAATGAAGAGTAAAAATAATAAAGTTGAAATATATGAAAAAATGTTGCAATATGAGAAACAAACAAAACAAAGAAAAATGTTGCAATTTTTTGGAAAATTATGTTGGTAAAAAAGTTTTTATATATAATAGGATCAAAATATTATGAGAATAAAGTCATAATATTACTTGAAAAAAATGTAAAAGAGTACTTGTAAAAATAAAAAACAGCAAAAAAGTATAACATAAGGAGAAAAAGTTCATTCTAATAACCCTCTTTGTCACCAACAACAAAGCTGAGATGCAGGCTGTTGTTTTTCTTTAAAGATAAAAAACATTTAAAAAATGTAGAAAAGGGCCCCCAATCCTTTGATTTTTCAGTATGCGGCCCTTGATGGAAAACGTTTGGACTCCTCTGGCCGAGATTATGTGAGAATTTACAGGATCCCTTGTCTGCTAAGATAACGGATATACGTTTTCAAACTGTGATTAAAAAAAACAACTTGAGTGTCACTTCCTTGTGTCATTTCCAGCCAAAAGTTACCCATTCAACCATTACAAATTCACTTAAACTCAAAATTTGGCCATCACTCATTTTAACTGTATGGGAATGTGCAGAACATATCAAGCACATTACATGAAACAACACAAAATAGTTCTCTGGTAATATAAGTTCACTTCCTTCATTCAACTAGAACAGTTGTCGGGGAATATACTACATGTGTATGTATATATACATATATGTATATATATATTAAACAAATATTCAAGTAATGTGGTATAATAACCTTAGAGAGTACCCTGACTGTGCTACATTTTTATTGTTGATCGATGATAGTCCCCTGAGTGTGACCCACATATATAGGCCGCTTTGTTTCACATAGGGATGGGAATAACAATAATTAAGAATTCAGATGAGTGATGAATTGTGTTTTGAAGTAATTGAGGCACAATGAAGTGCATTACTTGGCTGCCACCAGCAGAGACGCTGTTGATTCAGTCTCTGTTTGTGGTCTAAAGGTGGCTTGGCACATTATTCTGCTCAATACAACACTGGCATGGACATAGGTGTGGGGACCATTCAGAGATCCTAACATAATATTTTTTTAAATAATCGATTCATTTTACTCGGTAGATTAAGAATAACGTCGCCAAACGCCCATCTCTACTCCATACTGTGTCAAATCCAAACATTGAGACAAAATATGTCCTAGTCATTTTTAATGTGTAATGAAAATGTGAAATGTAACAAAAGTTGATGAGTGTTGGACTAAACCATTATTTAAACTACAAAATAAAACAATTACTGTCATGTTACTTTTCGTCGTATTTTCTGATCTGGGCCACACTCGTAGCTGTGTATCTCCCCTGGGATAGGATAATATGAAGGAGGACAAAAAGACAATCGTGTGCTTTTACTTTAAGGTTGACACATGACCAGATAGAGACTTAAAATGAAGAAATATGGCATACATGTCAAGCTGTTTGTTGGCAAAAAACCACAAGGTTGCCTTTCAAATAAAATCTGTGATGTGATGTCACCCAAAACAGTAAAAAAAAAAAAAATCTATTTGTCCTCCTTGTTGAGCCAAAGTAGTTCATCCATTCAGACTGATTGTCTCTGGGTGCAGGTCATGTTGACGGTGGTTCCTTACAGTGGTGCTCCTTGTAAGACTGCTACACTCTTCAATTATGAGCTTTTTGGAGTCTAATATTTAGTAGTCCTCCACAATCTCCTGTTTAAAAAAACAAACAAAAAAGCACTGGGGTGTATTTGGTGGTTTGGTGGACAGTATCTGAGCTGCCAACAGTGTTCCTTTCACCATGTGTTCACTCTGTGCTTCAGTCTGTAGAACTGTTTCCAGCTGTAAAATCTAAAAGGATGGGTGTGAATCCCCCCCTCCAGAATCACCAATTAGGACTCTTGTAAACAAAAAAGCTTGGTAATGGTGGGAGAAGTGGTCCATAAAAGAAAATAAGAGGGTGGATGTTGTACCCTGTCAACACAAAAATCCTTTCGGAGTGATTCAGGAGGGACTTTAGTTCGTTAGTCGGCATCTTCAGGGCAGACGGGCTAGTCGGGTCTGAAGATGGGGATCTTTGGGAGGAATTCTATTAGGATTACCTGAGTGGGACAAGAGAAAGAGATAGCAAGGTGAGAAAACCAGACTCGGGTGGTTATTGGATGCCAACTTACAAAAAACATAACATCGCCCCTCAAGTTGTACAATTCACAATTCAAACTAAATTATCAAGTAAAAACTCACACAGAAGGTCAAAGTTTGCTGCCATGTTAATGTTTGCGTCACTCCAGACCTCAGTTCAGTGAGCATCACATCAACTCTGTGTGCATGTCTTTTGTTTTTTTCTTTGGCTTTTGTGGCAACACTCAAAAAGCCTCAACAAAGGGTGGTAAGAGAAGAATATACACAGGAAGTAAAGTAATGTCACCGTAACACATTGTCACTCAAATTAAAGTGGAGCATTTACAATGTTTTTACACTGTTAACTTCTTTTTACACTTGTTTGACAGGAATATTAAAGAGTGACGTGTGTGATATCACCAAACCTTGCAAGAGCTCGGCATCAAAGGTGTGTGTTTTGATTTTTCTTTGGCTTTTCACAGCACTTATGCCAAAAGAAGAAGCAGCTTCAACAAAGAATGTGGCAAAATTAAGGTACAGTGTTTTTTTTTGCAACACTTATGATGGGCCTCAACAATTTGTGTTAAGAAAAGAACACAAAGAGAAAAATCTACACAGAAAGTTACGAAACGTAAGGAGACTGTGGCTATATGCGTCGTCACTTGGTATTGGAATTAAGGTAGAGCATTTTGTTTTTATGTTTTGATCTTCAGGATCGGACAGTATCGGCTTCCCCCACGAGATCGCCGTAAAACGTTTGTAACTCTGGGCCACACTCTAACATGATAGGTGCGGCAATGCGCCTCAAAGCTGGTTGCGACTCAACTCCCGCCACCCGCAGGAAAAAGCAACGCTACCATGCAGACGTGTCTGCGGTATACCCTGGTGAAGTTAGTGCCTCGTTGGATGTTGGCTAATCGGCTCCATAGCTACAGCGGTAGTTCCCCTGACTGTGCCCGGACTACTGTGTCATTGTGCGAGGAGCTTGCATGGAAAGTGCTGCTCTAACTGCTGGTTGCTTATAGTAGAGACCGTCAATAAATTACTATTGTGTTGAAGAGAGTGTGTTCAAAAAAATTTCATTAATTCTAAATCACAGCACAAATTGATCAATAACCATGTCAAATGATAACTCCTACCCTAAAAGTATTTTATATGCCCATTTTTTTTAAATCAATTTTATGTTTTATTGGAACTGACTCATGGAGGTTTGTCATAAATGCCAAACAATATTGTTGGTCATGCTGTGTGATAAAAAAGTCAATTCTGCAATTCACTTAAGTTACATTATTTTCAATGCTTTGAAGAGCTGTTTTCATAACCACATTCAATTCCACAAAATCATGTTCCTAACAAAAGGCTTATTAAAAAAAAAAAAAAAAAAAAAAAAAAAGAGAGTATCTCTATCGGATCGGATCAGCAAGACTTTTAAAAAATCGGATTAGAAGCCCAAAAATGTGGATCGGGACATCCCTAATTTTAATATCAGTCGTGATTAACTTACTTTTACACCTGCACGACTGTTTAAAATACCAAATGTTGCTTAAAACCTTGTCTACAGAATGGATTGTCTTTAACCTCAGATGTTCAGACTGCATCTGTCATTTTATTTTAAATAAGTCAAATCAACAACAATCAAAGTAGGAACTATCAAAATGTGGCTTTTCATTTGCCAGCACTTACATATTCCATCATGTTGTTGGATTGACACTTCCTTTTGCTCAGTCTCCAATGCAAACACAACTGTAAATAGACAGAAAAGAAAAGGATGATGAAAACATACAACAAAGAGCACTCAGTAGACAGCAAACCTCCGCCAAGGCCCAACAATCAGAACAAATAGCAGCTAATATTACGCTGCATGGAAGAGGAATGCAGCAGGTAACAGGTGAGCTCTTCAACACGTCTATAAACAAGACACACAAATCACACAAACAAACAGACCTTGTGGTAGAGTCTACTGTTCTCCCACTCTAGAAGCTTCTCTATAGATCTTCTTGTCTGGAAGCCAAGATAGAAAAAAGCTCTCATGGTTATGTCTGTCACAGTTGCAAATGTAGTGTGGTGTGTGTGTGCGTGCCTCACCCTCTTGCTGAGACAAATGACAGGCCACAAACTGAAGCCAAGTGTGCAACAGCAGCAGAGGCAGCCGCACAGGAGCCACCTCACGTTCACCGGCAGAGTCTTCCTCAGACAACTGTTCACGCGGTTGATGCTTGCTTTGAATTCTTCTGGTGCTACCTGAGAGAGCATGTATGTGGTTAGATAAGTCATAGTCATCGCACTTTGGGATCGCGACCGACCAGTTGAGAATCACTACTCTGAAGTATATACAAGTTACAAGGTAGCTAAAAAAAAAAAGTGCAGTCGTCCGTTGCTACATCGCGGTTCGTACATGGCACCCTCAAAGTAATTCATTAACAAATGCTTGCTGTT
Source organism: Dunckerocampus dactyliophorus (assembly GCF_027744805.1). Taxonomy (NCBI): domain Eukaryota; kingdom Metazoa; phylum Chordata; class Actinopteri; order Syngnathiformes; family Syngnathidae; genus Dunckerocampus; species Dunckerocampus dactyliophorus. The sequence continues at coordinate 20,050,765 of NC_072824.1, read as the reverse complement.
TTGTGGTTGAATATGGCCTATTATTAGTAAAAAAAAAAAAAAAAAAAAGAAGCATATTTAACATTACGTTACATTGGCCACTAGGTGGCAGTGTTTGGAGACACAAGGGCCAGACGTAAACGCTAGAAAAGGTTTAATTAATTTCACAACAGGCACAAAAGTAATAACATAATAATCCTAATAATAACACAGGCTATGGTGTGGGCCATACCCCACGACAAGCTAAAACTCAACTCTGAACCTCCGACGTCATCTGTCTGGCCGCCATTAAGGTCTGCTAGGGAACACAGCAGTTTTATTTACGTCGTAACTGGCTTATTTACTCTCATCATTTAAAGCCGCCATTACAATACATGGATGAGACAATAGCCACTGCGGGAAGTTGCTGTCCAGAAAAAAAACAAGGAACTCCTAACGTGGGAGTCTGTTATCTTATTTATGTCTAATATGGCTTATTTTCTCTGAAAATGACGAAATGGGTGCTGTTTCATGTGTAGAGGACTCCAATAATGGTAATAATGTTTTCTATGCCATAACCATGAAAAGATTCCATTTATTAATATCAAATACTACTTTGTGGAAATTCACTTATCGCTGAGCTAATTAGCCGCGATAAACGAGGGACGACTGTCTATGCAAGTTTCATTTCTACAGTACTGTATTGTCGCTTGAGAAGATATACTGTAGTAAAAATAGGGGTGAAGGGGTGTAATCACTATTCATGCCGTATTCATGAACACTGCATTCCATATCCATGTTTCACTTACCTTGCCTGTAAGTGCTGAAGGGAATTCCGATTCAAATTTGTTACTAAGCCCAAACCTGCGGGGTTAAGAGGGACATCAAAATGGAGATGTAAACATCGGTGGTCTTAAAGTGACATTTGTCATGATCATGAAAAAAATACAGTGGAAGGTCTGGGGTCATAGAATTAGGTTTTAAAGAAAAATATCCCTCTAAACTAGTACAAAAAATTACTCTCTGAAATGCAGACATCTGCTTAAAAAGTCACGCTTTTCTTTAGCGTCATGTGGCTTCTTCCTGAAGGAGAGGCCGGTTAAGACTGTTATGTTAAAATTGACTGTCCAGTTAAAAATGTTATCTGATGGTGACAATTTGACCCTGGAACAGATGACTTCTTTTTCTATGAAGTTCTATGGGGAATAGCTGTTTCCATATTGGGGGTCAACCTTTAATGTTTCAGTGTAGAGGTAGTCCTCGATTTATGATGTCTGGTGGTGACAAACACACTCTAATAAATTCATTTAAAATTAGTTTTGGCCCGTAAATACGAGACTCGCTGGAGAATTAGTTACAGGGCGCGCAGCGAAAGAATACAGTTCAAGTCTCACACGCAGCTACACCGAGGAAGCATAACATCACTTATTAATGAACTTTTTGCACATCATTATGTCTCCCAAGCGTTAGGTAGCCTCTTCTGGTGGCAGTGTACCAAGGAAAAGGAAAGCCATCACTACGGAAGTGAAAAAGAACATCATAAAACGCTCAGATGAGACACGCCCACCAATACTGGCAACACTTTTGCTCTAAAAAGCTCGACAGTCGTGACCATCATTAAATATAAAAATTCAGATCCTCTGCTCCTATGAAAGACATGGTAATAATCAAGCAGCATAGGGGCCTCGTTGTTGAGATGGAAAGGTTGCTAGTGCTTTGACCGGAAGACCAGAATCAACACTGTATCCCAGTGAACCTTATCTTGATTCCAGAGAAGGCTGAGATTGCTTGAAACCTTCAAAACTAAAAAGGGGGGTGACAGTGAAGTGTTTATCGCCAGCACGGGGTATTACTGTTTCATGTAATGCTTGTGTTTGTATTACTGTATTTTATATCCATCGTGTGTTTTGCGTACAACATAAGTGACTTAAGTGTTAATATTAGGTAGTAATATTGTTACCCGAGGACAACTGGTACTAACTCAGCAGAATTGTATTGAACCAAGTTTAACACTTTATCTTTACATATTACTTGCTATTTATAGCCATGATCTTTAATGTGACGGTAATTTGAGGTTACTTTCGAGTGAACAAAATGGGAAAATTAGGAGGATTAAGTGTACCACCACTGTGTCTAATGCTACGAGACTATCTATGGCTGTGCTCTGGTCTTACATTCTGAAATAAAGTCATGATTCGGTTTTTTAAATTGCTGACAAAAGTATGAACAAGCGTGAAGAGAGACAATTAGACGAAAAACAATGTATATATGTAAAAGTAGCATAAACTCTTATAGTTAGCATGTGGCTAACAGAGGGGCTACATTGAGCCATAGAAGGAGGATAATCAAGTTAGCACTCAGCTAGCACCGACCCGCTAATCGTCAGGCGACAACGTTACAAGTCTCCCCCTAATGGCAGCGAGCCTCGTCAGCTACTTACACGGTGACGTGTCCGGAGCCTCGCACCACCACCGGGTCCGGAGCGTACTTGAGAAGCTGTTCCTCCGCGGCCCTGTCCTCGTCCTCTTCTTCCTCCTCCTCTTCCTCGTAGATCTCGTCAAAGTCCTCCATCATCGCACCACGTCCCCGCCGAACCGCGATGCTCCCCGGTCGAGACGCCGGGTCAGACACGATGCCGCCCGGGATTGCTCCTAGCAAACCTGGTCGGATGGAGAATAAACAAGTAGAGAAGAAAGCGAGGCGTCCCAAACCCGATATTTCACATCTTCCAGGAGCAGGCTCACAAACAAAACATCAACATCCGCGGCAGTCGCTGTACGACACCGGAAACGCGACATCACTTGTATGTTTTCTGCCGGAGATACATTGCAAATACCTCTTTAATTGTCACTCTAACAAACTACAGACTCGTGTTGGTTTTTGCACAGCAATAAGGGAAATATGTTGTTAAAAGTAAATCGATGATTTATGTCACACCGCCATATTAGCTTTTTGTCTTATTTTGAAACGATTTACTAGAAATGATGCTATACACAGATAAATACTTTACTTTCTATGTCGCTCGTCCTAATTAGGGTCCCGGGTACTTTAAGAGAAATTCACAACATTGAAATTCACTGATATTTTTTTTAAAATATGAACGCATCTTGGTTTTATGAGCGCCATGAGTTAAAAAAAAATCAGGACTGTGAGAAAATGCGTCGAGTCTAATCAGTTTCCAAGTTTCTTTTTTGTCTTATTTCGAAAGGCTTGACTTTTTTGATTTAATACATACACACAGTAACAAAAAACATTAATGTTATTGGTGTTGTTAATCTACGCAAGAAATATCAAAATTGGGACTGTACAGCTACGGTTACAGTTATTATTATTATACAGTTACGGTTATTTGCCTAATGGTTGTTTTATTTGGAAAGGCTTTACCGGAAATTACATACAGCTTCTCATCAGGTTTTTTTTTTTACGTTACGGTTATTTAGCTACTGTTTGTTTTATTTTGAAAGGCCTGACCGGAAATTATTTAGGACCAAACTACGGTATTCAGGTTATTAATTTATCACATTGTTGTTGTTAATTTACGCAAGAATCTTTAAAGTTAAGAAGGTATGAGAAAATATATCGCCGTATTATTATTATTATTATTATTATTATTATTATTATTAGGATTATTGAAATACTAGACCGGAAGTAGGACTGGAACCAAAACACGAAGCAACAGTCGTGAAGGTGTGTAGCCATACAAGTGTTTTTTTTTTTTTATTGAACATTGTTAACATAGCTGAGAATTATGTTTGTATTAGTCGGTGATTGTTGAAAATATATGCACTGTGCTTACAGTCTTTTAGATACGTCAAGAACGGTACTTCCTGGTCTACTGAAGTGCTGCCATAATTTGGTTAAATCCAGTTATTTTTGCTGTCGTTTAAAATCATGACCACGAGCACTTTAAAAACGATTATACAAGTTTTCAGAGACGTGGTTCCTGTCGTTACGAGCGGGATGTTCTTGATCATCCTCACGTCGTGTGCTTTGTTTGGCATCCTAACCTATTTAGACTTTTCTCCAGGGAGCCTGAGCGTTGGTTCCAGTGTTTTTCTCAATGGACATATACACAGGCTCTTCACCTACCCTTTCTACCACAGAAGCCTCAGCCAGCTGCTCCTCAGCATCTGCACCGTTGTGTTCCTCAGTGGTAGTTTGGAGAAAGGAGTTGGCACTGTTCGCTTCCTGTTTGTGTGCATCCTGATGTCCACCATCACTGGTTTGTTGTACGCCTTCCTGGATGTCCTGCAGGATAGCCAAGCGCCCACAGAGGGCTTAGTACCTGTGGCCCTGGCCTGTGTGGCCCTCACCACCACGCACACAAAAATGACTAAAGGATTCCTTTGTGGGGTCAGTTTCCCCACCATGGCTCTTCCGTGGGTGTTTGTCCTAATCACCAACATCGTTATTCCTCATACTGTTCTCCCATGCTGCATCATTGCCACTCTCATTGGATGGGCCCATGGAAGAGGATGGTTCTCCCTTTTGGACATCTCTGAGGCCAGGGCAGGTCTTGTGGAGAAGAATGCACCTTTCCGCTTGTTGAGGAGCATCAGCATGGTAGTGTTTGTCCCAGCGTCCACAGAGGAGAGGAGGCAAACACTGCTCCCTCAAATAAACCCAACACCGGGCTCCTACCCAGTGCAGGCCTACGCACCAGTATCAAGCACCAACATGGCTGCTGGAAGCACAGACAAGATGTATGAGGGTTGGAGAAACTCTGCCGGTGCTGTATCTGGTCCAGCACACCTCCCTCATCTTCATGGTTCTGCACCAGGCTTCGGTGGACACATTTTAGAACAGAATATTGGTCAAAGCTGCAAACAAAACCATCACGCTCATAGTCATGGTCATCTTTACGTTAAGTAGTTTTCTCATCGCTGTCCTTTTTTGTTTCTCAGTTGAGGCAGATGGCCACCTAGATAGAGTCTTGGTTCTGTTGGAGGTTTCTTCTTTGTGTTAGTTTTTCTGTGCACTATAAGCATGCATTATACAAGTGATGCTAATAATCACCGTCACCCTGTGACTGGAATAAAAATGTCACTTCACGTCAATATTTGTTTCAGTAAAATGTAGCTTAAATAGAGCTGGTCAGTTCCTGAATCACCTGGGTTAACGATTCGAATCTTTCAAAATCCATCCACCAGAGACTCGGATGGTTATGTTGAATTGGTTCATTTGAGGCTTTGACTCTTAAGTATAAGATAAATACAGTAAAGAGGCGCCCGTGTTCAATATGTGGCTCATATACAGTATTTTATACACATGCTACATTGATGAATATATTCATATTTTGTTATGTTACAACTGATTTGTGCATTTTACATTTTGTTAAATTTGTTATTGGTGATTGTGTTTGTTTTTTTTGGTGTGCGGAATTTTTAATTAAATGTAATGTGGTGTCAGGGCCAGCAAAGCCTTGTCTAGTGGCCTAAACACTTATCAGAATTACTGACCTATATTTACAACTTCAATTCTAGTATTTGTTCCATGAAACCATTTATTCCCAGCAGTCTTCATTCAGTGGCACGTCTCTTTGCTGCACTGCCTCCAATACATGTATGTTAAGTGACCTTTTATGTCCAATCAGTTTTCAGCTTCTGTGTTCGCCTCACAGGGCCAGCTAGCAGGAGTAGAGTAACATCGGCATTTTTTTGTTCTCTGATTAGTTGATGTCTGACAGCCTATTCCTAACAATAAGTCACTAGTGTGCTTTAACACATGACATGAACAGCGCAGCGCTTAATGGATGCTGTTCTGTCACGGCGACAGACACAGCGTTGCTCATCTTCTATGTGTGTTATATGAACAAATAAGTGAGTTTATACTGTATGCGTGTTTAATATATACACGTCATTTTGGGAAAGGGTTTATTTGCCACTTTCACTGGAAGGCTTCCAGACCAGTGCTTATGTGTGGTGGCATTTTATTTCATTTGTTTTTCTCACAGTATTAGATACATATTGATTCTGAACTGTTCTAGATGTTGTAGTGTAGAGGTTTGGAGACTATATATTCAAAGATAAAGGCTTAACTGGGTTTCTCGCTTTAGTAATAATGGAATTCATTCCCAAATCTATAACACTACGCATTGTTATATTTCCTTTTTGTATGTTATTTTTTTCTGTATTATTGATGATTTGTATAATTGTGATAGTGGTGGTATTAAGAGGTGGATTGGGACGCTTAAGTCCCAACTGAGGGCCCAGGTACCAAATGCACAGCCCACCACTTATGTAATGTGCATGCGCATGTGATCACTTTAGTGAGTGACTCAGAGTAGCCAGAAGCCATAAAATGAACCAAACATCACTAACACTAAATTCCAATGGCTGACAATCCACAAAAGAGACACTATGGTGTGCACATAAGCACTTTGGTTTAATGGATACTTTTGCAAAGACATATTAATGGCTGCTCAGATGACATTTGAGTCCCTTTGGATCAGGAAGGCCACTGAGTGTCACAGGATTAGTGTTCTACATGGAAAACAGGACTCATTCCTCCCAGGTGTCTCCATAGATGTTTTTCTTCACTGTAACAGGAAACACACATGATACAATGTCTTTTATGAAAAATATTCCAGGTCATATTTGAGACATTTGTTCAGAGACAGCCCACCGCTTTTTGTTGGTCTTTCCTGCTCCTTTTCGGGTGGCGTTTTAAGGAGCGTCTCTGCCTTTTGAGTGAGCGTGACTTCATAATTCTCTCGGTTTTTGATCCGCAAGTCCTCATAGAGGATGGCTTTCCTCTTGGGTACATCCTCTTCCATGTACGTCTGGACTGCAGGGGACAGTGAGGCAGAGATGAAGGTTAGTAGTTAGTGGACAACTGAATGCATTGGGGAAACTCCGGTTTCTTTATTTTATAAATATTATTTCTAAAATTGCAACTTTATTCCTTGTTTTGTTTGTCACATAACAAGTTTTTTCCTGAAATTTTCCATGTTTATATTTTTATCTTAATATGATTTTTATTCTCGGAAAATTAGCCCCTCCCCCCCCCTTCTTTTGCTGTTTTTTTCTTTTTTAGTTTGGTTTATTTGTATTTTTAGAATGTGCCAAGGGGCAATAAAAAATAACAAAAGCACAAAAATAACTTTTTTCATCTTGTCATTATGGGGTATTGCGTGTAAAATAGGAAAAGTGGGAAATGAATTTATTCCATTTTGGAATACGGCTGTACCATAACAAAATGTGGAAAAAGTGAAGTGCTGTGAATACTTTCCAGAGGCACTGTATGTAATTCCAATACATAATCGTGTCAACAGTATCGAACACTATTTGCGTTCCTAGTCTGAAAAAGATAGCTCATCTTATATTCAGACAACAGGTGGTACCAAAAGATTTCTCTCCAAATGTCAGAACTTTCCTGTCACGGTCACACACACACAATCAGTGATGTGGAGAGGTCTACCAGTTATTTCACCGATTTAAAATAGATTTTTCCAAAAACAGGTCTTAAAAAATGCCTACATATGCATTATATACACATACACACTCGGGTCATTGCTCTGCCTAACCCCACTCTTCATTGCTACTTCAAGGGATAGTTCGGATTTTTTGACATGAAGTTGTATGACATCCCCCATCAGCGACTTAGCCCCCCACTTGGTCTCCTAAGTCCAGTTCTGGTCAGATTTCCGTGATGAAGAACGAAGTTCCGCTTAGTTGTTGGGGACAATTAAGTAAAGAGTTTGGCTTTTCAAAACAATATGCGTTCAAAAGATTAATACATTTGCATCACAAAAATGCCCTCTCTCTCTCTCTCAAAAAAAATCAGACCTCACAAAATGCTTGCCGTTGTATCTGAAAGAAGATGCGAGATGCGAGGGATACGGCGGGAGACAGATATAATGCCAAGCGTTTTTTTGAGGTTTGAGTTTTTTTGAGAAAGCATTTTTGTGATGCAAATGTATCTTTTGAACGCATATTGTTTTGAGAAGTCAAACTCTTTACTTAATTGTCCCCAGCACATAAGTGGAACTACGTTCTTCATCACAGAAATCTGACCAGAACTGGACTTAGGAGACCAAGTGGGGGGGGTAAATCGCTGTTATTGGACTACAATGCTGATGGGGATGTTATAAAACTTCATTTCAAAAAATCTGAACTATCCCTTTAACACATAAATACGAGCTATAGGTAAAATAAACAATGATAAATATTTGTCACAGTGTTACCTGGTGCATTAAAGTCTGCATTCCTCATCTGAGAGGGTGTTTCTGGATTAAAACCATGTTCTGGTTCTGATGTCTGGGTCTTGCCCTCTGCTGGCTGGAACATGGTGTCAAAGTTCTGGCTGTTAGGGTCGCTCAGCTCTGATTGAGGACTGTTGGGACTAGGGCGGAAAATCAGAACACGATATTACAGTAGGACGTAAGAGTGTAGAATGACACAGTGGTGTGGAGTGGGTGGTACACACGACTGTGGAAGCAGTCCTCTTTGCCCTCTCAGGGCATCTGCCAGAGGAGAGTTCTCCAACTTCTTGAACTTCTCCTGACACGTTTTCATGTAGGAAATCCTCCCTGCCATGTAGCCACAGAAGCCAGCAACTGGCAGGCACAAACAAGGGGATGCATCCATAAAAAAACAATGCTGCATTCACAGACTGCTGGGAAATATCCCACTTAGAACAAAAAACTAACAAACTTGAGTATTTGTTTCATACAGTGGGGGTTTTGTTTACAAACTTACAGGCCACCTTGGGCAAAGCTCCAAACCTTGGAGATGCAGAGAGAAACCCTGATGTATAAACGGAAAAGAGATCTTTTTAATCATGTCTTCATGTTCTTTAAATAGCCTCCACATTGTGCGTGTGCGTGTTTACCTCTGGAAACAAAGGCTTGAGTGATAGCCATGCTCACCACAGCAAAGGGCAACTCTAGAAGAGAAGCATCATTTTTACTTTTCTTATGACATCAATAAAATGATGTAGCGCCTCCGGGTTGTGTAAGTGTACCTAATGTTGTGGCATTGTTTCTCGCACATTGACATGAACTTACCTCTGTAATATAAACTCTCCTGGCGACACTCTTTTAACAGTTTCCTCTCCTCCTCCGTTGGAATGTAGCCCAAACCCAAGGGTACCTGTGGCCGAGCAACCATAGATACTTAATGATATTTAATGTCAAGCAACACCGAGACCGCATTAAAGACAAACTGGTGAAGTTTAAACAAGCAGGTGCTTCAGCTAATAGTCATTTCAAGCTAGCTCACGCCTTAGCACACGCTTGGATAATGCTAACCTGTGCTCCTCGCCGCTCCACTTCCTCCTTAAAACCCGCAGAAGAAGAAGACATGTCGCAAAAACAACAACACCTTTTGTAGCCTTCAATGCATTAGAAATAACATAAAGTAACCCACTATAAGAGGAGTATCATATAGCATACGTCCTCTGTGTGACGTAACCCGGAAATGAAAAGGTGACTTTAGTAGAGTAGGGTCGCCGTACACGGCAAAGAAAAAAATAGTGGCTGAATAGAGAACAGACCAACAAGAAATGAAATAGAGTATGAACATTTTTTTAAAGCTATGTGTGTGAATAATAAAAAATGGAGTTCAATAATTCAACAGGCGCTTTTCCTTTGGAAGGTTTCAAAATGGTTCACGGTTCCCCCGTAGCGACTTTACTGCTAAATACAGTACTGTACAGTGATGCAGTGCGTTATCGTAATGAACTCATGTAAACAAAAACAGCAGCATAGTTCTTAAAAGCGTAATTATTATTGCTTGTTACAAGCTCCAAAAAAGTATTAAAAAGGTTGTTATTTTATTATTTGGTGTTAATACAACACACACACAAACACAGTAGACAGTAGACATAATGGAGGCATCGGGGATGAGTACAGAAACAAAATAATATTGTACAAAATAAAATATTCATAATAAGATTATGAAAACACCAAAGAAAAAAAACCTACTATTTTTACTGTACTATAGTGTATCTCATAAATTTGAGACACTATCGACAAAATAAAAAGAAACAAAATAAAGGTTGAAAACATTTTTTTCTATTATTTTTGGTTTTATTAGTGTAAAAACAAGGCATAAAATGAAATACATTGATAATATATAGCACATAAAATACATTAATATTTTGTGTTAAACTAAGAAATGCAGTTGTGTTGTACAATTATTAGTAATAAAAGATTAAAATAAAATATCCATTAAATAAAAAAAAGAAAAAGAAAAATGAAAGCAGAATTTTTAAAACACGAATAATAATAATAATAATTTAAAAAGCATCTGGAAAGAAAACCGAATGTATGTACAAAAGTAAAATTCAACTATTGTGTTGGTTTTAATCTGCAACTACAATTACAATAAATTAAAAAACTATATATATATACAGGAGAGAATAAATTAAGTTCCCGTTATGGCATTATAATTAGTATAATAAATTAAATTGTTATTTAAAAATAATAAAAATGAATCCATTGTAGCAATAGCATTGTACAGCACCTAGATGTCGCCATTACGCTGTTTCGTAATGGCGACATCTAGGCGGTATTGCTAATCGCTATTTCGCAAAAGCATTGCTAAAGGCCAAAAAAAGTATATTTTTAATAGTTTTACAGAATGTCTACATGTTTCAATGTCAAGATAAAGGGAACACGAATAATATAACACTAAGTTTGAAGGAAAACATGGAAATGAATTGAGGTAAAAAGCAGTTTGTGCATGGAAGATACTTGACATCACCACATTCCTCAGAACAATACACAAGTCCAACACTCAAGGCCTAAACCGTGGATTGCTTAGCTCACTCTTATGGTTGTATACAAGTTACTCTAACTATCATTAGAAACTTTGTTTGACTTAGAGCTCTATATGTGACCAAGTGGGATTTAATTTCCAAGTCTAAATTTAGCACATTGGCGCGTTAACCAATGGGTAGATCAATAGTTTGTCACAGTGATCACACACACACACACACACACATACTGTGTCAAGTGGAGCCTGAATGACACATTTCACATCCTGTCCTTTCGGAAAAAGACACACACACACACACACACACACACACAAACAATAGGATAGTCAGACAGTGTTTGTGCCAATTCCAGCGCAAACATCCAGGTATACAACAATGTCACCTAGATTGCAACACGACCTGCAGCAGAGATTACAGAGACTCACCAAGGTTTGAGAGGTGTGTTCATCTTATCTGTGAGAGGTCAAACCTTTTTAGAGATGTGACGGCTTCCGCTGGCCTCAACGGACCCTCCTTCACCTTTTCCACTCCACCTGTGTGGAGGCGACATTTGTCAATCTGAAGGCGGCACATGGAGAGCATGGATGTGCTGAATGTACCTGGGGTGAGCATATTATTGTTATCATTATGGACCTGCTCGCTTTGCTATTGCACATCTTAATATTGCTTAAAATAGTTCTGCCATTTTTCGTGCAATTAGTTCCGAATACATAGTTCGAAAACTCCCCGCACATGTTATATTGCTGGATTTGAGTCATATTTATATTTGGTGACATTCGGTGCAACCATGTCAACATTACCTATGAAAAAAGTGGAAAATGGGTCAGTAGATTAGGTACACTTACTGAGGCTGTGTCGCCTTTGTCATGCCCTGACGGTCAAGCATATGGTCAGGCAGAAACACGTTTAGTATCTCATTTTATTGACATATGTCTGCATTTTCTCAATGGAGAAAACGTTTTTTGGTCAAATGTTTGGTTTTTGTTCGGTTGCCATCAGAAGAGGTGAGGAGTTTCCCGAGATTCCACAATTTTGAACGTCTAATTCATTCATTCATTTAAATGAATGGAGAATTTGTTCGTTTGGTTGTAATTTTGTTTTTGATTCAAATCATTCTAAGATGAAAATGTTCAGTTTGTTCAGGGCATGATGGATGTCAAAAGTTCCTGTTTTTTTTCTGTAATTTCACATTATTCATTACATCATTTCCCTTTGAGCCTCAGAATTTTTACTACTTCCACATTTCCCAATCAATTCAATCAATTCCAATGTCGAAATGTTCAAGTCATTCAGGCACTTTTGATACTGAGTGCTATCTCGTCAGGTGCCAGTATGCTAATTGCTGGCATGCTCATATTTTAGTCAATATTATCATACTAAACTGCAAATATGCAAAATCACTATAGAACTGCACTTATTGTACTTAGCTCTTGTTAGGTACTACTAGCATTTTAGCATTTTGTATATTGGAAATGAAGTGCTTGGATAATACCGTTATATCCACGCAGGTTACTAGAATGCTAACGCTTAGCCTGCTAGCTATCAGCATTGACATTTTTGGGTGATTTTCCCCAAATCAAACTAGGTGTTAGTACTTTATGTACCTATTTTGCTAGCTTTAGCATTTTTGCATTTTGCATATCACATTGAGATTTAGCACTTTAGCAACCAGTTATCGCAGCAACAAGATGTTTTCATGCTATCACAATATATCCCTGGAGGTTCTTAGCATTCTAGCAACCAACTAGTTGTTAGCATCGTTGGTATTTTAACTGAAAAAATAGTTGGCAATGGCCAAAAGCCACCAAGTCATTCACTCAGATAGCAAGCCCAAGCAGGCCGGGAATTTTTGTTGTTATTATTATTACTGTTATTTTTATTATTATTATCACAATTTTTATAGCATGTCTTCAGGGGCCAACCAGGTCCCTCAGTATGCCAGCGGTTCCTAGTTATTATTATTATTATTATTATTATACCTGTATATAAAAAAGATTTACACTAATTATGATCTAGATAATAATGATTGAAATGATTATTTTTTTAATCGGTTAAAACATTTTTATATAGCTTAGTACAGTTTGTTATATTTAATTTGCTCTATGCTTTCTCTATTTCATCAGTAAGTAAGTGAACGGCAGCAAATATTTAAACAGCAAATGGATTAAAGATTACTTCGTGTGACTGGAGCACTTTTTTTTCCAGCAATCCATTCTGCTTCATTTCCGTGTTGTACTGTGCTGCTAATGGAATTTTACTGCGGCCATGAGACCACGTGATGAAATGATCAATAGATGTAAGGGGGGAAATGTGACAGTGGAGTTATTGTATTGGATTTAGGATACATACAGTATATATACAACACACTAAATATATTAGCAATATTGTTTTATTTTATGTTGTTTTGACTGGATGCTTTTTCCATTGTTTCTATTATTTCATTTTCTGTTTTTTAATTTTTGTCTGATCCTTTTCTGCTCTTCTTTTTCAGCCTGTGGAGGATCAAAATGAGAGCAATAAAAGCAAAGGTAACTTTTGTGTATGGTAATTTGTTGTGAAAACAATATATAGTATTTCATGTTTATGTTTGAATAGAGAATAAAGGGAGTCCTGCACACTCCACCCTGGCTCTGATAGATGGGGAGCCAGAAGAAGCAGACCCATGGGACCTTCCTGAGCTGCAGGACACGGGGGTGCCATGGTCAGGTGAGGAGGACTTTTAGATAGTATATTTCAAATCACTGACACTAATTGAAATGCTGAAAGCCTAAAACTGGCACCGTGCAGTTTTGTCATAGACGTGTCATAGACAAACTGCATATGTTGGGTGCGTCCCCCCCAGCTGATATGGCGTCATATAATGATGAATTAATGACACGCATAACATAAAAATATTGATAAGACTTGTCGTAAATGTGAGTCGCAGATGCGTAAAGAATGGAATGGCATGTATGAATGGCTGACACGTCATTATGTTAATTACAAAAATAGCGTTTGAATTATTTTAGGGTTAGGATTAGGTTACATATTATATTATTACATAATATAATATAGAACATATGTTATCATTTAACCTATTTTTGCATGATTTACCATAATGCAGTTGCGTGGAACTGGTTGACGTTGGTGTATCGATGAAAATAACTGATTCTTCTCAATTGTATTTATTTATTATGTTGCTTCTTGTGACATTTTTTTATTTGAATTTATTTCTCTTGTGCTATTGTCTATACTGTCTGTTGTTGTTGTGTTTCATGCTGTTCTCATTTGAAGCGTCTTTGGGTACCTTGGTATTAGTTATTATTATTATGACAAAATGAGCTGGAAATCTGATATAAAACGTACACACAACATACAGTGGGAAAAAACACTTCAGTACTGAACAAAACAAAATAGATTCTGAACCAGAAATCACTAATTCATTCGCTTTATTTATTTAATATCATTTATATACTTCATATGTTTTTATTTTCTCCTTTGTCAACTATATTATTGATATTATTACCATTGAATTGCATTGAATCTATCTGTTAACAAGTTATCCATAAGCTCAAACAACTGTATTATTATTATTATTATTATTATTTTAGTATTAGTATTATAATCCATCCATCCATTTTCTATGCTGCTAGTACTCACTAGAGTCGGGGGGGGGCATGCTGGAGCCTATCCCAACTGAGTTGTGGGCGAGAGGCAGCGTACACCCTGGACTGTGCTCCAGCCAATCGCAGGGCACATATAATAAAAAAAAGAAAAAACAAACATTGCTTTTACTTAAATTATGCCAACCAGTTCCATGCAAGCATACTTTGAATTAAAAATGAAAGTTAACTTTGGATCAATTTGATATTTATTTGCTTGACTTACAAAATACAGTCGCATGAGGTTAGACATAAGTTTTAGGTAAAGCAGTTTTTTTTTCCGGTCACAGCATTAAGCCATGCTTCAAAATGTATGCATAATTGTGAGAAAATGAAGGAGTATGTTGACAAAAATGCAGTACAAGTGTAATACAATGGTAGTAGAAGTGAAAAAGTATTTCGGATTTATATGTTATAGGCAGTGTTTTTATATATTTTTACTATTAGGGATGCTCTGGTCGATTGGCCACCGATCAATATCGTTGGATTTCCGTAAAAAAAACACATGATTGACATAGGCCTCAGTTTGACTATTCTTGCATTTTCTTTTTTTCAAAATATTTTTATTATGAAGTCTTATAACATAACAAACACAACCCCCTGTACATTGCACCACATAAGAATAAAAGGTATAAAAGGTAAGAAAAAAAAAATCCAGCAGTGCCAAGCAAGCAGTTACATGGCGTTAAGTAGATGGCCCGTGCCCCCTTCTTCTAGCTAACGGTATTCTTGCATCTTTGTTAGCAGCTAGAAGTTAGTAAGAGCTAGCTTCTGGTCGTCGGACTCCAAATGTGACTTTTTAACACAGTGACATTTTGTTTTTAAAACAAACAAACAATGCGGTGAGTCCCACGGGGAAGCCACAAGTGAACATCACGTCCATGGGGCACGTGCTAACTTTTTCAAGTGTCACGAAACAACTTTACTCTCTTGTTGTCATTATACAAATGATGTCTTGTCCTCAAAACTGTATTTGTGAGTGGTCGTTGAATGAGCATAAACACATCGTGTGTCCAGCCTTATGGTGGTGATACCATGGCAGGGATCTCTCTTCTGTTCATTTGGAGCTAAAAAATAATTATTGAACAGTTTACTTCCCAAGTATTTGTATTTCTCCAAAACATGGGTCAAATTAAATTCAGGTTTGTGTCAAATAGTACAAAAATTGTTTCACACAAATAAAGGCAAAAAAAAATAAAAAATTCGCCCAAATGTTTATTTTTTAATATTTACCTATTTGCCGGGGGCACTTGTCTAACGCCGGCCCTGACCAACACCCCTCATCATGAATCATTTGTAAAATGTACAGTTAATCCATGTGATTGGTATCGGCCGATGTCACTCTGATCAGAGCATCCCTAATGACTATTATTTGCATGCACTAACCATAAAGTTAATCATAAGTTGCTTGCATGTGTCAGCGTTGGACACCCAAGGGAAGGTGCTGAGGGTGGTGGTGTCAGTGGTGAAACTAGTCGTGCTGCTGGGCCTCCTCTACATGTTCATCTGCTCCTTGGACATCCTCAGCTCGGCCTTCCAGCTTGTTGGAGGTAAGACATAAATACAGGATATGATGTTCCAACAAAGCACCGGAAAAAGCCATTCCTCCACTTTGTCTGTGCAGGTAAAGCAGCAGGTGATATCTTCCAGGACAATTCTGTCTTGTCCAACCCTCTGGCTGGTCTGGTCATTGGTGTCCTTGTTACTTTGCTGGTTCAAAGCTCATCCACATCGTCCTCCATTGTTGTCAGCATGGTCTCATCTGGATGTGAGCACAAACATTCACATAACAGCGCAGAAGACCCGCAGAGATGATGGTGAAGAATTGTACTTTTTTTGTGCAGTGCTAACAGTCCAGCTGGCCGTTCCAATCATCATGGGCACCAACATCGGCACCTCGGTCACCAACACACTTGTGGCCATGACGCAGGCTGGCGACCGCAGCGTCTTTCGCAGGTAACAATTTGAGGCCTAAGGTGTGTTGGAATTGGAGTGTGAACAATGTGAGCACAAGGCCACTGATAATATGTCTTTAGTGCTGCAGCAAGTAGCCCAATAAATCAACTGATTTGTCATAAAAGAGACACAGTAGTTATCACGTCAACAGGACCGCACTGATATACACTCAAAGTAGTAACATATGTTGCTACCAACTGACAGATCAAAGTTCATCGCTATTTTCATTTACTGTATCTAAATGGATTTTTATGGCATGCGCAGGGCATTTGCAGGGGCCACAGTGCACGACTTTTTCAACTGGCTCTCTGTGCTGGTGCTGCTGCCTCTAGAGGTCGCCACCGGGTACTTGTACGTGGTCACCAAGCTCATCATTGACTCCTTCCAAATCCAGAGCGGGGATCCTCCCGACCTGTTGAATGTCATCACGGATGTCCTGACAGACTCCATCATACAGGTCAATAAAAGGGACACAGCATACACAGGGGGGAATTTAGTCATTTGGGGGCTCGAGGCAAACCTACACTGCAAAAACAAAATTTTAATTAAGTAAAAAAGTCCCATTTTAAACAACCATTTCTTATTTTTTTTCCTAAAAAGAAAAAAATATCTTGTTTAGCAATTTTCACTTGAGAAAAATAATCTTGTATTAAGAAAGTACAGCCAGCCATTTCTTATGAAGATATATTTTTTTAAATTAGTTCATTTTTCTAATAACAAGCTAAAAACGTAATTTGGAATATTCTTCAGCAACAGTATACAACAATATACAACAATATTTGCCTTAAATTAAGAGCAAAAACTGCCTCCCTAACTTTCTAAATTTAAGGACGGACTCACACACAGAAAATATATCTAAAGATTTGCTGATTTCGGAACAACAATGCAATTTTTATTCAAGAAAAGTAATCTTATATTAAGAAAGTATCGCTAGCCAATTCTTCTGAGATTATTTTTTGCCAGAAATGAGCTCTTTTTTGTAATAACAAGATAAAAACCTTATTTTGATTTTTCTTCAACAACAGATTAAGAATATTTGCCTCAAATTAAGAATAAATCTGGTTTCTAAGCTTTCTAAATTTAAGAATGGACTCACACACAGAAAATATACCTAAAGATTTGCTGATTTTGGACCAATGTGAAGGCTGCATAGCAAATTTCATAGAGCGTACCGAGATTTATTAAATGAAATTAATTATTAAATTAATTAATTTATTAAATTAAATTTATTATTAAATTAAATCTAGTCATAATATTTGTATGAATGTGTAAAATTATTAAACTTACTTCAAGAAAATATTACTCTCTTTTTGTGTGGTTTATAAATGTAAAAACGAGTGATTTTACATGCAATTCATGCCAAAAAAAGAATTCTGTTTGTGTTTATGACAATAGGTGTTTCTAAATCAAGTGAATCGTAGATACAAGCACACTCTTTTTCAATCAAAAACTTCCATCCATATCATTTGCTTCCTGCTTGTTGAACAGAAGTGTGGCCGAGTGGTTAGCATGTTAGCCCCACAATCAGCCAGGCAACCTGGGTTCAAATCCCCGTTGGAAGACATCTGTATGGAACTCACACACTCCCCCCCGTGTACTGGCTTCCTTCCATATTCATGTTAAGTGGAGACTACGTCTAGTACGTCTACATCTAGAATATGTCAAATTTTTTTTGCTTAAACCGAGCCTCATAAAAGCAAATTTTGTCTCAATTTAAGAATCTTGTAAGAGCATTTGGCGTACTTCTTACCTCGTAATAAGAACATTTGACTTAAATCTAGCTAAGTGACTAAGAACAACTTGCTTATTTTAGGACTCATTATATTCTTAAAAGTCACAAGAAAAATATTCTAGTTATAAGAATTCTAGCCAAGCAACTTTTGCTTACCCCATTGGCAAAATTTTTTGCTTGAAATAAGAAAAGTTGTCTTATTTTAATATAATTTGGGCTTCTTTCACATATGGCTGTTTTTGCAGTGTAGTCATTGGGGGCCTTCACATCCTTTTTTTTGGTTTATTTTTATTTATTTATTAATTTTTTAATTTGTACAAAATGTAATTGAGGCCACTTTTTTTTCCTGCTTTTGAAATCTGTTCCAGTTGTCCGTCAGCTTAAGTTGCTAGTTACATAGCCATGTTTATATACCCCCCCAAGAAAGATTTGAAATGTTAATGTTTATCATCTTCTAAAAAGTGTGAATATGACAAAATACTCATATTTCCTGAACTAGATAAAATCCTTAAACTCCTCCTGGAGGATTATTATTACCTAACAAGTCAATCATCTCAACGTTTTTACTGTAACTGATAAGAACATCAAGCGATATTTAACATATTTTACCGCTTTAATACTCACATGTTTGTGATGAACGCGCCACTCTCAGCTTCATCTTCTAGCGGTGCTGCTGTACTCGAGCCTACGTTTGTTGTGACTGTGAAAAAGGTTGACACCTTCTGTAGTTTTGATTAAAAAAAAAAAAATTTCCACTCGCCTTCGCCCCTTCTCCACTCTACTGGGGTAACTCCACGCCAGCAAGCTTGCTTGCTTCGCTCCCGTCTTCCGGACATGCGTGGTAACATGGAATAGTCCATTGCATGAGAAGGGAGGGGCAGCGATCGAAACACTAAAAGATTATGCATTTTGATGTAGTTTTCAGCACATGAATTAAGATTTAACTATGTACTTTAAAATTGAAAAAAATCAATAATCAGTTTTTAGAATTGCCTGTGTTTGCCTAATGGCAGGTCTGCCCCTGAGTATACACGTCATGGTCTAGGTTACTTCTAAACCAACTTACATACACTTGTGTAATTCAACATGGACAAAAAGGAGTAGGAAGAAGCAGAGCTTACTTTATCCAACCTCTCCTCCATGTCTCAGCAGTTACTGATCGTTTGTTCACTTCCATGTTCCAGATGACCAGTTTTTTAAAGAAAAGAAAAGGAAAAGGATGTTTAATATTAATAATTAATATTACACGTCACTAATAATATAATGCCTCACTATTAATTAATTAAGTCCAGGATAGTAAAGTTTATTTAGTCATAATATAATAATAAATAACGGACAGCCTGTTTCAAATAATTTAGCAGGATTTTCTAATGTAATTAATGGAAAACTAAGATAAAACTTTGATTATCTTTATGTTTTAAGTCACATTTCAGCATTCTTTACTGTCATACAAATGTAACCAGAAATGTTACTATTATGATGTAAAGAGAAACAAAAAAGCAAGGAACCACATTTGCTCACTTCAGCCGTATGTTTCTCTGCCTTATTTGCTTTGGTTCATATGGTTCCCCTCCTTGCTGTTTTGTCATAATACGAAAGGTTATGAACTTATTTTTGCACATGTACAAGTTAAGAATGTTTAAATGTTCTCCCAGCCAACCAGCAAAAATGTAGCAAAAACACTGGAAAATGATTAAATGTGTAAGAAAAGAAAAGTCAATTATACTCATGCGTATATATACAGGTATATATATATTTTGCCGTGTAATGTTTTTTTTAAAGTTGCAAATGTAACGATAATTGTAGTTAAAATTCACAATACCAGAGTATTGGGTATTGATGAGTGCTCTCTAAACAATTCAGACAGCAGAACCTGAGGTTCTGAGCTAAACTCTTTACAATCAAATACACAGTAAGAACAGAAAACACAACCCTAAAATGCTCCCATGAATTAAACACATTCACCACCATGAGGCGCTAACCTCACCAGCCTGGGGAACCTCATTTTATTTATTTTGCACCAAACTGTGTTGCAGCTATAAATGTTACAATGACACTCAGTAGTTTTTTGCAACTTTAGAGGCATTCGACTTCAGAAATTCCACCGTATATTTGATCTGCTGTGATCGATAACAAATAACAAAGGCTTTTTTTTAAAATCCGCTGACATCATGTTTGTTCATACCAGTAACATCTTACTCCTTTATTACATGTATTTAAAAAAATCGAACCTTTTGGAAATACACATCAGAAGATGTAAGTTAATGATACTGCAATGTCCACAGGTGGAATCAATCTAATAGTGCTTCTATTGGAATGTATTTATTGGAATATGCAGAGGATATCTTGTGGGATACTTTGTGGTCTTCAATAATAATGCATTTCTTCTTCTTAAAGCAAAACTGTGCATGTCGTTTTCTTTGGAAACAGCTGGACAAGTCTGTCTTAAGTGAAATCGCCACAGGAGACCCAGCAGCCCGGAACAGGAGTCTCATCAAGAAATGGTGCCAAACCTACACCAACACGGTAGGATCGAACACACAAAAATCACCATGCAATAGTTGAAATGTTCTAAAAGTGTTGCTGACATTCAGAGCACCGTGAATGTGACAGTCCCTGGTCCGGAGAACTGCACCTCTCCTTCGGCGTGTTGGTTTGATGGCAACTACACCTTCACGCTGAAGAACATCTCACAGACGTACAACGTCAGGAAATGTAAGCGTGCCGTTGCACATACGGATACATGTATCACAATGTGATTTCTTCTTGTGTCGTCAGGTGAGCACTTGTTCGTAGACGTGAACCTGTCTGACCTTGTGGTGGGTCTGATCCTCCTGGCGCTTTCTCTGCTGGTGCTGTGCTCCTGTCTGCTGCTCATTGTCAAGCTGCTCAACTCCATGCTGAAGGGTCAAGTGGCTTCGGTCATCAAGAAAATACTCAACACAGGTGAGTGGATACGCGAGGTCTGCTTTCACGCTGACAACAGACTCCATGTGGACTAAGGCTGTGTGCACATGTGTGTGGTTACAGATTTCCCATTCCCGTTTGGGTGGGTCACAGGTTACATTGCCATCTTAGTCGGAGCTGGAATGACGTTCATCGTGCAGAGCAGCTCGGTTTTTACCTCCGCTATCACTCCGCTTGTTGGTGAGGATTCACCCACGCAACCGCACATCTGTTAAGCCCTCCAGCTACACATTTCCATCCATTCACCCATCCATCCTTGCACTCATTATAAATCCACCAGCACCAGCCCTGATGCCCATCCATTCATCCATCCATGCGTCGCTCATCTATCCACCCATTTATCCATCTGGTCAGCCATCCAAGCGTGCATTCATCTACCCGATCATACATTCACCCACACGTTCAACCATCATTCATCCACGAATCCATCTACATATCACTCATCCATCCGTGAATTTAGGCATTCACCCGACCACCACATGTATCCGTCATCTATCCATTCACCCATTCATCCAACAAACCATCCATCCCTCTCTGTGTCCACCAATTATTTCATCCTTGCCTGCATCCATTCACCCGATCCCCACACATGAATCCCTCCACACATCAGTCATCTATGCATTCACCCATTCATCCAACCATGCATCAATCATAAATCCATTCTCCTAGTCATCCAACAAACTATCCGTTATCTTTCTTTCCAACTTGAGCATCCATACGCCAGTCAGCTAACCACCAGTCCATACATCTTTCGATCTTTCCCTTATTGATCGATTAGATAAGTGACGAGTGTCACGCGTCACCTTCATACATACAGGCATTGGTGTGATCAGCATACAGAGAGCCTATCCGTTGTCTCTGGGCTCCAACATTGGCACCACCACCACAGCCATCCTGGCAGCCATGGCCAGTCCAGGAGATACACTGGGTAACGCTCTGCAGGTCTGTTCTTCTATACAAACACACAATATTGGTGATTTGCTTCCATGCTAATAAAGTCTTGTTCTGTTTCCTCCAGATTGCACTCGTGCACTTCCTGTTCAACATCTCTGGCATCATTTTGTGGTATCCAATCCCATTCACCCGACTCCCCATCCGATTGGCCAAAGGCTTGGGCAACATCACGGCCTCTTACCGCTGGTTCGCCGGTGTATACATCATTTTCTGCTTCTTCCTCCTGCCGCTCCTCGTCTTCAGCCTGTCACTTGCAGGGTGGCAGGTCTTGGTGGGTGTGGCCTGCCCACTGTTGGCCCTGCTCGTAGCCATCATAGCGGTCAACGTGCTGCAAAAAAGGAAGCCTGGGTGTCTGCCTGCGAGGTTGAGGTCGTGGGACTTCCTCCCGCTTTGGGCTCACTCTCTGGAACCTTGGGACAAAGTGGTGGGTGCGATCACTGCCAAATGCTGCTGCTGCTGCAAATGCTGCCACATCGACGACGACAAACAGCGAGACCACAAGCAGATAGAAGTGTATGATAACCCTGCGATGTGTGAAGAGAAAGCGGCGGAAAACGACATAAACATTCTGAAAATGACCAAACTTTGAGTTGTGTTGAATGCAAAGAGGCACTTTATTGCACAGTATTTATGTCTTCTCTAGATTACTTAAAGTCACGGCTGGATAATGGAGTAACTGTGAGATTATCAAGAGTTTATGACAATAATCTGCATTTTTCATGCTGTCAACTAATCACTGAGACAAAAAGCATCTACTACAGTCTAAATTATAAACCATATCTATGTGCAGCCTTCATTCTTTCATTTCCAAAAAGAAATCCCAGTGCTTCTTCATTGTCATCAGCCTTCACCTTTTGGATCTTATAGATTTTGTTCACTGTAAAAAAAAATACAATAAAACATCATTTTAAGGTGTACAAATGATTTTGTAATTGTAAAAAAAGTGATTATATTCAAAGAATATATTGTTTTTCATGATATGAATGTACATCGAAATAAAGTTTTTAAACATGAAAAGTCCTGCTATTATGCAGCGTGTGCTTTTTCATGATGTTCTAAAAGTATCATGTGTCCATCAAGCCTTTTTTAGAAGGAGTCTACTGCTCCACTTTTGAGAGAAGAGGAGCTAAAACTGTCGCTTTTGAATTTCTGGGTTCTTCAGCAAATGTTCTCATAACCCCACCTCTGACCCGCCCCTACCTAGATGAGCCCGCCCCGTCTATATGCCCACCACTTCACAGAGGACAGCTTTGGTTAAAAAACAAAAAAGGCTTTGCTACACATCTTCAATTGCAGCCTGGAGCTCTGGCAATTATCCATCAGTCAGCTACAGACTTGGCAGCTTTAAGTTTGATCATTTTGTTTTTCTTCAGCGACTAATATAATGATGTTCACGCTGTAGCCCACAACGTTGGACAAGTACAACGCTACAGTGTATATGTAAAAAGTAGATCACATACTCAGAGACAGGCGTGGACAAACACAGCTGTTTAACATTAAAGCTACAGACACACAAAACATGTTCCCAGTAGGGCTTCCTAAAAGCGCTTTTAAACATGTTTAAATTCCAGATATCAAGGCTAGAGTTTGGCCAACACACTTCCAATACACTACAGTATTGTGGGCCCTCGGACATGCATTTAATATTGTATGTATATAAAAATAATATGGGCCTTTAACTATACATGTAAAGCTTGACATACAACCTCACATGTCCTGTCACGTTATGTGCTGCTAACATACGTGTGATTGTTCATTTGTCAATATAGACACACCCACGCACACACATTTCCTGGACTTTGGATGGTGTCCTTTCAAATACTGGTGAGGCAGCAGCACGTGTGACTGTGACGGTGTGTAACAGGTGTCTACAGCTGTCTAAAGTTAACGCTAATCTTATCCATTGTCGTAATTCACCTTGTTTCACACTCAAATGCAATCAAATGCATCTCAGTCATTGCTGATGTTGTTAATGTATTAGGATGAATTGTCTATTTCTTTGTCAGTCAAAAAGTTGTTTTTTTTTGTGCTTCTTTCTTTTTTTCATTACAGGTATGAACGCCGCTACAGGCCGAACCTGGCCCTTTAAGAAGAATTGCATTGTGGGAAGTTGAGTGTCTATGTCTTCCGTCTCTCGTCTGTCTGCACCACCCATTTTTTTCTGCGTCCTGGTTAGCTATGGACCATTGTCAGTCAATCTCCTGTGTCATTGCTAGCTTGCTAGCTTGCTAGCTTGTCAATGAATCTTCAGTGGAACGGCGCCAGGACGAAAAGGCACGGTCACAGGAGTGAAATATGTGTGAATGACGTAATAATTTCTTGTGTTGATCATTAAGGTTGATCAGTCAAATTCAAACAAAGGTTTGAACTTTTTTGAGAGTGTTTAAACGAGAGAGAAACGTCAGAAAATGCCATTGTCTGACTAAAGTGTATAAAGTGTATGTTGAGGGGTGTTACATTCTTAAAAATATATATAATAATTGTAAACAAAAATGAAGTTGGCTACTTCGCGGATTTTACTTATCCCCGCGATAAAGGAGGGAACACTGTAATACAAGTATCATGTAAAATATCTTAACATTAAACGATATATAATATATAATAAATAAATAACCTAAGTATACAATATCAAAACTATGATATTTACTACAGGCTATTAGTATTAGTATTAGTTTATTGATTGTTATTTACATATGTATACACGTACATGTGTATAATAATATGCACAAAATTTAAAACATAATTTTAAATATAGAATGAAATACAGTCAAACTTGTCTACAGCGGCCACTAGAAGGAGTCTGCAAAAGTGGCCGCTATAGACAGGTGGTGTCTATAGACAGGTTGGCGTCCAGTTTGATTGTTGACCAGTAGAGAAAAAAAAGAAAAAAAAGGAGAAAAAAATAATAATAATAATGTTGACCAGTAGAGGGCACTGCGGACTGCGGATAAAAGTTGTACAGCACTACTAGGCTTGTTATTATCATGGTTCATGGTTTTAATCCTGAACATGCATGAGTCAAACAGTAGCACATCACATAGTACAATTCACAATTTTGCATGTCCAAAAAGGAGTAGGAAGAAGCAAAGCTTATTTAATCCTACCCCTCATCAGTTTCACATCACTTGCAATACATTTATTCACCTCTTGTTCTTCCAAGTGTACTTTGTAGGTCTACATGACAATGTAGTGCAATCATAGCCAAGGTTTTTACTTACTAAAAGGAAGCTAGAGGCTTAATAATAACTGATAGAATATATCCACGACCCACAGAACAAAGCTGTGCTAGTAATGTCTTACGCTTGTTTTTAATATTTTACTTTTTACAGCTTTAGTTCATCAGGAAGTGACGGGAAGTGACGGTGGGCGTCCCGAGCAGGAGAGCTAGGCTCAGTGCTAGCTGTGAGTTTCGAGAGAGTTGGGAAGTGTGTTTATGTTGGCGTGGATGTAAAGTCCTGCAGTGTTCTCCGCTGTTAATAAAGCCATTAAAGTGCATCGGCGACGTGAGTCTCTCCTTCCCCACAACAAGCGGCATTACAGTATTGACCAGTGCACACCAGGAAATAAACGGTGTCATTTCTTACAGGCATTGGCTGGACAGCTATGTCTTGTTGGGGCTTGTTTAACCTTTGCCTTGTGGGCAAGCAGGAAGGAGAGACGATGCTGAGAGATGTGTGTGTGTTCTGAGCTGCTGTCTGGTGGCCGCGTTCAATAAATAAAGTTGGCAGAAGCAACAGGAGAAGTTTCCTTCTTTGCTTCGGAACTGAATAACACTGACAAGTTAACAGACTAGTAGCGAACGGAAAAGAAGACGGCTTTTTTTGTGTCGAATACAGAAGATGAGGACTTTGATGGATTTGTGGATGAGGATTGATGAAAAATAACGTGAGTACATTCTAAAATACTTCAGTTAGTAAGTACAACCGAACTCAGTTTTGCTCCCGCTGCCGCATGCATGCTAGCGTATGTTTTTTTTTTTTTTATTGTAGCGTCGCTGGGAGCACGTCCTGTTCCCAGCCTAATTTGCGGTAATGTTTTGGTGCAAATGCTCTTAAAGTTACATGTTTGACCAGGAAATAGCAAGCTCAAAAGAAGACGGCTTTTTTATGTGGAACAACTGACAGTTTGTGTGGATCTTGTGAATGATTGTGACTGAGCTAGGACTCAGTAATTAAAGTCTACACACGACGCCTTCATTGATTGAAAAACGAAACTTTTTCGTGCATGAAGCTTCTAATTGAGTTGGTAATTTGGCCGCTATATGCAGTCAGATATTGACCAAGGGATACAAAATGGGTGGCCGCTGGCCGCGTTAGACAGGTGACTGCTATACACAGGGTCTATAACATGTAAATTTGGTGGGGGGGATTTTTCAGTGGCTGCCATAGGCAGGTGGCCGTTCTATAAAGGTGGCCGCTAAGACAGGTTTGACTATACATTCTTATTCTTATTCTTATTCATTTATTTTGCTAATAGTATAGTTTATTTTGAACGTGGAAAACAATTTACGTAGCAGTACATGAATGGATGTTTACACTTGCACAAGTCAACATGTCCAAAAAAGAGCAGGAAAAAGCAGTTTGTTGTTTGTTTCAGCAGTTCTAACATTATGTAGTGAGTGGATAATCACGAGTATAATCCAAATAAAACTGATATTAACAAACAATAATAAGTAAATAAACACAGAGCTCTGACTTTGCATCGTATGATGCACAGATGACTACAGAGCTGGTCCAGAGAAAAGGAATACACTGTCATTAACACACATGGATGGATAAAGAAATGTACAGTATGTTCACGGGCAAACTGACCTGAAAACAAATAACGATGAACTAGAGAGTCGAAATTGCGCTTGAATGCCTGAAATGCAGAACTGCAAATGCAGAAGCTTAACTAAAATATTGTAGAATGGTTGAATTTTGAAATGTAGGATGACTGTAGGCATATTTTGGAAGATGAGCTGAAGCTGTACTGAACTGGTGTTGAAATGTATGAATGTTCAACTGGAACGTGAATGTCTAAATTTGTTGAATGAAGGTAAAATGAGTGGAAGTGTAGAAAGAATTGGGAGTAGAATGAATGTAAAAATCTGGAGTCTATGCGGAATTGTGCTGAAATGTAAAATGAACAGAGGAAGAGTTTGAATGACTTTGAATGACGTTTTCATCATTGGAACGTTTTGAATTTGTTGAAAAATGTAGGAACTGTGGATGTTTGAAAAACATTTTGTGGAAATTTTAGAAACACGGAGAAGAGAGCACACATTGCGTGAATAAGTGGAACATTTTTGTGTTGAAATATTTGGAATGCGTTGAAAAATGTGGACTGTGGAAGCGTCCGAAAAACGAGTGTGAATGCGAGTCACACACAATAAACAACACAGTAGTGAAGTTGATAGTTTGTATCTTTTGAATTAGAAAGTAAAAAGGAAGAATTCGTAATGACGATATCAGTCAGTGTGGTTCAGCATTCTTCTTCTTCCTTGTCAACATCAGCTGCTTGCTTCTTCAAATGGCTCGTATCAGTACCATGTTTGAGTTCTTCGATCCCTTCCATCATTTAATCCCATTTACATCTGTGCTGAATGTGTTGTTCCTGCATACAAATGTTCGAAGATACATTCTACTCATTCTATATTCTACTCATTTCCTGTGTACTAGTTTTTATAAGTTCCTTTGTTTAGTAGTAAATAGTAAATATGGTAAATTAACCAAGGCATGGACTTTGCCTATAGTGTACAATATACAGTATTCCAACGCTTGAAGCTTATTGAAAGGTTATTAAATATTTCCTACTGAACCCGGTCAACTCCGAGGTATGAACAAATGATTATACAGCCTTTCATATAATGCTGATACCAAAGTTAATTATTTGTGTCATATCACAGTCGTATGGGATATTTATTAATCACATGTCTGATAGATGCTGACACGTGGCGGTGAAAAAGAGCACAGCAGAGCAAAGTCACCATTTGGACAAACAAAATAATTTATTTCTTTCAAATCCAGAGGCAATGTGTGGTTACGTCCACTGCAGATTATTCATGCACACACATATGTCACACACGCTGTACAAAGCCACTACAGTACACCTACGAGCTCATGGCTAGAGTAAGAAGAAGTTTGGTATAAATAAATACATCGGTACCACCATTCATCGTGCTATAGTAAGGGGCGTGACGATTAATTTCAACATGTGAGGGCTACTGTGTACTCCTTGTGCACCTCTCTGGAGGTCCTTGGAGAGGCCTAAAACCGCACACTTGTGCAAAAAATTTGTGACCTCCGTTTTGGGACTGACTGTGAATAAAAGAGAGAAAAACAACACTGTTCGTGTGTGAGCGTCCTGCTTAGAAGGGAGGGGGTCCGTAGTAGGCGGTGTAGGCCGCCACGATGCCCTGTGTTTCGGCCATCTCGTCGCAGGCCATGTTCTGCTCGCACACCTCTCTCAGGCTGCGTGAGAAGACGGGAGACTTTGCGTTACATTGATGCTTTTAAGAGAAGGGAAGCCAAGTACGAGACACTTCTTACCTCTCAACCTGGAAAGGGGAGAGGACTCCTGAGGCCTGGCGTCTTCTCCTCAACATAACAGCAGCCAGGTCTCGCTTCATGACCACGTGAGAGTCTGTGGAGAATAACATGATAAACGTAAGACATAAGAAGTCAAGGTGGTGTATATTCACATGCAAACATAATCTACGTATGCTCATATGGAGCATACGTAGTCCTTGCTGGTGCTGGACTAGCAAATAACAATAGCAGTCTATGCATCTCAAATCTTTACACCAAGTACCACCTCCAAAACATTTTTTCAACCTCCACTAACCATCATGGTTTTCTGGAGTACCACCATTTAGCCCACATACAATCAGTGGTACTCGTGCCACAGTTTGAGAATCAAAGGTTTAGATGGTTTACCTTCAGTACTGGCTGATTCGGATGAAGAGGAGGAAGAATCAGATGAAGAGTCGGAGTTAGAATCAGAATCAGAATCAGAATCGGAATCTGAGTCTGAATCAGATGAGTCTGAGGATGAGTTCGAGTCAGATGAGTCTGAGGATGAGTCCGAGTTGCTTGCAGAGTCTCCGTTGTCACCGTTGTCACCGTTGTCACCGTTGGCTCCGTTGTCACCGTTGTCACCGTTGTCACCGTTGTCCCCATTCACACCGTTGTCACCGGTGTCAGCGACCCCGTGGTCGGTGTGGTCACCGTCGTGATCCACGTAAACCTCATATTCAACAACTGGTGAGAGGACAAACAACACAAGGCATGAGAAGAGGTTCCTTCAAGCATTGACGTTGATGTTCTCGGACAGGGGTCGGGAAACATGAAAGACACATATTTGAAAATGCATCAAGCATATCATTTTTTTTAACACTAAATGCGTGCATTTTTAAGCAAGGCCAACAATTTTAGAATATAATAAGCTTCTGAATTTATTTTTTTAAATAATATTGCTATACTGAAGCTAACCGATAATAAATGAAATACTTTTCAGCATTAATGCGACTTCTGGTGCTGCATGGTTGCACTGCATCATCGGGGTTTGCTGCGCAGCATTCGCTAGCTGACTATTTGATCGGAGGAGGGAAGTTTACTTTTTGACCTCTCATTAATCAATAATCGAGTTTTGGTGTCTGACCCAGAAAATATCGGAAGGACAGCTGGCCAGCTGCATTGCGGTAGAAAATGGATGGATGGATTAAAATGCATAATAAAGTTGTATATTTTGAACGTTACATTTAACACTGATTTCTGTAATGTTTTACTTTAAAATGCCAGCGAAAAAATGAATAATTTTATTGTCTTAAGAAAATTCTGAGAGCCATATCTGGCTCTCGAGCCATAGGTTCCCTAGGATGTTCCTTACCTCCTGTGGACCAGCACACTGAGAGGAGAGCGCAGAGGGCGAGGATGGTGAGAGTCTTCATGGTGTCTTCCTTAGATGTCTTCTCTTGGTGCTTTGGCCGAGCTGGTTGGTTCTTCTGCTTCTACCGTCCAGAAGCGAGGTCCATTATATACTGTTATCTGCGGCCTCTGTCAGACAATGAGGTGGTCCTCTGATTGGCTGGAGAATCACATGTCAACTCTTGCACTTGTCAAGGGGGACTGCCACAGAAACTCCTACTCACTCCTGGCACCCGCTCCAAGAATTCACTCAGCCCAGCGCAGCCCTAAAATGTTCTTGGCCTGCTGCTTTAGGGTCCATGTGCTGTCTGGGAACTGGTGAGTGTTTTCATCAAATTAATGTTACATAATGATGTTACCTCTTTGACATTCAGTGGTTGCAACAAGATGAGCTAAAGCCCAAATAAATCACTGCTACAGTCGTCATGTACTCACATACAGTACCGGACAAAAGTCCTAGGCAGCAGCTTTGCTGTCTAAATGATGTTATTTAAAAAAGTAAAACAGTAAACAGCAGGACAGATAAAGGAAATTGCAACAATGGTGTTTTTGTCTCATTTTTGGTGTATTTTTCATACGATTTCACGCACAGTGTACTTGCATTGGCTGCTGTACTAGTATAACTATGTGCAGAAAAGCCCAGTGTCATGCATAGTCTAGTAAAGTTAGTCAAATAAAAATGGAAATTACATGTAAAATGTTAACATACGGTATATCATTTCATATTAGATACATTCTTTTTTGCATTTTGTGTTTCTATTTTTCTCAGTAAAGCCATATTAAATGTTCTAAATGTGTTAGTGTTGCATTTGTATTCTTAATTGATGGGTCAGGGCCCAAAAGGGGGTTGCAGCAGCTCCTGAAAAATTACATGAAAAGATGAATATACAGCTGATGTATGACTTTTTTGGTTTTTATAATTTGAAATGAATATTAAAATGCTAAATGCAGAGAAATAAATGAAATGTCTAATTTAGCTGTTTATTTTAATCTTCAGTTTTACTTTATTGTTTTTTTTATGCATGTTCCTCCTCATTTCCTTAATAATGTGCTCTGAAATTTGCAATTTGCACATGTAATTTCAGTTTTTAAAAAATTACAGACTATTAAAAATTCATTTCCTTCATTTGGGTTCTATAAAATTGGGTGGATGAGTTAATGACCATAAGACCAGTTGAGAGCTCTTGCTCGAAAAGTTACCCGTACCCCGTAGAATGGTGCAAAATTCTTTCCAAATATTTGGACTACATTCCCCCCCCAAAAAATCACTCTGAGTAAATAATTGGAGCACTTTGGGCTGAAATGAAAGGGGCTGAAAAAAAGAGCTTTATAATGTTTTGTTTTGTCTTTTCTGATTGTTTTCTAATAAAAAACCCGAGAAGTAGTAATATAGTGGAAAAATTCAGAATTTTACACCTCCAAATTTGAACATAAGCTTGGAATTTGAACAGTCGTAATGCACTGCATGTGTTTGGCACAGCTCGTCATTATCCGTAATCGTGATGAAGGAAAATCCTCATTGGGTAACTACTGTACTTATGTATTCACTCTTCACGCTCTGTGATTGGCCAGTCACACACAGCGACCGCCCCTCCCTAGACAGACTCGCTACAGCCAGAGAGAGGAGCTCACATTCTCTATTTCGCTGTATTTCGGTTTGTATGATATTTAAAGGTAGTTGGTAGAATTGTTTCGTTACGTACGCGGTGCATTAGACAAGACAGAGCTGTACACGGCTCGTGTTGCGTCGGTCACTGCCGGTGTTTTGTTTTTTCCCATCTGCTTGCTTCTAATTTGGCTGGTCATGTAAAGTCAGTTGGAAAACTTTGCTCGTCACGATGCTTTTGAGAAAACTACGAATAGAACAATGCTGACAGATTATTTCCCTGTTGTAGTGGTGTACTCGCTCATCCCGAGAGGAAACCGGGTTTTCCTGGGGTCCTGCTGGAGGGCCATCAAGCTGCTCTCGCATTCAAATTCTCCTTAAAGACCACCAGTGCTTTTGAAAAAATCAAATACGTTTTTGTCTAAATTGTATGGTTCCCATTTCATATCATATAGCCCAGGGGTCACCAACGTGCATGGTACCCGATGGCACGAGGGAGCCCCCCCAAGCCTGCTTTTCATTCAGGTTTTCAGTTGATAATGTGAGAACACTAGAAAGAAAGGAGTTTGTTAATGTTCTGGTAAAACAAGCACATTTGTTTGTTTGGGTTGAAATACGCTATGAAAATAAACGTTGCAAAAATTAGTAGTAGTTGTAAAAGCAGCTCTCACAAGATTTTTTATGTTGGTTGCTCGGAGTATGCTGAAGTTTGTTGTTTAAACATGCTGCTACTGGTGAACTTGACTTTTTCTGCTGGCTTTGTGCAATGAGAAATATGTTAGTACATGTGACCTTCCAATTACTAAACGATAATACAAGTAAATTCATCTGTTTCATGTTTATTTTAATTGTGGATCATGACAAATATGCTTTGTTTTAGTAGTACACAGTGAGTAAAAAGAAGTTATATGTCAAAAAAAATTATGCATGAAAAAACTGACAAACTATTGATAAAAAAAGAGGCATCAAGATGCACCGATAATCGTTTTATCATCGCATTACAGGCCTCTGAATCGTAATCGCATCAAATTGTGAAGTGGACAGAGATTCCCACCCCTAATTGGTATCGGCCGATTGCACTCATGGATGATCGGTATAGGTATCGGCAGCATTAAAACTCTGATCGCAGCATCTCTACTTTTCAGTAATCCTCCCTCTCCAATCCCCATATTTGTTATGCATCCACACAAGTTGTCGTTTTTAATTCTTCTAATAATGCTTTACAAACTTTATACAAACTTGCACCATACTGTATGTCGCATGCACATGTGTTTCAGTCCTCTCCCTTGGTCACAGGATTCACAATAATACAATAACACGTCCATAAAAGTCCAAATTAGCGTTGCTACTGATGTGTAAAATCCATGTATAGAATGTGATTGTATTTTAATAGAGCCCCTCCAGGGTCAAGGATGGCAGCTGTGCTATTGCTATCATCTTACCGCACTCCTTGGCCCCCACATGCCATCCATGTCCCACCCACACAAACCCCAAACTACAGTCTGAGCGGACCACAAGCTACTAATCGAGTGACATGGACCAGCGGTCAGGCTCATTATGTGACAGGGCTTAATTAGAGTGTTGCAGCATCCCGCCACAGCCGCGGGCAGGCACTATTTAGGGACCAGAACCTGGCAGGGGCCAACGCTTGGCAATTCCAAGCAAACACATACAAGCCAAGGCTTCATGGTATCATGCATACATACAGCTAAATATAAGTAAACCCTATGTGTTGGATGAAAGTGATATGTATGTGGCTTTGGATGTGACATACAGTTCAAGTGTGGATGAAGATGTGGGTCACATCCTATGAAAACAACTAATCTAAACTGTATGGCAACGTACATTTAAATGTTGGTTTTAGAAGTACATTTTATGGAGGCCTTTATGCCTCAGAGAGTCCCAAGCAGCCAACAAAGTGTCATCCATCATCTGTGTTCATCGTGAAGGCTGACCTTGAAGTCCTTGTTTCCTAGTCTAGCGTTATTCCTGGTGTCCGACATTTTTCTTGGACAGCAAGCCTTGTAATTTCAATGTCTAGTCCTGTGCTCATTTTTTGTGGATGCATTTCACAAAACAATTGCCGCAAATGTTCCTAAAAAGACAGGAAGGACATTGTCTGTGGATGGCTTCTTTCTTTGAGGATGAAGCCAAGCAGACAGTGAGGGATGTTGCAGACAGAGAGGTAAACATGTTTGCTTGAGGATCAATCAAAGACGTCTCTTGTTGCAAAAAACACAACTTTTCCGAGGGGTCGATTTTCGCCCGTTTTTTCAGTGCGGCATTGTCGCGAAATCGCATTTTTTCAAGTTGCTGAAACGACACTTTTCCAGCCCGTGAGGTGGGCCAAACCCCCCAAACATTCATCGGGGGTCCCGACACGACTCAAAGATGGCAAAAAACCCAACTTTTCCGAGGTGTCAATTTTCGCCCGTTTTTTCAGTGCCGGCATTGTCACAAAATTGCATTTTTTCAAGTTGCTGAAACAAGACTTTTCCAGCCCGGGAGGTGGGCCAAACCCCCCATTCATCGGGGGTCCTGTCAGGACTCAAAGATGGCAAAAAACCCAACTTTTCCGAGGGTTCGATTTTTGTTCGTTTTTTTCAGTGCCGGCATTGTCGCGAAAGCGCATTTCTTCAAGTTGCTGAAACAACACTTTTCCAACCTGGGAGGTGGGTCAAACCCCCAAAACATTCATCAGGGGTCCCGACAGGACACAAAGATGGACAAAAAACAACTTTTCCGAGGGGTCGATTTTCCCCCGTTTTTTCAGTGCCGGCACTGTCGCGAAATCACATTTTTTCAAGCTGCTGAAACGGCACTTTTCCGGCCCGGGAGGTGGGCCAAACCCCCCAAACATTCATCGGGGGTCCCGGCAGGACTCAAAGATGGCAAAAAACCCAACTTTTCCGAGGGGTCGATTTTCGCCTGTTTCGACAGTGACGGCACTGTCGCGAAATCGCATTTTTTCAAGCTGCTGAATCGCCACTTTTCCGGCAAGGGAGGTGGGTCAAACCCCCCAAACATTCATCGGGGGTCCCGGCAGGACTCAAAGATGGCAAAAAAAAAAACTTTTACGAGGGGTCGATTTTCCCTCATTTTTTCATTGCCGACATTGTCGCGAAATCGCATTTTTTCAAGCTGCTGAAACACCACTTGTCCGGTCCGAGAGGTGGGCCAAACCCCCCAAACATTCATCGGGGGTCTCGGCAGAACTCAAAGATGGCAAAAAAATGAACTTTTCCGAGGGGTCGATTTTCGCCCGTTTTTTCAGTGCCGGCACTGTCGCGAAATCGCATTTTTTCAAGCTGCTGAAACGACACTTTTCCGGGCCGGGAGGTGGGCCAAAGCCCCCAAACATTCATCGGGGGTCCCGGCAGGACTCAAAGATGGCAAAAAAAACAACTTTTCCGAGGGGTCGATTTTCCCCGTTTCGACAGTGCCGGCACTGTCGCGAAATCGCATTTTTTCAAGCTCCTGAAACGCCACTTTTCCGGCCCGGGAGGTGGGCCAAACCCCCCAAACATTCATCGGGGATCCCGGGAGGACTCAAAGATGGTAAAAAACCCAACTTTTCCGAGGGGTCAATTTCTCCCCGTTTATTTCAGTGCCGACACTGTCGCGAAATCGCATTTTTTCAAACTGCTGAAACGGCACATTTTCGACCCGGGATGTGGTCCAAACCCCCTAAACATTCATCGGGGGTCCCGGTGGGACTCCAAGATGGCAAAAAAAACCCTTTTCTGAGGGGTCGATTTTCCCCCGTTTTTTCAGTGCCGACACTGTCGCGAAATCGCATTTTTTCAAACTGCTGAAACGACACTTTTCCGGCCCGGGAGGTGGGCCAAACCACCCAAACATTCATCGGGGGTCTCGGCAGAACTCAAAGATGGCAAAAAACCCAACTTTTCCGAGGGGTCGATTTTCGCCCGTTTTTTCAGTGACGGCACTGTCGAGAAATCGCATTTTTTCAAGCTGCTAAAACGCCACTTTTCCGGCCCGGGAGGTGGGCCAAAGCCCCCAAACATTCATCGGGGGACCCGGCGGGACTCAAAAATGGCAAAAAACCCAACTTTTCCGAGGGGTCGATTTTCCCCCGTTTTTTCAGTGTAGACACTGTCGCGAAATCGCATTTTTTCAAGCTGCTGAAACGGCACTTTTCCGGCCCGGGAGGTGGTCCAAACCCCCCAAACATTCATCGGGGGTCCCGGCGGGACTCCAAGATGGCAAAAAACCCAACTTTTCCGAGGGGTCGATTTTCACCCGTTTTTTCAGTGCCGGCACTGAAACACTGTCGCGAAATCGCATTTTTTCAAACTGCTGAAACGTCACTTTTCCGGCCCGGGAGGTGGTCCAAACCCCCCAAACATTTATCGGGGGTCCCGGCAAGACTCAAAGATGGCAAAAAAAACCACTTTTCCGAGGGGTCGATTTTCCCCGTTTTTTTCAGTGCCGGCACTGTCGCAAAATCGCATTTTTTCAAGTTGCTGAAACGACACTTTTCCGGCCCGGGAGGTGGGCCAAACCACCCAAACATTCATCGGGGGTCTCGGCAGAACTCAAAGATGGCAAAAAACCCAACTTTTCCGAGGGGTCGATTTTCGCCCGTTTTTTCAGTGACGGCACTGTCGAGAAATCGCATTTTTTCAAGCTGCTAAAACGCCACTTTTCCCGCCCGGGAGGTGGGCCAAAGCCCCCAAACATTCATCGGGGGTCCCGGCGGGACTCAAAGATGGCAAAAAACCCAACTTTTCCGAGGGGTCGATTTTCCCCCATTTTTTCAGTGCAGACACTGTCGCGAAATTGCATTTTTTCAAGCTGCTGAAACGGCACTTTTCTGGCCCGGGATGTGGTCCAAATCCCCCAAACATTCATCGGGGGTCCCGGCGGGACTCCAAGATGGCAAAAAACCCAACTTTTCAGAGGGGTCGATTTTCGCCTTTTTCGACAGTGCCGGCACTGTCGCAAAATCGCATTTTTTCAAGCTGCTGATACGCCACCTTTCCGGCCCGGGAGGTGGGCCAAACCCCCCAAACATTCATCGGGGGTCCCGGCAGGACTCCAAGATGGCAAAAAACCCAACTTTTCCGAGAGGTCGATTTTCCCCCGTTTTTTCAGTGCCGGCACTGTCGCGAAATCGCATTTTTTCAAGCTGCGGAAACGGCACTTTTTCGACCCGGGATGTGGTCCAAACCCCCTAAACATTCATCGGGGGTCCCGGCGGGACTCCAAGATGGCAAAAAACCCAACTTTTCCGAGGGGTCGATTTTCGCCTGTTTCGACAGTCGCAAAATCGCATTTATTCAAGCTGCTGAAACGCCACTTTTCCGGCAAGGGAGGTGGGCCAAACCCCCCAAACATTAATCGGGGGTCCCGGCGGGACTCAAAGATGGCAAAACACCCAACTTTTCCGAGGGGTCGATTTTCCCCAGTTTTTTCAGTGCCGACACTGTCGCAAAATCGCATTTTTTCAATTTCTTGAAACGCCACTTTTCCGGCCCGGGAGGTGGGTCAAACCCCCCAAACATTCATCGGGGGTCCCGGCAGGACTCAAAAATGGCAAAAAAAAAAACTTTTACGAGGGGTCGATTTTCCCCCATTTTTTCAGTGACGGCACTGTCGAGAAATCGCATTTTTTCAAGCTGCTAAAACGCCACTTTTCCGGCCAGGGAGGTGGGCCAAAGCCCCCAAACATTCATCGGGGGTCCCGGCGGGACTCAAAGATGGCAAAAAACCCAACTTTTCCGAGAGGTCGATTTTCCCCCGTTTCGACAGTCGCAAAATCGCATTTATTCAAGCTGCTGAAACGCCACTTTTCCGGCAAGGGAGGTGGGCCAAACCCCCCAAACATTCATCGGGGGTCCCGGCGGGACTCAAAGATGGCGAAACACCCAACTTTTCCGAGGGGTCGATTTTCCCCCGTTTTTTCAGTGCCGACACTGTCGCGAAATCGCATTTTTTCAAGCTGCTGAAACGCCACTTTTCCGGCCCGGGAGGTGGGTCAAACTCCCCAAACATTCATCGGGGGTCCCGGCGGGACTCCAAGATGGCAAAAAACCCAACTTTTCCGAGAGGTCGATTTTCCCCCGTTTCGACAGTGCCGGCACTGTCGCGAAATCGCATTTTTTCAAGCTGCTGAAACGCCACTTTTCCGGCCTGGGAGGTGGGTCAAACTCCCCAAACATTCATCGGAGGTCCCGACAGGACTCAAAGATGGCAAAAAAAACAACTTTTCCGAGGGGTCGATTTTCTCCCGTTTTTTCAGTGCCGACACTGTCGCGAAATCGCATTTTTTCAAGCTGCTGAAACGCCACTTTTCCGGCCCGGGAGGTGGGTCAAACTCCCCAAACATTCATCGGGGGTCCTGGCGGGACTCCAAGATGGCAAAAAACCCAACTTTTCCGAGAGGTCGATTTTCCCCCGTTTTTTCAGTGCCGACACTGTCGCGAAATTGCATTTTTTCAAACTGCTGAAACGTCACTTTTCCGGCCCGGGAGGTGGGTCAAACCCCCCAAACATTCATCGGGGGTCCCGGCAGGACTCAAAGATGGCAAAAAAAAAACCTTTTCCGAGGGGTCGATTTTCCCCCGTTTTTTCAGTGCCGACACTGTCGCGAAATCGCATTTTTTCAAGCTGCTGAAACGACACTTTTCCGGCCCGGGAGGTGGGCCAAACCCCCCAAACATTCATCGGGGGTCTCGGCAGAACTCAAAGATGGCAAAAAACCCAACTTTTCCGAGGGGTCGATTTTCCCCCTTTTCTTTAGTGCCGACACTGTCGCGAAATCGCATTTTTTCAAGCTGCTGAAACGCCACTTTTCCGGCAAGGGAGGTGGGCCAAACCCCCCAAACATTCATCGGGGGTCCCGGCGGGACTCAAAGATGGCAAAAAACCCAACTTTTCCGAGGGGTCGATTTTCCCCCATTTTTTCAGTGCCGACACCGTCGCGAAATCGCATTTTTTCAAGCTCTTCAAACGCCACTTTTCCGGTCCGGGAGGTGGGTCAAACCCCCCAAACATTCATCGGGGGTCCTGGCAGGACTCAAAGATGGCAAAAAAAAAAACCTTTTCGGAGGGGTCGATTTTCCCCCGTTTTTTCAGTGCCGACACTGTCGTGAAATCGCATTTTTTCAAGCTGCTGAAACGACACTTTTCCGGCCCGGGAGGTGGGCCAAACCCCCCAAACATTCATCGGGGGTCTCGGCAGAACTCAAAGATGGCAAAAAACACAACTTTTCCGAGGGGTCGATTTTCGTCCGTTTTTTCAGTGACGGCACTGTCGAGAAATCGCATTTTTTCAAGTTTCTAAAACGCCACTTTTCCGTCCCGGGAGGTGGTCCAAAGCCCCCAAACATTCATCGGGGGTCCGGGCGGGACTCCAAGATGGCAAAAAACCCAACTTTTCCGAGGGGTCGATTTTCGCCTGTTTCGACAGTGCCGGCACTGTCGCAAAATCGCATTCATTCAAGCTACTGATACGCCACCTTTCCGGCCCGGGAGGTGGGCCAAACCCCCCAAACATTCATCGGGGGTCCCGGCAGGACTCAAAGATGGCAAACAACCCAACTTTTCCGAGGGGTCGATTTTCCCCTGTTTTTTCAGTGCCGACACTGTCACGAAATCACATTTTTTCAAGCTGCTGAAACGGCACTTTTCCGGCCCGGGAGGTGGGCCAAACCCCCCAAACATTCATCAGGGGTCTCGGCAGAACTCAAAGATGGCAAAAAACCCAACTTTTCCGAGGGGTCGATTTTCCCCCGTTTTTTCAGTGCCGACACTGTCGCGAAATCGCATTTTTTCAAGCTGCTGAAACGCCACTTTTCCGGCAAGGGAGGTGGGCCAAACCCCCCAAACATTCATCGGGGGTCCCGGCGGGACTCAAAAATGGCAAAAAACCCAACTTTTCCGAGGGGTCGATTTTCGCCCGTTTTTTCAGTGACGGCACTGTCGCGAAATCGCATTTTTTCAAGCTGCTGAAACACAACTTTTCCGGCCCGGGAGGTGGGCCAAACCCCCCAAACATCCATCGAGGGTCCCGGCAGGACTCAAAGATGGCAAAAAAAACAACTTTTCCGAGGGGTCGATTTTCCCCCGTTTTTTCAGTGCCGACACTGTCGCGAAATCGCATTTTTTCAAGCTGCTGAAACGCCACTTTTCCGGCAAGGGAGGTGGGCCAAACCCCCCAAACATTCATCGGGGGTCCCGGCGGGACTCAAAAATGGCAAAAAACCCAACTTTTCCGAGGGGTCAATTTTCCCCCGTTTCGACACTGTCGCGAAATCGCATTTTTTCAAGCTGCTGAAACGCCACTTTTCCGACCCGGGATGTGGTCCAAACCCCCTAAACATTCATCGGGGGTCCCGGCGGGACTCAAAGATGGCAAAAAAAAAACCTTTTCCGAGGGGTCGATTTTCCCCCGTTTTTTCAGTGCCGACACTGTCGCGAAATCGCATTTTTTCAAGCTGCTGAAACGCCACTTTTCCGGCAAGGGAGGTGGGCCAAACCCCCCAAACATTCATCGGGGGTCCCGGTAGGACACAAAGATGGCAAAAAAAACAACTTTTCCGAGCGGTCGATTTTCCCCCGTTTTTTCAGTGACGGCACTGTCGCGAAATCACATTTTTTCAAGCTGCTGAAACGCCACTTTTCCGGCAAGGGAGGTGGGCCAAACCCCCCAAACATTCATCGGGGGTCCCGGCGGGACTCAAAGATGGCAAAAAAAACAACTTTCCCGAGGGGTCGATTTTCCCCCGTTTTTTCAGTGCCGACCGACACTGTCGCAAAATCGCATTTTTTCAAGCTGCTGAAACACCACTTTTCCGGCCCGGGAGGTGGGCCAAACCCCCCAAACATTCATCGGGGGTCCCGGCAGGACTCAAAGATGGCAAAAAACCCAACTTTTCCGAGGGGTCGATTTTCGTCTGTTTTTTCAGTGCCCGCACTGTCGTGAAATCGCATTTTTTCAAGCTGCTGAAACGCCACTTTTCCGGCCCGGGAGGTGGGCCAAACCCCCCAAACATTCATCGGGGGTCCCGGCAGGACTCAAAGATGGCAAAAAACCCAACTTTTCCGTGGAGTCGATTTTCCCCCGTTTCGACAGTGCCGGCATTGTCGCGGAATCTCATTTTTTGAAGTTGCTGAAACGACACTTTTCCAGCCCGGGAGGTGGGCCAAACCCCCCAAACATTAATTGGGGGTCCCCGCAGGACTCAAAGATGGCAAAAAACCCAACTTTTCCGAGTGCTCGATTTTCGTTTGTTTTTTTAAGTTGCTGAAACGACACTTTTTCCAGCAGTGTTCTTATTTCACCATCCATCCATCTTCCATGCCGCTAATCCTTACTAGGGTCTCGGGTATGCTGGAGCCTATCCCAGCTGACTTCGGGTGACAGGCGGGGTACACCCTGGACTGGTCACCAGCCAATCGCAGGGCACATATAGACAAACAACCATTCACTTTCACATTCATACCTATGGACAATTTAGAGTCGCCAATTAACCAAACTGTTCTTACTTCACAATTTCAGTAAATGGAGTTTTCTTCGCTTTTTACACATACGACTACAATGCCAACCTGACAAAATAACCAAACCTCTTCTTTTATAAAGTTCTTAATGACCTAATTACATTTTTAGTGCTCTGCAATTCATATTGCAGTGGAATCTAATCATCAAATATTGTGATGCTGGTTGTCTTCCAAGTTGTTCTAATTTCCAGATAAATGGTCCCATAAGAAATGATGTAAAGTGACTCAATCTGGTCCAGGCTACCTTCATAAAATCTTGATTAACTGCATGCAATGTATAGTAACATCAATTAACCGTAGTTTAATACAATTTAATAAAACTTAAAATTGGAAAATTATACTTTCAGATACAGCACATGCTATTTACATTACATCTGGGCCCGGTTGTTCAAAGCTCAGTTATTTTAACCACTGGTTAACTCCTAACCAGCTAATCAACCGTTAAATATGCGTTGTTCAAAACATGGTTATTCACGTCGTTAGTTAACGGCACCTGTCACTGCGCAATCCGTCCCGGAAACGCAATTGGTTCTACACATGTGCAGAACATCCGGTGGGGCTATTTTTCGGCAGTCACATGTTAGTCATGTGTAATGTATGCCATCCGTCGATCTATTTTACGGCAGCAATATGCATCACTCCCCCACAGATACACCCAAAAACTTTACTAACATAATGCATAATCATTCTTTTTATCTTATATTATATCCATGGTGCAAGTCGATCATTTATACGCCCTCTTTTTGTAGTTCCATATTAAGTTTTTTTTTTGCTACTGAAAAAATACAAACAAAAGCATTTGCTAGGAAGATATGCTTGGATGGATGGTATTTCTCCAGAAAAAAAAAACTCTAGCTGAATCCATCATTGCACTCTGCTTTTGATTGTTTAAAATCAAATATAACTGCATTTTATGTGTTTTATTCTGTTTATTTATGTGTGTTTTACTTAACCGGTTATGACGTTTACGTCTGCGCTACTTGCATTGCATAGCTTTTTACGTAGGTCCGTCTTGGTGGCGGTCCTAAGATGATAGAAACATCGAACTCTTTTGATAATCGCTAATAAAACAACACCCCAATATATGACATGTATGAAGTATGGTTATTGACCATTTATGTTCATACATTTAATAAATAACTACCACACGTAAAAATTTGCTAAAGGAGTTAGTGGCGTAGGTCTCGCGCACGCGTAGGACCGATTGCGTTTCCGGGACGGATTGTGCACTGACAGCACCGTCAAAGTTAACCGTGTGGTTGACGTCACTGGTCAGCGCCAATATATCCCACAATTCCTCATTTTGTTCACTTTCGGCTTAGCGCAAAAATTGATAGTGAAACGAAATAAATGTTCTTAAACATGACTAAGATAGAATTTGCAAGCTTAACACGATTCAATAAAATAGTTTCCCTTAAAAATCTAAGCAGTTAAAAGCGGGTTTTTCTGTCTTGCAAATATAAATAATTTGTCATGCCGAAAAGCTGCAATGTACAGTAAAGTGTGAAGTAATGCATAACCCACACATCAGCAATGCACGTAAGGAGACATGACAGTATGGCTTCATGACTGCAGTGTTAGCGGGCAACTCCATCTCCATCCGTAGGTCGGTTAACTTTAACAAGTTAACAGCCGGTTAAAGTTAACCGAGTTTTGGACAACAGTGCCGTTAAAGTTAACGGTCGGTTAAGTCTACTTAACTAGTTTTAAGTGTACTTACCAATGTACAGTTTTATAACCTAAAATCACCAGACCAAGAAGAATAACAGATCACCGTGCCACGTTAATTCATAATATATTCACTAATGATTTTGATAATAACACAAGTGGTCTGC
This sequence comes from Dunckerocampus dactyliophorus, assembly GCF_027744805.1. Classification (NCBI taxonomy): domain Eukaryota; kingdom Metazoa; phylum Chordata; class Actinopteri; order Syngnathiformes; family Syngnathidae; genus Dunckerocampus; species Dunckerocampus dactyliophorus. The sequence goes on along the minus strand of NC_072824.1, from coordinate 20,007,965 downwards.
TAATGAATGATATCAGTGACCATCTTCTAGTGTTTACAATTGATTATGAACACTAAAAATTGAAATGAATTTGGAATTTTCTCCAATTTTCATCCATCCATGCATTTTCTTCCGCTTATTACTGGGTCCGGGTTGTGGGGGCAGCAATCTCAGCTCTTCCAGTTCCAGGCCAGCTGTGAGACAGAATCTCTGCAGCGTGTCCTAGGTCTACCCCGGGCCTTTTCCCGGCTGGGCATGCCCGGAACACCTCACCAGGGAGGCGTCCGGGAGGCATCATCCACTTTACACAGGATCCAACTTACACATACACACCCACTCATACGTCAACCAAATGATTACACCCTGGAAAAAGAAACGTTCATCATTGAAATCATGAAAGGCTCCAAATTACTATGACATTCACAGATATACTGTAGATAGATTGATGCATATATTGTACCTATCATTCTTAAAAGTTAAATATTCCAATAACATATTTGCCTCTTTATGACATAAAAAACAAAATTCCTTGTTAGTTATGTCACTTTTCCCCACAATGTCTAGATGCCACCTGTCGGGGTTTCCCAATCCCGTCGGATGCATCGGTTTGGACGGACAACACCAACAATTATGTTGATCTCCGTCTGGGCTTTGACATTCCCTTCTTTGCTTGAGTAAAAGATTCTGGGATAAACACAAATGTTTTCACTGTCACTGTCTGTAGCCAATGTGGAGCTCATTTTGAGAGAATTTCTTTTGTCTTTATTAAGAAATATAAATAATAATAATATAATCCAAATACAGTGGAAAATGCCCCTGGGGTGTGCAATTAGAAAAAGTTAGTTACTAATGCTCCAAGTTTGTAGCAAAAATGAAAGTCAGACGTATCAATGATGATGAATTGGAAGATAAAGGGTTAAGTGGGTGTCTTGCTTCATTAATAACGGTACTGTGAGAACCATAACGCCACTTCATAACACACCACATACAGTATGTAGAAGACATCTGGGCTGACAATTTAGCGCAGGCGAGCGGGAATGCCACCTCTGATTGCTCACCATGCAATGCAGGGATGAAAGCTGCATAAACCCCTCCACAATGCAACCCAGTCCCTGACCAGAGACAGACCCAAGAAGGCAGAGCTTGGATACACTCCTCCATCGCCTGACAGCACCTCGCCTTCCTGGCAAAACATGCATGGGTGTCTCAAGTGTGCCGCATGTGAAAAGCACAATGTAACTAATAAAAGCTAAAATGTTGATACTAACAACTAAAAAAATACAAAGATTTGTCTTTAAATATATGTATAATTTTTAAAAATTGTATATACACTGTATATTTTTTATTATAAATATCAAAGGACCACTGGACAGCCCTGACATACATAGACAAAAGACAAGTAGATAAGATAAAAGCAGTGAACTGGAACAAGCTGGAACTATTAATGCAGACACCCCTATGTAAAAGCCAGCATTTCAAGAAATGCTGCAAACATTTGACAGACAGTACGAATTGCCTGTGTCCAATTCCTCAACTTTACAATATGAAAGATGACATAGTAAAGGAAATATCGCATTATTATGATAGAATTTTATTATATATAATCATAACAGTGTTGTTTTTGGTTTCAAAAATGTTGACAATAATATAATTTTCGCATCAATTTGTGAGACAGTAAGCATTTCAAAACGCACCTGCTTTGTTTTGTGACTCGGTTAAATAAAAAAAGTCTGTCCAGTCATATTTTTTTCATTGTACTTTTCTTGAAATGAATGTTAGTCTCAACGCGTCTTCTTCTCGTGGACCCAAACTCGTGCATCGGCTCATCTTGTGAAGTGGGTGTCTCGTGACACCTCTACTCTTCTGTGGTGAAAAAAGAAAGGATAGAACAGAAGAGGCGTTTGCCAGCCAACGACAGTCATTTAGGTGGAGTCGCCCTCACTGGCATTCCATTCACTAGTAACAAACAGTCATGGACCCACCTGAAACCAAAAGTGTATGTCTTGTGTTTATTTGTTAGAGGCTAAATGATTGAATCTTTTAGGAAGGGATGAAAGGATGGCATTGTGTGTGGGGGAGAGCTGGTGTCTCAGATCTCCCCCTCTGTGCAGAGATGGTTTTCCGACCTTGACGTAGATGGATTCCCTCACTCCTCTTTCAGACCATCTGTCTTCTCTGTCCACAATATGTACATTTTTGTCCTGTGCATTCCTCACTGCACTGGACAGCATACACCAGATTGTTTTTCTGGGTATGGGGCGTCCTGTCTTTGGGGTGTACGAGCCTTTTTCTTAAAGTGTTACCATGTTTGAAGTGCACCAATATTTGTGTTAGTTAAAACTTCTTCCGAGTTTCTCAGATAGACCTTTTACATGCGGAATAACAATGTTGCCACCGCCACTTCTTTGGCCTGAGGGTTGTGGGAACATGGCAGGTGTGTTTTCTGGACACACACTGACCCATACCTACTTTTTGACTCTCACGACCCACTGGAACACATACTGGGCATGATCAGAACTCTACAACAGAGCTGATAATGTTCCCACCAGCCCAACAACAACGAAGCTCAACAATCCAACTGGCTCGGGTGGGTGATGACCTTTGACCGCTGTCCAGAGTGCCCTGAGTGTCTTCCTGCTCTGCTGTGTGTCACTCTCCCTGAAGTGGTTGTGTTGTGGTTGTGACTATGACATTTGCGGGCAGACTGAAAAACCGTGCCAGCCTTTTCTGCAGCTTGTGGCCTCCGTCGTGCGGTCAGCGAAACAGGCCGCAGACGGACTCAGGCTCGTATAAACAGACAAAACACGACAAGACACACGATGGGCAGGCATGCAGCTGAGGATGCAGCGAAGGTTTCCTCTGGAAGAGAACGCGGTGAACTTTCACTGTTTGTTTTTATTTACTTTAGAACAACAGTTAAACCATTTACACATCTTATATCAGTCTTATAGCTCCGTTTTGCCTTCTGCTCCAGCTTGTGTCACATCCTGAAAAAGACAGCAAATGTTCCTTTTACTCCACAGTGAGGAGCCTGCATTACCCACAATTCATTAGGGCAGTTTTGATGTTTTTTTATAACTTTAAATGGTACATTGTCAGAAATATTTACATTTGGATTAATTTTTTGCACTAACGACTTAACTTTTGGTGCTACTTTTTGGACAAAAGTATTTTGATGCTAGGCTATTACCCCATACAGGAAGGGAAATTGGAAAATATGGAGTTAATTTTCCCTTTGCAGCAATAGCAGCTTGCAGCTCGGGGTGTAGTCCAATCCTGATTGATTGATTAAGAGATGTTTCTCAATGCTTTTGCCCACATAGTGTACCAATTCCAGAGCCAAACAGGTAAAGGTATGGTCCCAAGCTTTAAAAGACGCAAAAAGTGTTAAGGGTATACTATAAGCAGAGTACCACACCACTGGTAAGACATGCTAACCTTTAACCAGCAACTGTTGACATACAGTAGTTCAATGGCTGCTCACCTTCAGCTCCCCTCGCAAGAAGGACTGGCAGAACTCTCGCACACGCTCAGTAGAAATGGATCCCTCTGGCAGGAGCCACTTCATGTCAGAGTCACCGTCGTAGATGCCGACACGTGGGAGGTCCTTAGGCGTGAGACCAAAGTATCCCAGTGACCGCAAGTTGGACGTGACGGCTCCATTGATGAGCACAAATAAGAACTTAAAAACAGGTTAGTTAGTTTGTCAGTATGCGTTTGTGGTTGTGACTGGGTAATAGAAAGAAAGCGCCTATTTTCTTGTTATTAAATACGCCTCTAAACTTGAGCCCTGTCAGACCTCAGCTCAGTGTGCATGTAAAGTCATTGATTCCAAGAGTGTTTTGCTTTTTCTTGAGCTTTTTTGTGTGTCTTTTTGTGACGCCACCACAGATGGATACCAGTGATGAACCAGAAACTGAACTTATGGCAAACTAGGAAAGGGGTAAACACGTCTGCATCCTGCCTGCTCAGTACCAAAAGGCTGTCATCAAAAAGACACAGTGGTTAACTTCTTTTTCCACTTGTATGACGGTTACACCAACATCACGTCATGAAAGGTTGAGAATGTCTTTTAACACTTCTACAATAGCTAACAAAGGTTACGTAAAAAAACAACAAAGAACACTGCCTTTAAAGATAATGAAGGCATTAGGATGGTGACGGTTTTACCCCTATTTTGTACAGGAATTGTTTATAATATAAACCATTCAGAGGTCAGCCTTAGAGCTTCTCACCTGGCCTGTGAACTCTGGAGCCAAAGCCGCTAGCTGCTCCTTCAGCTCAGCATATTCTTTGCTTCCCCTGTTGGCAAAGAGCAGGAGGTGCGTCTTCACCTCTGAGTTGAAGATGCCCACGGCTGTCTACCGATAGAGACTTAGTTAAGGAGGAGTAAGCACACATTTTCAAGATTGTAAATCTCAGTGAACCCACCACTTGACTGTATTCTGTCACGTATCGGACCTCGTTTACAATGAAGAAGTTGACAAGACCGTCAGTTTCCAGCTTCTTGGCCTCAGGAACGACAAGGTTCTCTTGATGGTTATCTGCCTGGACACGAAGCACACACTTCAGCATTGTAAAAATATCCAAACATATAAGACACATGCATCTATGAGGCTACCTTTCTGAAGAGAGTGATGGTGTCTGATTTGATGCCATAGTCGGCCCACACCTCTTTCACGCCACTAATGGCCACAGGGACGGAATCGACCCGCTTTGCAGCTGCCACAAGTTCTTTGTAGCCGTGACTCTCCGCTCCCTACAACGCAATGCAATAGTTACCTGTTATTTCTGTATACAAACAAGTGCAACGCAATAAAGATGTTAATGCACATTCCACTGACAGCAAGCATGTGTAGAAAAAATGTCAAACAATGTTGTATTCACTGGTTAACACTGTTCTGCTGTGTAAAAGCTACAAGGAGTCACAGTAATGCCTTTGCAAATGTAAGACATTTGACACATGCACAATAAAAAGACTGGTTACACCAAGCAAAAACATTCTACTGCATAGTATTTAAAAAAGGAATGCATAAAATAAACTACAGTAAATGTATATTTAAAATGATGCAATGTACAAAATAGGTAGATGAAAATAAAGCACATGTATCCAAGGGTTGCTATGATCTCCTTTGATGTGCAAACAAGTAAATTAATGCAATACTCAAAAGAAAAGCATTTTAAGTATTTTAGCATGTAAAATAAAGTTTAATGTCAGCAGGACTTTGAGAAATTACATTAAATGTGATTATTACAACTATCGGTATCTATTAGCTTCTTAGTTATTATGATCTGGGGATTGCTATGATATGCTGAGATGTATTAATCATTATTGTTATTCATTAAAAACTGTATAAAAAAAGAGTATGTACAAGTCCACATATACAGGGCTTTTTTTTTTTTTTGCTAAATCCTTCTGGAATTCTGTTTTCATTCCCACACTCTGAATGTAAAAGGAATGGGCGATGAGAGAATTTTGGGACATATTTAAACATTTGAAGCACATCAAGAGTCTGTGTGGCTTCCTTTCCTCCTCAAAACCAAAAAGAAAAATGCAATTGGAAGAGTGGACGTGGTCGTAAAAGAGCGCAAGTGAGGTGGAAAAAATGCAGGAATGAGCACAGACTGTAAATGCTGGCTATTTGTGGGACACTGTTACACACATTTACACACACAATTCATTTCTTAAATCTGTCACTGGCCAGTAAAAATCAGTGCACTATGAGCTAATCCAATGAGGTTCATTTAGCCTATCATGAATACGTTCTAAACTGTTCTTTTTTCAGACCAGAGTTGGGCAGTTTTTCAGAGTGGTCACGTGATGAAGAAGACTGCAAGTGAGCAGTCGAAACTTTCAGGTATGAAAAACTAGATGGCTCTGGCCTGAAAAAAAGAACTGTTTAGAACGCGCTATGAGCTGTTTTGTTATTCTCATGTTAACCGGAGACGAACAGAGCTGCGCCCACAAGCCTTCAAATGTACTTCTTGTCAAGAGGCCAAGCGTCTTCCCCCGCACTGAGAGGACAGCCAAAGGCTGAGCGATATGTCAGAAAACCATTGCCCTCACTACAGCAACCATGCCACAGGTGTGGCAGGGACAGTTATATCAAGGCATATTTGGGACAGCATCACCAAGATGTGAATGGTGGGACCTCCGCATCGTCTCCTAATTTGGCTCTTTTATGTCTGGTTTGTGGTACGGAAGAGTAATACATGAAGTCACGAAAAAGTCCTCATGGCTTTCATTGAAGTGATTTTTCTGACCTCCAGGAATCCAATGACCACCACTTCAGCAGACTTGATGAAGGCTTCTGCAGCTTTGCTGTCATTCAGTCTGGGTAGCGTCCCATCTGAGAAAAAGCACATCAACAGCGTTGCATAAGACATTTTGGCAACATAATGTGTGTCTTATGCTCCACATAGCCCTTATCAATACTCTAAGCCTGTTTTTAAATATCTATTTACGTAGCTGGGTGTCCAAGACGTCCGGAGAGAACCAAGACTTTGATAAAAAAAAAATACAAACAAAAGGAACACTATATAGCAGATATAAACTCACATGATAGAATTAACTTAAATTGAGGAAGTTGTACTTACCTAAGGTAAATGCTACCATGCAAAAATGGGACGTTCATGATTAGCGTTGCCAACCATCCCTTGAAAAACGGAATCATCTCGTAATTAGAAATAAAAGTATGCGCCTTGTATTGAGCTAACAAAGGACGCACTTACCGTGAGAATCAAAACGTAGTCTGTAAAATGTCAACAGTCCACTGGCAACACCTTTGTCACAGGCTAAGCTAATCAAAGCCAGCATGTCAGATCACTCACCTATCAAATTCAATTCCATTCAACGTTTCTAGCATCTTTGTTTGGACACTTTGCCTGGCTGTTACTCAGCCTCCCATTGGCACAAGCTAGCTAGCTACAGTTATCCGCCTAGCCTCCGAGACTCCAAATGTGACTTTTTTTGTTTTTTTTTTACTACATTGACATTTTGTCTTTAAAACAAACAAGCAATGCAGTTGGTTCGGAGCTCGTGTTTGTCCGACAGGGAAGCTACAAGTGGCTATCACGTTCATTGGGTACCTGCTAACATACTGACATAGTACTAATTCTTTTTTTAAAGTGTCATTTAACAACTTTGCTCTCTTGTGTCTAAGTTGTTTAACAAACACATAGTATGTCCAGCTTTATCATAGCGAGTGTCACGGTGTGGCATGATGATAATGCTGGCGACCACCCCTCAGTGCAAAGACGAGACCCAATACACGCGGCTGAACTAAATAGAAGGGAAACTCAAATAGCAGCAGGTGCGAGTGATTAAGGGAAAAGTAAAGCACACCGAACACAGACGATGGCAAAACAGGAAGCAATACAAAATAAGAGGCCAAAACCGGAACTAATGCATGAAAAATGGAAAATAAACAGTAACTCCCCCCAAGGACAAATCGTAGACGTCCTAGAGTCCGAAGTAAAAAAAAGGAGTGGGTGGTGGGAGGACAAAAATGGCGGACTAGCACCTCTACTGAGTCCAATGGAGTCACTTGACTTACATATGCCCAATTCCTAAACGTATATACAGTACTGTATGCCTAAAACATGGGGTGTCCAAAGTGTGGCCCGGGGACCATTCGCGGCCCACATGTAATTTTTTGTTGGCGTGTAAAAATAAATTAAAGAAAACCCACATCAAAACATTACAAAAGAGGATTAGGCCTGCACCTAAAAGAAAAAAATGTTACAGAAAAAAAGTTAGCATAGCAAAGGCTGCATATATTCAACAACATTTTATAAACAAAAGGTGATTATCAAAGTCCTTCATTGGACACGTCTGGCCTAAAAATGATTCAAAACACGGTTTTGGGTAAGCAAGCAGTTAAGTGCATGTGTTTCTTTACCATGGAGCACCAACTACTGGCCTGGTCTTTCATTTGTTTTTGTGTCAGCGGGTCGGTATGTAACATTTAAACCCTTGCTCTGCAAATGTCAAACATGAGTTGTAAAGCGTGAAAAGCAGTCATGATCTTGGGATACAGTACATGTGTTGCATCAGTTTAGTTACCTTTCTCATTGGCAATGACGGATGACACCAGGACAAAGAAGAAAAGTCCAATTAGCATTTTTTTCACTGGAGTTTCCACTGCTTTGATAGAACGAGTCGACTAAAATGTTTGCAGCTTTTGTGGTTGCTACTACTGCTAGCGGTGATGGTAATAGTAGTAGCGGAGGCAGTTGTGATAAGAGGTTTCTTGGGAACCAGACAGTTGTTCTTGATAAGTTTGACTGCCAGGACATCAGATGACGTGTCGCCTCGGGACAGAGGACAGGGGTGTGTGCGTTTTTTTTTTCCATGCCTGTCAACATTTACATTTGGAAATAACGGAAATGTTCCCGAATATAAGGGGAAATTAGGTTAAATAATGTAAATTGTAGTCTTTCCACCAGAATTTCCACCACCAGCCCCCTCCCTCTAAACCTCCCCAACAGATGCCCCCAGCTGGGAGAGTTGGGAGGGAAGGGGTGCTGGTGTAATAACATAACTGCCTCCTGTGGTGCAACCGTGGTGCAAAGAAATATTGTCAGGCTAAAAAGAGGCAAGTCATTACTGCAAGTAATGGGATACATCTATGCCGCCTACAGAGACCGCTATTAAAACACCTCCAGAAACCTCAGACAAGGTTTTATGGTTTTATATGAGGGTTGTCAAATGATTAAACATTTTAATCAGATTAATCATAGTTTTAAAATGAATTAGTCATGATTAATCACCATTAGCAACTATGTCTGAAATATTCCCACTTTTACTGGACTTAATTAACAAAGATAAATGACAGTACAGGTGATATATACATATTTGTATGTACTAACAGCACCAAATGAACTGAATATGCCAATCAAGCTAATACTGTAGATACCACACAAGTCTAAAAATCTATTTGTCTAAAAATAGTCTCTTCAATAGTAGCAGAACATTTGAATCACACTTTAAACCGTGTTATTATGAGCAATGAGGAGTTGCGTTCAAAGACATCACGTAATTTAAGGTTAATGTACTTGTTTTCAGTGTTTTTTCCAGCATACTTTAATGTAGCAAATTGTACATCCGAATTAAGAGTTATGAAGTGAGCGATACAATGTTTTTTCATGTTTTTCTTGATATTCCTGTTTATTTACACACACACACACACACACACACACACGCATTATGAACCCTTTTTTTGTGATGTTCGGAATGTCCCTGAATGCATCTCGCGTTCTTGTAATGAGAAAGATGAAAGGACGAAGACGTGTGTGAGTTGGAGATACAGTATACAGGTGTAGACAGTATATGGTGTTGGAATTGTACTGCTGTTGATGTGTCCAGGTCAGAATGAAGTTAGAAAAGAGCATCAGACTCTGTGGGACTGTGTGGGGACGCTCCACTGAGAGGCGCGCTTGCTCTGGTGTGCATGCGTTAATTACACTAAAACATTTAACGTACTTAATGAAATAAATTCGTTATTTTTGACAGCCCTATTTTATATACAGTACATGCTGTAACCATGTAGTAAGGGGTACATTCATGTAGTAACGGGTACATGTAATACTTACAGTATTTTGCTGTATTTTGATCATTTTTAATCATTACTGGAACTTCCTTCCTGGGCGCATTGATTTCACATAGCGACATAGAAGCGAACGCTACACCTAGCATTAACTAATTAGCAGCAGTGGCGTCAGCTCCAATATGTAAAGTTACCTTTTGGTAGTGGCTTGAGGCACTGTGAGCGGGTGTGAGGTGAAGCTAGTCGCTAGCCGGCTAGTAACTAGTTGGTGTGATGTGGCGAGGTGTCACTACGCCATTAACGTAGCTTAACAATGTTAATAATAATATTAATAACAATGTGACTGTCGCTTGGTTAACACGTGTGCTCATGTTTCACATAAGCATAGTGGATGATGGGCAAAATTCCCAAAAAGTGCAGTTTTCCTTTGAAAAATGGGTTTAATTTTTTAAAATTAACTGCACGTTATCAAAGTAAGGGCCCGATATTGTTATACTTACTGAAGTGTTCATGTGCATGATATACTGTATGTTATGATAAACAAAAGTGTAACTTTTTTTTTCATTTAATTGAACTTAAAAATTAAAAATATTTACTAAAATAATGACCAGAAAATGTGAAAAATCTGAAAAAAGCTGTGTGGGTTAAAATAAGGCTGCTGTAAATCCCCATAATGTTGTGTGAGTTAAATTACAAGGGCACGTCAAAGTAATCTAATAGTGCTTGTACTTATCCATCATAAGCTTCTAGCAGGCGGGGATGAAACCTAGTAATGGCCTTCTGAAGAAGACCTTCTGGTTGCATTTTGGTTGGTTGTCCACATGGGGGACACAATTCCTGCACAGAGACGTAACTACAAGAGCTGATCCTGTATCTTCAGTTTGCATTGTTACCAATGGTCAGTGGCGGATCTGGCTTGAACATTATAGCGACCTAATTTACCTTATTTATTATGTATTGTGTAAAACTAAGACATGAATAACATCAAATTAAAAGCACAAAATGAATGCCGACCCACCATCCACCAGTTCAAGCCTGGAGTTTTTCCAGAGAGATTATTACATATACATGTGTGACATGTGTGATAACAGGCAGTGTGCTAGCATGAATTAACTTGAGACAAATGTGCGCATTAGCACTCAATAAGTCATCAAAACTTACCTTCATGCATTCCCACATAGTACCAGCATTTGACACCAAATATGAGGTGAAAAAAAATGGTAAAAATACAGTAGTAGTCTACTGTACTACTGTACTACTAAAAAAAATAAATAATGGAAATTATTTTTTCTTTCTGTGCGGCCCGGTACCAAATGACCCACAGCCCAGTACCGGGCCATGGCCGGGGGTTGGGGATCACTGCCTTACACCATCTGATTGCACTGTTTGCTAAACTGGCTGACATAAAGACATTGTATGAGTTCTTCACTCAGTCCATTTCATAATTCTACTCCACATACTGATATGCAAATGGTTTTACAGAGTACACATGAATTTAGGTAAAATACTAAGTAAATAATACACATAACTAAAGACAAAAAAACTTTTTTTTGGACAACGAAGGAAAAAAATCCAAATTTTAACATACATGCTTGATGTTGGACAGAAACAGACAGATAGCGCACAGCCCCCCCCCAAAAAAATACAGAAAAAAATCATCTTTAATCATTAAAAATGACACAAATGACATGATAGATTTGGTGATCATCTGCATTTTTCGTCTATTTCTTCCTACACACTTGGTGCTGTTGGTTTCCATTCATTTTGTAGAATTGTGCACACATTATAATATGTGTTGTATTGCTAAAGCACAGTCAATAATTGCTGGCTAAACGCTTGCTGATGAAGTTCATTTAAAGCAAAGGTGTCCCACGTGCGGCCAAGGGGCAAATTAACGGTTACAGCTGGTTTTTTTCAGCACATTCTAAAAATACAGTTAAACAAAAAAAAAAAACAAAAGCAAAATGGTAAAAAGAACAGTAATTTTACAAGAATAAAGATAAGCTGAAATATTAAAGCTTAAAATATGTCATTTTTTAAATAGTCATAATATGAGAAACAAACAAACAAAGAATAAAGTTGCAATTTTAGGAAACTAGTTCGGTTACAAGTTATAATGCTACCATAATAAAGTTCACATTAATCATACAGTACGCTTTGTCGCCCGTCATACAAAGCCGAGATGCAGGCTATTTCTTCTGTAGATATGAAAAAAATCTTTACATATCTCATTGGGTTGGTTTTAAAAAATCCTTTGATTTTTCAGTGTGCGGCCCTCGGTAGAAAAAGTTTGGACCCACCTGATTTAAGGTCTCGGCAGACAGGATGTAACCAACAGATTACTTGAAACATAATAAGTACTGTGAACTTATCAGTTTGCATGAGACGCTCCAGCAGATCAAGCTGACAACTTGATGCTTCTTTGAAGAGAGTTTAGGGGTGAAAGAAGGTCGTGATGTAATGCAGGTAAACCTCAGCTTGCTGGATTACTCTCAGCTCTCAACTCTGCAGCTATTTCACAAAGATCCCTTACACAACCTATAACTCGCTTGACCTCATGCCATGTGTTGGTAATCCTGAGACCCTGCTCTTGATGCGGTACGCGTTTCACTTATGCAATGTGCACTGCTCGTTTGTAATACACAACAAGAAAAATACATTCTGGCAAAAAAACAACCCAGAAACGATAGCTTTGTCTCAATATTGGAAAAAAAAATGCCTATAAGAAAAGTGTGACTGTCATAAAACCCTTAATCATTGCCATACAAGAGTAAAATAAGTTAATCATGAAGAAGTGTGATAAAAAGGTATTTGCTGAAGTGTAATTAACATTCTCAACTGTCAAAAAAAAAGCATCAAAAGAATGTGAACTTAAGAACAATAGAACTGATTTATGTGTGATCTGTGGCAACCACACTAAAAAATCCCCCCCTTAAAAGAAACTATACATACATTTAAATATATGTTAGAGTGTTGGTGTGGGGAGTACTCAGTGTACAGTGTATGCAGTACTATATGTGTTTGCCACTCAAGAATGTCATGTGTGTATCACATGTGCACTGACACATACAGTACACTGTGGCACTGGAGGGTCAAATAGAATACACCCAATGGAAGAAAAGAACGTGTTATTGGCAATATATATTTTCATTTTATGTTCAATACAGAGTTGTGATTTCATGTCTTTACTATTATTCATTTTTGTAGTATTTTCCCTGGTATACATCTGTTCCCATCCGCTTTAACTGCCCTTGCTCTCCTTTTATGAGGCTTGGGGGGGAAAACAACACAATAAAGTCTTTATAAGTGTCTTTATGTGAATATCTGTGACTAAAACAATTCAAACATAAACAATCACAGTGAATGGTAATTATGTTACAACAAATACTGTCAATAAAAGAGTGAAATGGCAGTAAAATGAAAACACGGTAGGACATAAAAAAACACCTCTTTTCCTGCGTGCCTCGTTCCATATAAAAAACACACATTTGCCACTGCAGTAGTAAGATTGTTTCACTTTTGCGAGACCAAAACAGATTATTTGTCAGCGGACCAACCTCTCTTGTGCTGAGTGCCCTAATCTCTTTTGTACCAGCACATCCACAAATAGCTGGCTTTAAATCAGCGTTTATTTACAGTTCATCTGTGGTAAACATAGACGCTGCTGTTGTGTGAGAGTGTTACAGTAAATATGGGTCACATTTTTTGTCTCCAACATGACACGTTAGACACCTTCACACGCACGATACACTTACTGTAGTTGTTCACACAGCACATGTATATCAAGTAGGGCTGTCAAATGATGAACATTTTTAATTGGATTTGTCACACTATGTCTGAAATATACCCATTGCTGCTGTATTTTATTGAAAGAAAGATAAATGACAGGGCAGGATTATATATATTTGGATGTATTAGCAGTGCCAAATTGAACCGAAAACTTAAAGCAAGTTAAGAGATGGCACACGTGTCTGAAAATCGATATATCTAACACTGGTTTCTTTAATCGCAGAATATTTGAATCAGACTTCAACGGCGTTATCATGAGTGACGAGGAGTTGCGTTGAAGGACACCACGTCATTTACGATGACTTTGCATGTTTTGAGTGAACTTTCTGGGATTTCTGAGCAGACAGCGTGCAGCAAATTGTACCTCCGCATTCCGAGTTACAAAGTGAGTGATAAGAATATCCACTTATTGTTTTTCTTTGCATGTGTGTTTATTTAGACCACCCATACACGCTTAATAAAGACGTTGTTGTGATGTTCCGAATGTCCGTGAATGCATCTCGCAGTCTGTCTAGTGACAATGAGGAAGTGCCGTTGCGATGACGAATGGACTACAGACGTGTTCGTTTGGAGTTGGAGATTAGTGATGGAAATTTTGGCTCTTTTTAGAGAGCGGGTTCTTTTGGCTAAGTTCACTAAAAAGAGCCGTCTCTTTTGGCTCCCAAGTGGCTCCTCAGATTTTTTGTGTTGCCTTGAATTCATCTATTACCAAAATGATATGTATTGTGTAAAATGAATAACTAATGTAAAACATACATGACATAAAATGTTTATTTTAGACAAATTAGGTCAAAATAGGTCAAATCTCTTCATGCGGCTCTAAGAGCACCACAGCCAATGACATTCGCGTTTAACAGAAAAAAATAAGGGGAAAAAACTCATCAGCTCCCAATTGGCTCCCAACGACGCAAACCGGCTCCTGTCTTTCATTGCACATAGGACAGGGGTGTCCAAAGCGGCCTGCAGCTGTTTTTTTAACAGCCCTTGACACATAAAAAAAAGAGCAGTAATTTTTTGAGAATGATGTCAAAATATTAGGAGAATAAAGTTATACTCTTCTAACAATCTTTTAACAAAAATGTCATAATTTTATGAGAAAAATATTATGAAAAAATATATTTAATATTATAAGCATAAAGTTGAAATATTAAAGAAAAAAAGGATGTTTTGTTTAAAAGTCATCATGTCATGAGAAAAAGTTTATATTAATAATACTTAATTAATGTCACCTTTTTTCTTTAACGATATAATAACATGGGTTGGTTTACCATCCATCCATTTTCTATGCCACTTATCCTCACCGGGGTCGCAGGTATGCTGGAGCCTATCCCAGCTGACTTCGGGGAAAACCTTGGGCTGGTCGGCAGCCAATGGGAGGGCACATATAGACAAACAACCATTCACACTCACATTCATACCTATGGGCAATTTAGAGTCTCCAATGAACCTAACATGCATGTTTTTGGAATGTGGGAGGAAACCGGAGTACCCGGAGAAAACCCACACATGAACTCCACACAGAAAAGCCCAATAGAGATTTGAACCCAGATCTTCTCCTGACTGTGTGGCCAACATGCTAACCACTTGGCCACCGTGCGGCCGGGTTGGTTTACAAAGTGTACAATATCAAAGTGCCCCGGATCCTTTGATTTTTCAGTGTGTGGCCCTCAGTGGAAAAAAAGGTTTGGACACCCCCAGTTTAGCGTATCTATGTATGAATTTTTAGCATGTATTGAAGTAAACATCCTTGTATTTTTCTATATGTGGCCCGGGGTTTAAAAAGGTTGGACCCCCCCCTTATGTGGTACATAATATTATTTTGTATTCAAGAGTAATTCTGACACATTGATCAAACACTGGCATTGTTCAGTGTACAGTAGCTGTTTGTTGAGCGTTACTGTCCATACTTCCTTATGTAAGAATGTCCAGCCAGTGTTCTCACATGGACACCCACCCCTCACCCTGCAAACTAAAATAACCTTGAGGTCAATTATGGAGCCAGGGTGTGAACGCTGAGGTGGGACACGTACCTGTGAGGGGGATTAGCGCTGCCAGTATAAAAGAGATGAGAGCAGACCAAACGGCACAGAGACGCAAAGTAAGACGCCAGAAAAGAAAGAAGTGAGACACTCAGCATCAGCAGGTAAGAAGACACTTTCTTCTTCCAGCATTAAGTGACACTTGGAGACTATGTTAGCGGCACATACCTTTTTATCACTTTAGAATTTTATTCCATTCAAATTTATACATAAACATAGTTGCCTTAAATTAATGTGTATCTGTATGTTACCTTTTATTTGAAATATTTCATGTCAGCATTCAGATAATTGCACGTTTTTCCTTAATTTACTAAAAAAAAAAAAATAGAAGGCTTACGTCGCCTAATATTTTTAGTAATTGTTATTTACCTTACATTTTTTTTTACTTTTTTTATATGTATTTAGTATTTTACTAAGCACAAAAAAATGTTTATATTGGAAAAGAGCTGATTTAATTCTACCTCTTTTCCATATCTCAACAATTACTCACAGTTTGATATTATAGATATTATTCGTATATCAATATAACATTGACATCACTAGTAGTAATAGTATATTAAGCAGATAGTAGCTATTGAATAAAAAGTAAAGATACTTTTCTAAATGATTACAATACATTTTTGAGGGTTTATTTTTACTTTGGGAAAAAAATATAAAAAGTCTTATTTTACTTTGTGTTTATTACTAGTTTTGAACCATTAAACAAATAAAGGTATATTGATTAAACACAGATTGAATTCATTATCTAATTCAGGGGTCTTAAACACAATTTACCTGGGGGCCGCTGGAGGTAGAGTCTGAGTGAGGCTGGGCCGCATCAAGTATTGGGAGCAGGGCTGGGAATCTCGAGGTACCTAACGATACGACACGCGATACGAGGCTCACAATAACAATAATATCTTGATACAGTAATAGGGTGAATCAAACAAAGAAGTAATTTCACTATTGATATTTTGCTGCTTTCAGCTGGGATAGGCTCCAGCTTACTCGTGACCCGTGAAGACAGGGGGTTTAGAAAATGGGTGGAATTTTGTTACCACATTTTTTGAGTGACTCACTCACTCTTAGTTCAGTGTAGGCTTATGTGTGCATCCTGCGAGTAACACTGGCTTGTCGCAGGCCGTATTACTGTAATCTTTGAAGACAAGTCGCGGGCTGCAAAATGTGACTCGGTGGGCTGCAAATGGCCCACGGGCCATGAGTTTGAGACCCCTGACTTAGCCCTTGCGGGACGCATTTACAGTAGTCTTTCCTGTCAAGTCGCGGGCCGCAAAATGTGACTTTGCGGGCCTCTGATCTAACTGAATGCAACACATGCTTCACACTTCTGTCTGCATTCATCTGCACATGGTTAGTAAAATAGTAAACCTAACCCGAACTCAAATATCAGTGATTTGCAGGAGGAAAACTTATTCAGTTTGTGTTAATGTCTGGGAAACTTGGACTGATCCAAAACAAGGCCAGCAACTTTCGTCAAATCAGTGAAAAAGTCATGAAAAACGGCCAATTTCCAAATGAAATCAGGTAACATATGTAGAAAATTGGACCTGTTAGACTTTCACAATAAACTGAAACTCAGAGTTATTTACCTGTTGAAAAGCACCATCACGTTGTAATCCATGTGGAAGAGCACTTTTCTGCAACACAAGAAATGTCAGATTAAAAAAAGACTTCAATTAGTTGTCCGATACGCAAACCACCTTAACCCGTGTGTGTGTGTGTGTGTGTGTGTGTGTGGGGACAAAGATCTGTTTACACAGTCACGTCATGGGGACCGATTTCGGTATGGGGACCAAAAATCAGGTCCCCATAAAGAAAATGGTATTAAATTAACCCAGAAGCTGTTCTGAAGGTGCCCGTGTGGTTTTTAGCATTGGCCCACAACACATGGTTTTCAATGGCTGTGTGTGTGTGTGGCATGCCCACAAGCTCCCCCAGTAGTTTGTGGCTGGTACTGCACACACTCGCTCTCCACACACACTTTTCCATAAATGGTTGGGTGCCGCCCACTTCCTGGTCCCCATAAGGAATGATTATAGAAGAATTTACAAGTCAAGAATTTGTGTGACACAAGGTAAGTGCATTTGTGTGACAAATTAGAATTACCTGAATAAGTGTTCAACTGTCATTCAACTTACAGGAAAGTTATAGTTAGTGCAGCTAGCTTGCTGCAGCAGGGGAGTGCATAATCTTGAGAGGTGTGTATGTTTTTGGCCTTCTCCTGTATGTTGATAGACTGTTAAAAAAACAAAGACATGAGGGCCAAAAATAGATACTTCTCAAGATTATGCACTCCAACTTTACAACAGTTTAAAACTACATGTCATAGCCAGTTTAAGACAAGTACACAAAGAGGTTCAATGTAATATATCGAATAATATATGCACTCGGTGTGTTGAAGGTGTGTTGTGGGGACACCGTCAAGGCCCAGACTACATTGATGACAAACCAAAAAAAAAAATCCCTGTGAAGTTTAAAATTCTGCTCAAGTACTGCACTTGCACACAACCTCTAAATGTAGTATGTTAAACACCTTAGTGTACAAGTACATTGCCATCACAACAAACATTTTCCCACATAACAAACGTTTAGAAGACATTTCACCAGTGTGTGCCCCCAATCTACTGCGAACAAGTACACAAAGATGTTCTATGTAATATATGTAGAAATGTAGTGATCGTGCAATACTTGTAGCATAATTTAAACTTCACAGGAATATTTTTTCCTTGTTAATAAACAGTGTATTTTGGACATTTACGGCGTCCCCACAACACACCTTCCACCAGAGTCTGGGTACACACTCTTTGTGAAAATATTGGAGAATCAGTTTCATCCACAGTTTTCACACACAGGGTCAGGTCAAATTCTTGTCGAATGTGTGTTGTGGGGACGCCGTCAAGGCCCAGACTACATTGATGATAAACCAAGAAAAAAATCCCTGTGAAGTTTAAAATTCTGCTCAAGTACTGCACTTGCACTCAACTTCTAAATGTAGTATGTTAAACACCTTAGGGTGCAAGTACATTGCCAGCACAGCAAACATTTTCCCACATAACAAACGTTGAGAAGACATTTCACCAGTGTGTGCCCCCAATCTACTGCAAACAAGTACACAAAGATTGTAAATGTAATATATGTAGAAATGTAGTGATCGTGCAATACTTGGAGCATAATTTAAACTTCACAGGAATATTTTTTCCTTGTTAATAAACAGGGTATTTTGGACATTTACGGGGTCCCCACAACACACCTTCCACCAGAGTCTGGGTACACACTCTTTGTGAAAAATTGGAGAATCAGTTTCATCCACAGGTTTCACACACAGGGTCAGGTCAAACTCTTGTCAAAGATGTGTTGTGGGGACGCCGTCAAGGCCCAGACTACATTGATGATAAACCAAGAAAAAAATCCCTGTTGGGTTTAAAATTCTGCTCAAGTACTGCACTTGCACTCAACTTCTAAATGTAGTATGTTAAACACCTTAGGGTGCAAGTACATTGCCAGCACAACAAACATTGTCCCACATAACAAACGTTGAGAAGACATTTCACCAGTGTGTGCCCCCAATCTACTGCGAACAAGTACACAAAGATGTTCTATGTAATATATGTAGAAATGTAGTGATCGTGCAATACTTGGAGCATAATTTAAACTTCACAGGAATATTTTTTCCTTGTTAATTAACAGGGTATTTTGGACATTTACGGGGTCCCCACAACACACCTTCCACCAGAGTCTGGGTACACACTCTTTGTGAAAAATTGGAGAATCAGTTTCATCCACAGGTTTCACACACAGGGTCAGGTCAAACTCTTGTCAAAGGTGTGTTGTGGGGACGCCGTCAAGGCCCAGACTACATTGATGATAAACCAAGAAAAAAATCCCTGTGAAGTTTAAAATTCTGCTCAAGTACTGCACTTGCAGTAAACTTCTAAATGTAGTATGTTAAACAACTTAGGGTGCAAGTACATTGTCAGAACAACAAACATTTTCCCACATAACAAACGTTTAGAAGACATTTCACCAATGTGTGCCCCCAATCTACTGCGTACAAGTACACAAAGATTGTAAATGTAATATATGTAGAAATGTAGTGATCGTGCAATACTTGGAGCATAATTCAAACTTCACAGGAATATTTTTTCCTTGTTAATAAACAGGGTATTTTGGACATTTACGGGGTCCCCACAACACACCTTCCACCAGAGTCTGGGTACACACTCTGTGAAAAATTGGAGAATCAGTTTCATCCACAGGTTTCACACACAGGGTCAGGTCAAACTCTTGTCAAAGGTGTGTTGTGGGGACGCCGTCAAGGCCCAGACTACATAGATCATAAACCAAGAAAAAATCCCTGTGAAGTTTAAAATTCTGCTCAAGTACTGCACTTGCAGTAAACTTCTAAATGTAGTATGTTAAACACCTTAGGGTGCAAGTACATTTCCAGCACAGTAAACATTTTCCTACATAATAAACGTTTAGAAGACATTTCACCAGTGTGTGCCCCCAATCTATTGCGTACAAGTACACAAAGATGTTCTATGTAATATATGTTGAAATGTAGTGATCGTGCAATACTTGTAGCATAATTTAAACTTCACAGGAATATTTTTTCCTTTTTAATAAAGAGGGTATTTTGGACATTTACGGGGTCCCCACAACACACCTTCCACCAGAGTCTGGGTACACACTCTTTGTGAAAATATTGAAGAATCAGTTTTATCCACAGTTTTCATCCACAGACAATATGACCTGTGACCAGTACATCCTACATCTGAAGTTGCTGGAGCAAAACACTTACACTGCTGACATCAGAGCACAAATGAATGCATAGTTGTTGCATTATTGTCCATTCAACGTTTAAATCTGAAATCTGAAATGTGATAGTAATAGTTGATTTCTTGATCTCTTGATCAAAAACCTTTTTAATATATGTGACAATCTGAACATGTCATTGGTAATATATTTGTTGCAAAGTCCCTTCAAATCACATTGGTAATATACTTGTTGCAAAGTCCCCACTAATCACATTGGACTTGGTGTGAAGTATGCAAATATTATGTTAATGAGGTCCCCATTAACCGTGTTTTCTTGATTTTTTTTATGTCCCCACATAGCACGAGAAAATTCATTACGTCAACAATTTAGATATTTGAAGTCGTGTATAAGCTTATAAAAATGTGGTTAGAGTACCTGATTTTTTTCATCCTTGTAGCACCTTTAGAAAGGGTGGTACTCACAAGTGACGATAAAAAATATGGTCCTCAAAAAACATGGAAACGAGAAGGTGTGTGTGTGTGTGTGTGAGGAAGTAGGTGAATTGTAGCTATTCTGGTGTTGACTTGTACAATGTGTCCCAGTAATCTTTAAAGCCAGAGTGTTAAAAATAGCTTTGTGGAACACACACACACTTAAGACCACTTCATGTGCAGGTGAGATCATCCCAAACAGCTTTAGAGGAAAAGCACTTAAGCACTTCTTAACTTGTGTTTTCAGCAAATAACGATGGCAGACACTGCAGTTGCAACCCCCGCCGACAAGAAGGCGCCCCCCAAGTTCAAGCAGAGGACCACTCGCACGTTCAAGAGCAAGGCCCCTAAGCCAGGCCAGAAGGGGTGAGTACTTGTAGACTGCAGGTTGTCCATAGAAAGTGTGTGTGTGTACCTGTCCCGGTGCACTCGTGATGCATGTCTTCTTTGTGCAGATTTGGAGATGACATTCCCGGCATGGAGGGTCTGGGCACAGACATCACGGTGGTCTGTCCTTGGGAGGCCTTTGGTGACATGGAGCTCAGTGACCTGGCCAAATACGGAATTGTCTAGAACGCCTCCTCCATGAGTGTCATTCCTCTCTGCTCGGATTTACCTGAAACCTGTTCTCCGCTTGAACCCTACACTCTCTCTACCACCTCCCCGCTATTACCAAACTACCTCATGGCATCTTAGGCACAAAATGTAATCTTGAGGAAATTTGGGTAGCCCAAACTAATGCTAAGTTACCATATAATAGTGATGCATCCATACAGTACATATATATACCGCAATACTACAGTAGTATATGCTTCACTGGACACGTTGCACTTTTAGATGCATCTTTAATGGACTACATGTTCTTAGCACCTGTGATCATTTTTTATCACCAGTGCTTCCCGTACCTCCTTCCCTTTTCCTGCCGTTATTGCTCCATGACCCCCCCACCTTGAGCATGATTTACTTATTGTACAGCTGGTGTTGAAAGATATGTATTTATTTTTATGAGCTACTAGACACATGCGTGTCAACCTGCAGCAATGGCAGCCACAGTCAATAAAGATCTGTTCCCAAAGGAGTGTCTTGTGGTGTTTTATGTGATCTGCGACAATGTCAGTCAGTCCCAAGTTTTTCACGCAACATTCACAGGCAGCATTTTGCACAGGGGCTGCAAGCTGAACTTCAAGTAAAGCACGAATCAGTACTGTTGCATACCATGATGCAAAAGTGATTCAATTTGGCATGCTTCAACCACTCAAAGAAGCAAAATTTATGAAAATTCACCATTAAAAGTATGGTTTGGTCACGTGGACACAAATTAAAGCTGAACTTATTGCTATAAAGGTGCACGATGTTTAATGAGCAGTCCACGAAGAGACTTTATTCAACTTGACTTATCAAGCGCTTTCATTGCCTTTGCTGCCCTCCAGCGGCCAATTTAGGATTTAAATGCCACCATATGACCTTTTTATGCTACAGTATGTGTACAACTACGTAATATCTTAATACTGTACAGCAGTGGTCCCCAACCTTTTTTGACCCACGGACAGGGGGAGGGGGGTCGTACATTATAGCTATCTAATTTAATGCATCTTATTTATTGTGTATCGTGTAAAACTAAGACATGAATAACATCAAATTAAAAGCACAAAATGAATACCGACCCACCATCCACCAGTTCAAGCTTTTTTCCCAGAGAGATTATTACGTCGCTGTTTGACGTGTGTGGCAACAGGCAGTGCGCTAGCATGAATTAACTTGCACATTAGCACTCAATAAGTCATCAAAACTTACCTTCATGCATTCCCACATAGGATCAGCATTTGAGACCAAATATGAGGTGAAAAAAAAATGGTAAAAATACAGTAGTAGTCTATCTGCGGCAACTTCCAGTACTTTTGTGTGTTTATGTGGTAATAAATGCTAATACTAATTTAATTCAAGGTTTTTCAATTTAAACTATTTATCTCCCGATATATAAACCTTAACAACCTTAACAACAACCTTAACAAACCTTGCAGGGGTCATCCCTCCCCTGATCTAAATCCAATTGAGAACATTTGGGGATGGATGGCAAAGGAATTTTACAAAAATGTACATCAGTTCCAGACGGTGGATGCCCTCCAGTGAATCTTTCCCACCTGGAGCAACATTCCCACTAGCCTCCTGGAAACACTGGTGTCACGCATGCCCAAACCAATTTTTCAGCTGATTAACAAGAATGGCACAGCTACTCATTACCGATTCCTTTTTATTTCTATTTCAGAGGTGGTGTCAGGTTTTATGGTCTTAAAACGTTTGATCAGCTGATGAACAGCCCATTTCACTTTAATGCTTGTTTGCAATAAATTGCTTTCTCTTTTTTTTTTTCTCTCACTCGCATTTCTTCTTTTTGCATTTCGAAGCTCTACTTAAAGACTCCTCCAGTTCCAAAAAGGCAAAATTTACATTCTTGCAATTTTTCAACTGGTCTTAAAATTTGTAACATTTGTTGCTGTTTGCAGTTTTTCCCCATTGGAAATGACAGGAATTGAATGAATAAGTTCCAGTCATGAGTCACAACCATATAACTTTTATTTACTGTACAGCGGCTTAAAATCCAAAGTTTTGTGCAACTTTAGAAGGATTTTTTTTCCTGAAAATGCAAATTCTGAACTCTGACTTGTTCCACTGTGTATCTGTGATAAAATAATAATAAAAAAAAATCTGTCTGGTGTATACTATCGATGGATCATGTCTGATGTTGTATTAGTGCTAAGGTTCCTGTTCAGATTAGCGTATAAATCCACAACACACATCCACATCAATAGATTAGGTCAAAGTGAGCCTATCCTCCAGCAACAAAGTTAGTTGGGCTCCACTCCTGCCTGAAAAATGTATTTTCCGGAGCATGTGATGTGCTTAAGGAACAACAAAAAAAAAATCGATTCATTTTAACTTTAAGCATAACTGAATTCAGTTTTGAAAAATGTTTTTCCTCTAGCTGCTGCACCCCAGGTCGGAGGCCCCCTTAGGGTTTTGTTAGCAGAAGATACCAGTGGTCCAGGAGTCTAGAGGGCAACCATTCCTTACATTAGCTTTAATGAAGAACTTGAACAAGAAAAGAACCTGAGAGCCTTATCACAACAAAACAATTTTTTATAAAATGTTATATGGACATTCAATAACAAAAAAGAAAACAACATAATGGCAGTCAAAGGGAGACTCAAACTAAGTCATTGAGAACAAAAAGCAACCATGAAGAAGAAGAGGGGCCACGTTCTCTGATGACTATAATACAGTGGCAGGAGAACCATGACAACGTGAACACTATGTCCACTGGCCGCTAGCTGCCTGTCATTCATCACGGTTTTCATTTGAGGAAGGATGCAAATGGACTTTTCAGTCAAAAAGCCAAATATGAAAGACACAAGACTCATGCAAAACTACTTTCGTCTTTTTTTTTTTTTTTAACTTGACAAGTATCATTCATGCTGGCTTGTCCATGCCTTGGAAATGTAGAATGCACACAGGACTGCTGTTAGCGTCTTTGGCTAGTCTTTTTTTTTTTTTTTTTTTTTTTTTTTAACATTGATCAGTCCAGAGCACATTCTATAGCTCAATGAAGATATCCTTTTTAAAAAAGAAATGACTTACTTGGTGAGCAGCACATAATTGTACGAGCAGCACATTAAAAAATAAGGAGAAATCTGCCACACACAGAATTTAGAATCACACCTGATGTGTGCAGATGTGCTCTCTTGAAATGTACGGAGTCACTGCAAAAGCAAAGTAGTGCTGCTCATTCACCTGAAAATATATGGACATAAGGACAAAAATCTATTTTCATGAAGGCTCATGCTAAATAATTACCTCATAAACAGTCTGCTAGTGTTTCATGCATACCTTCACGTCACCTCTCAGCATGACTTACCATTTACTCAATAATTCTTTAAAAATGATTTAACTTGCACCGTCTTAGGAAAAAACAACACTTGCAGATATAAAAAAAAAAAAAAAAACAAAGTAAATCAAGACAGCAACAGGATCATCAAGGATTATGACATTAACAAAGATAATATATTTATACATATAATCCGAAAAATGTGCTTTCTACAAATCTTTGGAACAAAAAACAAAAGCCAAAAAAGCCACATTTGGAAATATAGAATACAATAGTATAGAAATTTGCACAATAGTAAGGTGTTTTGCATTTAAATATGTTTGTTTCTCATTAACTTGCCAGAAATCTCTGCATCTCAAAAACAACTATTTATTTTATTTTTTCCCCAGGAAGACTTAATCAGCTTACGTTGGACTTGCTCATTAAAAGATGGAGCATGGGGGGGGATATCTAAATCTCTACAAGAGCTAAAAAACTGAAATGAGTGTTGTCAGTGTAGTGTTTTTTTTTGTTTTTTTGCGTGTGCTGAGGTGATTTCACACAGTGTAGTGACATTGTGTTATGATATAGAATAAAGAGGCAAAATATAACTTGTACAGATGTGTTTCTCTCTTCTTAAGCCCAGTGCGTCCTCGATGAACTCCAATTAGAATTTAGCAGGATTTCACACTAAAAATAAATGATGGAATTAGTAGAAAAATCAACAAGATTATTAATGTTCACTTTTGGGAGTGACTTTGAAAAACATACTGTATTTCCTCATATAGTGGCCTCCCCTCTAATAGATGCCGTTGAATCAAATGAATGCTTCTTTACCCATAAAGTGGTGCCACTGGGCTGCTGTACCGACTTTTACTATGAATGACACCACTGTTTGTTGCGGTGGACGTCTTTACAACACACACCACCTACGGCAGGGGTCACCAACGTGGTGCCCGCGGGCACCAGGTAGCCCCTCACGACCACATGAGGTGCCCACAGGCCTTTTCATTCAGGTTTTCAGTTAATAATGTGAGAACACTAGAAAGAAATGTATTCTGAAACATAAAATGTGAGTTGTGGATACCAGCATTTTGTGAATGTTTTGGTAAAACAAGCATAATTGATTTGTTTGGGTTGAAAAAAGGTATGAAAATCGTTTCTACAAAAATGAGTAGCTCGTGGCCATTTTCATTTTCTAAAAGTAGCTCTCACAAGAAAAAACGTTGCTGACCCCTGACCTACGGAGCACACATGGCATCTGTAAAGCTGGAATTTGCTGTGGACTTTAAAGAGGAAGCGAGCGTAAGACTGGATTTATTCCACATAGTAAGTAGTGGACGGAAAAAATGTTACATATTGCAGCATCTACTGCACACGGATATATATGTACAGTATATTGGTGTCATTAAGTCAAATTATTTTAAAATTGTATAAAACTGAAAAGACACCCGGTACTCTCTGCAGTTAAGTAAATAAACGCCACAATATGAGGGAATATAGTATTTTGAACCTAAAAATAATTGTACCACTTCCTACTAAATTCTGGGGAGAACACGCTGTGCCAGTAAAGAGCAACGGATGGCAAACAAAACAATGCTTCCAAGAATGACTAAAGGGAGAATAATTACAGTCATTAGAAATTTGGTAACTTTGCCTCTAAACTAATTTCTTTGCATATGAGCAATTTTAAAGGTACAACGTTTCTACTAAGAAAAGTTGAGGTAAGGACTGGCACCAGTTACCCTCCCTCCCTCAGCTTTCACACGTCTCCAAGCTGCCACGTGTTGAGTCCCTACGCAGGAGCACAGTGGGAATGGGAATGGAAATCCTCTCCTTTCTCTACTATCCAGTCAGGAAGAATCATGGAATCCATCAGTGGGTGTTTTAGGGTCAAAAATGCTTTTTTTTTTTTTGCGCAGGTGCACTTTCTAGCTTGTGACCGTTGCTTGTGTTTGTCGTGCACGTCATTGTCAGAGATGACTGACAAAGGGTTAAAAGGTCAACAAAAACAGCATTTGGAAGAACATCTGGGCTCCATCCAGAGTGTTGTGCTGCTGAGTGTTGAGTGACGGGGGGGGGGGGACTATAATACAGCCGTGCAGTAGGGAAGGTGGCCTTTTTTTTTTTTTAATCCTTTTTTTTTCTTTTAATGTAATGTAAAGGCCACCGGCCATCAGTCTTTGATAAAGCATTCCTCTATTTCTGTGGTAGCATATATAAGAAACATGGGACCTCTCTGGGTGGGTGACTTCAAGCTGGGTGCAGTCCATTTCCACAACAACAGAGGGAGCTCTTTCAGGGGTGGATTGACTGGAAGAGCCCCAGGGAACTGTAGTGTCCTTAGTAGGGGGTAAATCTACTGTAGCCTCCTCTGTACAGCGTGGCCTGTGGACAATAACAATCGAATACCAAAATGGTTGATTAATTGGATAATTGATTAATCGTCCATTCATTGATTAATTGTTGCAGGGAAAAAAAAGTGTCTCAAAGGTTGCTATCAAGTAAGCAAATGAC
Organism: Dunckerocampus dactyliophorus; assembly: GCF_027744805.1. NCBI lineage: Eukaryota > Metazoa > Chordata > Actinopteri > Syngnathiformes > Syngnathidae > Dunckerocampus > Dunckerocampus dactyliophorus. Next base: position 19,980,982 of record NC_072824.1, on the reverse strand, counting down.
AAAGGAGTTTCAATGCTAATTTTAAGATTCTGGTGATTAATGACGCAGTCAAATTGATGAGTAGCTAAGAATGATATCCTATATTTTTCCTGCAATCTACCAGTTGTTATTTCAATGATCCAAAAACCAAACTTAAAAAAAGATTTAGTCTTAAAAAATGTTTTTTCAAAAATGGGTCATGGGCCTATGAGTGGGCCTATAATCGAAACACAAAGAAGGGTACCCACCCACCCCCTTCCTTCCTGCTCTTACCCAAGGGTGGGGGGTGGGGGGGAAAGCAACGACCCGGTGGGCGGGGCAGTTTTTTGGTCCCCGGTCGGGACATTACTGCCTACCTCATATGCACGTTTATGCCTGCTTATTTTGGCCTTCTTCTCATTCAATTTCAAACCCATTCTTACATTTAGGATAAATAAATTGGAGTCTGATTACTTAGCTCGGTATACAGCATTGCTATTTTTAAAGCCCCGTCTGTCTGTTGTGTTACTTCAGAGATGCCGTTGCCTGCACACAAGCAGCGCACAATGTGTTTCTAAACAAAACTTGCAGTATTGTCGAAGTGTATGTCTGCCTATGCCTGATGCACGTCAGACTGGCATGAATACATCAATCAAGTGACAGTGAGGATAGATGATAGGATGATGATCTTTTTTTTTTTTAAATGCCATGCACGATCAACCCACATTACGTTTGAGATACTATAACAACAAGGAACTTTACCAATGCTAACGGTGAGTTATTATGTCTTATTGCTAATCATGTGTACTACATTCGGTAGTACGAGTATAAAAGGTGACTATAGGGGTGTTATTTCATTTTTACAGGGCTCTAATAATGTTAAAAACGTTTTAGAATGTAAACAGGTTTTCTATACTCTAACAACAAAAATATTACATTTATTAATATTGAATCCTACATCGAGCAAATTTGCTTATTGCGGTCGGAGCCGGAACCAATTACCTGCAATAAACGCAGAGCGACTGTATTATTAGGTCACGTGATTTAAATGAAATGCACGTGACTTCCTAAAGACTTACCATGGCTCCGACGCCATAGGCCGCTGGGGCGAGTGCAGCATGGTATGGGTCAGCTGTGTAGACTCTCCCGTAGCTTTTGGAAGGAAAAAGAACAACAGCTCAAAATACTACTCTTCATTAAAATGAAGTCAAGAAACAGCACTCAGAAGGGCCAAGACAGCTCATTATCTGTAAATAATAAGAACGCAGATGACACCATGGTGAAAGACAGCTTGCTGATGTTTTCTTCCAACAGATTTTCAGAGAACAGCATTTTTAATATCACATCATGCTTCTGGAGTCACTTCATGCTCGTATCGTCTGTCCCCGTCCTTTCTCTCTCTTTTGTTAGGCAGGTCAAAGTTTCATATAAAACAGCATTGTGAAGCGTGACTGTATATGGCAATGTATTACTGATGGAAGGCTTTTTTGGAGGGTTGAAAGAAAATTGAATGATGACTACGGTAAATGTGCTCAACAAATCCTGCCTAGTAACAAGTGACTGTCAGTTGTCCTTATGATCTATGTTGCAGTGCCTGCTACCTAGCTAAATTTATATCCCACTTGTGAAAGTTTATAATTAATAGTATTTGTTGTGTGACTTAGATATTGTAAATAACTCGATTCGAATAAATCGATTCTTAGATGCATCGCGATGCACGTAGTTTCACGTAGTTGAAGGTAAAAATGAGCAGGGCAACAGCCAGACAATATGCAAACTTTGTCATACGAGCTTAAAATGTTTTAGGAACTCGAAAAATATGAGAACCACATAGCATGTTTCCACCCGAACAAGTAGGAAAAAGAGCTAGCTGAAGTTGCTGCCAACCAGAGAACCATCGAGCAGGTGATAGCAAATTTTCCACCCAACTGGGAAAAGTGTTTCTGCTTGAAACACTTTTATTGCAAAGGATTTGTGGCCGTTTTCGGTTGTTGAGAAGGAGCACTTTGGAACCCACACACAACGTCCCATCGCAACGTTATTTCACTCGCATTGCAATTGTGAATAAGGGCAGCCTAGTTTTTTGGGGTATTCATAATATACTGACATCTGCAAGCATTATTCTTGTATAAGAGCCACTGGTACAGAAATATTTAAATATATTTTGTATGAAAACTGTTTTGGACTTTTCTATAAAGCAAAAATATTATTTTGTCAGCGATTCTGTGCTCAGGATTTTAGTTTGAATTCAGAAATGTATTATTTATTTGTGAATAATGGCAGATTTTTTATGTTGGTTGCTCAGAATATGCTGAAGTTTGTTCATTTTAAACATGCTGCTACTTGTGTACTTGACTTTTTCTGCTGGTTCTGTGCAATGAGAAATATGTTGGTAGATGTACCCTTCCAATTATTAAAAGATAATGGAAGTAAATTCATCTGTTTCATGTTTATTTTAATTGTGGATCATTACAAATATGCTTTGTTTTAGTAGTACACAGTGAGTAAAAATAAATTATGCATGAAAAATCACAAAAACCGATGCATCGTTAATCGTTTTAATATGGCGTCAGAGGCCTCTGAATCGTAATCGCATCGAATCGTGAGGTGGCCAGAGATTCCCACCCCTAGTGAGTACAATGCAGAAATGTTAGACTTTTTTTTTTTTTTTTTACCATGTTAGATAGGGGTGTCACGATAAACACCCAGCTTACGAGACGAGACGTTACACGACATTGCGTCTACGAGAACAAGACGAGACTTTAAAGAAAACTACAATGAAAAAATATGACTGGACAAGCACAATTTTTTAAAATTTAATTCATTCAATACCAGGCTTATTTATAAGGTTTTGGAAAGGCGTATTTTTAAGCGTATTTATATGTCTTTTACATTTTTTTGTGCAAGAGGCAAAAAGAAGTGATGATGCAAGTGCACAATAAAAAGGTGACTTTTCATGCAATTTTAAGCCATAAAAACGGCCAGAAGGTGGGAGAAGTGCATTTGATAAGAGCTCGGCATGCATCATTTGCATGCATTACGTGCAAGGAGGAAGTGAAAGAGCGTGGAGGAGTATAGCGTGCAGAAGACGCATTGTAGGGGAATTGTAACGCGTGCACACACACAGTTTAGTTCCAAATGTGAAAACTATAAATAGTTCATGATGTTGTATTTTTAAATACATCATTTTGATGTAAAAATTTGGCTTATTTCAAGTAGTATGTAGTAAAATCCACAAAATAATCTGCCAGCAGAGCAAGAAAATTGTCATGCAAAATGGCTGGGTTCAGGAAAAATTATGAATAAGTCGAAATGTTTAACCTTGTTTGGTTAGGTAGTCTTTTTTTATCAGAATACAAACACCACTATATAGAAAGAGTTATGAAAACGTGGGCCCACTCACCTGTCGCTATAAGCTGCTGCCGCTGCCGCCGCAGCTGCAGGTGTCGCTACCGCTGTAGGCTGAGCATAACGGTACGCTGCGTAGCCGCCCTACGATGAGGCCGTGAGCAAGAGGAGGGCAACAAGAAGGAGAAGTGGTGTGTGTGTGTGTGGGGGTCAGAAAAAGACATTCATTAAAAATCTTGCTTTACATCTTGCACATCCTAAAAAGCTAGCAGTGAACTACAGGGTTACAATGTGAGGTGAAGAGAAAGATTACCAAGCAGACAGTCAGTAAAATGGGCTAATTTGGTGCAGCATTCACAAGGATGTAGCGTGGATCTCTCCCTCCATGACTAACCCTCAAAAAAATGTGTAAATTGCATTGTGTTTGTTATCTTTCCCAAAGGGAGTTGGACATGAAGGGAGAAAAGCTATGTATATGCGCCCTACCATAAACACACAGTTAAAGAAAAGCAAAGAGATGGCATTTTTACACTACATGGACACACAAATAACTATAGGTATGCATTTACAAAAAAGGGGCAAACATTCCCTCTCACACATTCAAAACATCCTCAGGTGGCCAGAAGAACCAACCAGAGACACAGCATGCTTTCCCCTAACTTTTAATGTACAGCAGTGTCTTAGAGAAAACATCCCTCCAACAACACATCACTGCTAGCCTAAAGATCAGTCACGACCAAGTCCCCCCCGCACCCAGCATTCAAGACCACACACGTCGTAACAGTTTTGGGGGAGGCTGGAACACAGGGAAGGGAAAGAGGAAGAGAATGTAAGACAGAAGTAGGTGAAGAGGAGGTGAACTGAAAGAGTGAAGGGAATAAAGTGAATGGGAGAAGTGTAGGAGAGGAAAAGGGGAATTTTAAAAGATAAGGGAGCTCAGCCTTGTAAGTACGTACAGTTTGTGTGCATGCCGACACTGATTGGAGTTAGCATGCCACAAGTGAAACACACAGGGAGACTCCTGGAAGGGGTCTGAATCAGGCATCTGATTACACTTGTCTCACTAATTCCTCCTGCATTGTCTTTAATTTGGGGATTTTTCTTTTCTATTCTTTTTACCTATTTACCCATGTGACATATGTGAAACCCCTGGCAGATTGAAGCGACTGGGGCAAACGTATCAACATATACACTTACAGTGTTGTTTTTTTTACTTAGAAATGTGTTCAACCACAGTTACGTCCTTTTCTGAGCTGTTATTTTATTGCAAGGAAGTCAGCCCAACGGCCTATTAGTCAGAAAATATGCATATTGAAGCAATTTTTAAGTACTGTTTGCCTAAATTAACCATTTTCAAGCATAAATATGACTAAATGAAATCAAATACAAACATAAGGCATTCAGAAGACTCATTCAAAAATGCTCTGAACAGTATCAGTAATGTTACTGTAATGTTTGGTGAGACACACAAACGCCAGACTTGATCGCTGGAACAACAAGCTTTTATTGCAGGTTTGATTTATCGCACAACAGGCACAAGAATCTCTAATAAAAATCCCTAATAAAAACACAGGTTACTGTTGCTGCAGTAAACCCACGGCAAGCTAACACTCACTTCCCGTCCGCCCGACACTCAGCTCCCCTAGGGACACATTTGTAGCAACACACACAAACACAAGTCTTATTTGTGACTTAAATTGATTATTTACCGTTATGTCTACTATACCGGGTAAGTCGAGTGTAAAGGTGACTATAGGGGTGTTATTTCATGTCTACAGGGCTCTAATAATGTTTTAAACCGCATTTAGAGGCTTGTAAACAGGTTTTCTTTACTTTAACAAAAAAAATATTACATTTATAAATAAGAAATCCTACTTCGCAAAAATTCACTTCTCACAGTCGGGTCTGGAGCCAATCAACTGTGATAAACGATGGATTATGTATATTTAATATCATTAATGGCTTAATATATGCCTGGTATTATTAGAGCTATTTAGTAAATCTGCACAAAACACTCAGTATGATGCAGTGCAACTACTAGGTGAACACAATGTCGGGACTGGTGAGATAATCTTCTTGATGTTCTTTAAAGGTTTTCAAAGTGACCTCAAACCATTGTATAAAAACAAACATGCGACAAAAAATTGTGCAAATTCATTTGCACACTAATAAACAAAATCAACTTTTAATATGCATTAATTTAAAAATAAAAAAAATGTAAACATGAGACTAATCCGGTTCGCCTTGCTCATGTTCATCCACCTCCCTTAGTGGAAATAGGTTCTCCCCCTTCCGCAACTCCACCCTTGTCAGAATCCAGTGAGTTAGTAAAAAGAGGACAGAGAAGGCATCTCAAATCTCAGATGGTCAAAAAAATGTCTAGCAGCACGCAGTCATTGGAGACGAGGAGGATGCACACTGGCTCGCGCAAAGAGAGTGTCAACCCTACCTGAGGCAATCTGCCACTAATGTCCTGAAACACTAGTCTACAGAGAGAACAGAAACAGCTCTTGTCAACCTGTTCACGCTCACACACACACACACGCACCATTACGCACTCATGACTGTAATGGGACACAACTCACAAATGCACAGAAAGCAAACCCTACAGGAGAACAACTCATGAGTGTGCAAGCATCTCTACATTGTTTTAATGTAATAATGAGGATTTTCAGTGATGCTAAACACCCAAGAGTAAACATCTCTGTGGTTTTGATCCGTGCCATCATCACACTGAAAAACCCACAGGCAAGAGGGGTGAAAACGTAGAGAGCAAAGGGTGACGTAGTGGGCGGAGTGAGATGTATACTTACATAAAGATCAGCTGGACCATAAAAACCATCCTGATAGGCCATCACGCTAAGAGAGATAGAGAGAGAGCGCAAAGGAGGAAAGAAAAAGGCGTGGTGGTGGTGGAGAGTTGAAACAAACCAGGAGAGGGGGTAGAAATGAAAAAGAATGGTGTGATGCGCCAACAAGTGGCCAATACGGGGAACAACACAGGGAGAGAAATGAGAAAAGTTTCCGAACAGATTGTGAAGAGAGAAGAGAAAGAGGTTATTACACACCGTGCAACATGCAAGAAAAACAATACTACCTCATTGTATTTAACCACTATTGTGCCACTACTGTTACTTCTTCAGCTGCTCTCATTGAAACCAGCTGATGATCATGTCATTATCACTAGGGATGCCCCCATCAATTGGCCATCAATCAGTATTGGATGATTTTCGTAAAAAAAACAAACAAATGTGCCGATAAATGCCTTTCAAAGTCGATCACAGCAGCGGTAAACTCTACATGTATGCTGTGTCAAGTAGGGTTGCCAACGTCCGTATTGGGCCGACAAGGGACACACTTTTTTGACCTGAAGTTGTATAACATCCCCATCAGCATTGTAGCCCAATAACAGCGACTTAGCCCCAAAAAATCCAAACTATCCCTTTAATGAACATAACACATAGTGTGTCCAGTGATGGTGATACTATCACAGGGGTCTTCTATCAGGGCAGCTATTTTTGAGTAACTCACCACAGGGTCAAAGAATATTTGCTTCAACTCTTTGTAGTTATTTTTAATTCAGACTTTAGGCCTTTTATATAATGACAAATGACAACAAAATGGTGTACAGACAACACCCACACTGTTTGAGTGGAGATCTGCTTGGTAAATAAAGTAGTGTACAATTTAAATGTTGCCAGTCATAAATAAAACACAAATAGTTGACAGCTCTAATAGTGATGAAAGTTGGAGAGCCCTGGAACCTGGACACTGAATGTATTCTGTTTTAAGTTAAGCAGGACAGATTTCTATTTAATACAGATATGTATTTATATTATTTTATTCTGTTAATTTTGTTTTCTTGACCTAAACAATTATTTATTGAACAATTTACTTCCCATATACTGTATTTGTATTACTCCAAAACATGCATCAAATAAAAGGGTTATGTCAAATTGTACAAAAATGGCTTCACACAAGTAAAGGCAAAAAAAACCCAAAAGTTAATTTTTTTGTAATGATTGTCTAACGGCAGCCCTGGCCAATACCACTCATCATAAATAAATTGAAAAATGTACAGTTAATCTATGTGATCGGTATCAGCCGATTTCACTCATGGATGATCGGTATCGGAATCGGCAGCATAAAACCCTGATCGGAGCATCCCTAATTATCACCAGATTGGACATACAAAGAAATGGTATTTCAGTTCTGCAAAGCCTTACAGTGTCATTTATACAAAATAATCAAACACAAAGCATTCACATCAAATTTGATGTAAAAACATGCATTTAAAAGTGTGTTTACCCAGGGTAGGTGGGGATGGCAGGTTGTGGCACCGCTGCTCTAACTGCACTGTAGACGGGCCGCGCACGACCCCGCAGATGGGCGCCGCGAAAGGTCGCAGCCGCTGCTGCCGTGGAAGCAGCTGCCGCTGCTGTTGGGTATGGAAAACCTGGGACTGATTTAAAAAAAAAAAAAAAAAGCGAGAATATCTTAACAACAAGAGCAAAAGTTGAACATTATCTTAACGCATCCTGACTTGCTGCTGTACCTGTGTAGAGCTCAGGGCTGTACATGGCTCCTACCACAGGACTCAGCTTCCAGCCAGCTGAAGACAAACAAGATAAATCACATTTCTACAAAAGCGCACTGAACAACCAGACCTGAGGCAGAGAACATATGGTAACGTTCTATCATTCCGAGTAATTACGACAAACTACCTGCAAGTTCACATGTTTAAGTTACGGTATCAAAAACAGGGGTCCCCATCCACTAGGCAAATGCCCGGTACCAATCCATTCAGGGGGCTGAAAGAGGCCGCAGAAAACTTCCAAAGCAAAAAATGTAAATAAAAATTTAAATAATAGTAATAGTAAATAACTACATCAAATTTAATGTAAATGCAAAACAATTGTGGAAATAAGTGCATTTATTTTATTTGAAAAATAATATACAGTCATCCCTCGCAATATCGTGGTTCATTTATCGCTCCATCTCTATATCGCGTTTTGTCATTTATTAATTAATTAATGATCGCTGTTTGGTGGTAGACTATGGTCTATTATTAGTCAAAAAATACAAATACAAGTGATATGTAGTAATCTGGTCACTAGGCGGCAGTAATGACACAAAACATTGAGATATTACCTTACATTACATTACCTTAACACTGCATGAAGTCAGCCATGGCATGTCCGACATGATAGAGTGAAAAAAGTTCTACTCCCATTCCATGTTGAAGTGGTAGGTTTTTGGCTTTTTAAGATTAGAAGAGATAACTTCGAGGCTAACTACTTAGCTTGCTAGCTAGCGGCCATCTCAAGTCCCTGCAGCATAAGATTTGTGCAATGTGTTGTAAACAAAGAATACGAGTGTAAAGTCAACTATACTTATGTTATTTCATGTCTACAGGACTCTAATCATGTTAAAAAAAAGTATTTAGCAAGTCATAAACTGGTTTTCTAGCCTCTAGCTATGAAAATATTCCATTTATTAACATTGAATCCTATATCACGGAAATTCATTTATCACAGTCAGGTCTAAAACCAATTAACAGCTATAAACGAGGGACAACTGTAAAAAGAAAGAAATTTTACTCTGACGTCAAAGTTGGGGGCATTCGATCATGTCACTAGTCGTCCATGATAAGACTCAAGCCAAAACACTTTTGTGTTTTTGTTGTGTACGGAGATAGGTTAGTCAGAGGTTAATCAGCATTAAGTCAGAAATCCAAATACACTAAGTCCCCAACTTAAAAACACCCGACTAGCGAACACTCGCGGATACGAACACAAGCCGACTGGTCTATATTTTATTTTATTTTGCCTTGTAGTCAGTCGCTCAATCAGTATTTATACTGCTACTGTACATGCTTGACCAGTAGAGGGCACTGTGACACTGCTAATGCAGCCTTAGAGCTAATGAGACCAACAGAGGAAGAGTTAGACGCTGGGGAGATACAGTGTAAAGCTAAATGGAAAGCTAAATTGTACAACCCGGACAGAGCGTGTGATTAAAGTTTATGCTGCTTAGTTCTACACCACCCACAGAACACCACTTCTTTTAGAAGAGTCTAACGGCGACGACAACTTGTCCTTTTTTTCAATATCTCCTCCTCCCACTCCTCCACAACGACGTATGCTCGGCCACTCCTCTTCAAAGGTAAATAACATTTATCATTACGTATTATTATATCACTTTTATTATTGTTTTTTTCCATTAATTATCCTCGTTTAATATTACTACTGCATCCAAACTCATATTTACATACATACACATATACTGTATATGTATACACGTACATGTAGTACCTACAGTATATCATTGGTAATATTACCTTTTCCCCTACTTAAGAACAATTCAACATAAGAACAGTTGTCTGGAACCAATTGTGTTCGTTAGTTGGGGGCTTAGTGTACATGACAATGTGTATATGTACATGATAAATGGTATAGTGCGCAGAAAACTCACTGACTGGAAATGAAAATAATTACTAGTAAACTACAATTGCTAAAATATCAAAATGGCCCTTGGATTTGACATTCTAAAAAAAAAACACATGCTTCTTATGACTTCTGACTAAGAGAAAATAATCTTGAAGTAGAAAATGGACTAGAAAAAAGCATGCAGAGATCTGATCTTTGAAACCTTGATATACCGCACTGTCTTAGGCCACCATTAGATGTTATGCTATTTCAGTGTTAGTAGGTGGCAGGTTACGTGGATGATGTCATGGAGGCACAACGTTCCTTTCATGCCATAGTGACTCAGACTGTAATAATAAATTGGTATATTTGCATCTTTATCCAAATCCTCATTCTTCCTTAGCTCATGTATCACCCGTCAACAAAGTTTGGTGGAAATCTTTTTTTTTTATTTTTTGTGCAATGCTTCTAATTGTGTCTGTCCTGCTTTCTATTTTATGACGTCAAAATGGTAGGTGCGAATAAGAGAATTCAATCACAATATGAGACAATACACGATATTTGGTTCACAAGAACGAGACAAGACGATATTTTAACATTACTTTTAAGAATACTACAATGACAAACTATAGGAGTGGACAAACAGACTTTTTTTTATTTAACTGGAGTAACAAACCAATGCAGGTACATTTTTAAATGTTTTATAACGTTGCATGCATGACCTAAGCATGATGTCTTAACATTTATCCACAAATTGAAACAAAAACTAAAAATTACAAGTTAAAATATTGATGGCAGTTGTATGTTGATGTGTAGTTATTAAAAACACATGTAAAATAGACTGCAGATTGCAGTACAGTAGATTATTATGGTCACACTAAAAAATGACAGTTCCCACAATGTTTGGAGTACTGAATCGGGAAGAAGTGGATAAGTCCAAAGTAGCCTGAAATATATGGTAGTATCACATTTTGATAGAAGTCATATACAGCGGTCGTGTTTTGAGCTGCATATGACTTGACATTTTATCAAATTTAAGTAAGTTTGATCAAATGTAGCATTACTACAGCTTCTGCTTGTAGACAACACCACCACAGATCCAACAAAAGAAAGCACCCGGCGAATGGCAAGTGACGCTGGGAACACCGAGGTAGGTTGAACTGCATGGTGTATAGTGTGTGTAGACCACTTAATGTGCGGTTACAATTTTGCTTGCGCTTTCATATTATGTGTATACGTGTACGTGTATAGTAGCAAAGCCATAGTTCACAGTCTGATTGGCTTCTGGCTGCCCTCTTGTGAGATAGCTTTTTACTAAACGAGAAATATCCTCATGTTTTAATTTTTTCACACACATCCTGTGACACCCCTAGAATTCCAAATAAAAAAATAAAAACGACTTTTGCACGGCACTGTGAAGGTAACTCAGGGATTGTATCGGAGAGTTAAAAGTAATACCGTATGGTAGCGCTGCGAGGCCTTCTCCATTGGAGTACGGGGTTGTCATCTTCTTATTGGTCATCACTCTGGCTGTGGCATTGTTGACCTAAACATTAGAGGAGAAAACGCAGTATTTAGTCATTGTTAACACATTCACAACATCTATATACTATTTAGTTTGATGATAACTGAATTCAAAGAAATGAGGAACTTCTGTATCCTGAGGTGCCATTATCCCTTGACATTGGTTAATTTTGTTGATGAGCAGCGATGGTATTTGATGCATGCGCTTCTTTTGAAGGAAAACAACGATCCCTGTGAATAGTCAGGCAGTTTTGCACGCAGACAACAACCAAAAGGCACACAAAACAAATAATTCAGAACAAAAAAGGGCATTCAAAAGGAAATCCGAGATTATTGCATGGCTATACCTTTGGAAAAAAAGGAGGGAAAAAGAAGGTGAATTAAGCAGCAAAGTCATCTGTTCAAGACGATGCAAAAGAAAAAACAACCAAATACACAAATTACACACAGCCAATCAAGAGCGGCTTACTGCAGCGGAGGTGAGCACAACGAGCCAATCAGCAAGCATCGGAGGCAACGAGAGAGCGATCAAAATAAAAATAAGGTTGGCAGCCCTCCCACATCGTACAGAAGAAACAAGAAGGGAGGGGGACTGACAAAAGACAGAAATATGAAGGGATGCAGGAAGAGGAAGAGGAGGAGCCAGTCCACATGAAAAGACACAGAACACAAACATGAGGGGAGAGTGAACGAGCCATCCCAGTATGCAAATCTTCTCATGAACAACACACACATACATACACACACCCAAACAACACACACATACACACGCACACACACACACACACACACACACCAGGAGCTATAATGTGCATGAGCAACAACAAAGGACAGCTCACATGGAGAATGAGGAGAAAAAAGAAGATTGGAAGGGGATGCAAATGTCATTCCTCAAATAAATGAAATATCAAACTGTGGTTGTGAAACACTGCCAGGCATCTCAGGTCAGTGTCGCACACCGATAGACCTCAAAGCACATGACCACCAATGCACACAATCCAGAACCAAACGGTCAAAAAAAAAAATCATACAAAGACACCTCTCTTTTTTGCAACGAATCAGTCTATTTCTGGCTCTTTACTTAAATAGGAGTGCACATATTAGAGCAGGGAGCATGGATTGAATTTAAGCACTTGCACCCACTTTTCATCCACACCTTTCATGTGTATACAACTGTCTGCAGAGTAGAAAGCAGATGCACAAAAAGTGATTGTCACCTACTACACATTAAATACAGTAACACTATCCTCTCCAACACGGCTTACACAGCACTCATGCTTTAGCATGCTGTCCCACTAAGGTGCCAAAATGCAGCTACTGGCTGTAACACAACACAGAGAGATGACATAGAACCATGATGTCATACAGATGCCAAAATAGAAAGAGAGAGTAAACCATGCAGGATACACAGCTCTGGAGGTCAATGCAGTTAGAGAGGTGATTGGAATGAATGCATAAGTGCTATAGGTCATAGTTGATGCAGTACATTCAGTTATACAAGTGGCTTTCATTATGCCATGCGGTCAATTGCTAATCTCCAAATCCTTTCATTCACCACCTCCCCAAACAATCACAGAATTCGCCAATCAGCATCTGTCAATCAGTCAATCAAGCAAGCTCCCACAGGGCCATCATTTGGGTGCATTTTTTTGTTTCAATTTGGGGTAGATGGGGTGAGGGGTTTTATTCAAAAGATGATGCCATGTACACAACTTACCGTTGCCAGGGAAACAGCGCGAGGACACGCGAGCAGTTACCGTGGAGACTGACAACAACAACATACAAAAATCATCAGGGAAATAGAGAAAATATGTGTAAGAAAGAAATGATGAGCCAAATAAAAACAAAAACAAGAAAACAAAGATAATGAATAACCTTGCAGCGTTCAAGAGGAAGTGGTGTCACGTGTAAGCATGTGTCGCCTACATGGACCAAAGCCAATCTAGCCACTAACACCACAACAAGGACAGTACAAGAAACACATGAAAACAAACTTAAACGCTAACTACTAGGAGTAATTTCAAATCAAAACTTTATTCTGCTCTGCGCTGTGAGGTGTGGATTATGTGACAGGACAGAAAACGTACAGAGATACAGTTTATGGAGTGCATTGAGGGGGACACAGACAAATGACAGACTGGCATGGTGAAGAAGAGTGGGGATAGATGGAGAACGACCGGGGGGTGGACAGGGAAAAAGAGGGTATGATCAGACAGAAATATTGCTGGACGATCACAACCATGCAGAGGAGCTTTGCTAGCAAGAAAAAAAACAATTGAGCAAATGGTGAGTGTGATGTATTTGATCTTCAAGGCCATTTGCCACTTAAATTTGAGCTCATGCTACCAATAAAACTAATTCATGAGATGTCTTTGTCAGGGGTGCTGGATGCAAGCTGGTGTCACACTACAATCTTTTAACCAAAAAAAACATTTTTTTTTGAAGCATCAGCAATGACACCACACTTCTTTGGACAGTTTCATTCCCAAACACTGACTCTTTAAGAAGGCCTTGTCATGCACACACACACACACACACACACACGCACGCACACACACGTCTCTTAACTCTTTGTGATACACACCATCTGATTACATGACCCATCCATGCAGCATACATTAAAACTCCTAAGAACACTGACAAGCACTTTGTTTCCACAAAAGGCTAATAACTGGCCCCTTTGCTCGACCAAAACGCAATAATGCCCACTAATCATGATTAAAGATGCAAAATGGTGCAGGGGGTAAAAAAAACACACAAAAAAAACACAAAAGATCATCCATGCTTGTGAGAGAAGCGGATATCGTCAGCCACCGTGTCTTCCCCGGCCATGCCTGCCACTCCTCCTAGCATGCTTTGCAAACCACACAGCTTTGAATGGACAGAGCATGACATCCAACAACAAGAAACAACAGGAAAAGCCGTCCACGCCGACGTGTGCACCGATGCACCATGCTAGAGTGAAGCGAGACTGTTTAGAATCGAGCACATAACAGCCATCCGGAAAAAAAGCCAAATGCCTCATTCTTATTGGACATGGAGGGAGAACAAAAGGAGAAAAATGGGCACCTTTCAATGAAAAACAAGGACGTGTAGGGGCTGAGATACCTCAATCTTACGTCCTTCCACCAGAGTACCATGAAGCTTCTCTCTGGCCCTCTCTGCATCTGCACTTGTCTCGAATGTTACAAAACCGAAGCCCTGCAAGAGAGGGGGAGGGGAAAGGGAGGGGGGAGGAAGGTTCCTAATCTGGGCTTTTCTTTGTGTCATTTTAAAATGCACATTGATCCTCCCTGCCGTCCTACCTTGGAACCCCTCTCGTTGAAAATGATCTCGACGTCGAGGATTTTGCCAAATTGCTGTAGCAACAGAAGAAAGAAACAGCAGAACATGAGCATTACAGAAGATGATGTACTGTGTTTTGCCACAAGGTGTCAGAGCTGTTCAAAAACAAGGACGAGCTGGCACTGAGCCAGCTGGGAGTCACTCCTTGCAGTATGTTTTCTACATGTGTGCACTTGGCCACATTTTACAACACACAACAAGGCTTCCAGAGTTCACACTTGAACATTTGAAATGCCACACTGCACAAGAGGGTATTATTTGTAGCGACACATAAGAAGGGTAGTTTGGATACAGACGTCAGCAGATGGGCTCTCAGACCAAAGTGATTCGTCATGTGGCGATGCATGGCGGAAATGCGAGGGGTGGGGATGGGGGGTGCGTTTGAATAATTCAGTCTGCTTACCCCAAACATCTGACGCAGGTCAGGATCTCGGAAGCGGAAGGGAATGTTGGACACGTGGAGGCGTTTGGGTGTCCCCTTGGCGTCTGAATCATCGCCGATGCTCCCATTGCCGCCACCTCCTCCTCCTGAGCCCGACTGGCCATCAATCTGAGAGGAGCCATCTGACTGCTGGGGTGCAGGGATGAGAGAGGAAAGAACAGACAGACAAAAAAATAAATGCTATGTTGTAAAATGGACACGACGACACACTCATCCATGTATGATTGAATGAATGTGAGTGACATGTTTATGCCATTTAGAAAATTATTGGTAACATGCCTAATCAGAAAAATGTAATTAATATTAGCATGGAATGATCCGTATCATTTACATATAAAACAAATCATGTGCTATCATGAGAGTTGACAGCGTTCTTGTGTGGCTGCTGAAAATCAAGCACTAATGTTGCTGCGCATCCACAACAGGCATAAAAAATGCAGGACGATGAAAAGCAGAGATGAGGTACACACACATGTCAAAAAAGCACTCTATTATTATCATATCGCCACAAATATAAGACAACCCTGAATACACTGCAGACCTTGAAAACATTTTATGAGCACCCCACTAACTTCTAAACTAAATCAAAACATGTGATTCTTTTAATTTTGTAGAAAGACTAAAAAACTGTGATAAATATTTAAAGACAAAGCTTTGTGTTAGTTAAAATTATCAAAATTTAAAGTGTTTCTCATAACATTAGGCCTTTTTTGCTGCATTTTTTTTGTTTAATTGGATTTCTAAAATGTGCACAAGAGGCTATTATTATAGGTATATTATTAGGTATAACAAACGAGCCATGGCCCCAGGGCCATGCTTTGGACAACCCTGTGACGCGATGTCAGCTCTGTGAGCAACAACTCTCATCGGCTATGCTTTTGTAGCAAGTGTGATAAAGAGCAAAGGTGAGTGTTATTGAAGTTGGAGCTAACTAATCGTTCACACGTCGTTTTTAGGGCAAATGTTGTTCCAAAATCAGAGGGGAAGGCGTTGGCCTTGGTGGGCTCTCTGCCCTCTGAACAAGTCATATTCACACAGAAGATAATGTTCTATGAGCTGACCAAACACAACCTTTACGGTTCACGTTGCCGCAGCTCGAGGATTTTTCCGGATGTGCACGTCACGCTAAGCGTATTCAAGGGTCAAAATGCATGCAGCGTATGAAAAATGCATACTATAAATGTTAGCAGGTCTGTACATGTAAGATAACCCTCTTTTTCAAGATTCATCTTTGGAAAATATAAAGTCAAAGCAAATCAATGCATTTAATATCAGTAAAATCATATTTCATAAATCATATTTCTTGGCTGCTTGACAGTAGTTGGATGACTCTGCTTTACCATTATCTTAAAATTTGCATTATAACTACTCCTCTGTTTGCTAACTTGCTAGCCACTTTTGAGACACTTTCTTCCGGCACATCTCTGATACATTTTCCTGTCTAATATTCAGGTCAATATACAGTAAATAATAAGTAAATAATACAGTATTATTATTGATGTCATGTAATATAATCATCAATTCACTGATTGCTCAGAGCCACCCAAGTGTCAAATGTTTATGGTATGTGGAGATTGATAATGTGATGCCAGTACTCTTGTCTTCAACACTAACAATTTATTTACTTGCACACTGTACACGGTACAGACTGATGGTTTTAAAGACAACATGGCAGAGTGATCCATACATTTCTTCGCCCCTTCAACCCACCACCACCTATTACAGTATGTGCAGACCTGTGGGAAACACTGTTTAGGTTGTGTAAAAGAAGGCTGGCACTCACTTGACCAGTGAGACTGTTGGAAACGTTGGCGACACTGTTGGCTGCTCCGCCGGCTTCCACGGGACCCTGGACCGCACCTGCTGCATACAGGCTGCCGGCGTAATCCAGCGCAAGGCCATTTTGTGGGGGTGGCGGCGGTGGTGGAGGGAAGGTGGAGAAGGGTGGAGGTACAAGCCCCTCCTGACCAGAAGTACTATCCTGAGAGCCCTGTTGGAAGGAAGGGCAGCTTAGTTGGTGACAGTCCACAGTTAGGTATTGACCTGAAGCATCACCTGACCGCATTTTCCCATGAGCTTTAGTTACAGTCATTTGTGTTCCCCCATATGTGTGCATGGAAAAATGTGCAATAATAGTCTACCCCCACAAACCCCCCACCCATCAAATATTCAGTGCACACATCTATTATTGAGGGTCACATGCCCCCATGCTCAGTGTTGTACAACCACATGTACCATGCCAGCACACACATACACAAACACACACTCGCCAACGTCTCCTTGCATACTAACCACCTTTGACACGCAAACACCCACACACCTCATGCAAACCCACCAACTGTTAGCATGGAAGTCTTCCCAAGTGCTCTGTGATTAGTCCGGAATATACTTGGTGGAAGTTACCATGTGCGTAGGAGACGCAACAAAACAATGCAGGCACCCACAAGGACA
This sequence comes from Dunckerocampus dactyliophorus, assembly GCF_027744805.1. Taxonomy (NCBI): domain Eukaryota; kingdom Metazoa; phylum Chordata; class Actinopteri; order Syngnathiformes; family Syngnathidae; genus Dunckerocampus; species Dunckerocampus dactyliophorus. Next base: position 19,963,486 of record NC_072824.1, on the reverse strand, counting down.
CAAAGCAGGCTGTAATAAACACACACACTCCGAGGCCATGGCTGCAGGGATGGTTACCCTAAATGGTCACAGGAGGTAGACACAGTGGAGGAGGGGGCATAGAAAGTGACAACTGAAAAAGTATGGCCTGTGTCCGATATGCAGCTGAGAAAGAGATAAACCACAGTGTCTTGTGGATCTATTTTTAACTATCAACAAGATGATATCGTAATATACTGTTGACAGCACTGTAACTATTTTTTTTATTGTGGTATCAAAGTCAAAATAGAGGCATGTAAGGGTATTCCACAATGCCGGGGTATCAAGTTTAACACTTCTATCACCCTGTTGTGTTAACAGCAATCGTCACTGTCGGACTAATTGATTATCTGTCAAACCAGACACTGACTGCTGTCATCTTCTCGCATGTAATTTTCCGAACGTGGGCTTTCATGTCGCTGTTCGAAAGTTCTGGGCTCTGTGTAAAAGGCACAGGCGGATAAATGCCAGACCTGCTGTTATATAAGGTTTTGATGCTGTAACGTTTTACAATGGCTAACTTCTTATTACACTTGGGTGACATTTAAGAATTAAAAAAAATATTACCCCCATATTTACAGATTTAGGATGGGGGGCACAAACACACATGCAAAGTCGACTGTTTCACAATCTTCTCCACAGTAACAATTCACAAACTTTCAACAGCAAGCACTCGAAAGACTCCAAATCAGAGTTGACAACATTTGGTGTTTGCGGTGCAGTAGATCCCCACCCCCGCCACCCAAGGACGCACCTGACTGCATCCTCCCCATTCATCACTCTAATTAAATATTATCATAATAAAAATAACTACGTCTGGCACTGAGATCACATTACTTAACAAGTAATTGGTTAAGTTAAATTACATTTTCCTTTCAAACCAAACATCACATCAAAAAAGATGCCATGCTTACCTGACATCTGGTAGGCTACACTGACTTTATGTGTGTCTTTGTGTGTGTGTGTGTGTGTGTGTGTGTGTGTGTGCATACGTGTAAGAGACAGGCGGCAGTGATGCCCATCTGAGGAGCACAATAGATCTCTGTCCCTTTGGGAGTGTTAAAAGTGTGTGGGATGGCTTGTGTGTGTGTGTGTGTGTGTGTGTGTGTGTGTGTGTGTACGTATGTGTGTGTGCCATCTGTCTCCCAGCTTTTGACCTTTCCCAGTGACACACCTGTGTCACAGTCCCTTATTTCAGTGTCAACCTAGGGGCCGCAAGCCACTATGGCTGCCACACAGCCGTCACTTAGTGCAAATTTCACTCATCATATTCCTATTACATATCCTATCGGCTTGTCTCTTTTGGCACCAGGACATCAGTTTTCCACTGCACTTATATTACCCCAGTGTGGGTGGTCGTCATGGCGACTCTGCGTGAAACCACTGTGGCATCATTTACAGCATGGAACATGAGCCCGTTTTTGCGCTAAACAACAGTGAAAAGTGACATCCCCAGCAAAGTGCATGCACAGAACATAACGCAGTGCAATCTGCTGTTATTTTGTTGATGCATGATTGCATCAGGTTATCGCTACAGTTATTGTATAATTTAGGTGAATAAATGTTTAGCATGAATGGTAAGTTTGAAATTCTTGGCTGCACACGTGCTTTTCCTTCTCAGAAATCCAAGAAATGTTGCTGGATCTCGGCACCAGATACCAGATCAGTACAGTCGCCAGATTACGGACCAGTGTGTCCAACTTTATTCACATGTTCAGAGAGCAGCTGTGTGCACTAATTTCAAGCCTGCAGCTGTACGAACATCTTCCCATCTCATCTCATCCAAATGCGCATTTTGGCCCTGAAAGGGTTGACATCTCTTTCCATAAAATAATACAGAGAACACACAAAAATCCCAAACCTCCGCGCTGTGCTTGGCAGAGGTAAAAAGCGACTGCCCTCCAAGCATAATATCCTCTCCTCCCCCTCCCTTTTTGTAAAACTTTGTAAAAGTGATGTTAAATATTCAGTTGTCCATTCATTTGTGCATGTAAAACTATAATTATTGTCTACAAAATGTGTTTTGTATTAACATTGGAACGCATTAACTGGATGTGCATTATTTTCGATTGGAAAATTTTCTTTGGTTAGGGTCCATTATCGTTTGAGTCAGGTGGTGAAGATGGCTTCACGGAGGGCATCTATTGTCTGGAATTGATGTCCATTTTTGTAAACGTCCCTTGTTATCCATCCCGAAATGAGTTTCTTCCTTTGGAACATAGGTTCCCAAAGTGGGGTACGCGTACCCCCAAAGGTAAACCCACTGTAATAGGGGGTACGTAAATAAAAATGAAAAATAATTAGCGCCTAACACTCACAATTACAGGTGCGCTTGAACTCCGCACAGGGCAAAGACAACGGAGCAGGAAGGAGAAGAGCATGAAGTTGTTCGTTGCTCTGTTTGCATCATATGAACTAATAAGTACATTTGATGATTATTTTGTGCATTAAGAGCGTTTAACCTTGAAGATTTCATTTATATTGGCATTCCAATCCCCGCCGGCTGGAGCAGTGAAAACCTGTAACTGAATGGGGATTCCCCAAAAATGAGGCTTTATCGTTGAATATGTTCGCAAAATAAGTGAAATCCGCAAAGTAGCCAACTTCATTTTTTTACAATTATTATATACTGTATGTTTTAAGGGTGTAAAACCCCACACCTTTGGTCTACAGCCAATCAGGATGCAGAAAACAATGCGCGGTGCAGACAGAAGAAGGGAAGAGGGAAGAGACAGTCAACTTCCCACAATGCAATTCTTCTTAAAAGGGCCAGTCTCAGCCTGTAACTGTGTTCATACCATGTAATAAAAAACAACAACAAAAAAATTCAGCTGAACCGCGATAGAGCGAGGGAACACTATACTGCTTTATCGTGATTGTTAAACTTTCCCTTTCAGTTTGGTATTAAATTAATATGCAGACTTAAAGCATAGCCATCCTAAGTGGACAAAAAAAAGTGAAGCTCAAATTCAACCCATTCAAACAGAAGGATGCCAACATCAGACCAAAATAAAAGATATGCAGGAAGATTACTTATTTTTTTATCAGTGCTCATTTGAAACTTTATCATGTGACCGTGCAAAATGGTAATTATTGACCCGGAATTACTGTAGAATAACTTGACCAATTAATTATGTTCAATATTTCAAGTTAATTAAGATAAAAAGGTTTGTGTTTTTTAAGTGTGTAGGAGTAGGGGTTACATGGCTTCAGGTCAAATGTCAGAAGGGTACGCGACTGTAAAAAGTTTGGAAACCAATGCTCCAGCTTGTTTTGTCTTACTCCCATTTCTTATTTTTGCATTTTGAAGCTCTACTTAGAACCTCCTTTAGATCCAACAGTAAAAAATGTAAATTCTTGCAATTATTCAACTGGTCTTATCGGGATAGTTCGGATTTTTTGACATGAAGTTGTATGACATCCCCATCAGCAGTGGACTATATCAACAGTGACCCCCATTTGGTCCCGCGAGGGACGAGGAACGTAGTTCTGCTTAGTCGCTGCTTCATTTAAATAAAAGACTTTGGCTTCTCAAAACAATGTGCGTTCAAAAGAGTAATACATTTGCATCATAAAAACGCCTTTTCAAAAAAAATTTAAAAATAAAATTTAAAAAAATCAGACCTCATAAATCGCTCGGCGTTGTATTTGTCTCCTCTCCATTTGTGTGCATGTGATGAATACGCTCGCGTCTTCTTCCGCTGTGGAACCCACCTAAACAAGATGGCCGCGGCGTTCCTTCGCGGATGAAAACGCAAGCAGAACTGAAATCAAACCAGAACCGGCCTCGCGGGACCAAATGGTGGGTTGGAGGGGGATGTCATACAACTTCATAAAAAAAAATTTCCGAACTATCTCTTTAAAATTTTGATCAGGAGTGTATACTTAAGGGTAAAACTTATTAGTATCAATATGCTCTTTTTCCCCATTTTTGCTGCTTTATTATTATTTTTTTAGATTTTATTTCTACAATGTCCCCAGTTCCAATTAAACTGCAAACGGCCCCCGGCCCAAACTTTGGACACCTCGGTTTGACTGTATAATAATAAACAATAACAAATGATGCAGTGATTTTGGCAGCCATCGTTTTTCTTTTTCCCCCATAAACAAAAAGTAACCCTTATTTGGGTGTCAAACTCTTTTGTATGTTCTTTGGGAGCGCCAAAACAAACATTATGCTGTCCTCAAGTGTGGTAATTTAAGTACGCTAATGAAGAAAAATATTTGCCAAAGTAATAAGTCCATTCGTTATTATTAGAGACGCCCCTGCAGGCCAAGAGAAGGACTGCAGGTCATCGGCACAATTTTTTTCAAACCTTCAGGGTTACTCCCCACTTTTAGAAAAAAATTTCAATAGCAATTATGGAAAAGTTTGCTTCGAAAGAACCACTTCATTTAACTTGGAATTTCCACCTACTTTTTGAGGGAACATTGTTGACTTCAAAACACAGGGAGGACACATCTACATTCTGTCCAATTTGTTGGTAAAACCACCCTCTGAGAGACTGTGCTGGTGACTCACACAAACACAACTCACTTGACTAACAATGACTCAAACTTGGACAACCTGTGATGCAGCTCAGAAGGGCAGCAATTTGGACTTGATGTTTTCATACAGTATCTTGGCCTCATCACTATGAGTTATCTCTTCGGACATAAAAAACCTTTTAGAAGACTGGCCTTTTCAGATGGCAACTGTTTCAGCAGCATTTCAGCGGCTTACCCTTATTACCTGAAGCACAAAGTCAACAGCCCACTGTCTACAAAAATAGAGCGCGTTTGTGTGTGCTAAAACCATCAAATGATGGGTCTTTTTTTGGCTGCGAGTGGCCTCTGTGATACACAACAACTGAATAAAGACACAAAGATGGCAGAAGCAAAGAGAGGGAGGGCATTCTTGTAGACATAGATTTTAGAGTGGGCATCTGTGTCAGCACTCAGATTTGTGTATGCTTTGTTTGTGTACATGTTGGGTGCATATCGGTGTGTGCATACGCTCCCCTGGCGTCAAGGCATTAAGGGTTGTGTAAGTGTATGCACTGGCCAGGCAACGCAAGTGACTCAGAGCGGTAGCTGTAGCTGACTTACTTTCGGGTCAGTTAGCAGCAGCAAGTAAGTCTGAGGAGGCATGTTATAAAATGCGCTTGTGTGCAGGAGTCGGCACTGCGCTACATGAGGACAAGCGTGGCAGAGATGACAGTACGGCAAAGAATGAACTAGGGCAGCACCGGGTCATTTCACATGAAGAATGGCTTTTCAGGGTTTTACTTGGCTGGACCATTAGCCTACACTCTAATTCAGCTTAATGATATAAGGGTTGATTTATGTTGTTGGGGGCGGATCTTAGTGTATTTTCCCCAAAGTAGCAGCTTGACAAGCTAGGAATGAACATCATATTTGGTAACTTATGTGGGTTCAAATAAAGAATGATCATAATAATGTATTTATTGATAAGTTTGTGATCATGTGTCATGCAATCATGTGTCAAACTCAATCGCGCAGGGGGCCAAAACTCAAAGCAGAGTAGTATTTAGTATGGTCAGATTTCGAGAAAATGTCACATTAGCACTGACAAATAGATACATAAGCAGCCTACATACCTTTTTTCTCCGCACACGTTGTGCCGGAATTGGAACATACCAATATAACGCACCAGCCAGTGGTGATGTGTTTTCAGGCTCGGACAAAATATGCATGACAGCTAGTGAATGGTTTTTATGTGGACCTACTTTTTAAAACTTCACTTGTGTGGATGGACTTTTCGAAGCGGGTGAAATGTGCATTTTTTTTTAATATCCGTGCTCGTGTTTGTTCATTCCTACTTGAAATGTCTACTTTACAATCTCTGATTTCAAGTGATTGTTGATAGAGCACCTTTGTCATTCTCTCAACGTCCAAGCTACAATATTTTATATTCACACAAAAACATTGCATCCACGAGTTGTGTAGCCCCGAAGAGTTTCCAGCTATGGAATGGGCGGATTACGCGTTTTCCAGCATCCTATGTTGTAGTTATAAAGCCTTAGTGATTTTTGACTGCTTTATGCCTCTTTAAGGTGTTCTTTTGTACAGACAAGTTGTTTTTAAAGGGGTGTAATTTTTAGTTGTGTACAGTTAAACTATTGCTATCTGACACCTTTTGTAAAAATGGTATAGTAATAATAATTACTATACCATAGTAATAATAATAGTACATTTGATTTCCATTGATAATTTCTGTGTGATTTTGTTACCAGCACATTCAAGTATTTAAAGAGCAAAGTATTTAATGCAAATATTTCATTCATTCAGATCTAGAATGTGTTATTTTAGTGTTCCCTTTATTTTTGAGCAGTGTATAATATTGTGGCCACTTAAAGCCAATAATGTTACAGGAAAAGTTAAAAACTGACAGAATTACTTTACGGAGCATGTCATTCTAAGCACGTTGTTTGATAAGGTCCACAATAGAAGTCAAGACTTAATGCTATTTTCCAAACAATTACACGGGCCACATAAAATGACATGATGGGCCACATCTGGCCCTCCGGCCTTGAGTTTGACACATGATGTAGATGTTCATATTTGCACGATTATGTAGTTGACACATACTGTATGTAATTCCAGCCCTATGATTTTGCTGCCTAAACGGCATGAAGAAGAAACCAAAACATGTTGTTTCGTGGTTTTGAACAATAACATAACATTTAAACTAGATTAAAATGGCACAGGAATTTGCTCTGTTTATCAAGTATTTTATTCCGTTTCCATTGTAAAGACTTCCAAAATACCTCACCTGTAATGGTATATATGTAATGGCCTCACCTGCACACGTTTCACTCCACTGCAAAGAGTATCTCCAAAACATGGCATTGTGTGTAAATACTGCAATAAGGCCTACTGCTGGTGTCACGATACACTCAGCTCACGGGACAAGATGATACACGATATTGGGTTGACAAGAACGAGGCAAGACAATATTTTCACATTACTTTTGAAAAAACTACAATAACAAATTATAGGATGGGGCCAACTGACTTTTTGGAAAAAGGGGATTAATTACCGTTAATGCAACCATGTGATGTTCCTTAATGTAACTTGTTAAACATGTCTGAGACAAATAAACCATACCAATCCTGACTAATTAATTCATAAACTGTGATCAATGTGACTGTGGCTTTTGGCTCCACAGTGTTGCAAGCAGGGCCGCAAACAGCTGGAAAAAAACGTTTACAACGTGTTGGCAGCATACCGATGAGCCAGGAGACACCCTCTTATTTAATTATTCCATCCTACATCACCCCCCCACAACACCCTTCCTCTTCCTCCCCCCCTTTTGCCGCTGTTCTCCCTTTCCTCCCACTCGCCGATCCTCTTCTTTACGCTTCATAAAATCCAGACGGGACCCTCGCATACGTGCCATCCCCATTCAAGTCAATCAAGCTCATTTGCCTCATAGCAACAGTGTTTCAGTGGCGTCCTGGCCCCTCCTCCCACACGTTTTTGCATCTCCTTATAGGGTAACGTGTCTGCTTGTCAAACAAACCCCTCCCTATCCGCTCCCATTGCTTTCCTTTTAAGGTTTTTACATCTGGTTGCCCTTCTGAGAAATCCCCCTCCATCCTGCTTCACATACAGTACTGTACATGTGTGCAGGCCTGTACAAACCCTATCCCTGACTTCAGCTGCCCCCGCCTCTGCCTGTATCAATGGTCCACTGGGCTCCACTGCAGCAACTTATGAAAGGTAAACACAACCAAACAAAAGGACAGTGACATTAGTTGTCTTCATTTAGTTGTCATTGGAGGCTGCATGCAACCCCAATGCAAACATGTGCAGGTGGTCAAAGAAATGTAGACATGTTTGTTTTTCAAAACACTAGGGATGACCGTGGAACAAGTTAGTCTTGTTTAGGAGAAAGGTGACAATGGTAGCAGGTTGCTTAGTGTGTGTGTGTGTTTTTTTTTAAATGTACACAAATCAGTGATGGTAGAGTGTTGTCACTAGCACCACGCGACAATTCAGTCAGGGCAACCCCGATCTATTTCAAAGGCACACAGATGCCTCACTACGAGTGCTGTCGGAGCAATTACAGAGCAAATTGTGAGCATTTATGCTGCACCTTGGCAACCAGATCCAATTCCCTCTTCTTTCACAAAAGAGGCAAAGACCAAAGGTGTTTATCTAACATAGTGGTGCTATCGGCGGTCTCCCTCACGCTTCGAACGATCTAACAATCTGTGCAAAATGAATGACTCATCCCAGTTGCCATGGCAACACAGCTCATTGGGATCATTTAAAGACCATTATTGTTAACCCTGCAAAGAATCGATAAGAAGATTTTGAGAAGAGGCAGAGGAAGTGTGTACGTAAGAGGGGTGGTGGTGTTGATGTACGCGTGTCAGTGTGCGTGTGCTTGTGTGTGCGTTTGCAGCAGGTAGGCGTCTCTCCCTTGCTTTAGGCCATAGGTGGGGCTTGAGAAAATATTTCTGCAGCGCAGCATTATACAAACGACCTCTCAAAAAAAAAAAAGAGCTGACGGCCTCCTGTATGCTCGTCAACTCATCCCTGCCTAATGTCAGCCACGTCATGTGATGGGGGGCTTCCCAGGCCGGGGGTATCCCGTCACTTTCTTCTAAATAATCAATTTTCATTCTCCTGCTCCTATTCTCTCCTCTGCATGACCCATCCCCCCTCTTCCAGGGGCTCTTGAAGGAAAACATTGAGATAACAGCTGCCAGGGCCCGGGGGAGAATGAGAGGAGAAAAGAGGTCAAACAGTAAAGAGAGCAAGGTAGAGCTGAAAGAGGAGCGCACACGCGATGAGGGACAAAATTAGGAAACACATACGCCTGGGCCTGACTCAGAGAGTTAAATGAAATGATATGAACACGTGCAACTTTTTATTTATTTATTTATTTATTTTTTACATGACGTGCGCACCAGATAAAAACGTGCAGGAAGGGATAGCAACTGTTCTGTGGACACCTGTCCCTTTTGCTCACAGGCCCGAGTGATATACACAGACAGCTGCAGGGGCAATAAAGACCACTTTTACTTACCCCCTCTTCTCTCCCGCTTTACTGCTTTCAAAGCCCAGCAGCCATGTGCAGAGTTTATTAGTGAGGAGAGCCGCAGCATCCAGCTGCACCACACCGATCGCATAGATTCCTCTAAGCATACATAATACATGGCAGAACAATTTCTGGCAGGAGCTGCTCTGATGTTCAGATTGCGTGCGCCTCTAGCTCTGGGCAGGAGAACAGATGCCACAACAGTGCTACCATCCATCGACATGAGCATATCAACGTTGCAACATTTTTTGAAATGGCAACTTTGTGTTTTTACGTCGCGGCCATCATATGAAACGCAGAGGAGCGAAGCAGCGGGGTAAAAGGGTCAAGTGGAGTCCTCATCCGTAATTAATCAACACTTCATGCTTGATGACAGTCCTGTAGGCTGTACTAGAATGCAGAACCTTTGCAAAGAGAGTCATCAAGCATAACCCCAGCACAGGCAGAGAGGAGGATAAACACTCACCGACAACACGGAAGGATAGTAGAGTCCCATCATCGTATTCTGTGCAACACCACACTGTCGTCTCTCCTCCTCCTCTCTCACTCCTTTCCTCTTGTCACGCTGCCTCGCTGGCTCTCCCTCTCCCGAGCCTGTGTCACCTCACCAGCTCGCTCTCTTCTTGTCTGTCTCACAGATTCAAAATCTCCCTCTCTGCCCCCGCACGCTGGGTCTGCCCTGACAGCCTCCCCCCTTCCCTTCCCTGCCTCCTCCAGCCCCTGTCCCTGTCACTCTCTCTCCCACTCACTCGTGTTTCCCTCTCTCCTTTTTTCCCTCTACGCCCAGCCTTCTGTTTTGCTGTTGTGCCCTTGCCTGCTCATCTCTTCTGTCTCCTCTCCAGTCCGCCTCTCTCGCACAGAGACAACCCACACACCCCTAGAACAACCCCGCCCCCGCTTGACTGTCACACCTGCACACTTGCACCTCCCCTCTGCTTACTGTTGTAGCTGCAATGACCGATTTCTCTTTTCCTCTCGAGCTATTCTTCACTCTATCGTTGGTCTCCATGTGAGTTAACTGGGACTGATTGCACCATTGGGAGAGCCCTTCGTTTTCTCTCCATCAAGAAGTCTGTATTATACAGTACTGTGCAAAGGCACAACAAAATATGGAAAAACCCTACCGCCATAGGCTTAAACGGATAGTTTGGATTTTTTGACATGAAGTTGTATGACATCCCCATCAGCAGTGTAGTGTATTAACAATGATTTAACCCCACCTGGCTCCATGAGAGGAGAGGAACGTAGTTCCGGTTTGTTGCTGGGCTCACTTAAGTAAAAAGTTTGGCTTCTCAAAACAATATGCGTTCAATAGAATAATACGTTTGCATCACAAAATCGCTGCTACCAAAAAAGATAAGACCTCTCAGTCGCTTCTCCATTGTTGTGTGTGTGTGTGTGTTCTACAGTGTTTACATCACTGCCCATCGCAGTCATGTGACTATAAGTGACAACCCGGAAAAATATGTGAATACTTACCAAATACAATTGGCATTACTCACCCCAGTTGACATTCTCCTGATATTTTTTTTTTTATGCTCCAAAATGACTTGCAGAAGTAATTCCATTTCGTCGTCAGTCTAAACAAGCCTCGGAAAGCAGAAGACGATAGACTTTATGCACATGTAGGCCTGTCACGATAACAAATTTTGCTGGATGATAATTGTCCTACAAATTATTGTTGATAATTGATATTATTGACAAAAAATGTTCAGACCACTTTTTCATCAATTATATGGTATAATGCGAGTTGTATCAAAAGCAAGTATTTAACATTGTAATGCACAAGCTTTTAAATAAAATAAACCACATAATAAATTAAACAAAACAAGACAAAATACAATTTAGAAAACAAATGAATTTATCAAGGCTAGCAAAATTATCGACTTTGTTTTGATTTATTGTTTGATTAATCAATTTATTGATTATCATGACAGGCCTATGCACATGCATTCTTTCTCCTATAGTTTTGGTGTCGCGTGGTTCTGTCAACATGTCTGTTTATGGGGCCAGGTGCACAATATGTATTACATCGTTTTCACCCAATGACCTGTTCCCATCTGGTTGCAACTATTTACTAATCCGTCACAGTGAGGACGCAAATTTTTTTTAACCCAGCAAAACAAAATCCCAGGAGCGTTTCCGTGTGGACAGAGCTGTAGCCATCTTGAATTCTGACAAAATTAAGGGTGGAAAAAAAAGACACCACCAGAAAATCTTCTGAAGGCTAGATGGCCCAAGGTCTCGTACATTACATCCAAACAGATGCAATGAACAAGCACATATTCATTGTCTCTGGGATATATTGGCTTTTGGTCTCATGCACAAATGTCAGAACGGTCACAAATTGTTGGGCAGATGTCCTGCATGACGCCTACGATGATGAGGGCATTTACACAACACACGTGCCACTGACAAAACACCAAAGTCACACTTTCACCTTAATTGTTGGTAAAAACACACAGAGCATCCTCTACTCTATTTCCAAAACATATAAGCACAATTTCCAACAAATCCCAACTCCCTGGCAACACTCCCTGTTCATGTTCACCACACATGCACAATCTAAAAAAAAACGATACAAGAGCTACAGTATATTCAAAATTCTGCCTTTACAAAGTTGATCATATGTTCATTATTACGGTTGTAGCTTGCAGTGGTGCTGAGCAGTAAATTAATTTATCAGAGCTTGTATGCACCTAAGCAACCCATCATGCTTAAATAAAGCTGTTGACAGCACACGGATGTAATGGAGAACTTAAAAGCATCACTCAGTTCACCAAGCAGGCAGAACTCGTCTCTCTCTTTTCACACATTGAGCTTCTGCTGCTCCTCCAGGCGCTTCCTTTCGGGAGCCTTTGATCACATCACCTTCATGCTGCTGTTGACAGTTTAGCACCTCTGCATTGTGGGAACATCTTCTGCACGGCATCCTTCTCATCCTTCCCATCTTTTGTCCACATCAATGGCTAGCTGACAGTTCACAATCCCTCAAGGAATATGAATGGCTGGCTTCAACAATAATGTAGAACTGGGACGTTTTTATTTTTGTGTACAGTTTTACAAACCTGCAAATACTGTAATAGCTGTGTCAAGCATGTACAATATACAGTGCACCAACATATCACTGTGTAGCTTATACAGAAGCACATTCACGGGCACTTAACCTAGTTCTGTCGTACAATTAATGTGCGGAAAGAAAAATGTAGCTCTCTTTGACCACACTGTCATTTATTAACAAGTATATTGCACAACGCAGCAGCAATGCTCTATTAGCAGTAAGAAGCTTAGTCAACATTACCCGCTGAAGAGTTCATTGTAAGCAACAGTACAACGAAAGAGTAACATGCTTGAGTTTCACACCAACAACTGAGTAGTGCAACCAACCTTCTAAAGTACATGCAGAAGTGGATAACGCTTCTGGTTGTAGACTACTGCTACCATCATCTTATGGAAAAACTAGGTTGCCTACAGCCACAGCTGAAAATATCAATGTTTTTGACCAGATATGAATTAGAGACCCTTATCTGTTTTGCAAGACCACTGTATATAGACACATTAGCTGGAGCATTTACGATATACAAGTTTTAAAAAATTGCAGATGTTGCAAGGTATTCTCCAATTTGGAGTTTTGGTGGGGTGTCCCATTGTTGGCTTTTAATTCAGATAAGTAGTGCAGTATTGTCTTCATGGTTATTCTCATTCGAAGATCATCATTAGGAAACAGTTCATTGCTGTATCATGTGATCACTCCCAAGCAAAAATGAAAAATGGCTAATTGGTTCCCAGCCATGTGACAATTTTTTTTTTTTTTAAATCAAACAAATGCTAAGGTTTGGGGTAAAGGCTTAAGATGAGGATGAAATGCAGCCAGAGGTTGTGAGCATCGCAGAGCAAGAGGAAGGGGATTATGGGTAGAGCATCAGAGGATGAGTGGATGATCGAGGGATTAACCATATCAACTGAGCAGTCTAATAACATAGTCAGAAGGCTAATAGGAACACGAGTAAACAGACGGCAGCTTTAACACATGTACGCACACAGAGGAATTCCAATACTTTATAGAACATACTGTATTTCATATAGCTCTTGTAGAATTAAAAAAAAAATACATACATACACACATACATACATATATATGTATATATATATATATATCCTAAAAGGCACCAAATAAAGATACAAAAAGAGAGAGCAGCAAAGGGCAATGTATTTGTGTTGGTTAATTACAATGAAAGATGTGACATATTACATCATTATGGTTTGGAGTGCTTCATTCAAGTCTCATGCTGCATGTATCTGGTGACAATTTTATTTAAAAAAAAAAGAAAAAAAGGTGTCGTATGTAAGAAAATATTGATTTTTATTGGCATGTGTGGGCGTAATTGTTTCCTTACCTGACTGTGAGATGGGTATCCATGGTAACCAAGGGTCAGTGGGTCATTGTTCTAAAAGAAACGAGAGCATGTGTTTTAAAATGAGATCAAAAAAAGGACTCATATCATGCGTTTGTATGAAAGTTCTTGTCTACAGTTTTTCATACTGTATTTCAATCTGAATTTTCTTCATTTACAGGCAGGATGTTTGCATTCAATTAATGGGAGAATTTCATGGACATATTCAAAAATAAAAATCTTTAGCATGCGTGACTAGCAATATGCAATACACTCCTACCAGAGGCGCTGTTTGCCGTCAAAAGAAGCACAACCTGTCAGCTACGGGAAGTGTAGCTATAGCCACGCTATGGCACAACTCCTTCAGGTAGCATTATTATGCACAATACAACACTGGCATGGAAACAGGAGGTCAGGCCATTCAGATGGTTTCTCTAATTGACCATTTAAATATTTGTTTTCATAGTTGATCAAGAAACTGTAATCAGTTACACCTTTTTAGCATTCACAGTCACCTCTCGCCACTGGTTGAAACATCCATCCTGCTCCCTCACTTATTGCAAATTAATTACTTAATGGTTGCTATTTCGTGGGTTGACTATGGCCTATTATCAGTCAGAAAATATTGAAAGACAAATCATATGTAGCATTCTGTAGTATTCCTAGGCAACAGTAATGACATAGCAGTTCTCCTCCCATTCCGTATGGACGTGGAATGTTTTTGGCTTCTTACTTTGTCTTTCTTCCCCACTCCATTTGAAACCCGTTCTTAAGATTAGAATAAATACATTGGAGGCTAACTTGTTAGCTCGGTAGCATGCTAATACTTAAAGCGGCAGCCGTCTTGTGTCCCTGCAGTGATCTGTGTCATGTGCATTAGCAATGTGGTGTAAACATAGAATAATAGGAGTGTTAAGGTGACTATAAGGTGTTATTTAATGTCTACAGGGCTCTAATAATGGTAAAAAAAATGTATTTAGAAAGTCAGAAACAGGTTTTCTATGCTTAACTACGAAAATATTTCAGTTAATATTGAATTTTACTTTGGGGAAATTCACTTATCGCAGTCGGGTCTGGAATTATTCGCGATTAACAATGGATGACTGTCGAATTTTTACTTTGTGGTGCATTTTTAGGCTTCAACAATGCTTGAAAATGGTGAAATTTGTATTCAATCTTATAAATTTTTCCACCCAGCAGCACTGATTGTCTGCTTACAATGAATGACGAATGAGGCATGGATTTCCAAAAAAGATGTCAAATGTCTCTTAAATCATAAATACTGTAGGCACTGTAGTCCATTGGTGTGAAATGATACTTTCAGGCCCTTTGATCAGCAAAGTCTGAATCACGGCAACGGGACTCTTGTTTGTTGAAGACATTTCAACTTTTGTCCAAAAGGCTTCAGTAGTTCTAAAATTTTAGGTGTGGAGTTTCCCTGTTTATGTCTCTGGTGGGTGCGTCTCCTGGGAGTGGTCACAATAAGGATGTTGTTATTGTGGCCCAGCCGGCCTCCCTGCTGAAAAAAACAGCGTAGACCAGCATGGAAATTATGCTGGTCTATGCTGGTCAGTGCTGGTCTATGCTGGTTTAGCTGGTGGACATTGCTGGTCTATGCTGGTGGACCATGCTGATCACCAGCACCAGCACGAAAACACAACATATGCTGGTCATGCTGGTTACTGGTCTATGCTGGTTAGTGGCCGCTCTTTCCGTTGAATGAGAATTTTTGGGGGAGAGATATCAGGCCACTGTTGCAAGCCGACGACAGGTGATGGCACAAACCTCCTCCTTTGTTTAGGAAGGGCCTTTTTAGTTTGACATACTGTAAATGGCTTCTTTTTCACCTATCCTGTCATTCCGACTAAAGATATCAGAACATCAATAAAACATCACACACATAAGAGAACCCATTAATGCTTAAAATATATTTCTAAAAGCGTTAGAAACCTTGCATCGGCAATGACTTCTGCACCGATTGATCATAGAAAGCAGCTGAGAAAATAGCATTACCAATTGCAACGCACGCGCTACCACTCACACCTAGAGGAAGCAGAAGTGACACTTCCAAAGTAAAAGGTTTCCAAATAACGTGCATAAACATGGACAATTCTTAATAGGTAGAGCCAATCCAATCCGTGTTGGTTAAAATTAATTTGTGGTGTGTTCGCTACAACTGAATATATGAGAAACATGGCAATATATATACACATCATTATACAGAGCTGACTGACTATGCACCACTACAATTATTGATTTTGCTTACAGGTCAGATTCTTTATTGATTCCCCAATTGATTGGGGATCACTTTTCTGCTGAGTCTAACCATGTGGCACTAATGATAGTCTACCCTAACATAGGATATTTACATTCTACATACATGCTCTTACATTCTAAGAGCATCCTGCTCCTTTGGCACCTAGGAACATGCCTGCATCCATGAGAGGAATCAGTGGTGGGGAAGCAACACCTATGGATTGTTTGGAAGGGTTTTTGATTCCCATTGCCAGTGTACAGACATTCAACCTGGAAATTGTTTACGTAGAGGGGAATATTGGATGGGATTCAATCAATTCTCCCTAAAACATTAGGAAGTCATCTATTCACCATCAACAGAATTTCTGACTTTTATGTTAATGTAGTCCATTAGATAGGCAGGCATTATGACAACACTTTGAAGTAAAAACAGATTTTCTTTATATCGTTCTCCCTCATCTCTCTCATCTTTCCTTCAGGAACCAATGTCCCTTCGCCTGTTTTGCCCCTGGGGAAAACACTTTGCTCTGTGCGCATCGAAGCTCGAGTTGGGCTGATTAGTACTGTAGCCATCTCATTCTGAGCCCCTGGGGGGCCATTTCACTAAAAGTGAGCATGACTTTCCCAATGCAGGGGCTTCAACTGGTGGAACAGGAAGCGTTTTGCGAGTGAAAAAAAACAGCAAGATAATCTTACAGCCAAAAACATACTTAGTGATATAGCTTTGGAAGGTAGAAGCTCTGAATAATGAATCACTTTTTAGAGGGTTGAATAACATGAATAAAGCATAAACCAAAGCAAAAGCAACAGAAGATCAAAAATAAGACGAGACATCCACAGACAACCCAAGATGGAAATACAGCAGGAAATAGATGGAGAAAAGACAATGACTCATACATGAGTGGAGTCATGTGCTTGATTTCCTGGAGGAATGAAGAGAAGAAGATAGAGATAGTGTGTATCACAGTCACTGTCAATAACAGGACATACTGTAGAAAAGAAAGCAACATTGTATTTAATGCAGTCATGCTAATGCAAAGCAGTGCAGCACTGTACATACTACTGTATACTATATGATGTATATTGTGTGTTTACTATTAGTGGAGCTAAGATATTTAAGGATATTACTGTAATGTCCCGAATTTAAGACAATGCTTAATATGAGACAACTTCTCATTTTCAAAACCTGTGTTTGGTAAAATATTTTTGGAGACAAAACCACATGTTCAATATCATCATGTAGATTGTAATAAAAAACACACTTGATGTCTCTGCTTCACTGATCACCATTATCCTAAAATTTGCATCATCACTCCTCCTGTTTCATAATTTTTCCAAACTTTCAGTCACTGGAGTGCGAGAGTTACAGGAAGAAAAGCTCTGACTACCTTTGGGAGACATTATTTGGCGGCACCTAATGGTTTGCATGTTGTAACTCTCTACACTCTGAATATAAGATGAAATATCAGAGTTTTTCTAAGGGGAAAATGCTATAATAAATACAAAAAAAAAAACCATAACACTTGAGTTTTCCAAACTTCTTTTACAACTTCTCAAACTTTTTACAGATGCGTACCTGTTGAGATATTTCACTTGAAGTCACAATCCTGCAGGCTGAAAAAAAAACTTTTTATCTTAATTAACTTGAACTATTGAACATAATTAATTGGTTAATTCATTTTTTAGTAATCCCGAGTCACTTCACTTTTTTTTGTCCACTCACCATGGCTACGGTTTAAGTCTGCATATTAATTTAACACCAAATGGAAAGTTTAACGATCATGATAAAGCAGTATCTGAAACACAAAAATAAATAATAATAAAAGACACTTCCTCATTGTCACTAGACCAGAGAGAGATGCGTTCAGGGACACTCCGAGCATTAAAACAACATCTTTACTATGCATGTATGTGTGGTCTAACACAGAAAGACAAAGAAAAACAGTAAGTGGATATTTTTATCACTCACAAGAGTAACTCAGTTTCAGTGAGTACATTTTTTTTTTGACTAGATGTATTCTAAGCTAACAATACTGCTACATTTTGTTCTGGAGAAAGCACAAAAGAGCTAATCAAGAAGTCACAGACGAATTGACTATACTAAAAAGATGGTTTCATAAAAACGGACTATCCCCAAACCTAAGTAAAACGATAAAACACTGACTATTAAAGAGTATGTGAACGTCCCTCTTTTTTTACTTTCCAGACAGTGCAGACAGTGGCACCATGGGTAAGGTAGTGAAAAGCTACTTAAAAGCTACTTAAACCATCAAAAGGTTGTCTCAGATTGACTCTGACTACTTGCAAGTCATGTTACCAGCTTGTATGTTTTAAATACTTAAAAGGTTTAAATACTTTGGAAGTAACTGGAGGGGAGGATTCAAACGCTTAGCGGGCCACATGTGGCCATCGGGCCGTAGTTTGCCCACCACTGGAGTAGATGCTAATATGACCTGAAAATCTCACATTAAAAATATACAACAAATTATACAATCCTGTCACTCAGGATTCAGGTGGTTGAGTGTAGTGTCTAAATTGGACCTATATCCTTTCTGGTGGTATCTTGGTACTGCTGGACGCTGCTCTCTTTTGAGAACTATAATTCACTGTTCTGACAGTCATCCTACATCACTGCTAAGCTGGCCACACCACACATTCGACAGAGAAAAAGCCAATCCATCCACAAAGCACTTATGTGCTAAGCTTCCAAACAGCCACCTCATGTTTATTTTCCTGCGATGTATTTCACATGCTTCTGACTTTCCACAGAAAACACACACACACACTTTTTCAAGATGTTGGAAGAATCTGAAGTGGATTTTGGAAGCTGCTGAAAGTAAAATTGTTTATATGCAAACAAATACTTCTGCCAAAACATTAGAATTAATGGACATGACTCAAGTAAAACGGCTGATACTGATACACTGTATTGGGACTACTGTTATACCCTAATTTGAGTTTAGCAAAAACAAAGAAAAAGAGAGAGAATTTATTCTATGTAAACATGTACAGAAATCAGCTGCAAACAACCATAAGCACTAACAAGAAGTTAAGACACTGTACAACAGGGGTGTTCAAGCTACGGCCCGCGGGCCAAATGTGGACCACCATCCATTTTTAACTGGCCCGCATCAAAGCGTAAAAATATAATTGACAATAGCCCGCGCATAATGTACTTAGAGTAACTGTTTCATACTTCTTAGTTTAAACACTATGTGGAGCCACTGTCTTGAACAAGGCCGAGTCTCCACAAGGAAAACGATCACAGAATAAAAATTGTTCAGGTTAACTTTAAATGGCGGAACAAAAGTGTCGCAAGACTGCAAGCGAGAGCTATGAATGGATATGCTTCCTTGAGGCTGAATTAGTGGACGACATTACTTCCCTTCCATCGGGGGATGGCTCAAGACAGGAGAAGGTGTGTCACACGCACACTCCTCAGAACAGACGTCGCAGAACTGCCATAGCCAAAATTCTTGCCCTCTTCCTTCTTAATCTCCATCGCAAAATAATTTGTTTGGTCAAATGTTGACACTGGTTGCACAAAATCCTTAAAATTGCCACAAATCGAGGCATGTTTACTTTTGTAAACACATGGGAACGTTGTGTTTTGTATGCACACATGTGCACACATGCAAGCCTATCTATGCCAGCGTGCGTGATCGCTCACATTTCAATATCATTCCACTTTCTGGCATTGGCCGCATCTAGCTAGCTCGGAGCTACAACTTCACGGTATACATCAATCATCTATTATCATCACAACTTGCTTTTTTAAAGTGTCACTTAACAATCTTGCTCTCTTGTTATCAGAATATTTATGGCTTGTCTTCAAAACACTAGTTGTGTGTCAAAGTGCACCTGAAACACGTAGTGTGTACAGTTTTAGACAGTAACGCTATCACAGGGGTCTCCAACAGGTAGCACGTAAACTAGCAGTAGCTCACCAGCTGATGTTGAGTAGTTCTCCAAAGAATATTTGCTTCACCTCTTAGTATTTTTTTTTGTGTGTGTTCTATTCAAACATGACACCTGTATTTAATGATAAATGAGCACACTGAGCGGAGATGTGCTTTGTAAATAAAGTGCTATTTAAAGTGCTTTCAGCAACTTTGCCATAAAATTAACAGGTTTGCAATGTCCTCTAGTGTTCTCTATGTTCGGCTAGTTTTTGAAAAAAGTGAAATAATAAATAAGTCATTAAAAAATTGCTATTTGTCTTTTTTTTTTGTTTTTTTAATTGCAGATGCAGCAGCAGCATGACACATCGGCGGCAGTCCGCCGTCCCATGCAGCCCACCACAACAGCTTCAAAAAATCCTTGGGAAAACCAGGCTCAGGCTGCTGATTCAGTCTCAGCTAAGTCGTGGCCTAAAAACTGTCTCATAGCATGACTATTTTTTCTTGCCGTTGATTTCACGCTATTGCATTGGCTAAATGAGACTATGGGGTGAGCCATGTACACTGATGTTCCAGTCAAGTCATTTGCCCTCAGAGTTGTCAACCCAGGAGAAACTTTATTAGGCTAGAGAGCGACAGAGGGAGAGAGAGACAGCCCCTCAATTCCTACACAGAGTGACAACAAAACATGGGATGCTCAGCAACACGCTGGATGGATATTGAAACAGACAACCTCATCTCAGCATTGGCTGGTAGCAAACATGGGGAGATGCAGCTTGGTGTTATAAGTATCCATAAGGATATGGAAACTATTTCCTGATATGCTATAACAAAACGGACTGAAGAAGGATAATCAACAACAACCGAATGCTTTTCACCTGTCCTGCTTAGCTGAGGAGTTCTGTTAATTTATGAATGTATTGCTGAATCGATGTAGCATCGCCACCCATGCAAGCACAATGACATCAGCCCTCTACAACTAATGAGCCCAACAGGAATGGGGAATGTTCCCATTATTGCAGAGGGCAAAATACTGTAGATAGCTCTTTACTGTAACCACATCCCATTGTCTTGGCTTCACAACGGGTCAAAGTTCAACTCCTGACTCGATGCTGCCAATAAAGCGAGGGAGAGAAAGAATCATCGTGTGCTTGGGTATTTTCCACTTACTGATTTCCTATATGTTTAGGTTTACAGAAGCGCACATTATTGCTACTCCTCCGTCTTTAACTGCTTCAACTGCAAAAGAAGGCCTGCATGATTCTGCCATGTGAATCCCAATTTTTTGCTTAGAATTAAGATTGTGAGACTTTGGCACGATTTTGTCCAAACATGTGCACACACACACCATATGCTTACATTCACATTTTGCATTCAAACTTTTTAACAATTATCATTATCATTATTATTCTTCGCCTCCCCATTGTGTTGTTCTGCTTTAAACTAGGGGTGTCCAGATACAACTTTCTCACTTCCGATCAGGCTTGGGCATCATTTGAATTTGAACGATTTCTGTTCCGATTCCTCGCTTTGATTCTGGTTCCTAACGATTGTGGATTCCAATGCTTTTAAAAGACAGGATCATAAAAAAATGAGAGCACTTACCAGAGTTATTTTTCAATGAAATGTCTGAACTTCTCAATTAACTGTTTAATGGTACAAACTTTTTATCAACTTTACTACGATTTTTTTACAGGGCTATTTTCAACCAGCATATAAATATCCAAACATTCAACTTGAATATACATGTTATAAAGTTTCTTTCCACAGGAGTACACTTTCACAAAAGATGTTCACTTTTGAATAGTACACTTTGTTTGCTGCCTCAATGTTGATATAAGCTATTTATGACACCCTTATTTTGGTAATACAAGTGAGAAGGATAGAGCCCAAAGTGCTCTTATTTTGAAGGCCGAAAGGGTGTTGTGTGAGTTGATAAGGTCCCTTGACTGTTGCTATATGAGACGGACTGTGCAAATGATAAACTTGCCTAGCCGTAGCTCCCGTCCTTTATTTACACCGAACTTCCACAACTGCCACGCTAGCATCCTGAAACCCTCAGTTACACTGGCATGCGACAGACATTCATTTATTGACTTCCCTGATTCTGACTGCTTAGAGGAAGTCCGACGTAGCACATCAAAGACGAGGTATTCATTATTTCTACACCATGCAGAACATTAATGATGGTGATAGTGCACCGTCCATTGCATGATATTAGTGTTGCAAATGTTGCACTGAGCCGACCTCTCTTTTTTATTAAGTTAAACGTTTTAGCAGTTTCTTCTTCGGTTGGTGAAGTTGTCATTGAAATAAAAACATTTCAACGATCCCAAGGGAATCTGAATGTTAGTTCCCATTGATGCTTGCGACTCGATGCCCAACCCTACTTCCGATCCAATTCCGATATTTCATCCTTGAATATCGGCCGATATCGATCCAATATCAGCACAGGGGCCTATTGCACATAACTAGGAAAAGGGATTAATCCGTGATAACTTGGTTATCCTGGCACAATTTATCCGAGATCCAGTTGCACAAAAGTGGGCTAGTGGAAAGTGAAATATGTTGTGACATAAGTTACCATGGAGATTTAGTCTGTGGAGTTAGCCTGCTCCAAACCAGGCTAAGGTCCATGATCTATTTCATCTCATCCCTTACCGCAATCAGTAGTCACCATAAATGGAAACCAATGATTAATCCACTGCCCACTAAATATTGTTATGTTGTTGTTATCAACTACACCCACTGTCATTATTTCAAAAATTGTCATCATTCATTTCTATCATTGAACATAAAGGGATTTAGATGATGTTGCAATCATTCGGTTATTATATCATTTACACATACTATTTATATAAAATACACATCTCATATAAATATGAATACACACCTACAAGATAAAAGAGTTATACAGTCTGATAGTTATATTTGCACAATTTCACTCACATCTGTACCTACAATTTCAATGGATTCATAATCACAGTGCGATTACATTTTCGGAGATGTTAATTGTGTTGGTTGTGGATGTGTACTATAGTACCCAGAAGCTTCAGCACTCGAGGGGAAACCGGAAGTATACACGCTGTTGAAGCTACGAGCGAGTAAAGGTGGTATGCTAATAAAGCAAAGAATTCATAGGTATTACTGTACACTGCTGTTCTTGATTTGTTAAACAAGCAACAAACATAACATTAACTAATTATTTAGATTGTAATTATGATGGTTTCAGCGGAGCAGTGAGTGTGTCTTTGTGCACTACTTAGACACAAAGTATTGCAGATGGTCTCTGCAATACTTTGCCACGCTGTCTATCTTTGTTTTATGACTGTGGCAGTGTTGCCTTTCCATTTTATTTGCTTTTTTGCGTCATTGAGGATTTCCTCTTCCATTGGGGGAATGTACGCCGCTCTCGTTGCCATGGTGAATCATGACCCTGTGATCAACAAGCGGGGTTTATTTAAGGAAGTCTCGTATGCGCACTTATCCAGGATTGGTTTCACTGTTCTTTTAATTGCAGTGTGTCTGTTAGTAAGGAAGGCTACACAAAAATACTGCACTTAACTAACTTCCACAAATTAGCAAGAGGGGATTTTTCTGTTGCTTCTGGAAGTGACGTCGGCGTAGGGACGGCTCTCATCTTAGCAGACTTCGTTCAAAACATGTTGCCGTAAGTTTTTTGGGGGGTTTTTTCCCCCCAAAAGGCAAAGATTTACAATACAATGAATGAAGCAAGGACAATTGCTACCCGCCGTGGCTGCCGAGGCAAGTGCATTGTTGTAAGCGGACACATGTTGTGAGCAGCCTCAAGCGCAGCTGTGGATGTCAGGAGAACCACACAGTATAGTGCGGAGTGAGCTACCCGCCGTGGCAGAGGACGGTGCTTTGTAAGCAGCCCCAGGTGGAGCTGTGGAGTCCAGGAGAACCAGATTATGCAGCGGCGTAAGCCACCTGCCATGGCCGGGCGAGGTGCTTTGTAAGCGGACACATGCTGTGAGCAGCGCTGGGTAGAGCTATGGATGTGAGGAGAACGAAGCAAGTGTTAATTTCTTTGTATGTGATATGGACCACCCGTCGTGTTCATTTCACTGAAGACTGCACCTTTACAAGTATGGTATAGACACATTTTGGAAGCTAGGAAGCTAGCAACAGGACGAAAGGAGGAGAAAGGTGTCAAAGTTGCCACAGAACAGAACACAGTTAGTCATGTCTTACATATTGTATGTACGGCCTTCTCTATATAGTAAAAACACATATAACAGCAAATAGTATAAAAGTTGTAAAACAAAACTAGACTATGGAGTAAATAAAAGCAAAATTCACACTATTCCAAAGCGAAATAAAGTGACTTCTGTGTGGGATGCGTTGAGACTTCTTGTTATTAGCAGTTAAGAGTAAGAGTGACTTTTACTTAATTTAGACAAACACAGTTTAGTTTAAATTCAACAATTAACATCAGTTCGCTTTTTTTTTTTTTTTTTTTTTTAATAATAGGGTTGTGACACATGTATTCGCAATTAGATTTGGTTCGGTACAGAAGAATACCCATTTCCAACACAGTACACATTAAAGCAAAAGGGACAGGAAGTACAACTGCTTCGCCAAACAGAAACAAGACACTGGAGACACTCTTCCACCGTTAGCCTTCATTTCCTTCACTTTGCCTTTTCCCGGTAAATGGACAAAGACAAGAAGAAAGCGGTGTTCCGTCATTGTTCAGTAAAGATCGGGCGGGAAAGGTGCTACAAGTAATACTGCACTTCAGCCAATACAGAACTTTAATTGACTAAAAATAGAATAATTCAGATAGTTAAAACGGTAACAGTTGCACTTGTCTGCATCGTTGCACTTTTCTAAAAACACACCGTAAGGGTGTCCAAAATGCAGTCCGGGGGCCATTTCAGCCCGCACATTGTTTATTATCGGGCCTCTGTATATTCTAAAAGTAAAACAATGTCATTTTTAATTATATATTAGTTATTGCACAAATTTGCTTTGTCACTGATAACACAAAACCAAGATGTCAATGTTTTGCTCAACATTAGATACGTTTAAGCATATTTAATTCAGAAAATGTAGCAAAGTAACCCCCCACATTGTTTTTTTTTTTTTTTTTGTAGGCTATGTCCACAGTATATTTCCATTTGAGAATTTTATTTATAGGAAAATTACCTGCTAGCAAATCAGTTACGCTGTTTACACAGAAGCTAAGCAGTTTTATGTTTTACATTGTTCCGTCACTGTACCAAAAATTAACCAAACTGAGATGCGGGCCAAACCATGATTATGGCGTACAATTACACCCCTAGTTAATAATGTTAAAATGTTGTTTAATATCGACTGTACAATGAATAAAGGCTTTACGTTGGTGACGTTTTCACCTTGGAACAGATTATTTCTATTTCCAATGGGAAATACACATGAACACACACTGATGGGGGCCAATGAAAGCAGTGGAAAACTGTACATGTCCATTTGACGATCCTTTTAAACTTCAACTCTACAAACTGCCAACTCGTATGACTTTTGAAGAAGCAATTTTTCAATTTTACATAGTATAGTACTAATGCTCTGCCTTAGATAAGGATATCAGGGATCAGTGTTTATAATGCCCCCTTCAGTATGAGGCTTGATCCCATTACCCGCAAACAAAGCCTCTTTACTGCCAGTGATAGGGAAAATCTCTTCCTGCACCGACAGAGAGAGAGAGAGAGAGAGAGAGAGAGAGAGAGAGAGAGAGAGAGAGAGAGAGAGAGAGAGAGAGAGAGAGAGAGAGAGAGAGAGAGAGAGCGATGGCCCACTCCCCCTCTTTCATTTCTGCACTGTCCAACAAGCTCACGTTCAATACATTTTAGAGGCTGCAGCTATTGATCTGTGCTTCTCTTCTATCCCACACACATCTCCTTTAAGTGCATTTAAAACTAGCTGTCAGCACTCACTGGCAGCATGACTGCATAGAACACCAACCATTTAGTTTTCCAAACAGACCACTTCACCTCTATTACAGCTGCCTCCAATGGCAGGGAAATAGCTCTCTCTTCACACAGGCCACTTCAACATACATAATATACCATAATGATGTGCAGAGCATCCTCTCCCTCTACTGCACTTCTCTATCAAATGCATATTTCAGCATTTGAGAATACAAAGCCACCAAAACATGACATTAGAAAAAATAGGTCAATGACATTTAACTGATGAGCAACAGTGTAGCAATAGTGTTGGTCAAAGCATGTTTAGGAGAATCAAGGGTACTGGAGTGACCCCCTCCTCCTTTTTGTGTAACTCAAATACCAACCCTCAAGCGCTCCTCCCCCTCAAAGATCACACAAGCAAACATTTGACATGCAGATACAGATGTTACATACATGTCCATGCCAAATGGATTCTTTTTGTTGAATTACGTTGAGACTGTTTACATTCCCTTGCAATATTATAAAGCAATGCTAATTGGAAACCAATTTAATGGAAAAGGACAGCTGGATTTGGTTTATACAGCAGTGGCAAAAAGGGTTCTGAGCTGGGACTACCACCTGAACCTTTGCAATATCCCAAATGTGTATTTTGAGGCGTTCCCAGCATACTTGTGGGAGCTAATATATTCATCACAAACAAAAAGCAACATTTTTGTTTACATCATTTTGGTGTACATCCCTTACCTGTCCAACCTCGCCGATAGTTCCCGAGCCGTCCATGCGAGGACGTTTGCACTCAGCTCCGACAGATTCGACCAGCGCCACCGCCGTCTGCCCATCAGGCTCCGGGTCTCCTCGCTTCATTCCCCGGACAGTTGCAGGAGCGCCCCCCGCGTTTGGGTGCACCCCGACCAGGGTGTCCAGCTCTCTATCCCGCTCCATGAGTCCGCGGGACACGGGCAGCATGATGGATGCAACGTCGGTCGACATTAACATTTAAAAAACCGGTCTTATTTCTTCTTCTTTAAGCTAACCGGAGGGGGCCTTGCTTGCTTCTAGGCTTTATGCTTGGAGTAAGTGCGGTTAAAATAACCCAGGCCTTTGTGTGAGCCCCTTTCCAACACTATGGACTAATGCGACTCCCCAACAATATACATGTGACTTTGTATGGGTAAAATGATCAAATACGTCCCCTTCTTGCTATTTACGGTGCCTCTGAAAGCGGCCTATGCTATTCCTCACCATAACAAACCAATTAAATAGGCACCGTTGACGATAAATGGCTGCCGACCGCCCAAATGTCCTTAAGGAATATGCTTTTTTCGTTTCTACTGTGATGGCCGCTTGTTTTCGAGCCACAACATCCTACCGCAACCTCAAGACGAAAAAAACCCTCAACATGTCGCCTCTGTTTTCCTCAATAGCAAGCGGAGATTCACGCCAAGTGGAGCCGGTCAGGAGCTCTGTCTTCCCCACATGTTAGTCCGCAAGTGTGTCCCCCAAACACACACGGAAGAACGCCTGACGATGGACGCGGGTTTTCTTCCTCTGCTCCTGCCTCGGTCAAGAGTGTGCTCTGTCTCCCGGTGTGTTCTAGCTGCGTGTGTTGAGAGGAAAAGGAAGCCGACCTCCCCTCCCTCTTGGTGGAGTCTTTCCCCTCTTCCTGTCTTCCGCTCTCGTTTTGAAAGCAAAGCCACGCAGTCCGCAAGTGTGCGCAATGTGCCGCAGTGCCTCCATACATTTGTGCAGGGGAAAGGAGGGGGTCGAACCTAATGGTCCAAAAACACAACCATGTTCATACTGTATGCTTCCTTGCTTACTTTACATGTTCACTAATGCGTAATTTCTCCCGTTAAAGCTTGTGGGGTTTTTTTTTTGCCCTAAAGGTCCTGCTCTTGAAAAATATCATTCCTAAGTTCTTACACAACCAAGGTCCGAGGCCTAGTGTTGAGTAATGCAGCATGGAGCCTTGCCTTGTGTTTCTCTGGTATTTTTATTGCTTGGATGACACCCAGTGGTCAAAGGCTAACGAGCCTTCAGCACAACTGCAGGGCAAAAGCTTTGCAAAATGACCGCTTGGGCATTAACAGTGGCTTTAAAAAAAAAAAAAACACTAAATAATTTAATTTAAAATACACCTATGCTGTTAAACTGAAGTTAAGTTTGAAGGCTGTAAATATATCTCAAAGATCACCTAAAAAAGGCAGGCATTACAAGCATATGTGACTCAGACACACGGAAGCACACCTTCTATAAAATAAAAATTAAAAAATATATATTTTATTGGTCATTTGGGTGTTTTTTTACCCTTTGCTTTCACGTTTTGCTGCTGTGTGTGTGTGTGTATATATATTTGCATGTTTGTCACATTTAAAATTTTCAGATTGAAAAAAAATGTCAATGACAACACAACTGAACACAAAATGCATTTTTAAAATTAAACTTAGAGAAAAAAAAATCCAAACCTACAGAAAAGTGATAACAATTCTGTAAAAATCAGTGGACCAAAATGAAATGACTCATTGCAGGTTATAGTAAACGCTTGATTGCAGTTGTTGCTGCTAAGGGTGGCCCAACCAGTTATTAGGTTTAGGGGTAATCACTTTTTCCACACAGGGCCATGTAGGTTTGGATTCTTTTTTCTCCCTCCCTTATTAATAAAAAGTTTTATTTAAAAAGTGCATTTTGTGTTCAGTTGTGTTGTTATTGACTAATATTTAAACTGGTATGATCATCTGAAACATTTAATTGTGACAAACATGCAAAAAAAGAAATCAGAAAGGAGGCAAACACTTTTTCACACCACTATATATAAATAAGGGGTTTTCAGAGTGTGAGGCGGGTAGCAGCTTGACGAAAAGAAAAAGAGAAAAATAAAGAAAAACATCCTAACATCACTTACGTCAAAATGAGAAGAGACTAGATAGTCTGTGGTGAGCAGAAAACTCCCCAAAATATGCTCCAAAAATCAGTTTTTCAGGGAGTAGGAGAGGCCCCGACCATATTACATTCCCTAAGGTGAGACTCACACTTTGCCACACTTAAGAAAATAAAAAGTAAAATATATATTCATCTCTAAGTTATGCCCCAGAGACACGGACATTTAGCTTGTATAGCTTACTGGACATCACCTTGCTCCAAACTGATGTTCTTACTCTTAGCTATGTGCCAATGACCCAAATGCAGCATCTTCCCTCTAATTGAATGTGAAAGCCAGAAAGCACATACGTTTATTACAACGGCACTTAAAAGCATCAAATGAATGTACAGGAACCGATTTACAAGTGGAGCAGTGTTTTTAATTTGTCCATTGTTTACCTGGCACCAGTATGGGGTCAAAGAAATGATGAGCAAAACAGGGAGACATATCATGAAAATGGAGAATAGGCATCTGGGCCCTGTGATGGGGCACATAGACGTCTTAGAGTTGGCACAGGTACAAGTATGGTAATGAATTATGGCTCACAAATGGACATATCCGGTAGCAATATGTATCGCCTTCTCTCATCCATTATTTTCCATTTATAATCTTAAACTTCACAGTAGACAAACAGATAGGTGTACTGTATGTGGGTGCGTGTGTGTGTGTTGTAATGGAAGTTTAAAAAGACTGGTTCAACAGTGACAAAGAGAGGGGTGGTGAGACTACTAGAGTGGGACCACATGAGGACCATAATTCATTGTTGCACATGTGCCCAACACATTATGAGGGTTCCACTAAATAGGGATGAATTGCAATCTGTACTGCCATCATGTGACCAGACACAGGGGTCTTACAGGCGGGTCTTAAAAAACAAAGCTGACAATGGAAACCCCACCATAGAGGAAGTCAGTAAAAACTTACTTTTATAGTTTTGCACACATTGAAAGTAACCAAGTGAGCCCCTTCAAATCTTAAGCATACCAGTGTAAACATTAATGTCTAACACTTTTTTTTTTTTTTTTAATTACCATTTCCACTTGTAATGCTGTGTGACACACACATATACACACCCTCTCTGGCCTTGAAGAGCTAATGTCTGCTGCCTAAAATAGAGAACAGAAGAGACAAGATCAGGAAGGAAACATCAAAATCTCTAACAAAAAATAATTTCAAGCTTCCTACCAGGTTGTTACAGTCAAGCCTTCCATTCTATGACTGTCAAAACAGGAAATGGATCAGTCTTGATAAATAATTCAAACCTCTCATTACTAAATCATTGTCCGTCTGTCATACAGAAGAGCAGCATTGGTGGCCCTCGTCGTTTTCAGTGAGGATTAATGGCGTTTGTCCACGGTTGCCGTGTGTGTGTGTGTGTGTGTGTGTGCGCACACGTGAGAGATAGAGTCATTTTACTCACCATCAATGACCAAAACAACCCTCGACACACGGGCCATCATGCGGTGAGCAGACTTCAGTTGAACACATGAAGTAAATCTGAGTGCAAGCCAAAAGCAGACAGTGATATGAAGTTTCCAATAACCAGTGGGTCTCGTTTAAAAATGAAACTTGCATTTCTATGTGTAGAATTTATAGCAATACTTTCATCAAAAGTAAAATGATAGGGTCTTTTACAAACAAGTACATATACAAGAAGAATTACAGTAATTGAATGCAAATTCATAATATATTGGAAGGTTATGGAAAGGCATGGTTGGACACTTAAGTACACATAATTGCTATAGAGATGATCTGTTTGCACTCATTGGTCAATTACTCTACATCACTGATTGGGGGGGCAGGGGGGGCAGTGTCCCACCAGATGATGCTGTTTTTCTGCTTTGCCATTATTCTATTTTCAACACAGAGTAGTTATTAAATTGATATGTTTGTGTATACCGTGGGATATATACAATAAGTATTTGACCCCCTGCTGATTTTGTAAGTACGGTATATGCTTTTATAAAGATATGAACAGTCCAGAATTTTTATGGTAGGTTTATTGTAACAGAGAGAGACTGAATAGAAAACAAAATCCTGAAAAAATTACAAATAAAAACAGTTACACATTTATTAGTTTTTGATTGAGGGAAATAAGTATTCCCAATGCA
Organism: Dunckerocampus dactyliophorus; assembly: GCF_027744805.1. Lineage (NCBI taxonomy): Eukaryota > Metazoa > Chordata > Actinopteri > Syngnathiformes > Syngnathidae > Dunckerocampus > Dunckerocampus dactyliophorus. The sequence continues at coordinate 19,932,921 of NC_072824.1, read as the reverse complement.
AAACTTGTCTTGGTACTTAAATATCAAATACCATTTAAAAACTAATTTATTCAGACTGGCTTTTGACACACGATTATATGTATTTTATCATATGTATCTTATTCAATATTACCCTTTTCTTATTTGCTATAACCTGTTTTTACTCTTGTGGAGCACCTTGGGCACCATTGGGATATTGTAAAGTTCTATACAAATAAAGTTTTATATTAAAAGAAAATAGTGCATTATTATTATTATTTCTTATTATATATGATAATATTAGCGGTTTATTTGGGCTCACAAAAAGTAGACTATATCGTTTAGCGTCAATTTGTGGGACTAAACATTTCAAAACACACCTGCATTGTTTTGTGACTTGGTTAAATTAAAAAAAAGTTTGCCCAGTCATATTTTTTCATTGTACTTTTCTTAATGTTAAAATCTTGTCTCATTCTCTTGGACCCAATCTCATGCATCGTCTCAAGTTGGGTGTCTTGTGGCACCCTTAGTTATTACTGCATGAATCACAATCTCACCTGTATGCCATAATATTTCTTCCTGACACGAAAGGTCAATTAAGTCAATCAATGGATTTGTTAAGACATTATATGAATGTGTAGAACACAGGGGTCACTGTTTACGATTACCTCCTCATCTGGATCCTTGATCTCATGATCAGGAAGGAACTGAAAGGTGCTCATGGTGAAGCGGCGGATTTGACCTTGAGGGGATGGTGGTTCAGGATGAGACAGCACAACTTGTTGAGAGGCTGGGTCCAATGGGTTGGGGCATCTTGGTAGAAAAAGATGAAAAAGAACAAAAGAAAATACACATTTATCTCTCTTATGTTTATCCCCTTATCAGCTACCTAAGACATTTGTCAGCAGCATTTCTGTCCCATCCACTGCAATCCTGTCTCACTGACTCAAGTAGAACCACTAAAACATACCCGTTGTAAAGCAGCACCCACACAGCTTCGCCAGAGCGTGGGTAGGCCACACAGTAGTGCACCAGCAGCACCAAATTGGGATCCGGGGCGTTGAGCATCCGTACTTCCAGGTAGAGGGGTTTCCCCAGGAGCATCTGCAGGGGCTGGTGATACTGTGGGTAGTAGCTGGTGTACTGAGCATCTGAGAGATGATGAAAGGTGGTGGTATTGGTACAGTGGAAGGTAACATGTACAGTAAATCACCTTGATTCTGCTACAGAAACATGGTTTTTGTACTCATCTTTCATCAGCTTCTTAAATGATCAAAAGAGATTAGTGCTCTCTGTCTACCTTTGGCAAGTCTGAGCTGGACACCAAATACCCCCTGAGTCTGGACGGTCGGTGCCAGAGTGGGAGTTTTCACCAAGTAGCTCACAGTTAGGACACTACCTGGTAGATACCTGCACTCCACCAGCAACCTGCCAATAAGTAAAGGCACAGGAGTATGTAAATAAAAAAACAACCTTGAAACAAACTGGCTGTGGGAGCAATTAGAGAAGATTACTACAATCTTGCTGTCTTGCCTAAACAGACTACCTTAGTCTAACATGGCAGTATGTAAGTCTCTTATTATTTTCTATAAAATATTTTAAAAAATATTTGCCACCATCAACTTGTCAACTGGAAGAAGCCAGGTGAGTTTTGTCTCCTAGTTTTCACCCAGTGAATACAAAACCCTTATTTTTACAATTAAATTAGCAAGACATTTCTGCTTTACTACATTAACCTTTTCAAATAAAAGCAAAAGTAGTATTCTTCAGTTCTAATGAAAAATTGATAAAAAAGGAACTTTGTCTGACCTAACAGGAGAGTCTCTTGTGATGGTGCCATAATTAAGGCTGATGGTCTGAACCATGTTGACAACTTCCACCATATAGATCAAAGATTTCCCCATTTCCTGTTAGGGCGGAGAAAAGAGACAGTTTACACAATCAGTCAAGAATCACAGAATTCAAAAGAGCCTGTTCCTATTGAACATTTTAATATTTAGTAGAAGGCGTTCCATTCATTGAAAGTCACCATTCTGCGAGCCCCGCAGCCATCCATGGGGAGCTTGAACAAAGCATACTCAGAAGTAGCTTTTACTGGTTTACAGGTGGAGTTGTTTGCAACCACCAAGAGGGATGGGGACAGTGGGGGCTCCGTGAGTGATGCAGGCACAGAGAAGACAAAGTGGCGATCGATTGTGCACTCTGCAAGAGAAGCACAAACACACACAGAACATGCACGGACCATGAGGTTTGCACATCATGTAAATGTCAGCTGAACAAAAGGTCACATATTGAGAGGCAACTGATAGAGACCCGAGGTGTCTACACGCTTTTCACACTGTGGGCTGCCATTTTGAATCATGCTGCCCCGACTCTGAACTGCCTCTATGCATACAGCAGCTGTTGTGCTTACGTTTCCGCAGCTAAAGAGTCACATGTTCTCCGCTGTGTGGTGTGAAACTGCTGGTGAGACTGTAGCTCACCGTCCATGGGGTAATAGCAGGCAGGGGGGTGCTTGCTGAAGCAGCAGCCCATGGAGAGACATGATGGCTGGGATGTAGGGCCTTGTCCGCAGGGGAGACGTTGTTCGCTGGGAAGGTTACAATCTTACAAAAAAAACAAAAAAAAAAAAAAGGGACAGCATGACAAATGTCAGCCACACCGTTTACATAATTGTAAATGGCATGGAATTACCTTTCAGAGAAGTACAGTGAAAAAAGTACCTTGTCCAGCTAAAGAGTTGGAAACTGGACAGTAAAACTGAGCCCCCTTTTGTCCACTTTGAGTCATATAGGCGACAGTGATGATGTACATGTTATCCTTTGACAAAAAAATGTTTGTACACAAGTTACTGTGTTAATTACACTACAATACATTAAAAATGTTGTATGCTCAGTGTGAAATCCAAAACAATACTTGCCTGCATACTCATTTGACAGCTTGTATGTAACGGGAGTCTCAAATGGATTTTACCATCTTTTCCTATGTTGGCAGAATACCCGCAGTGCTGTGAAGCATCCTGGACACTTGTCTCATTTCCTTGTGCATCTTAAAAATTGAAGAAAGGAACTAGTTTTTGGCACATTTATAAATAGTTTCACATTGACTTCATACTGGTTTTTGCTTCCAGTCAAAAACACTCCTGTTCCCCTCCCCCATCCAGGGGCACCCCTGAAGCAAGTTCAAGTCATGCAGAGCTGATTGTTCCCATATGCATTTCATACATATACAGTACAATCCCGGGTCAAAGTACACACGCACCTTTAAGAACAATTCCAGAGATGGGACCAGGTGGAAGCTTCACAAGCATCTGTTTGGAGGAGCAGAAGACTTTGGGCTTCACAACGGCAGTAGGGTTTATCTGAGTCTTGCCGAATTGGGCTGGCGGTGTGGATGGGGTAACTGGTGTGGGAGTGGTGCTTTGGTATGGGCATTTGAGGTCCACCGTGTGATAACGCTTGGATGAGAGGTCCAAATACCTCACGGACATGGACACGACCGTGGGAGACTGACAAAAGAGAAATGGAGAAGAACAGTAATTGGCAACAAAGAAGATACGATTTTTACGTTTTTTTTCTTGCTAGTTTAGTTGCATCTCAATCAAGCACATTTTTGTCTTTATAAAAGGAGGGCTTTGGTGTTGCAGTACACATTTTATTCAGTGTACACAAGATACTGTCTCCATTCTCCACATACAGTATATTATATATATAATTTCTAAAATTAACTTACGGGTTTCTGTAATTGAACACGAGTACATTTAATTAAATTCAAATGTAATGCTGAGGCATTATATGACATACGACAAATACAAGCGGGATCTCACCAGTAACATTGTGTAACAGCCAGGCAGAGGAGAATAAAGGATTACTGTAGATATTGTTGGCATGTGGATTTTATGCCCACAAACAGTGGATAGGGACTGCCATGTCTCTTGATCTGTAAAATATTTTTTGTAAAACCACAAACTGTACTAATATCATCTTAGAAGAGGTTATGGTTTACAAAAGCGACTGACTGACCTTTCACCTGGATAAGATGTGGGTGAGCAGTAGGCAGGAAGACTACAACACTGCCCACTTCACAATGATAATGTGGGGGCAGTGGAGTGCGTTTAGACGGGGAAGGCAGCACAGGTTTTTGTGTAGTTGCCGGTGACTCAGTTGGGAAATGGGGCACAGGAGGGTGTACTGGCAAATAGGAGGGGAAGCTATAAGGATCAGAGTGCTGGTAGTAGCCACACAGTGTCTCAGCATAAGGGGGGCAAGTGGGATGTAGATGTTCCGAATGTGGAGGCGGAAGGAAGTAAAGTGGGGCTTGGGGAAAAAGGTAGCTTGGGATGGCAGGTTTTTGGGTGGGTGTTGCAGCAGGTGGACGGACAATGTTAGGGTATGACATAGGAGGCGGCCTTATGTCATTAGCTTCTTTTGGGTCAAACAATTGTTCATATGGATGGTAAATGCCATAGGAGTTGGATGGAAGTTGGTCATGTGGCCCAGAGGGATGTTTTGGTGGATGGAAAAGGCGGCTGGAAGGAGGAGCAGCTTGTCCTTGCATGGAAGGTGCTGTAGGTATTACATAGAAAGGTGTCTGAAGATAATCCTGAAGTTTGGGTTGGTGGGGAACTTGAGGAGAGGTGGGTTGAGGACTGGCAGGCTGAAAGCCAGGAGGAGAGACATGAGAAAAGATAGGATACGGGAACCCAGGTTTAACAATGTGGAGATAGTCAGGCTTAGCAATCTGATCCTCGAATGACGCTCCAGATGCAGCAGGTAAAACATTTGATGGGTTGTGGATTTGATGAGGTGATGTGGCTCCAGGAAGACTGCCAGGAGACAATGAAGGGGGGCTGGCAGGCTCTGGACCAGGAGAGTAGAACTGAGGAAATTTAGTGTACAGGAACTCACGGTATGTAGTGTGGAGATAATCAGGAAGTGAAGCAATTGGTTCCTGGACTGGAGAGGGAGGAGAAGGAGACTGGGGTGAAGGACTACCAGTACCTGGCATATGCCGTGTACCACCAGGAGGTGAACGAGATGCAGTTGAGGGGACAGGGCATGAGAGGATCATTTCTTGCCTATCAAAAACAAGCTGCAGTTGCAGTCCATCCTAAAAAAAAAACATGCAAATATTTAGTTGCTTGAGAGTCATTTGCTATAATAAAGCATAATAAAGTTAAGGCCACATAACTTACTCCAATGGTGACACAAGGGGCAATGAAAGAGATGAAGAAGATAAGATTCTCTAGCTGGGAGTCAACACGGTATGCACACTGGGCAGACACAAATTGAGCCCAACCTCCATTTACTGCATTACAAAAAGCAAATGCACCTATATTATGATCACAAGTACTGTTTATTTGGAAGAAAACATTTCTGCAGCAGACAACTATAAATACATGTAATACAGTGTGATACTGTAAATTCTCTAATTAAGGCCTCTATTTATTTAACCTCTTAGTCACCAATAGTCACGATGTACACTGTCTACAAGAGAATAACTGCTGGATTATCAAATTTGCACCTGTCAAAAAAAACAAAAACAAATTGACATTAAAATCAGTGGCTGGAGGCAAACTTCTGATGTCATTTTTATGAACTCCACAAAATGGCAGTAGTGGCATTTGAATCAGTGGTCAACATCAAGCAGCGTTATCTACCCCTGCATGTGCTTTAAAATGTTGGTTTTGAAACTCATGCATGTTACACTTGGTGTTCTGTTTACAATGACCCCATTAGCAGTATAAATCCTGTCTCAGCAGTTTATTCGCCACTATAACTGTATTACATTGGGTCTGTTTCTGCTGTGTTGTGCATTATACTTACATTTTTATTCAACTAGTATTTCTATAATTTACTTTGTGGTGCTATGTTTTCCTTTCCACTTTTTCCATGCACTCCAAATCATGATTAAAGTTTAAAAAGTTGTTCTATAGGAGTTTTAAAATCCCATAAATAACGGCTTCTCTCCAATTTCTTCAACTTAACTACTGTCTTCTTTGCGGTTTAGGTATATAAAACGCCCCAACTATTAATAGACTATTTACAGTATAATAACAGTACCTAGGACTCCCAGCATCGGTAGATCCTTCTCTTGCTGGTATAGCTGCACCGCCATGCCGTAATGAGAGCAGAGGACGTCAGGGATCAACGATGCAGGTATCTGTGCTGGACAGGTAAGCTTCAGTGGGCTGTTCCGCCAAAGCATGGGTAACACATAACTGCCATTCTGGGAGAGAAGACAAGGTGGTGTTTAGTCAAGGACACAGTGAGTGAGGTGAGGAATGAGTGTCCGTACCTCCTGGGTAATGTAGCATGCATCATATGGCACAATCATTTGAAGGTCATTCCTGGATGTCCTCACAGTGTAACCACAATATGGAGGTAGCTGCAGCAGGGAGATGGGATATGCTCCCCCTTTTAAGTGAAATGTTGAATAGTTAAACTGGAAAACGTATAGGCCTATCTTAACATTTGGTTTGAGGACATTTCGGACAAATTGAAAGTATTCTCTCAGTGACGATTCACAAATGAATTACATTGAAAGCAATGTTACTTTTCAAAATGGCTTAATTTTCAGTTTTCACCTCGGAGGCACAATTTTATCTGCCTTGGTATTAGTTGCATGGTTGTCATAAAACAACAAAAAATACAAAATACACACATTGAGAATTCTAGTTTACACATTATTTCTGCCCAAGACAGCGACAACAATTTTACCTGTGTCCACAAAGAGTTGTGTGAATCCTTTTCTGTAAGCTGTGAATGTCATGACATCATGATAACACATTAGCACAGGGTTCATAGCCAGCCAATCAGAGACATGTGGAAAGGAGTCAGATGATGGCAACAGTGCCTTCCCATAGACTCCACGAGAACCTAAATCAAATCAATCATCATGTTAAAAAAAATATCCGTGTGAATAAGCATTTGTGCATTATAGGAAGATCTTACCTGTGACATGTCCTTGATATCCATCTTCAATGTTAGCTACTCTTTGCTGTGTGGTTACCTTACCATTGGTCCAGGTCCATGGCACAATGCTCTGATCAACAGGCTCATGATCTTCGGACTTAAAAAGGTGTTTCATATAAGATGCTTCAGATTCGCGCAGTTTTCTTCCTTTGGCAAGCTGACTATCCAGGAAGCCTTGATGGGAATATTGTTTAACCAGTTCCCGCACGGTTGAGGCCGACTCTTGGTTTCCGTGGGGAACAATACTGCCCCTCCACGACGCTGGTGGTATGGACCCGCATAGGTGGAAAACATTAATGGTTAGTAAAAATAAAAACAAAGCAGATTTATTCCTTCTTTCGTTGCAAAACATCGCCAGTTGGTTGATGCTTGAGCTCGCTTATGCACGGAGGTGTAACGTCCAGGTGAAGCTAATTAAGAATCATTAAGTTTGGACCAATCAGGGAAAAGAAGGCATGTCGGTAGCGTCGGCTGCTGATTACGTCATAATCAATTGACGGTTCTCGCAGCCTCCAAAATGTACTACTAAAACACAAACTCAAAACATTTTCTAAAATGCACAATACACATACTAAAATAAACTGGAATAAAAACATTAAAAGTGTTTTAAAAATCATAAAAAAACTGAAAAATGCAATAAATGAATAATAAAAGTACATAAAGGTTTTAAAAAAGTTAAAGCATTTAAAAATAAAATAGGCATAGCAAATCACACAAATCTATCTAGCACTGTAAATGTAACATTCCTGCATATTTTAACCTCAATGAACTGGTCATAAAAATCACACAATAATGTCCTATAATTTTATTATTTTTCCATTATTTTTTAAATTCAATAGTGTTTCTCATCTTCTTTATCAAAATTCTAGCACTTGCAACTTTCTTTGGCTCCATGTTGGGTTCCAGTATTGAGGTGAGAAACTATTGAATTCATGAAACACTCACTACAGGAAGGTGTTGGTGGGTGATCTCACTGCCACATTGTGTCTTGGGGACAGTTGCACCAAGAATCTGTTACCTTCAATGAAGGTAAAAGTAACCTTAAATGTTCACTTATCTCTTTCATTCATCATTTATATGTATTTATATGCATTTTTAATTGTTTTCTGCATGTCAAACTGTAATTGTAAAACTATAAATGTCATGCTCCGTGTGACTGGTTGGACTTTCAGTGTTTTCCTGTGTTTCATTCATTTCAGTTCCTGTTAGGCTCTTATTTTGTAATTTTTCCTGTTTTGTTCCACCTTGTTTTCTGCTGCCTTTAATTTCCTGTTCTTATGTACCTGCTGCTATTTCTTAGCTGGTGGTTTCTCCCTTTGTTGGAGCATTTGTTTCATTCGTGTTTGTGAATGTCTCGTGCTTTCTATGTGTGTTTTGGACTGGTTTTGGAATTAATTCTTTCTTTCTACTCTGCTTTTCAGTAAAAATGAAAGACTTTTACCTGCGCTGGGTTCCTGTCTCTGCATCCTGGGGTTATTGCCACACAGTTTGTGACAATAAAAACATGTTTTGTGTTAATATTTTTGGCTTTCTGGAATGGATTAATTGGATTTATATGATTTCAAATGGGAAACATTTATTCAGTTCAAATCCAGATCGGTTAGAGTCAGACATTAATGACTCTAACCAAGGCTCCATTGTAATGGTATATCACTAGGAAGGAGTACTGAATTAGGTACTTTTATAGGCACCGACCGAATTTCGTCAGTACTAGCAACCATGATTCATGTAAAATCAAAAGGTACAATGTTTCGGTATCTTAATGGCAGGCGCCGGCGGGGGCACTGTTTACACCAACAAGGAGACAAATTAAAGCTACAGAAGCTGAAATAACTCATATTTTTAAGTACATGGAAGCAATAAAACCTAACTGTTCAATAAATGTTAGTGTTCTGGAAGAAGACACTTTTAATACATGACATGACGCCCGGATGCATCCTGATGTGTAAAACAACCAAACAGACATATTTTAACCAAACTACCAAAACTTCATTTTTGTATTCAGAAATGAATTAAAATAGACAGAAAATCATATGTGTGTATTTAGTTAGTCAGTGATGAGAATAGAACAACAATAACAGGTCAGTAGATAGTATTAAAAGTTCACAACCAACAGTAATACTTTATTTAGTAATGTAAGCCAGGACTGTCCATATACAAACATGCAAACTCCACACAGAAATGCCCAGGGGAGAATCAAACCCAGGTCTTCCCGATCTCCAGGCTGTTGACAACATTTTGGAAACAACTGCGATGTGATAATGCAAACAGTTGGATGTTGTTTTGATATATTTGTTTTGTATATCTAGAAATAAATATCTTGAATTGAAAAAATAAAATAAAATTAGGATATTAGCATTTATTACCACATAAACACACACAAAACACAACAATGGTTACCATTGAGCACCGGTGCCGATTCCCAGGTACCAGGCATCGGTACCTAATTTGTTGAAATGTGAAAGGTGCCCATCCCTATATACCACAGTACTGTATTGACCCTGTGATTAACGCCCAGTCTCCTGGGCGGCTACAACTCACCCCTTGACCCTGAACAGGATACGCAGAAGAAAATTAATGACGATCAGTGTCAACTTTTTAGTTAAAGTTGTCATAAAACAATAAAATGAAATAACAATCATGAACAAACTGCACACAAATACTACTTAAGTGAGTCTAGACTGATACAGTAGTATATGACTCCAACAGTGCCTGGTTCAAATGTATTCTTTGTGCTCCTTGTGATAAACATCACACATCATCTGATAGATCACCATGGATTCCACAAAAACAAAGAATATATTTATGCCATGTCAGCAGACAACACTGAATCTATTCTCTGTCTTTCTTACGGACATTTAACATTACGGTATATTATTATGCATCTGGAGCCTCGCTGTGCAACATGGTCTTGCAGGCTCCATAAAGGACAATACAGCTAGTTTTGATTAAAATAAAGTTGCACAGGATTTTATGGTCACGTGGAAAAATTAAAGAAAAGTAAGGACATCTGCATGATTAAGTCATGTGTTGGAGAGGGACTTTTTTGTGTTGCTGCTCCAGATGGGACCGCTATGTGCTGTAGTGTCTATAGGCAGCGAGAACCTCTGGAATTCATCTGGAATGTACCGTACTCTGCACTGCTGAAATGTTTGATGGGTGTGGAAATCGATTTGATGTAAGATGGTATGCACAGAGGCAGTTCAAAAGCAAAGCAGAAAGACAGAATAGTACAGTTGAGAAGAGACTGGCTGTGGCAAGACCACATTATGACATTCTTAGTGTAATGGTGTGGCACTAAAAGAAAATGAAGTTTTCCTCCACCATAAAGCACATTAAGAAACTCAGGAATGTGTCATTGCATTTTAAATTCCAATGTCACAACACTGGGAGATCTTGCAACTTTTAAAGAAGCTATGGCAACTTCTGCTCTGTAATGTGTTCCCAATAAGCACTCTCTGCACATTGGCTTTTATAGGGAACTCTGTGTAGAGCCCCACGTGTTGGGACATGAAAACAGCACTGACTCACAATTGATGTACAAGGGGTACCAGCACTTCTCTCCCAGTCCCATGAGATAGGCACATGGAATTGGGATTCAAACACTCTTTTCTCTTTCTACCTTTAGCAGAGCGGGAGCAATGACATACCAGTGAGGTGGTGGGCGCGGGGGTGGGGGTTACATACTTACTTTGGAGTCCAATAATTAGGACTGTGTATTATGAAGTACATTAGTTTTGTTTGCTTTAGATTTTACCTTGAGGGACAGAAATTGACTCCAATTATAGTCATATTTCCACTTTAGCCTATTCCGACTTAATGTCTAGCACCTAGGTTCCCAAAGTGGGGTACGCCTACCCCCAGGGGGTACACCAATTGTGATACGGTGTACGTGAATATAAATGAAAAACAATTAGCACCTAACACTCACAATTGCGAGTGAGCCTGAACACCTCACGGTCAAGGAGAACGGAGCAGAAAGGAGACAGAGCATTAAGTTGTTCATTGCTCTGTGTGCATTATTTGAACAAAGAAGTACGTTGGATGATTATTTTGTGCATTAAGAGTGTTTAATCTTGAAGATTTATTTTTTATTGGTGTTCCAATTCCCGCACGGCGCAGCAGTGAAAACTTCTCACTGTGAGTGGGGATTCCCCTAAAAATGACCCTAGGCTTTAGTGTTGGTTGTATATATTTTTGTACTTGGGATACTCAGTGGCGGAGCCAGAAATTTTTCACTGAGGTGGCCAAAGTGAGACCGTTACTCACATAGGGGTGGCAATAAGTTGATACCTGAATTGTCTAGCTGGCCAGTGGGGTGGCCGGAGAGTGACCAGGGGTGGTCACGGCCACCAATGGCCACCCCGTAGCTCCGCCACTGCTTTGGACTGTCTATTACAGCAATTAATAGCTGAGCAGTGTGCCCAGGACATGTTTTCAATGCATAGTTTCTGAATTCTGCTCACCATCATGGCGACCAAACCCACGCAGGTCATAATATGGAAGTGGATGCTGATCCGCACTCCTGTTTTAACTCTAGACTCTTTGGTTTACATCCCAACTCATGCTGCTACAGACAGCTTCCATTATTAACAGATTTATGTACTGAATCAGGCTTCAGAACTTAAGTCACAGTCAACATAGTGAGAAAACTTGACCGGAACCGACGAAAGTAATCATGGAAAACTTACATACCGCTTGCAGTTCATGCAAGACACGCTTGAGCTAATGTTCTGCATCACAGAGCCACGTTTGTCAAAATTATCCCCCAGCCATGGGGTGGCCGGAGAGTGACCAAGGGTGGCCATGGCCAAATATTTCAAGTTAATTAAGAAAAAAAGTTTTTTTCTTTTTGAAGTGTCCAGGATTAGGGCGTACATGGCTTCAGGTCAGATGTTTGAAGGGGTACGCAACTGTAAAATGTTTGGGAACCGCTTGTCACATGCTACTCCAAAATATGAATAACACATTGGAGGGTGATTCAGTTCTTTTTAATATTTTCTGCGTGGCAGACTAAAGCAAACAAGCGTGTGGATTGGTCAGTCTACCATATCCAACCTTATGGCATCTATCTTCATCCCACCTCCAGCAGTACAAAGCCGCCATTGTTGGACTTGGATAAGAACTACTAGTCGTCCATGTGGGGCCCTCCTGCCGAAAAGCCCTCAGGCCCGAGGGCAGAGATGAGCTGAGCCCGCTTTCAAAACATGCTTTTGTCATCAGAAAAAGACTCCTACACACTTGAGCTTTTCTCTCATCCGACACAGGTAGTGAAAGGCTTTACTGGATGCGCACTGGCTGACAAGTGATCCTCTAAAAATACGCTTACATTGTGTCAACAATCCACTACATCTGTGTGTGTCACAAATAAGACAAGCAGCCTTTGGCCCCACACACACACATGCACACACGCACACACACCAGCTCCATACTCAAAACCTTGATTTCTACAATACAATCAAGTAAAATAAAAATATCAGCGTGTATTCGGCTCTGACTGTAGTTTGAAGTTACCACGGTAACACACCCTGCTTTGTATGAAACAAGGAGCGGCCACCACGCTCGGATTTATTGAAATTATATTTATTATATTTACTGACACAATTTGGGAACACATGTAGTTCAATGTTCCTGAGATCGAACAATTCAGAACTTGACCAATATTCTGGGGAATAACATGCCTCTAAAGTTGTGCAAAAACGTTGCATTACAAATGAGACTGTGTGTTTTGAACAGCCAGAGCCCCAGAACAGCCCTGTGGGGTACATCTGTGCCTCTGTTCTTGTGACAGTATGTTACTTGAGGTCACTGACATGGTCACAAGGCAGAATGCCCCACTGCTTAGGTGTATGAAAGAAGAGAGAGCGAAAGCTTCAGTGTGTGTGAGTTAACAGTGAAACTCTCCCTGTGTGATGTCACCATGGTCTCACTGTTAAATGTAATGCTTAAAAAAAACAGCAAAGGATACAAATGGCTCAAGAGAGTGTAATGATTGAGAGCAGATAGAAGGGAATGACAAGGGAGTGCAGACACTTACTGAGACAGCAAAAAAAATTCAGTGGATACTGCTTCACGTGGGACGTAACCACATTTTCTTGGAATGACTGGGTGTTTTTGTACTGTATGTGCATTCTGCATCAGCTTCACATGCAACATCTGCCACTAATGTCATCAAACTACACTGCAGATGTTTTTTTCTGTGGATATATCTCACTAACAATCAAAACTGAATATTATCTTTTTAAATTTTAATACAGCTCTTCTTATGGCAACCAGGATGGTTGATGTGTGAGTGACTCTGCATCTATTCAAAATCAATTCTAAACTTTTTTTTATTATGTATTAATCAATATCAAACAAAAAAACTGCATTGAGCATTTTTTTTTAAACCATGGAAATCATAGAAGTAGAACAAATATTTTCCAGGGTCAAACTGTTGACATCATAAAACCTTAAGTGAATAGGCAATGTTTTAGGCAACATTTGAACACTGTCATACAAAGGTAAAACTGAATTAACCTCTGTTAATATTAAGACATATGTAACCCGCCCTGTTTCACACTGCCCAGCCCGGACTGTCGACCGCGTGTTCAGCGCAGCTCTTAAGGCAGAGGGAGTGAGGTTTACCAACGTACACTCGCACAGCCTCACAGGCTGGCATCCGTTACACTCACCCCTCAAACCTCACTCCCATTCGGGTCACGGCACCAATGTAACGTGCCCTGTTTCGCAGTGCCCGCACCAGGGCTTGAACAGAGGACCTTCGTAATGGGAGGCGAGAGCGCTGACCACATGTCTAAAAGCCCGGACTGTCGACAGCGTGTTCAGCGCAGCTCTTAAGGCAGAGGGAGTGAGGTTTACCAACGTACACTCGCACAGCCTCAAGGGCTGGCATCTGTTACATATACACACAATAAAAGTCTCCTTGAACACATTCTTAACTTTCATAATGAATGATGAGAGCATAAAAATGTATATTCTATAATTAACTGCCATGCAAGTGTAAAAAGAAGTAACCTCTATAAAAAGTCAAATTTCAAATAGGGAGCACTTAAATGTAAAGGTTTCTATGTATTGTTTTTTTTTTTATATTTATCACGCATAATAGCAGCGCCATGGCTCGACTTGATCTAAGTCAGTACTTCTCAAATAGTGGGGCGGCCGCCCTCCCCCGAGGGAGACGCGGTGAACTGTCATAGTGTGTGAGAGGCAGGGAAGACTTTCAATATTAGTACAGACCTGCCAACATGTATGAATTTGTTGTTCTCGGCATGCATTTTGACACTCACCAGCGTGTTGCATTTTGCTGGTTTCAGTTTCAAGTTCAGTCTGTACAGTACAGATAAATACATATTATCAGTTTCTCAATACTATTTCAATTCGGGGGAATGTAAACATTTCAGTCCCCCAATGGGGCCATGACGGAAAATAACTGAGAACCACTTATCTAAGTACAAACTTTGCGTTTTTCTTTTTAAAAGGATGATATTACTTTGCATACCCCTAGAGGGCGTATTTTTCCACAAAATGTTGGCCAAATTCAAAATTTTATGACAACTGGGACATTCAAATTTAGAACGTTTCACTGTATAAATACAGTGATGTGATGTGATGGGGGGTGAGGGGGGGGGGGTGGGGGGGCACCACAGCCATGACAAAAAATGTTTTTGTAAACACTGCGTTGATACCAACAATAAAGAGTCCTGAAGGAGATGAAAATTAGTGTAAAACTCTTCTGTTTTGTGGGAATCATGCAGAGGCGCTTTTGGTTAGTCTGGACATTTCATTGAGGAGGAAAAAAAACATGTGAAACTTTCTGGGTGGGGCTTGGACAAGAGGAAGAGAGGGAAAACAGGCTGATGTGTGTGCGTCTAAAGTCAGAGCTGGGTGGGTCTACGGCCGTTCACATTTTCCAAATAACTTCCAGGGCTGTGCGTTTGAGCGCTTTCAGGTAATGCTTTATTGTTATTATTATTATCATCTTTATCAACAATCACGTTCTACATCATAATTATTGTACTACTTGGTGTTTTGGGGTGGTTTATGGCGTCTTTCCGTGCAGGAAAACGAGCTTGTTGGCGTGGACCAAACTTTGAAAAGTTGCTGAAAGGGGTGAAAAGTTATGAGCGTAAAAGGCGCGTGTTGTAGATCATTCTTATCCAGTGAATAATAACCTTTAATAGTGGTTTTGATGCAAAAGGGAGTGTTTATTATGATGAGGGTGTAAAGCGTCGTGTTCTCGCGCTTTTTTCAAAGAGGTGGACTATTACAGTATTACAGTAGAGGCCTGCGTGTGTCATTTATGTCCTGACTCGACAAATGCGCCTTCAAGTCTACGCAAATAGCGTAAAATCGTAAAGCACAACTTTATCAATTAGAGTAGGGTACACACATTTTTTTCATTTAGCGAAGTGAAAGAATTCATGTGTTAAAAGATGATAAATCTGAGCACAAAGGGAGGGGGGCTGGGTCGTCCCACTTCTGTCTGCGGGGCGTTTTGGGGGGGGCCCATTGGAAGTGTTTTATCTGGGACAGCTGTGAGGGGGTTTTCTCCAAATGGAAGGCTGTCTTAAATAAATGGTCTGCATCCTCCTACACACACCCCTTAACCCCTTCACTTCACTATTATTATTTCATTCCAGAGGGTCACAATGTTGATGCTGGCTGGAATTGTTGTTGTGCATCTCACCGCCATTATCCTGCTCCTGGTTGCTACTATTGATAATGTAAGTTGGTTCTCACACTTGTAGTCTCCACAAAGCTACTTCGAAATCAGTTTACTCAAGTAAAGACATGAGACTGGTGATTGGGTCAGGCATGTGTTATTTAACCAGTTAGAAAGGGGCTTGTTGGGGTGTATTTTACTCCATCGGGGACACCTGCACAATGGATGGAATGATAGATGGAATAGAACAACTGGAAACTTTCTTGTTTATAAAGAAAATAATATGACTTAAAACCTGTAGAATCTGATTGAAAGGGTCATAAATCCAAATTGGTAAAAATCTGAATTGGTAAGCATTAGTATTAGGTTTAGAGCAGGACTATTTAGCTAAATTATTCTGGGAGCCACATTTTCGATTCACTATTTTTCTTATTTTGTATATAATGTCACTGAAAAGCTCTCATATATATGGAAATGTTTATTTCACCATATGGCGGAAATTGTCATAACTAGTCATAAGTCTGAAATGAAAACAAGCACAATGTTGATGCTAATCAAATACCCTCTACTCTATATGACAGGAGTGATCTGCTTTTTCTTATTTTGTATATAATGTCAGTGAAAAGCTCTCCCATATTTTAAAAGGTTTACTTCGCCATATAGCTGAAATAGTCACTGGAACTAGTAGAAATGAAACAAGCACAATGTTAATGCTAATCAAACACCCACTATATGACAGTATATGACAGATGGAAAAATGTTAAGTCGTGTCTGTGTTTTGAACTGAAGTTGCGGGTCGGTCTGATGTCATTGAACAGGCTTGATTTAGAGTGTACTACACATCCAGCGAATGTGCATTTTTAAAAATATATTTTTCCCTTTGAATATTTGATTTTTTAAATTTGAATCATATGGCGATAGGTAACATTATTGTTTGACATCTTTTTGGAAGTTGTTTATGGTGGTCTCAAATTTTTTACATACATCGGAAACACATATTTTAGTAGAGATGTGCTTGTATCCACTGTAGATAGATACATTTGACTAATTTCTATGCCTTCAACAAAGATAACAATGCCTTGCGATACTAATTTAATATGTTGTGGTTGCAGTTCTATAAAACTGCCTTGTTGTCTATTGATCAACGGTAACCAAAACACTACACAAATAACCATATTGTTAGACGAATAAGAAAATATACATTATTCCACAATGATAAGTACTGATGATGCTACTAACTGTGTGTCTGTGCAGGCCTGGTGGTTGACTGACACCGTGTCGACTGACCTGTGGGGAAGATGGGAGCTGGTCAACTCAGCCTGGCATTACACCAACCTCAAAGACTTTCCCGAGGGTATAACCTCCCATTTTATCAAGATAACAGATGACATTTTGCTGATCGGACCGCTTTGTGTCACGTGTCAGGAAATAAGTAGCAGGTATTGAGTAAAGCGATGGCCAATAAGTGACGAGCAGGCAGATGTTCATACCATCTTCTTCACAATTAGACCCGCCATGTACAGTACATGTTTTTATACACTGCACGCATTTTGACCCTCGAATACGCTTTGCTTCTCTCAGGAACACATTTTGTTGCATTTAGTGGGTTTCAGTTTCTTGTTCAGCTTCGTCATATGTGCACCTCCAAAAAAATCCTCCAGCGGCGGTGACGCTGACCGTTAAGGCTGTGCCTGGTCGGCTTGGAGTACATTATTTCTTGTATGTATACGACTTGTTCAGAGGGCGGACAGTCCACCTGCGCGAACGCATTCCCCTCTGATTTCAGATCTACTGAATGTTGTCATGCATCGATTAGTTCCAGCTGCAACAACACTCCCCTTCTCTCTTAAATTAGCATTGTTCGCTCACTATGAAGGAAGCTACCAAGCTAAATACACGGCGAGAGTTGTGGTTGCTCACAGAGTCATGCTCTCAACCCTGACGTGTCCAAAGTGCAGCCGTGGGGCCCTTTGCAACCCGTGGCTCTTTTTTTTTTTTGCCTGCGGCACATTGTAGAACTAACATAAACAAAAAACTCTTCAAGGTTGGCAGGTATGCAGTTATCTGTCGAAATTACATTGATGTTAATAATCACTCATAATACTACTGTGCAAATTGCCATTGTCTGCATTCTTCTCATTCCTTGCTGTTGACTGTGTATGTGTGTTGTTGCTGCAGAGTACCTCCAGGCGGTGCAGGCGACTTCAGTGCTGGCATGCATCTTCGCCATCCTGGCCCTGTTTGTCTTTGTGGCTCAGCTCTTCACTCTGCCCAAAGGCCAGCGCTTCACCTTCACTGGCGTTTTACAGCTGCTCGCCTGTGAGTAACTTTTTTTTTTTTAATCAGAGAATGTGTACATCTAATTGGATGGAAATTGATGGGAAAGTCCGTCAAGTTAGAGACAAATTCTTACTGAGAATACAGAAAGTGGCATTCATAATCACAGTGCATGCATTTGTTCTGCATGATACCAGTAAAACAAAAGGTCATGTGTCATCTCCTCTCAACAATCTGCAGGGTTACTCTCAAGCAGACCAATGGACATGCATGAAAATCACTTTCATTTTAATCGCGTGCGTACTAGTGTTTCATTTTGTGTTTCAAAACACTATAAACTAAACTGGATCTGCTCAAAACTGTACGCCATCTAATACGTAAGTAAGAGTAGCAGTAGACATTGTTTTTATAAAGACATTGCAATATTACAGTACATTTGTTTTCAAGTGTCAGAGGACTTCAAGGGAGGTGCAACCGCATGAGAAGAAAAAAATCATACATTTTTAAACCTGTCAAACTGAAGTTAGCAAAAAAGATTTGAAAAAATGACATCAACGAGGGCAGTAATGACTTTTCCAGCTTCTCTGAATTCTGATGTGAAATTTCAAAAAGGCCTTGAGGCGATGGGTTTTGAATTTTTTTTTAAACAAGGTTATTTATTAGGGCTGTCGAATGATTCAATTTTTAAAAATCTGATTAATCACAGTTTTAAATTAATTAATCATGATTAATCACTGTTAGCAACTATGTCTATATTACCAGTTCCAAATGAACTGAATATGCCAATCAAGCTAAAAGATACCACACAAGTCTAAAAATCAATTTGTCTAAAAATGGTCTCTTCAATAGTAGCAGAACATTT
The DNA here is from genome assembly GCF_027744805.1 of Dunckerocampus dactyliophorus. Taxonomy (NCBI): domain Eukaryota; kingdom Metazoa; phylum Chordata; class Actinopteri; order Syngnathiformes; family Syngnathidae; genus Dunckerocampus; species Dunckerocampus dactyliophorus. The sequence goes on along the minus strand of NC_072824.1, from coordinate 19,914,185 downwards.
GAATCACACTTTAAACCGTGTTATTATGAGCAATGAGGGGTTGCGTTCAAAGACATTACATAATTTAAGGTAAATTTACTTGTTTTCAGTGTATTTTCCAGCATACTTTAATGTAGCAAATTGGATTTCCCCATTAAGAGCTATGAAGTGAGCGATAAGAATATCCACTTCATGTTTTTCTTTTTCTTCCTGTTTACTTAAACACACACACACACACAATACAACCTTTTTTGTGATGTTCGGAGTGTCCCTGAGTGCATCTTGCGTTCTTATAATGAGAATGAGGAAGTGTAGTTCCCAGGATGAAAGGACGAGGACGTGTGTGAGTTGCAGATACAGTATATATACAGTATATGGTGTTGGAAGAGTACTGCTGTTGATGTGTTCAGATCAGAATGAAGTTAGAAAAGTGCGTGTGAGTCTGTGTGACTGTGTGGGGAAGCTCCAGTCTGCCGTCATAACAGAGGCGTGCTTGCTCTGGTGCGCATGCATTAATTACACAAAATAATTTAATGTAACGAATAAAAAAAATGTGTTACCGCCTTTAACATGTTATTTTTTGACAGCCCTATTATATATATATAGTCTTAAAAATCTACTTTAAAAGTAAAAATACGTTTTGACATAATTTCCTACCTACAAAGTCTATCTTTAACATTTGTGTCTTTGTGAGTCTAATCATGCACTCCAAATCTGTAAATTCTTATCCCTGTTTCTCTGAACGTAACGACGCTCAGCAGTGAGCAGAAGAGTGAGTCATGCGCTGGGTCAGGACTTATGCGCTAGATATTTTAAGCAGTGATTTCACATGGTCTCACATTGGAGTCCCAATCTGTGGGTGACAAAAGGTGCAATACTGAGCCTTGACAATGTTATACCAAGGGAACTCTTCTGTCATTTTAAATATCCTATTTCGTCAAGGAGCGGCCTTTCCTCTTGATGCCGTGCCTCAATTAATCGCTGGATGCCATTCCCCTTGAACTCCACCTCAGATAGATGCATTCTTCTAATGTGTCACAGTAGATAAAATATCAATGCATATAATATCAAGTTGTGAGGTATCAGAGCAGGTGCAGGAGCTATTGTTCCAGTAGTTTTGAGATACCTGCTCTGTCTTCTCTTCTCCTGCAGGTCTGTGTATAATGATAGCAGCCTCAATCTACACCGCCACGTTCCACATTGACGAAAACGGAGGATATGGACACTCCTACATTCTGGCCTGGATCTCCTTTGTCCTCACGCTGCTTTTAGCCATCACCTATCTCGTCCTGCGGAAAAAGAGCGAGTAAGAGGAAAGGGAGAAGTGAGGTTCTGGGATCACATTCCTTCTTAATTGGGACACTCAACAAGTTTCCTCGAAATATATGCTGTAGTCAGTACAATTGGGGAGTAATATTACGTGAAAAATGACCTTTTATATTCTGACTTGAAATAAGCATAATTCACATTTCTATTAATTTTATTAGAAAGTTTCCCCCCTTTTAAGTTGTTTGGAAGCTAAACATGCTACATTTTCAACAAGCTAATTTACATAACCACAAGATAAAATAATTAATTTCCAATAGCAAGTTACAATGATGTAAAATAGATATTTAGGTACATGTGTATGCTACCTAGTGGCGAGTAAGGCGATAACGTTGCCACTCGCTTTCGTCAACTATGATGCTACCAGTTAGCTTAGCATGAACAAAATCTGGGAGAAGTCTTAGCTAGACATTTGTCTTTGGTTTTTATAGTTTACACAAATTTAACACTTTAGAAGTTTTTTTTTTAATGGTTGTTGTTACCTTTTATAGTGTAGCCTGGATGCTAAGCGAATCCAAAGTGTATAGCTTCATATTTACAGTGCCAACAGGAACGTACCATCTCTGTGCCTTTAAGAGCCTCACGCTGTTGGCTGTTTTGGAATAAAGCCACCAGTTAAAGTTTTGGAAGAGTGGGGGTTGAAAAAATCAAATAAAGCGCTTACTAACCTTGAATAAAGCGGAAGCTGAACATAATGTATCTGCAAAGGTACAACATGTTAGCAACACTTCAACTTCCCTGTTGCAGTACTTGAACAAGCTAAAACAAGTAGTTTTAATTCATATATCTTTATAATATGAAGTATAGTGTATCCTCGTTTTATCCATGTACATTGTTACCATTATATTTTTGTAACATTTTGTTATGTACTTTTTTTTTCCCTCAAACTGTTTTGCATTTTGTTTGTAGTTGGCTGCTATCCTAAAAAAGTACTTTGTACAAGTGAACCAGGTATGGAGGACAACAGTGTTTCATTTGACCATTTTCGAAACAATGCATTAGAAGGTTTGTAATTACATCGGAATTGAAGCCATATACTATATCAATAAAACAACTTGTAACAAAAAAAATCTTCACGCTTTATTCATTAAATCAGTACTATTAAATGGCAGAAATACAGAATACATATCAAATAGTCCCGTTTGGTGTCCATCACATGAAGCACTAAACATTGAGGGCTTTAGTTAGCTTAAACAAACAAATAAATCAAGAAGTTTCCAAAATGGTCGCTGGTAACATAAATATGAAAAGTTTTTATGGCCTTTTTGTCATAAGAACCACTGATTATTTTAAGGGGAAAAACACAACATGTGCATTATCTCCAAAAATGAAGCACAAAGTGTAATATTTGGGATGAGGTTATTACAGCCTAACTGAATGATCCTAAGGGTAAATCTCCTATTCTATATACCTAGAGTAAGGGGGCCTCATGGAATTAAAAAAAAAAAAAAGAATCATTGCCAAGTTTCATAGAACTATCTTTACAAATGAAGAATCAAACAGTCAAATAAGCACAGCGTTTGGTTCCCCAAGGTGCCTCAAGGTTATTTAATAACGGTGACATCACAGCACAGACGTGTTTAAGCTTCTCATGTGATGTATTTCTCAGTGCAAGTTAAGACAACAGCGTTTGGGGAGGCCTTACAACAGACCCAGTCACATGCAGGAATGTTCAATGATTTGAGCTTCCCAGAAGAAGCGCATCACAGGACGACGCTACTAAATGCCTTGGCCAGACGGTGTAATTCGCTCTTGAACCACTAGGTGGAGGAGGTGATTCTGCTCAGCTGTCAGTAGTGGCCTGAGGTGGAAAACAACAGATACTCTATCATCAGTATAGAAAATGGCCAATGAGAAGCCATTGTGAATGCTCACCATAGCGCTGTCTGAAGAGACTTCAAGGACTCTGTGTCTTTCTCCTGGCATGCCATCTGTTAAACACATTGGTTTTTAAATGCTGTCCAAACAGCAAGGCCATGAAGTGCTACGCTTGTTAGTTTGTAAAAACTTGATGGAAACTGTCCTTTGTGCCAATAGATGGTAATCCCATGAGGCGTGGATGTTGAGAGTGGCGTGGGAACTTTATCTCAGCCATGGGAAGGATTTCAATTTTGGGACACATCATCAGTCGTGTACCTTTGAATTAGTGGGTGTTTCGGCCTTTCAACACTAGACGCCCTTATCAAACGCGGCCAACTACAGGGTGATCAAGCCTGAGCCTGCAGGGGAGGAGTGAGCTCGGCACTGATATCCTGACCTGGGACCACACACTGCCCCGCTGGACTGGGTCGTCGCTCAGCCAAGTTTAATATAAACTTCATTGAGAGTGACTCGTATAACATGAAAAAGCAACAAGATACCATTGGTCCTCGGATGACGAGTGTACAAAAGCTACAGATTACAAGAGAAATCCAGTAGAAAATCAGGGCCAATCCCAGCACATTTATCGCAGCTTTGCAATAGGCCCTGAGGAGAAGACCAGGAAATCCTGTAAAGTGCACAAGTATGCGTCTGATGAAACTTACCACGACCGACTGCAGCAGCAGGAAAACATTTTCTGGCAGGAAGGTCACTGAAAAGAGAACACGAGCACTCATTTTTAAGGCTTCCAATAACTTGACTTCTCATTAAAACAATGAAGAAGAAGAGAAGTCTTTATGGCTTATGGAAATAAAAGTGTGCCCACCTTGGCTGTGTGGGTCAAAGGACTCCCATGCGTATTTCTCCAGTGTTTGTGCGTGCTCTGGCAACAGCTTCTGAGGTGGAGGCTGCACACGAAAACAGTGAGATATGGACTCCTGATCAAATACCACTAAAAATGTTAAATGATTTGAAATATGGGATGGTCACACAAGCCGTCTTAGTGCTACGGTATTAGTTACATCTACGGGGGCGTTCCTTTCACTCTAAACCTCACATCTTTCCTGTGTTTTTGCAACTTGTGGCTGCGTGCCACTGAAATTCTGGCAGTTGATCATCCAGCCCTGCAGAACAATGCTCCTGTGCAATCACCTTGACTGAGCATTCACTTCATACTACTAGAAACTTGTAGATGACTGCAACGTATCCATGGAATTGTCAGAAATTCTTCTATATCATTACTGACATGTCTTCTTTTTCTTCCATGTTTTCACTTGGCAACCAGTTTGTAATGTGCTTGACCATATTTAAATGGAATGTCCAAAGCAAGATGGCCAGTGTGGGGCCGTGTTAGCTTTGTGGGTCACAGGGCAGCAGCATAGAATCAAAAGAGGCATTTACCGTAAATGTTCCAATTAACAAGAAAATAGCTGCCAGGGTCTCAAATTAGCACTGGGTAAAAAAAACATTGGCATTAACAGCTGTGGCTGTAGGAAACCTCTTGATGTAGTTTTATTAGCTCCATGAGATAGTAGCATTTGAAGTATCATGAGTTGTCAGCATCCACCAGCTTTATCTACCTCTGCATGAAATTTCAAATGTTGTTTGCGAGTTACACTTGCCATACCACTGATTACAACAGTGGTTCTCAACTGGTTTCGCTGCGGGACCCACCATCATCCTCAATGACAAGTGGCGACCCAATTTGCGTAAATTTGTCAACTAAACCCTTCTTAAATATCTTTTGTTTAAAAAGGGCTGTTTGCAACAATTACGCGGCTGCCTTGAGGGTGCTAACTTTCTAATGTGTTGCAACCATTACATTTTTATCCACAAATTCAAAAATGATTTGAACAAAAAGTGTGACTAAAGGTTTTTAGTACATGGTATATTTGAGGAGTTAAATGACAGCAACACGTGAGTTTAATGACAATAGGAAGTCAGTTTCTTCTGTAGACCACCCCTCTGCCAGGGTCAATGGATCAAGCTGGACATTAAACTCTACCTGCGCATCCTCATTGTGGCCGGAATTACCCCATGCGACACAACGTGAGCTGAAGTGGTGCAACGCTTGTCTCTTTATATAAAGGCTGTGTGTCGGGCGAACGGATGTTAAGTTTCCAGTCGATGTCCTTCCCCTCCTGCTCAAGCCTGGTTGGCTAAGTCGCCCATAAACATGGCATGCACCTCTTGGTGGCGAAGCACGCAAATGGCACAGACACGAGGTGCATTCACGACATAGGGGCTTTACAGTTTTTTTTGGCAAGACTTCTTGGGTTCCACGACCAACCAGTTGAGAATCCCTGGATTACAATGAACTCCTCACATTCATACCTATGGACAATTTAAAGTCGCCAATCAATTAACCTAACATGCATGTTTTTGGAATGTGGGAGGAAACCAGAGTGAAATAAGTTCTCTTCAATTAGACATACAACAAAATGTTAAAATATACTGTATCACACAATGATCTCAATAATCATTTTACTCTCCACAATCATTTGTTCACTTATTATTCTCCTTATTTCATGTTGTCCCTACAAGTGTCTTCAATATATGTTTATATTGGAATTCAGAAATTTTGGCTGGATTCCAACACCGTCCATTATCCTTCACTGTTACCCATGACCCAACTAATCGGGATAGAATTAGTTTTGGGACTATACTGCTAAACAAAGACTCACTTCTGATGGGAAACTTTGAAAACTCATATTCACATAACATGCCCTTTGTAGGCTTTATGTTGTACAATTTCGCAGTAACAAATGCATGAATAATGTGTGAAGTTGACGTCCGCACCTCAAGCAGCATCAGCAGTAGTACTCTGGAGATCTCACATCTTGCCACAATGTCCAGAAAAGCACCTTAAAATGATGATAGATACAATATTAATCTCCAAGAGAAATTCAGAATGAAGAGTTCAGCAAGAAAACTCAATCCTGAGCCTAACTGTAGAAACGTGTGGTAATTTTTGCCCATTAATGAAATAGTCTATGCACCATTCATACATGAACTCACATTAAACATAGCCGTTTTGACAATAAACAACCTATGACTTTTAAATGAATACATTTGCACATTCATAATTGCCAATTAAAATGAAATGGACACCAGTCACCTATTTACATACAAAAATACAGTAGATTTAAAGTGGCTAAAGGCTGACAAATGAAATGCTAATGAGCCTCACCAACAGGAGTGCTGGTGCCTGGCAGCTGCAGTCCTCTCTCCTGGCACATCAACTGCATCTCTGTAAACACTGTCAGCGCACCATCATAGTCACCTGAAAGACCAACAAAACATACAGCTGTTAATGTTGCAAAATGGGGGTCCCTATTATGTATAAGTTGAACGTTCATGCATATTAAGAGGTCAAAGAGCCATGTCATTTTGCATGGATGCTAAGAGGAGCAACAGCAACCCACAACTCACGTGTGAGAATTTTACATGAAGCCATCTCTCCCAGTGACAGAACAGCTTCCACTGGCATCTGTGTCTGCAGCTCTGCAGCCCTCTGGTAATGAACGATAGCCTCTCCTGGTCGGTTCATCTCCTGTCGAAGATGGAGAAATTGCACATCCATATAATAACATAATGTAACGTATCCTGACAAAAAGTGTGCTATAAAGTGTGATCCGAAAGCTTTACCTTGAGTGCATTGCCAAGTTCTAGACAAAGACTTGCAGCCATCACAGGCTGGTTCATCTCAACATACACCTATAAAGCATATGAAGATCTGCATTATCTGACTATATGTCACTAGAGCCATTTAGTGGTGTGGAAAAAGTGTTGGCCTGCTTCCAGATTTTTTTTAAAGTGTTTATTAAGGGAGAAAAAAAATCCAAGCCTACATGGCCCTGTGTGAAAAAGTGATTGCACCGCCTGTTAAAATATAACTTACCTGTGGTTTATCACACCTGAGGTCAATTTCTCCAGCCACACCCAGGCCTGATTACTGCCACATCAGTTCTCAATCAAGAAATCACTTAAATAAGACCTGCCTGAAAAGGTTATCCATTATCCACAGATGACGAAAACACGGAAGAGTGGTGAACCTTCCAAGGAGTGGTTGGCCAACCAAAATGACCCCATGAGCGCAGTGACAACTCATCAAAGAGGTCACAAAAGACCCCACAACAACATCCAAAGAAGTGCAGGCCTCACTTGCCTCAGTTAATGTCAGTGTTCATGACTCCACCATAAGAAAGATATTGGGCAAAAACAGCCTGCATGGCAGAGTTCCAAGACCAAAACCACTGCTGAACAAAAAGAACATAAAAGCTTGTCTCAATTCTGCCAGAAATCATCTTGATGATCCCCAAGACCTTTGGGAAAATACTCTGTGGTCTGACGAGACAAAAGTTAAACTTTTTGGAAGGTGTGTGTCCCATTACATCTGGTGTAATGTGGTGGTAGTGTGATGGTCTGGGGCGGTTTTGCTGCTTCACCTGGAAGACTTGCTGTGATAAATGGAACCATGAATTCTGCTGTCCACCAAAAACAAAAAAACTGAAGGAGAATGCCCAGCCATTTGTGACCTCAAGATGAAACCAACTTGGGTTCTGCAGCAGGTCAATGATCCAACACACCAGCAAGTCCACCTCTGAATGTTTGAAGAACAACAAAATGAAGACGTTGGGGTGGCCTAGTCAAAGTCCTGACCTGAATCCTATTGACATTCTCTGTCATGACCTTAAAAAGGCGGCTCATGCAGGAAAACCCTCCAGCGTGGCTGAATTACAACAATTCTGCAAAGATGAGTGGGCCAAAATTCCTCCACAGCTCTGTAAGAGACTCATTGTAAGTGATCACAAACGCTTGATTGTTGTTGCTGCTAAGGGTGGCCAACCAGTTATTAGGTTTAGGAGGCAATCACTTTTTCACACAGGTCCATGTAGGTTTGGATTTCTTTTCTGCCTTAATAATAAAAAAAGTTTCATTTAAAAACGGCATTTTGTGGTCAGTTGTGTTGTCATTGACTAATATTTAAATTGGTTTGATGATTTAAAACATTTAAGTGTGCCAAACATGCAAACAAAATCAGCAACACTTTTTCAGACCACTGTATGTAACATAGAAGAACAAAATAGGTATCGCAGTGCACCTTGATGGCAAAACTGTAGCAGTTGAGTGCAGCCTGAAGATGCTCATCAAAGCCTGGTGCCTGCAGAGATCGATTCTCCTTCTCAGAAGACAGAAAGAGCCGGGCCGCATCCGTCAGCGCTAGGGCTTCGCCAGGAGCATTAAAGAGAGTCTGCTCACATCTGTATGATGTAATCATTTACAATGGAAGTCAAATGTCTCTGACATAAGGTGTCCACAGACATTTTTAGGAAAAAATATGCCTTTTTGGGGTATGAAATATGGTAATGTATATGTCAGCAAATTTCACAGGAGGCCAGTTCAGGCATCATATGATAAACTGTGAGTGTATTTTACTTTCTCTTTGGAAACACAAAAACGGAGAGTGTCTTAATATTAATAGTGCCCAAGTTATTTTTACGCTTGACAGTATGACAGACTGGCCTGTATAGTTAATAAAGGTTTATGATGGGGGCAGTTTGACCCTGAAACTGTTTGTTTGCATTACTTCCTGTGGAAATAATTATTTAGAAATTGTCAGTTTTCTTTTGCTCCGTTGATGTGGTCAGGGAATATACGGCATGTCCTGAGGGATGTAAAGCGAAGCGAGTTGAGTGGGTTAGCGAGGTCTGTTGAGTCTAAAGCCAGGCTTGCCTTTTGTACAAAGGTGGCTCGCTTTTAACACGGCAAGATCACCATGGTAATTGAGGCAGGTTATGTCCAGAGTTTCATCTTAAAAATCGGCTATAAAAGTGCTGCTGTCCCACTGTGGAACTCATTCGGAGATGGCGTCACCATTATTGAGAACCTGGTAGACCTGGGAGCAAGAATAATTCGGGCAGCACTACGACGGGAGTGACTTCTTCGAGAACACATTGATCCGCTAGCATTCCCTGATAAAATTCTCTATAAGTGATACAGATTTTCAGCTGAGGGAAAACACAACATTTGCGACATAAAAACTTGTTACGAAGGTAAAACTCATCACAAAACATGTCAACACTGCTCACAGTTACACAATGTTGAGCGTTCCAAAATTAAAACTCTAAGGGTGATAATCAGTGCTAACTTATACATTTAAAGGCTATGCAGCTCTCCTTCCTCTCTCTATTGGTGGCAACAGTGTTGCCTTTTACAGTGATAATCTTTTTAAACTCCTCATACCGCTCCATAATAATAATATAATAATTACTTGCTCTTCTTGTGTAACATACACCAGCCAGGATCGCTCCATTTCTGCGGCGAAATAAAATATGACATGAAATGCCCCCTTTTATGTGATCGCGCACAGCGCACAAAACTGAGACCCTAACTTATATAGCCATGAATAAAGGTAGACACATATGATAAATATAAGCAGTACCGTTGAACTCTGGGTAATTTAGGTTTTGCTGAGTTGCGTCATGAGCTCAAAGCCCGGGTACGTTGAGCCACTTTCGCAGTACAGCTTCTGATCATGAAGTTGTCATGATCACAATCTAACTGGGGAAATTCACAACTAACACTTCCCAAATGAATGCGTCTGCAGGTATGATTTGTGCACTTACCGGGCCATGGCCAGGTTACAGAAGGCTGCATACTGCAGACAGTCCTGCTGCTTTAGCTCCTTGGCTAACTGGCCTGAAACAACAAACATGTTTCATAGAGGCAGAAGAAGAAATGGTTCAACGGTGAAGGGACGCTAACTACGGTGCTGTTTCTTTCAGTAAGTCAACGTTAAAACTTACCAAACTGCTCACTTGCTTCTGCGACATTAGGCTTCCGAAGAAAACGTCTGCGACAAAGACAAACACTATTTTATGCCTTTCATAAGATGCTAAATGCTACTAGCTGTCCTAAACCAGATCGATTTAGAGCTAGGATAGCTAGCCAACGGTTTTTTCTAAGCATAACTAGACAGTAGTGCCCAGCTCATGCTATGCATTAACGATGTATAATACTTGACAACACTTGACTGCAAGCAGATACATCCCCTCAGAAATATTACCGTTTAAAGAAGCTAGATGCCTGTAGTTAGCTTGCAAGCAGTAGCACCGCTTAACACACTGAACATAAATACAACAATAATTCATATATAATCGGTTAGATTGAACTACACACCAATCAACAAAATCCTTACTTTTTGAGTTTATTCGATACAGCACGGTATCTCGCCAAGAAGTCACCTTCTGCAGCCATGATCGTCGCATGTAAACACACACACACAAAAAAACACCAAATGTGTAGCTGACAGGAGCGTTGTGATTGGCTGCTTGAAAACAGGTCCTAAAATGTAATTGGCTAAGAGAAAAGGCATCATGACAGACACAATATTTACAATATTTTCAGGCTTTACTCAAAATATACTATATGGGAAAAAGTAGATTCCACCACTGTTGTTTACCATTAAATGGAAAACAATGCACTCTTTACTTTATTATATTTATTGAAAAGTGACAGGGACATATTTCTATATAGTATATTGTAATTTTGCCTGCATTGTACAGTCATTCACAATTCTGTAGCCAGATACTGTAGTTCTGCAGCATATTAGTGTATTTTTCCATCTTTAGCTATTCAAAATTGCAATGTACATTGTGAATTTATTTTATGGGTTACAATGACAGTCAGGTTGGAACCATGTTACTTAATGATTCAGAAATTTTCGTAGACAGACTCAAACACGCCTTCGTCCTGTGCTTGTGGGCTTTGTGCCACCTGTGAATACAACAGAAGAAAGATAACTAACAGTTCATCTCGTCACACATGCACGAGTATGCAATAAAGCGACAACACCAACCGGTTTCTGGCCTGATTTTGACTTGAGTGCGGGTTTCCTTTCGTGGGAATCGATGTTTACAGCTGAGTGGTCGAGCACATCATAAACAGACAGAGGTCGTGGCTCCAGACTCTGAAACAATGATTCTTGTGACTGACTTTGAGAAAGGAAATGAACAAACAGGATGACATAAATGTGCCTAAACCAATGGTGGTAAGGACTTACAGCATAGAGAGATGTGGAAGAAGTTATTATTACACCCATGTCGTCATCCTCAGGCCTCTTTGCCTGTGTTCTTTCTTTCTTCTGCTTTCGTTCTTTGCTCGGATTGCCACACTCGGGGATTTGCTTCTTCTATGCAAAGAATTAAATGATAACATAGAGAAATAACGAAAACAAGTCCTCTGGTACTTTTTTATATTGTAACTAGTTGACTACTAGTATGTGTGACTTTCCATAAGTTTGGACCCTGGATTCGGTTTTGTTGGAAAAAAAAATATCAGCCTGCCAAACACTGGTCAACTGAAGTCCCATGATGTTGAATAACCAGATTGCAGGTGAGCATCTTACCCAAGTTCCTCTGAAGACATACACAGAGCCGACCACACTGAACACCAGCAACACTCCACTGAAGAAGCCCACTATTATGAAGTCTGTGTAATCCACTCTGACCACATCCCTGTAGCCTTCATCTGCAAAAAAGAAAACACTAATCAGACCAAATCCTGTGACGATCAAGTGACATTTTGCTTTTCTTTCAATCTGGTGTGCACAATTGTTGTATATTTAGGAATTAGAGCTACCAAGTTAGAGAAGAGTGTCGTGTCAATAACATATGGTTATACTGTAAGTACTACATGAAGATAAACTTGCCTTTACCTACCAATGCATGACTCAACCACTAAACTACAACACGCGACATATTGTTAAATTAATACCTGATATCTGATGGTGTCAGTCAAACTAAGCATGATTATCTTTGTAGCTGTAGGCACACTCCTGTTTGAAGCAAGATGGTCATTGTGGGCCACATAGATCATATTAGTACTGTAAGCATCACATGTGCTCGACGTACCATGCACATTAGCTATGTTTCTTGGCTGCTAATTATAGCAAACTGTATAAGTTTAGCAACTAAAATTAGCTATCATTGAATGTATAGCCTATCATAATAACAGCAAATTGTTAATCGCCTTTCTGAGAATGCTTTTGTGTGTGTGGATGTGGTACAACACGCAAATCTATGCGAATATCAGACAACTGTGAGTGAGCAATCATCTTAATCTGGCAGAACGACAATTTACTCCAATTTTTATGCAGTTTAACTTTTAATTGTGAAAAAAAAATAAATCACTAACCAAAAACATATGCCAGCTGGTAGTGGTGTTGGTTGAAAAAAATGCCTTGAGCTGGTGACATACAGCAGTCTGAAGAAATTCCTCTGTTGTCACTTACAGAATTCGTACCTATTCCTTTGTTTCTTGCTTCATTTCTCAACAAAGTGCAATGTGAAAAACAATAACTAGAGCAAAAATAGTGTCAGGAATTAGTGTCTGTTTGCAGTACCTGGATGTATAATGCCAAAAATTGCTGTAAAAAAAGTCTGCCACTGAATGCAGTGCTGTTTCCAGGAAAATGTCACTCCATTTGTTAAGGTAAAAGGGTTCAAAGTTTGCCATCTTGTAAAATGATCCGTGAAGCCTCGAAAGGGTAGTTTGCACGAAATGAATATCTTTAAATGTCACAACATTAGGTACACCTACACACTGTAATGATATGCAGATTTAAGAGTCAGAATATTTGCCCCTATCATGAAGCCAAATGAGGCTACTTTAGCTGATTCACAACCACAAATAGAATTCCTCTATGTCCGTTCACATTCTCTCCTTTTCATACTCACCTCGCAGACGGACAAACCAGTAAGCTCTGGCCATCTTATACTGGCAATGATATTCTCCTGAAGTCTGCAGTTTATGCAGCTGCAGGACCTCCCTGATCGTCTCAGAATGACCAATAGTCGGAGGGATGAGCCGATTAAAAATTGGCCTGTGAAAAGGGTCAAAGCATGTCATGTCGTCTTTACTTTGGTTTAGTGGAACCCGGAGATCAAAATGAACGTGGAGATCTTCGCCCGTGAAGGCCACAAAGGCAGTGTTGCGAAGTACGAATCCTGTGGGAACATAACAAATAAGACACACATACAGTACAAGTATATCAGATCATACGTGTTGTATGTTTTTGGATGTCTTACTTGGAGATTCAGTTCCAACGCAAAAAGGAAGGAGCATTTTGAAAATCCAACTCAACCGAGCAGCAAGAAGGCAATATTGTTTCATGGACGGCATGTTTTTGAAGGGTGTTGACAGTCCTCAAATGAGTCTCTTCCCGAAAGGCACCTACAGTACAAACTGGGACTTCCTGTTTCTGGTAAATACACTTCCTCAAGTGTTAGTCTGCCCAATGAGGACTTACCGTGGATAGGAATGAGACAGAGCCTTCATGATTCATGGGAATACTGTATTACACTGAGGGAGGAAAGTACAGTGAATTATTCCTTCAGGTAGATACACTAGGTCCCCAACTTACGAACACAATTGGTTCCAGACGACCGTTCTTATGTCGAATTGTTCTTAAGTCGGTAAAAAGGTAATATTACCAATGATATAGATACTACATGTACGTGTATACATATACAGTATATGTGTATGTATGTAAATATGAGTTTGGATGCAGTAGTAATATTAAACAAGGATGATTAATGAAAAAACAATAATAAAAATGATATAATAATACGTAATGATAAATGTTATTTACCTTTGAAGAGGAGTGGTCGAGCATACATTGTTGTGGAGGAGTTGGAGGAGGAGTTATTGAAAAAAAGGACAAATGGTGGTCGTCGTTAGACTCTTCTAAAAGAGGTAGTGTTCTGTGGGTGGTGTAGAATTAAGCAGGCCTATCAACTCTTCATAAACTTTAATCACACGCTCTATCCGGGTTGTATAATTTTGCTTTCCATTTAGCTTTATCTCCCCAGCATCTAACTCTTCCTCTGTTGGTCTCATTAGCTCTAACTGCCTCTGTTGGTCCCATTAGCAGTGTCACAGTGCCCTCTACTGGTCAAGCATGTGCAGTAGCAGTATAAATACTGATGGAGCGACTACAAGGCAAAATAAAATAAAATTGTGTTTGTAAGTTGGGGACCTAGTGTACTGTATTTCCGAAGTGTGGCCCAAGGGCCATTTTCGACCCACAGCCCATTTATCATTGGCCCCTGGCATGTAAATAAATTAATAAAAAATATAACATAACAAAGAATGATTGGGGCCACACTTAAAAGATAAATAATAAAATGTAACAAGAAAAAAGTTACAATGCTGAAAATAGGGGTGTCGCGAGATTAAAACGTGACAAGATTTGTCATGCCGAGAGCTAACTCCGTGCATGGAGCCGACAAGCTGACTGGTCGTCGTCCTGCTTTGCTGGTTGTTTAGCTGTAGTGAGGAACAGAAAGCCATCCACAGATGGCAAATATGCCAAAAACATTCATGATTAATAAACGTTTGATGACTTTTCAGATAAAGACAAGATAATCAAATGAATAAAAGACATGCTTCTGTCAGCAAGGACTGTTCACGATCGTACCATCATGATGGCAAATCAAGTGGCGGAAACACAAGTGAAGGACGTGAGGCTTAACCTCACCACGTATCAACCAGACTACAAAGCCATCAGCAAAATCATGGAGCACCAGAAGTTGCATTCATGGTAAGTATTTTAATTTATTATTGATTAGCTTCAGTATAGCAACATTATTAAAAAGAATAAATGCAGAGACTTGTTATATTCTAAAATTGTTGGTCTCTAAAAATGTACGCATTTAGTTGTATTCAGTGGTGAAAAATATTATTATATATTATATATAAATTAAAAATGTGACTTTCATGGCTCTCTTAGCCAAAAAGGTTCCCGATCCCTGTTCTTGAGGATTCAGCTAATTTTTTTTCTAAACATATCTTGCCAGCGAATTCTTTTGGCTGTATTTTTACAGTGGCGAAAATAACTTAAAATAATTAATGGAACCAAGAAAAGAGGTCTTATAATTTACCCACTCACACCATGGATATGATATAAGAGAAAAAAACAACAATTACGTTGTAATTTCTCCAATCTTTTAGTAAACAGTGCCCCGCTGCCATAAAATATTCAAAAATGTGATATTTTAAGTTTTTCTTCATAAAGTGAAATCGAACAAGTGATACTTTATTTTAATATACAAATTCGTTACAAAATAACTTACATTTTTGCTTGCTATGTCACACTTTTGGTACCCCCTTCAGGAGAATGACCCACACATAAGATATATTTTAGGAATATAATATAAATAAATATATATAATAAATACATTTTTTAGTTAATTTAGCCATTTTAAACTTTTAAACTGCTTAATTTATGCAAAAAATATATAACATTTGCTTAAATATGCACTTTCTGCGATTGGCTGGCGACCAGTCCAGGGTGTACCCTGCCTGTCGCCCGAAGTCAGCTGGGATAGGCTCCAGCATACCCCCGTGACCCTCAAGAGGAGAAGCGGTATAGAAAATGGATGGATGGATGGATAAATATGCATTTTTAAAAACTAATAATAGGCCGTCTTCAACCACAAAACAGCATGATTCATTAATATATTTTTTTAAAAACTGCCACAAAAAGACGCACAATTTGAACAACAAAGTGGCGAGGGATTGCTGTATACAAATAATTAAATATCACAAGATATTAATTTCAGCAATAAAGCGCCAATAGATGGCAGTATGGCTCTGCAAACGACTTCCTGTTCCCTCTCCACTTCTATCTGCAAGCCTATTTAAAGGCTTTAAGTAGTATGGCAAGTACTTTTACTTTCCTTTAGTTTGATTATTCTATGGTTAAATTCTCTTTACACATGTATGACTCTTAAAAACATTAAAATGTTACTTTAAACATTGCTGATAAAGATTTTATGACAGAGACAATCTGACCCTGGATTGGATGAGTTCACTTTACATCATTTCTTATGAGAAACACTGTTTTGACATCAGAGCAATTGAACCTTTTCGTACTTGTGGAAAATGAGCACTATGTGTTGTATGTGTTGCAGAGAGGAGACACGTGGTGAAAAAGGAAAAGAGCAAGCAGGCAATGTGAATGTGTGTGAGGAATTCCACGAGGCTGACAAATGGCCTATCGCTAATGCAAGCCAGCTGCAGAAAGAAGCGATATTCCGTTACTGCAATCATTTTCTTTGACATGGAAGTCAATTTACCCCATTTGGCCCTTCCTCCTTTGACACTTTCCTCCTTTTGGTGGCCTGCCCTCTTGATTGTTTCCCACTCTGTGGACTTGTGTGTTGGGGGCCAAGTGTGATCTCACCCTCAGACAAAGTCGTACAGAAAAACACTGCAATAACATCTGGATGCCAGTCAAACACAAATATCTCATTCACTTTTACGTCACACATTCATTCCTCACTGTTAACAACATGAGGGTAGAACAGGAACGTTGAAATAAGATGTCATATTTTTTCAGTTTGCTTTGACTGGTCTTCCATTTAATTTGTTTTAATTTCAAACAATGCATACATGGTGTGCCAAAAAAGATATGAATATCTGAGCAACTACATGTCCTGACCTACGCAAACAAACCTAAATAAACTTCAGGTTGAACAACAAAAGCCTTACGGTAATTTCCGGTGTATAAGCCGCCACTTTTTTCTTAAACTTTGAACCCTTCGGCTTATACAGCGGTGCAGCTAATTAATGGCTAAATTCTAATCTTGTGACATCTCCTTCAGAACTACAGTGTTCCCTCGGTGTCATCTTACAAACACTAAACTCATCACACAGCAACTTAACACTCAAAAGGTACCTGGGAAATATACAATACAAGTACCAATATGAGTTTAAATTTTTTTTTTTTTCCCCATAATGTATTGCATCCAAACAAAGCATTCATTGGTGCCTGCTGGGTTGCTGCAATGATGTCAGCCACCCTGTGGGCTCCTCTGGCTACCTCTGGTGGGCAGAGGCAGCATTGCAGCTCCATCCATCCATACAACCATTTTCTATGCTGCTTGTCCTCCAATGAAATGCTTTGCTCAGATGAAATTCATTATGGGAAAATGTTAAAATAGTTGAGTTTTTTCCCCCATTTTAAACTTGTATTGGTACTCGTATTGTACATTTCCCAGCTACCTTTTCAGTGTTAAGTGGCTGTGTGATGAGTTTAGCGTTCTTTGTAAAATGACACAGTGAGTCAGAATGTTATATTGAGTAATGACCTCCTGCCATTTCCAATGGGTTGACAAGCTTGTCGTGAGTTTTTTTCGTAGCTCATGATCGTCTCCTGTCAAACAACCTCACGGACTCGTGCGTGTCACAATATACCAATGCGGCTTATGTATATATAAACAAATCCGGTTTTCCTCTAAATTTAGTGGGTGCGGCTTATACACCAGTGCGGCCTATACTCTGGAATTTATTTCCGTCAAAATATTCAAACTGACACAGATTTTTTTTTTTTACCAGTTTCACAAAGATTCACAAATGTTCAATATGTAGTCCAGATTCTCTTGCTCTGCACAGACAGCCTTGCTCTTTCAGTTTTATGTGTCCAAACTGCTTTCCAGTTAGTGTATTTTTATAGAACACACAAAATCAGAGCCAGCTGGCCCATTAGACAATTGTAGGCACATGCTAAGTGTGCCAAGGCCTCCACTGAGGGTCACATCTTCTTCCGCCACGGCATGGTTTACATGCAGAAAACAATATGAAGTTATTATAAATGACGAGGGCCGCACGGTGGTCTAGTGGTTAGCACGTTGGCCAACACAGTAACAGCTTGGAGATCGGGAAGACCTGGGTTCGATTCTCCCCTGAGCATTTCTGTGTGGAGTTTGCATGTTCTCCCCGTGTGCGCGTGGGTTTTCTCCGGGTACTCCGGCTTCCTCCCACATTCCAAAAACATGCAGGTGAGGTTAATTGGCGACTCTAAATTGTCCATAGGTATGAATGTGAGTGTGAATGGTTGTTTGTCTATATGTGCCCTGTGATTGGCTGGCGACCAGTCCAGGGTGTACCCCGCCTGTCGCCCGAAGTCAGCTGGGATAGGCTCCAGCATGCCCCCGCGACCCTAATGAGGAAAAAGCGGTATAGAAAATGGATGGATGGATAAATGACGAATGGATAAAGGTTATTGTGGACTTTCTGTATATCCTGGTGAGATTGAATTTGAAAGTGTTTCTCAACTTCTTTATCAAATTGCTGGTACTCGCAACTTTGTTTGGCCCCATGGCAGGTTATTAAGCAGTGGCACTCAAAAAAATGAGTCAGCAACACGTAGGACGCTTTGTTTGGGCACTCAATACAGTACAGGGCAAAAAGACTAGTTTGTTAAGTGCAGTATTGTACAAAAACCAGAGGCAAATTTTTGGTGAAAATTTCAGATGAAAACCAAAGCATATAAAAACTGGGGTATGCGGAAACCTGTAATAGTCTTGTTGATCATCTTCATCTGTAGCTTATTAGTGCTTTTTGGTGCATACCAGTAATCAGAACCGAATCAATAGGCTACACCTATTTAGTAACTATAGGAAAGGAGAGTGACAAAAAGATTGCATTAAATATTATGTAATTCAATTGAAACTATCACAAAAGTAAGTTTTTTAAATAAATAATATTAATCGGAAATTTCATCACATGCTCATGCTTTACAAGCTTAGAGAGATAAACTATTAAGTACAATTCAAAAACGGTATTATGCGGATATTTTAGTTATAAATCTAATTAAAAAAAAAAAGATAAAAAAAACTTCTTTATCTTATCTTATCTAAAAAACTAATTTCCAGTAGTATTTGTATGTGTACATTTTGAATCAAAGTATTACAAATATCGATTGTTAACAATTCACTGGGTGGCTGTTGCTGTCTAATAAATAGGAAGTATATTATTTATATTAATCTAATTGGAACAAAAGTGTTAAACAGCAGAAATTCAAATATTCTTTTAAAATCGGTGCGTCTGTTTTGATGTTTACCCACATGAAAAAGGTCCCTAATTCGTCCATACGAGTAGGTGAGGTCAGTGAATAAGAGGAGGATGGCCTGCACACGCAGAGAGAGGGTGTGAAAGTTGGGCGACGCCTCCCCAGAATACTTTTTCCAAGCATAATAGGACCTGCTCACAGAAGACATTGGTGCAAAAAAGAGGAAAAAGAAGGCAGAGGCACTTGGTCCAGTCTCATTTTGTGAGTATGTCCTGATTTATCAATACTAGAGCAGTAGTAATTTGCTGCAAATGTGTAGTGCATATAGAACAACATGTAGTGGTGTATTTAAGGAAGGCTGGTTCAAGGTTTGATTGTGAGGGGACATGTTTTTTACCAGATGTGGAACAAGCAGTATCACATCATTGTTTACAGCTGATTTTCCCTCTCCACCTTCATATGCCTCTAACGCTTCTATCATACCTAAACAATGAGTCACAGGATTACTATGATCCACTGTGATTAACACACTCCTGTTATGTGGATGCATGCACTTACCTTCTACTTAGACCTGCAGTGATGGAATAATAACAATAACAGGCTGACCTTGTGTTGAATTGCAGTACAGTATAGCATTTGTTAAATAAATACTTTGAGGGACATTTCATTAGGTATGCACGCACAATCTGATAGCTGCATGAAAAGGTTTGCCTTTACATTGGTGTCGCCCTGATAATGTTCACTATTGATTGACTCGGTCAGAGAGGTATAGTATATACAGTAAATGACAACTGTCAAGCCGCAGAAGACAAAGTTTATCATTTGCACATGACACTGGTGCGTTCTATTCAGGGGAGAAAAAACAGGAGCTCATGAAAACAATCACAATGGAAATGAACAAATGAAAAAAGGTAGTGCGCAGTCAATGCTGAGACACGGAGAAGGGGTAGGATGAAATGAGCTTTGCTTCTTCCTATTTCTTTTCGTACATGTTGAATTATGCAAGTGTAAACAAACGTGATGTACTTCAATTTAATCTCGTTATGCATGAAAACAGCATTACCATTACAGTAAAATGGCACATTATATTATGTATTTATATTGGTATTTGGGATGCAAATGTTTTGTGGTTAATAAGTGCCTTACCTTTAATGGATGCCTGGTACTCTCTGCCATTCAGTAAATTAACCTTGACCCTTGGTCACTCGAAGAAATATATATTCTGTATTGTTTACTAAATACTTAGATTGTTGTTGATTTTTTCCTCTTTTGCTTGCATCCCACTAAGCATGTCTGCTGGTCATGAATCCTCACTGGCTGCTGATGGTGGCCGCCATGGCAACAGCGGCCCATCTGGGTGGTACAGACAACGAACTGGATTACTATGGGCACTGGAACTACAGAGACGGAGGTAAAACACACAAGAGTGAATTTAGAGATCTTTATCTTAAAAAGGTGCGTATCTGTTTTTCCGTGAGTCAGCTGACAGAGTCGACGTGTCGTCAGTACGAAGCTTGACTAAAATTCTGGATTCGTGGGGGAAACAAATTTTCAAGGAAATCAAGACTTTGCTGCATTCACAACCTAACACAGTGCTCCCTGACTACTCCAGGTAATTGAAAGCGCTTAAACGTCACACAATCACACTACACTGTACTGAGTGAGACGCTCAATAGAATTCTTTCCTGCTTTGTGCTTGTTAACACAATCAAGAACCCTATTGCTTTTGAATGTTGTTCAACATAAGATGGTTGAGGTCAAAGGTCACACTAGTATACACTCAATGTCTTCCATTGATTTTTCTTCCAGCTATCAGAGGATATTTGTCCATGTCAGATAAAGAATGTTAATGATTTTGAAGTCACTAAAGGAAGTCACGTTGTAGAAACAGTATTATTATTATTATTATTAATATGTGGATAGGTACAGTGGAACCTCCAAAGTCAAACACACAATAAAACATTCTGTGATGTTGGTTGACTTCCAAATAAAACAAAAACAAACAAATAGGTTGTTTGTTTAAATTACAAGTTCCAATTAAGATCCAAATGTGCAAAATGTACATTCTAGCAATTTTTCAACTGGTCTTAAGATTTTTTTTTTTTTTATATATATGTATATATGGATAAACGTTTAACAAAATAAAAATATATATGTTTTAAAAATATAAAAATATGCAAGTCTCATGAGATTTGTGGATGTTCCGTGTGAGGTTGCGTTCCGACTGGTTCAACTTGGAAGTTCTGCTGTACTGTATTACATTGTTATTACATTATTAAACAATGACGATATTAAGTATTTGAAGCCCTTTGGTAGTGTAGTGTTTCATACAGCTGACGTGGCATCAATGATGGAATTATTCAGTGGCCTGGTGGTTGACTGCTAGCTAGTCCAGACTGTAGTAGCTATGTAGCATGTATATTTTTTTGACTGGGATGGAACACATTTCAAGTGTACTGTGTACCTCCTGTAGGGTGCGCCCTCTATCAGAGACAATCAACGACCTGTTCAGAGAAGTCTCCATGCTGCATCGGCGTATCACAGAACTCTCCCATCGCCTAGCAACCCTAGAACCATTCCTCCGTCGTCATGGCTACCGCGAGGCGGGTGACGGGGATGGTCTGGCTTTGGCACGTCAGAGCCTGACAGGAGAGGCGACAAGCCAAAACACGGGGCCGGGGGCAGTCCCAAAGAAGGGGAGTCGGCTGGTGAGGAGGCGAAGGGTGAAGGTGTTTAAGAAGAATGGGAAGGTGAGGGTGGTGCTCAGTGGCAGCTAAAGGATGAGAGGACCAGGTTTTCATTGAGGAACTATAATCTAAACAATACCGTACATTTCTATCATGTATATTTCATTTTTCCATGTGACAGTATATTGACTCTGACTCTATACAGTACAATCCTTTGATTCAGAAAAAAAAAAAATCATACTCACATCCTCAAATATGTTCTGACGTCATTTTTTTTAATATACTCAGACTTTGAAATCACAGTCAGACTTTTGTCTAATTTTGTGAATAAACATTCAGATTTAACACACAACAAACATAACGCCTCCGTACTGGAACACGATACACCAAGACAAATGAATATAACGGAGTGTTAAAAAGGTAAACATTCATAACAAGGTATGACACATAATGCAACCAAACATTTAAAAAGTCTACTGTGAAACCGAGATTAAAGAGCAAAAAGGCAAGGAGTCCAACACAAAAATAACGGGAAAGGCCACGTAAAAAGTACAAAAACGCTATTAGAAAAAGCGGTAGCTGGGAAAACAACATTATAACTAAAGGCGCTGCTGAAAACCAAGCAGGCAGGTAACTTTAGCATAAATACTAATGAGTTGCTGCTGGAGGGAAGCCAGGCAGGACGTAAGAATACTCACAGTACAGGTAGGTAGGTAGGTAGGTAGCGAGGCCAGAGAGCTAAACACACGATAAGGTAACACAGAAGGCATACAGGGACAGGAAGTAGGCGAAGTGCAGGGAACAATCTGGCAATGAGCTGAAGCAGAACACCACCTGAAGAAGGCAGAAGCCCTAACGAGCTGCAGGTGTGCCACGGTGGCTCCGCCTCTGCGGGGAACAGCATGCACTGCAAAACACGGCCGATAGGCGGCAGCAGAGCGCCAACACAGAGCATGACAAAGATAATACATAACAAAATAAAAATAATATATTCACTTAATATATTGACTCATTAAGGTTCCACAGCCTTTGCGATGCCATGTTTTTGCCACAAACAAACAATCGGTTTGTCATCTGTAGCTTTTTTTAAGCCAAAAATTAAAGCCAATTAAATAAAATAAATAAAAGCCCATAATCTTGGCACATAATATAATTCTTAATAGGAGTTACTTAAGTAAGTTAATTTTCCAAATAAGAATAACCTTTAATAATAAAAAAACAAAAACAAAAAGGAAATGTTATATTTAACTGACGGGGCAAGGTTCCAACCTTTGCAATGATGCTTTTCTTCCACAAGGTGGCACTGGTAATCACCTTGGGATGTATGGAGGTTTTTGTGCCCAAAATCGTAGGCAATTGTCCATCCATCCAGTTTTTATGCCGCTTGTCCTCACTAGGGTCACGGGGGTATGCTGGAGGAGCTGACTTTGGGTGAGAGTCAGGGTACACCCGGGACTGGCCACCAGCCAATCGCTGAGCACATATAGGCAACCATTCACACTCACGTTCATACCAATTTAGAGTTTCCAATTAACCTAACAGGCATATTTTAGGAATCTGGGAGGAGTACCCAGAGAAAACCCACGCACGCACGAGGAGAACATGCAAACTTCCACACAGAGATGCCCAAACGGGAGACCCAGATCTTCCCAGTCTCCTGACTGCGTGGGCAAACATGCTAACCACTAGGCCACCTAGCAAGCCACTTAAATAGACTGAATTAATTAATACAATTCTCAGTTGGTCACCTAAAGCAATACTGTGGCCATCACTATACGCCTCCATCCCTCTCTGTCCTCCGCCATTGTGATAGCCTCTGTCAAGCCCATGCTGGTCCACTTTTTAATGTCTTTATGCCACGACGTAGGAGGCCTGCCTTGTCCTCTTCTTCCATTCACTTTGCCAGATATTAGCATTAGCATTGTCCATGACTCCCTCCCGTAAGTGGCGATGGGAAAAATTAGCGCGTAGCAGACGTACCTTGATACTAAACCCGCAACTTTCCAGATAGTGGCCAATATCTGCACTGCATCCCTTGCCATCACTAACCTCCTCCTGATCTCTGATGTGCTGGTGCCCTTGTTGCTGACGCATGACCTCAAATACACAAAACTGTCATCTTCAACTACTTGGCCACCTAGCTGAAACAGCCTACGACCCCCCCCTGTTCTTATCCACCACCATAATCTTAGTCTTGTCGACCCTTAACAGGAGCCCCTTTGCATCTTAGCTCTCCGCGCCACGCTTTGCAGTTCGTCTCTTCAGCTGCAAATGAGAGTTGTATCATTGGCGAAGCGTAAGCTGTTCGGCTGCTTGTCTCCAGTCTCCACCCCGCCGTCAAATTCCTCAGTAACAGCTCTCACGATGTGCCCGAATAAATGTTAAAACGGTTCAATTAAATTATGCAGCCTTGTCTCACTCCGTGTTCAATGTTGAAACATTCCGTGCCCCATGTTCTTCATGATCCTCCACAGGTTGCTTTGGCTGACACAGTCCAATCGATAAAGCATGTACGCGGGAATGCTACACTCTTGATTAACATCCGGATCTTGAAGATTTGATCTTTTGTACCTTTGCCCTCCATGAAGCCAGCTTAAAATAATAAGAATACAATAAAAAAAATCTGAAAATTATTATAATTAATCATATTTAACTAACTGGTCGACAACATAAACAACGTCCATCAGCAAAAAAAGTTGGATTTATGGAGGGGTTTTTTTTTGTGTCAAATTCTATAAATATTTTGGCATATAACTAACTCTCCATAATAATTAGCTGTGCTACTCTGCAAAATATGAATAAAATAAAATGTAATTATCGTTGGGGTAATATGGGTTATTTCATCAGTGCTGATCACCTCATTCTTGGCCAAGCGGTTCTGGAACACGGTCTGTCATGAGTCTTCTTGATGCTTTCAGACTAGGCCACGTATAGCACATACAGTACTGTACATCTACCGCACTGCTCAAGTGTGCTCTTAGTACATGGGCAAGCAAACTTGTGCCAATAATCAACTTGCTAAAAAACCCAAACTCAGGAGAATGCCACGTGTGGCTGGATGACTCATTGTGTTGTAGGTAAATCACGAGGCTTACTTGAGCACTTGTGATTTATGAACTGGCAGGACTCGGTCCTTCAACTTTAGGAGAACAGTGCAGTCAGACCTGGTTCTGGTAGGGTGTAGTTCTTCACATGGGTTTCCAGCCGTGCATGCTCTCTCAGCTTTTGTGTTTCATTTAAATACTTTAAGTGTAATTTTTCCCCATCTTTCTGCCACCCATAATACTCTCTTTCTGAGCAGCTGTGAACCATTTGATTAGCCTAATTTGGAACTCTGGTAAGCAGGAACACCCGAATTAGCTATTGTTTGCTTTTGCACAATATAAAAAAAAGAATTGTTTGTTTCTGCTTCTTTAACCTGCTGTGCCAAAATAAAATAAGTCATATTTAACTGATTTGTCAATGCTGTTCCAGGTATATATATATATATATATATATATATATATATATATATATATATATATATATATATATTAGGTGTAGGATATTTTTTTTTACCTTTCGACTGACATCTGCAGGCTTTTTCAGAAGGCCTTCTGAAAACAAAATCAAACATCTGAAATTGCTATAAAACTTGTCTGAATATAAGAAACGGAACATATTCAGTATTCAAAAGACAAATAGAACCTGTGAGCTATTGCTATTCCACTTTTCAGTCACAAGGCGTCAGTGGTCACTTGCAAGACACAATTTGATGGGGAGTAAAACACTCGTTTTTTTGAACCAGCTTTGCACTGCTGCTGACTGACGTGTGTTATGATAATCATCTGATTTTCTGCTCACGTAAAAGTCAGGAACTGTTGTCAAAGGCCCAGCAGAAGGTGTTTATTTCCTTGTTCATATAATTATAGTGTTCAAGGATTGTGGCTGGACGTGTGTGGATGATGGAGGCGCACACACACAAACACTCTTAGTCTTCATAAAACTTCGCGAAGTGTTTCTACGGCAACCGTTTTCTCTCCTCCTACATCTCCACTTGTAGCTTGTCCCTTCTTGGTCTATTTATTTCAAATTCTGCACACTTGCTGCATTTCCTCTGTTATTCACCCCTTATAAGGTTAGCTGTATGGTAACGTGCATGCACCACCACCCTTCCTTTCTTCTTCCTCCGTTCCTCTCCTCCGCTCGCTGCTACATGTGGGCGTTAAGATCAGGCTGTACTTTCCATTTTGGTTTTGCTTTTGTCTATGCATTGTTGCATCCCATCCAGTAAAGATGCTGTGGGAATTCTGTATAAATCTCTCATTCGCTCCCCTTCTCTCCCCCTGTCATCTCTGTGGAAAAAGAGCCAGTTGCTAGGTAACAGTTAATTGTCAAGAAGTAGTTACATGTGTTGGAGCTTGTACTGTATGTAGGGAGAGAAGCAGTAAGGAGAAGATGATGGACAGACTGTTCCTTGTGAACTGATGACGGATTAGTCCAGCGGGTGCGTTCTAAAGATTGGCCCAAAAAGGCAGCCATTGATACATGAACAAACCTGCTGCTGTCTTTAAATATCTGCTGTTGCTGGACGAGGCTTTCTGAAAAAAGGAGGAGCAAAGGGGAGTTTTTTTGGAACACTTTGATGTGAGCTGCTTGCATCTCACCTGAGAGTTCATGAAGATGAAGAGCTGGATGCTTGCTCTGATGTAATCATGATCTATGGGCGTAATATCAAAACATTAACATGGTGGTTTGCATGCACATTTGATGATTATTATTATATCTAAGTACATGTTGTATAACGCTTACCTGACATTGGAATGCCAGAGCACAGACCTAAATGCAATTGAAAAATTGAAAATATTTGGGGGGGGGGGGTCATGGGTAATGTGCTGGGGTTCATAGAACAACAGCGTTCCATGGAACAACAGAGTGAGACCTCTTGTCATTCATACAGTTGCTTTGTCTCTATGGGGGGAGGCAGGCCAGCAAACACACACCGTGCAGCAAGGGAGCTTTGTGAGGAGCAATGCAAGGTAATGTAATGTAGTAGAAATTAGGAGGGAAAAACAATGCTACAGCACCTGTACGTATGCTAATAATGAGCAAGGTGAGCCCATCAACACAAACAAGCCAGTGTGCCAAAATTATTCAAAAGTGGAAGCAGCATAAACGGCAACACAATGAACTTGCCCACCTCAAATATATCCGCCCGACTGAGTTTTCCCATCTGGGAAAAAAAGACACATCAAGATGCAGCCTTCATACCGCCAGTCAACACTCACTGAGAAGTTTGATTGGCAAATTAAATACAAATGGATCAGTGCAAAATGGTGTGCTTTCAAAGTGTAAATTGCTACATCGCTAAAGAAATGCTGCTCTTTAGTACAGTTGAAAAGTCAACATTTGCAGAAATGCTGCAAATGTTTGACGGACAGTACGATTGCCTGTGAGAAAATACCAGTGACGTGCAGTGAAGTTCATGGCAGGTGAGGCACTGACTTTTTTTTATATTAATACTGGTTGCTTATTAGCCACGCTCTCGGTGGCCTCATCTTAGGTTTCTTTCCTGTATTTGATCACAAAATCTGAAAATTCAGCAATTTTTACTGATGAAAATGTTAAAAAGGATTGGAGTCATACAGAAATAACATTTATAATACAGTTCAATGGACAAATATTAACATTTATTTTATGTTATTATGTTCCGCTGGGGGACTTCAACGCTCACGTTGGCAGCAACAGTGAGACCTGGAGAGGCGTGATTGGGAGGAACGGCCCCCCTGATCTGAACACGAGCGGTGCTGTTATTGGACTTCTGTGCTTGACACAGATTGTCAATAACAAACACTATGTTCAAGCATAAGGGTGTCCACATGTGCACTTGGCACCAGGACACCCCAGGCTGCACTTCGATGATTGACTTTGCGGTCGTATCATCGGACTTACGGCCATATGTTTTGGACACTTGGGTGAAGAAAGGGGCGGAGCTGTGAACCGATCACCACCTAGTGGTAAGTTGGCTCTGATGGTGGGTGCGGATGCCGGTCAGACCTGGCAGGCCCAAACGTATTGTGAGGGTCTGCTGGGAACGACTGGCAGAGTCCCCTGTCAGAAGGAGTTTCAACTCCCACCTCCGGGAGAGCTTCGACCATGTTCCGAGGGAGGTAGAGGACGTTGAGTCTGAATGGGCCATGTTCCGTGCGTCTATTGTCGAAACAGCTGATCGGAGCTGCGGAGCTGTCCCCTTTTTTAAGAAGGGGCACTGCAGGGTGTGTTCCAACTATCATGGAATCACACCCCTCAGCCTCCCTGGTAAGGTTGATTCAGGGGTTCTGCAGAGGAGGATCCGCAGGATAGTTGAATCTCAGATTCACGAGGAGCAGTGTGGTTTTCGTCCTGGTCGTGGAACTGTGGACCAACTCTACACTCGCAGCAGGGTCCTTGAGGGTACGTGGGAGTTTGCCCAGCCCGTCTACATGTGTTTTATGGACTTGGAGAAGGCATTTGACATTGTTCCTCAAGGAATTCTGTGGGGAGTACTCCGGGAGTATGGGGTATCGGACCAGCTAATTCAGGCTGTTCGTTCCCTGTATGACCACTGTCAGAGTTTGGTTCACATTGCTGGCAATAAGCCGAACCCGTTTCCAGTGAGGGTTGGACTCCGCCAGGGATGCTTTTTGTCACCAATTCTGTTCATTATTTTTATGGACAGAATTTCAAGGTGCAGCCAGGGTGTTGAGGAGTTCCGGTTTGTTGGCTGCAGGATTGAGTCTCTGCTTTTTGCAGATGATGTGGTCCTGCTGGCTTTATCAAGCCATGAACCTCAACTCTCACTGGATTGGTTCACAGCCGAGTGTGAAGCGGCTGGGATGAGAATGAGCACCTCCAAGTCCGAGTTCATGGTTATCGCCCGGAAAAGGGTGGAGTGCCATCTCCGGATCGGGGATGAGATCCTGCCACAAGTGGAGGAGTTTAGGTAGCTTGGGTTCTTGTTCACGAGTGAGGGAAGGATGGAACGCGATATCAACAGGCGAATTGGTGCGGCGTCTGCAGTGATGCGGACTCTACATCGGTCCGTTGTGGTGAAGAGGGAGCAGAGCCGAAAAGCAAAGCTCTCAATTTACCTGTTGATCTACGTTCCTACCCTCACATCTGGTCATGAGCTTTGGGTAGTGACCGAAAGGACAAGATAGTGACCGAAAGGACAAGCGGTCAAAATGAGTTTTCTCCGTAGTGTGACTCTCCCTTAGAGATAAGGTGAGAAACACTGTCATCCGGGAGAGACTCGGAGTAGAACGGCTGCTCCTCTGCATTGAGAGGAGTCAGATGAGGTGGCTTGGGCATCTGGTCAGGATGCCTCCTGGACACCTGCCTGGCGAGGTGTTCGGGGCAAGTCCGACCGGTAGAAGGTCTCGGGGAAGACCCAGGAGACGTTGGAGAGACTATGTCTCCCAACTGGCCTGGGAACGCCTCGGGCTCCGCCGGGAGGAGCTGGACGAAGTGGCCGGGGAGAGCGAAGTCTGGGCCTTCCTGCTTAGGCTGCTGCCCCTTTGACCCGATCTCGGATAAGCGGTAGAAGATGGATGGGTATTCCTGTCTTTTTCTATTTTACATGTACTTTTGTCTGGCTCACCTGCCTCTCTTTACTGCACGTCACTGGAAACTACATGCCACAAATGGCAATTCCACAACTTTACAGAGTGAAAGATGACATATTAAAGGAACTATTGCATTATTAAAACATTATATATTATCATACT
Organism: Dunckerocampus dactyliophorus; assembly: GCF_027744805.1. NCBI lineage: Eukaryota > Metazoa > Chordata > Actinopteri > Syngnathiformes > Syngnathidae > Dunckerocampus > Dunckerocampus dactyliophorus. Next base: position 19,884,729 of record NC_072824.1, on the reverse strand, counting down.
ATTAGTGGTTTATTTGTTGTCAATAAACGCTGACAATAATATAATTTAGCCTCAATTTGTGGGAAAATAAACAATTAAAAAATGTACCTGCATTGTTTTGTGACTCGATTAAATAAAAATCTTTGTTCGTCCAATCATATCTTCAGTTTTCGTTTCAAATTTTACCTCATTTTTCATACACTGTCTCTGTTTTAGTAAAAATTGCACGTAACAAACTAGTTCGTTTGGCCTGTACTATATCATTCAGCGAAATGAAGTGCCCAAACAAAACACCCGTGTTGCTCATTCATGGTCCGTACATTTTTTTTGTTCACTGCTAAATAACAACTAAATAAACTAAACAGCTAAATAACCCGCGATGAGGCCAAAGAAAGTCGCGAGTGCCAGCAACTTGATAAAAAAGGTGAAAAACACGACCAAATTCGATCTCACCATCAACAATAAGTTCCATTCATTCATCATTTATAATTATTTCATATTGTTTTCGGCATGTAAAACTGTAATTCTTTTCAACAAAAAAGTATTTTTTATGAGAAATTCAAAAGATCTCATAAAGTTCTTGTACACGACCATTCACAACATTTAGGAACGGCATAAAAACTAAACCATGGATAACTTAAAAACTCACCCACCTGATGAAATGGCAATCCCGCATGATGAAGAAGAGTGAAAAAGAGTGCACTTCCTTGTGTCCTTTGCAGCTAAATGTATTGAACAAATAAAAAGTGACTTTAACTCAATATAAGACCAGTAATTTGGTGGTTAAAAGTATATACTTTATTCATTCAGTGGGGAAAACCAATGAACCTGTTGAAATAAATAGACGCGCATGAGAGAGATTTCATGTTTTTTATTAATACTCAACACTTTTATTCCAAAGAGACAGAAGAATAATATTTCTCAGCACTTATTTGCACATGGACTGTGTGTTTTTAATCTCATTGTTCAATATAACTAAATATTCAATCAAATCTCTTCACACACGTAATTGATCTCCATACAAAAAAGTGAGGGTGAATATGTACAATTTTTCACAATCTGTACAGCTCTGGGATGATGTTCGATCGTCCGAGGCCCAAAACAAAATAGGAACAAGACAACTAAGCAAAAATGGAACACATTGTGCTTCCCGTGGACCAAGTCATGCATTTTCTTTTTTAAGAAACGTCTTTGTCGGGCTAAAACCGACCCAGTAAATATGCACTTTTTGTGTAATAATAAACAATAGCACAGAATGCGTCCTGAAGTCGTTACAAAACAATTTTGCAAGGGACACCTACGAATCTAAGATTGATCTGAAATAGACCTTTTCCTTGCCATTTGTACAGGTTTTTATCAAAAGTCCATGAGTGCCACTATTTACATGGTGTTGTATAGTACATATAAAATAATTGGGTATTTCTCACACGCTGTGTTTGGCACACACACTCAGACGCACGCGTACGCACACACACACACACACACACACAGAGGTAATCAAGCGTACAAATTCAGGCACATACGACAACAGAAATCATGTACTGAGATATTTAAAAAAGGATAAAAGAGGAAAAGTATGAAAAAGGCTTCTTCAGTGACAGCGAGCAAAGCCTCCACCTTGTTCAAAAACACTGAGCCTACACAAACCATCAATAACCATGTCTTGGTGACATTTGTAGCAATTTGGCCGTGTTTATTTTGTATTTTGTGTACGCTAAATTGGTGTTTCTTTTGCAAGGACGAGCACGCAAACACACCTACAACACTGATCAGTAGCAATGACATTTCAAAAAAATACAAATAAAAAGTAGCTATCAAAAAATACAGAGTATTTGGGCTCAGAGTTAAGATTGTAAAAACATAAAGAAAGAAATGTGTATACATGCTGTGTATCTTACATACTGACTTGTCAACCAAGAGAAATAAATAAAGGTGCTCTAAATGTGTGACAAAGATGTACAAGCAGCTAACATTAGAGTCAGTCACTACATGGTGTGCTTTACATTTCAATCTGGATTAAAAACAATGTTAGATTGAAATGTTTTTAGGGCTGAAATATACTCAAACAAAACATGATATTTTTTGATTTAGTCCAATTATAATAATAATCATACATTTTTGTGCTTTATGCTGCCACTCTAACTTAATCCAAGGAAAAAAGAATACGATAAAAAGAGCGGAACCTCCAAAGTCAATGAACATGTTCAAGAAATTCATCTGTTAAGTTGTGCAAAAACATCCTGTCTTTCCTGTCTGCTCAGCACAACATGATTTAGGGCGCACTCACACTGGATCACTTCTATTAGTGGTGTGCAGTCAGGGCCTGCAAGGCCTTATCTGCTGGCCTAACCTATACCAGCAGCACTGACCTACATTTCAAACTTAAATTGTTGAATTTGTTCCATTAAATTACATTAATTAATTCCCAACAGTCTATTATCTTCTTTTCATAGCGTGTTTCTTGGCTGCAGTGCTTCAGGTCATGTACGTTAAGATTTCTTTTGTCCAATCAAATTTCAGCTTCTGTATGTCGGTATGACTGTAATCTGCCCAGGGCCTTCACAATCAGAAATGCTGGTACCTGTCACTTACACACTATTAGCAATGGGGCTATTTTTTTTCAACCAATCAGACTTCTGATTCGACTCTCAGGGCCAGCTTACAGGCCCGCAGTCCTGATTGGTTGATCAAAAGCAAAACTGTTCAACAAGCTAAGTCATGCCCTCAATGGCTGACTGGTCAGGAGATGTATTTTAATTCAAGGATTTTATAGTTTTGTCATGTTATTAGATAGATATTGATGGTGAACTGCCTCAGATGATGTTCTATTTATGCTTGCCACATTTGGCTGACTTTACAAGTACCGGTGTGTTGCCGATCGACGATGGAAATGAGTCACTAACTCGAAGCTACTAGCAGTATTGTAAGTGAGGCATATTAGTGACTGTGTATCCGAACATAAGGAGATAATGGTTAAAATATTGTAAAATATTGTATCCATGGTGATCGCAGCTATCCTACTTAATTTGTTGGAGTTGCCCTCTCTTTAAACGCTTGTATGGCGCATTGCTAGTGAGTCTATTGTTGCTCTACAAGGGGGACTCTGGTTTGAAACCCCACGGTGGCTCACGGTGGCTGATACTGGATGTCACGGTGCTTCCGCTGGTCTTTGAAACAGGGGAAGCTCAAACTTAAAGAAGAAGTTCAGCTTCCCTTGTAGCCAATGAGCAATCGCCACTGGCATTGTCTATTTATTAATGAATGCACGCACCATTGCGAGCAGTGGCTTGGAAGTTGGAGTTTTTTTGTGTATAAAAGTAAAAATTGACCAAAATGCCATGACAGGCTAAGTGGCCGAGCGGCACCCGACACAGCAACATGCCTCTGCAGCCAGTGGCGATTGCTCATTGACTGCAAGGGAAGCTGAACTTCCCCTTTAAATTTGTGCTTCCCCTGTTCCAAAGACCAGCAGCCGACAGTGATTGACAGTATGCCTCCTGTGTATGGATAGAAAGCTGTTACATTACGAAATACTACGGGTGTAACGGTACACAAAAATGTAATTTTGGTGTGGTTCAGTTTCTTGACGTGCTCGGGTCGGTTAATTTTTTCGTACAAAAAAGGCAAAAAAAAAAAATACTTAAAATGCTTTCATAAAAAAAAAAAGCCAAACATAACTTTTTTTTAAATAAGTGACCCATTTGGGTGATATTTCAAATAAATTAGACTCCAAGTTTTTTTTAAATAGAAAAATAACAATAAAATAAACTGTTGTATTGAAAGAATTGTTTAAACATTGTGGCACAATTACAGTTAAATAGCTCTCTGTTGCGCGTGAAGTCCAAACATCTGTCATAAGTGAAATAGCAGACTCATGTGATAGCTCGTTGACGACATCACTTTTAGCTTTTTCATAAAGTGCTGCTATAACTTTCTGGCTAAAGTGAGGACGTGATGGTATTTCGTAGAGAGGTTCAAGAACTTTAATCATATACAGTCATGGAAAAAATGATTAGACCACCATTGTTTCTTCAGTTTATTGATCCATTCTAATGTCTGGTACAACTAAAGGTACATTTGTTTGGACAAATATAATGATGATAACAAATATAGCTCATAAGAGTTTAATTTAAGAGCTGATATCTAGCAACTTCCATGGTTTTCTCGATAATAATCAAAATCACTTACTGTAGCTATAGCATTGTACTGCCAACAATTTAAGTCTTATGAGCTATTGTTGTTGTCATTGTTATATTTGTCCAAACAAAGGTAACTTTAGTTGTATCAGGCATTAAAATAAACAAGAAACCGAAGAAATAAGGGTGGTCTAATGATTTGTTCCATGACTGTACTTAAAGCCAGCGCTCTCAACAACTGAATATGGACGTAATCTTGTGGCTATCAAAACTCCAATACCATGTGTTACTGTTTGGCCCGAATTGTTTGCTAGAGGTTGTTTATATGCTGACGTTATTGGTGTTTGCACTAACATTCACTGCCGGGTGATGCCGTTTTAAGTGCGCTAACATGTTAGACGTGTTTCCTGCAGCACCCGATATCAGTGGAACAATGTCGACACACAACTTTTGATTTATCCACTTGCCTTCGTCTATCCGTAATTTTAACAGGGAAGCCAAAGTTCCCAAACAGGAGACCGTAGTGAGAATGGAGGGTCTTCCAGCTCAGGCTTCTCGCTCGCATTTGCCATGATGCCATTTGTCATGCCTACGCTCTAATAGCGTTCCTCCCTTTCAGTCAGTAGTGTCCGACACTCAGAGGTGTCCGTGCGGAAACTCGTCCAGGACTTTAGTTCCGTGTAAAGCGCTTACATCACTCTAGTAATAAATACATTTAATGAGAAAAATAGCATAAAATATAACGAAACGGTACGCAAGTGGACTGAACCGAACATGCAGAACCGAAACGGTTCAATACATCTATGTGAACCGTCACACCCCTAAAAAATGCTATCTATAACCAAAGACACAAATTCCAAAAACAGAACGACACAGGAACCTGAGGTCAAATGCTTGTTAAGTTTTGGAATGTAACCAGTATTTTTGGGAAAAATGTGCCCTCTAAAATCACAAAGACTTGAGTATTTGAGCAGACTTCAATTTGGCAAGCGTCGAAGGATTAACTACGTGCATAGGTTTTGCTTTTTCTTTGGCTTTTTGCAGATTTTTGGCAACACTGATTTAAAAAGCCACCCACACGGCAGCAGCGCCCTAATGCTGGTTCATTTAATGGCTCAAAGAACAACAAACACAAAATCTTTAAATGAAGACATTTTCATAAAAAAAAAACCTCAGGATAGCCAGGACAGGACGTGGAAACAGGGCATTTCCTTGGTCACCCTACTTGCCATGACTTCATAATTCAACACTATTACCGCAAACCTTCCTGACTTTGTGGATTATTTGAAGTCTTTGTGTTAATTTTTATGCCATCACAACAATGAATTAATTGATCTCCACGTAAAAAAGTGGAAATGGAAGCGAATGGATTGTGGTCGACTTTGGAGGTTCCACTGAGTTTGAGTTTGAGCAGCAGTTCAGAAAAAGAAGTGCAAAAATTCTTAAATCTGCGAACAAAGCTTCTTAAATACACACACAATCTTTACTCTCAAAAACAAAAATTTGACATTGGTTTAGATTTTAGGCGCCTACAGTATATTCAGACTATGCACTGTGCTTGTGTGAGTTACCACTTTTCACACCAAGCTCACTTGCAGCTGACTGGAGCTTAATTTTTCAGGGTCTTTCCTGTAAGTCATTAAAATAAAAAGCTTCTTTCTCAAAACGTCAAGTGACTCCTTTAAATATCAGGTAAGACGAGTCTAGAGCTGTGTTGTAAACAGTGCCTTTCCTTCATTAAAAATACAGTGGTAATACTCATTATGGCTCAGTCGTGACAACCCTGATCTGACATTATCTGTTGCCATCCAACACAGGCATATTATAGCCTTAATTATGACAGAATTAACATGCACAGCTGCTCAACCCAGCAACAGAGGTCTCATTCTGTCTTGAACACAGAAAGTGCGTTATGGCCAACTGAGTCAGTAAAAATGCAATTAAAGCAACAAGCAGGTGATCATTTACGTTCAAATGAATTTAAGGTTTTTATGGAGTCTCAGTTGATAAAGATGAAAATTATAATTGTGGCACAATGGCTTAACAATTACAATATTTCTTCTGAGGGATCAGATTTGAAAAATGTGAGCCTGCTCTCTATTTTCTATTTTCATTTGAGTTAAATAACAGTTGCCTGAATGTTTGTCATTGTCAAACTAACTGCCTTTTCATGCACGACTCCTTTGAAGAAAATTCCAGCAGATTTTACCCTGACATTGGAACAAACTGACTGCAGGTGAAACATTAATCCTTTAAGGCACATCCAGCTCCAAATGTGAGACCCTTTTGGTGAGAAAAAAAAGCAAATAAGGAAGGGCAAATCAGTGTGATGATGTTGCTTGTGCAGTTGAAAAAGAGCTTTGAAAAAGTAAGCCATTAAGTACATTGTACTTAGCAAGTCATGCCTTTTTGTCACATACACATCACAATACTCCAAAATTTAGAAAAGTAAAAAAAAACAAAACAAACAAACTCAAGCATAAAGATAGAATTAATTGCAAAGAAGAATCAAAAATGACAGGAGTGTCTAAAATATCAGAGATGGTCCACAAGTCTCCTGTCAAATTCGTAAGCTAAGAAACAACTAGAAACACTACTTGAATAAATCAAATTGGAAAACACCCCAAACCAATCATCTTGAAACACTTGAGTAATACTCAGCAATAATATTAACACTATTGGTACAATTGTTGTTAATTTACCCTGTTACTTCAGCAGTGTTGATTGTATTATCGTTGTGTAACAAAAATTGTGTTTTGGAACAATGAGCTTGTAAAGAGAACCTTGCCCTCCCACCCTCCTCCATCTGTCTATCCCTACCTCCTTCCCAGCACCACAATCCTCCCTTCTTGTTAAAAAACGTGCCGTCCGCCGGGCTGGACCACAGGTTGGCTTCAAGCAGCCTCATTGTCCAAACTGTTCCGTTTAGTGGCATGAGAACAAAACCCACTCATGTCGTCACCTTATCTTCACACAAAGAGGACACTGCACTGTGCTGTTTTTCTTGACTGTATGTTTTTCTCATTTCTTGTCTTCACCTGTTTCTTCTGGTCACTTCTTCCCTCAGACGTCTGACTCTATGCTAGAGAGCTTTTCATAGACGTGTCCATTGCTGGCACCGTTGAAGGGTCTCTGCCCCAAACCTAACGTGTCCCGGCCCCCAGGCATGAGCTTGTTGGCCCCCAGGTGGTTGCCCATCCCGCCTACACACAGATCTTTAGGGAACCTGGGGGCTACATTGGACATGACCCCGGCCGTGGCCGATGCGGGCAAATAAGAAGCGGCCCCCATGGAGCCCCGGAAGTCCCCTCCTCCTCGGCTGTTGTTGAGTAGCTGCTGCTGCTGTTGTTGCTGCGTCTGTGGCTTTTTGATGTAGTACGGTTTGGCACCGTGTAAAAGACACTGGTCATCGCCGAAGGTTGGGATGAAGGGGTTCTGGTTCACCTTATCTGGGTAGAGAGATTTAGACAAGGAGTAAGTCCCGGTGCCTCTGCTATCACCACCACCGCTCCCTCCCATCATAGCCCTGTCCCTGTCTCTTAGGTCTCTCTCCCCCACTGACCTCCGATGCAACCCACCTTCGCCTCCACGAAACAAACTAAAGGAGGAGCCTCCTTTTGCCCTGTCTCCGCCTATTCCTCCGAACACGGGAGACTCTCTTTCCCCTGCATACCTCTCAAACATATGAGCGTAAGGGCTGGGGCCCTCCATGTAGCGGTCTTTGTCTTTCAGGCTCACGCTTCGGGGCTGGCCAAACTGGCCCCCGCCACCCCCGCCGACTCCTCCCATGCGTCCTGACCCCTCCCTCTGCAGGTCCACAAACGTATCATAAGAATGCTGTCTCCTTAAGACCCTCCCACCTGGCCCAAGCTTCCTGCGCTGTGCCTGAGTTTGTGTTTGACCCCCTCCTATGTTGTTCTTCCCTCCAGAGAACACCATGTTGTTATCCTCGCTGATGTTGTAAAGGTTGCTCGGCTGAATCTTACAGGAGTCACAGCGTTTGCAGCTAGCAGAGCTTGGGCGACTGCTGGTTCCCCCAACCCCACTAGCTGGACACGAACCTCCTAAACCTCCACCGTGGTGACATACACTGTGGCAGTTCCGACACTCCCAGTCACCTCCGGCTATGCCTCCTCCTCCCAGTCCAGAAACTGCCTTCTCCCAGCAGGTGTGGGCCTGCTGACCTGCCGACACAGACCCAAGCCCACCTTTAGAGTCCTGCTTCTTGCCTTTACCTTTGAGAAAGTCCTCCACAGGAACTAAACTTCTACAGATACCACCACCGCTACCGACGCCCACACCACTTCCTCCACTTCCACCCTCTTGCTCCCACTTGCCCTCCTTAGAGCGGAATTGGTCAGCATAAAATTCCCTCAAGTTCTCTTTGTCTTTGCGGAATAAATAAGGTGAAGAGTTACCCCCTCCTCGCTTCCGCTCCAGTGGAGGTGAGATGGTGCGGTGTGCCAGGGGCCCGTGAGGGAAGTGGTGGTGGACGGTGTGGTGGTGGGGTCTCCTCCTGAAGCCGCTCAGCTCTATCTCGTCCTGCTCCCGTCTGCACTTGGCTGAGGCTGGCCTCTTTTTCAGGCTGTCCCTGTACTGTTTATGACGTTTGGCGTTGCCCTCCAGATTGCCGTAGGTGACGGTGTGAGTGGAGATATCCGACACGTCAGAGCGAATGTTTCCATCGTCACCCCCTGAGCCTCCCCCGCCCCCACCTCCACCACAGTACCTCTCGTGACCCCCAATGAGCCCTGTGCTGGATGCACCTCCTTTGAATGAAAACCTCCCGTACACATTGCTTCCCTTGAACCCAACCTGGTTGGAATCCGCAGGGGGGTGACCTGCAATCAGGTCAAACTTATTGGTATTCCTGTGAGTCATGGAGGGGCGGGGCTGTGTGGTAAAGATGGGTGCTACTCCTCCCCCCAAACTTTCACAATCAAACATGCCCCCTTCCAACGAGCTAGCACTGCCTAAGCTACGCGGCCTATTAGGTGGGGGGCCGGACATACCCAAAGCCGAGACAGGGTGGTGGTGCCGGTAAGGGTCCTGGTACAAGTTGTTGTCCTTCAGGGGCAAGTTCCCAAAAGTCCTCTCCACCTCGCTGATGTAGTCCGTGAACATGTTGTCCTCTTGTAAGTAGGGCGGCGCTGACTTACAATCTGCAGGGTGCCCCACTAAACTGCGTCGGTGCTCCTGGATGTCATAGATGGCAGACTCGCGACCACTGTGATTGTATTCCAGGGCCGCGTGCGGAGAACCATTAATGCCGGGCACTGCAGTCATGTCTTTGGCAGTGCGGAGCAATCGCAAGATGTTCGAGTGGGTGTTGTTCATATTCTTCTTTATGCTCGATGAAGGTGAGTCAATGGTCGACTTGTTTTCTTCAATTTGGACGCCATGAATGCAGCTGTAGATACCCTGGAATATGGGAATTAGGAGATGAGTAGGGAGGTCAAGGGAGAAAGGAAGGGCACGGAAGATGATGTGAGAGAAAAAGGAGCAAGAGTGAGAATAAGAAGGTATGAGCCAAGAACCAAAAACTTCATAATTTAGAGAAGGATTAGTGAAAGTGTCTGTCATGACGGGTTGGTTAAATCTTAATTCCCTGTGAGCACTTGAGCATGAAGTCAAAAGTGTGTGAGGAAATTTGCGGTTTCCTCCAGGCCATTTCCACAACACCATTTTTAACTCACAAATATAACGCTCTTTTGTTGTTGTTCGTTGTTTCAAAGAAAAAAGAAGGTTGTCAAGGGTCACAAGTAGTCGAGTTGTACACATACCTGACATTTGTGCAGAGAGCATTTGCTGGTTTGACTGTAGATGTAAATGTCAGTGTGAATGATTGATAGGCTATACTGTATTTTCCCTGTGATTGACTTGAATCCAGCCCAGGGTATGTCTTTTCCCCAAAGTCAGCTGGACTCCAGCTTGGTAGAAGTGGTAGAAAATGAATGCAGACAACATTGTTGTCATGTCAACTACTCACTGTTGAGGGGTCAAATCTGCACATGGACAATCTATCTTTTCTGAAAGGCAGAACAGTTACTTGTTCCTGATAAATCAGTAGTCAGTGGGATATCTGACGTCAGCCCAGTTCTCTATTGTACTCCTTTTGTCTGTTTGATCTGTTTCCGGATGTTCGAGTGAATGGCAGTTCCTCCAGAGGGAATAACTGACAATCTTTTCACATCTCAAAAAGGTAACAGAACAAAGATTACTGGTACACCGATGTGACTTTTCCTTCCTACTCTTTGTCCTGTTACCAATCATCATTTCGCATTTTCAGTGTTAAACTAGGCATGGAGAAAGACGACATGATCCCCTGAATACAAATAATGTATTTCAAATAGACTTGAACTTGGCCCGCCTCCTCCATTCGTGAAGTGTACCATGACATTAGATCTCAAGTGTGCTCAAGCACGGCACGCATTGCCAAGTGTGAGTGTGCCTTAAATCTCAAAGCCCCCAAGTAAAAAGCCATAAAACATGACAAATATCACACTTTAAGGAGCAATAAAGACAGAGTTGTGGCTTCACACTGCACATGGACACCAGAAAAAAAATGCTTGAGTATTCAATGCCAGTTTTGGCTTCTAACTTCTGTCCGGTCAGTGTGAGTGGGTGTTCAACCAAATGATAATTGGAAACTGCTTCAGCTTGCACCCAAACAAATAAACACTTGTGTCTTTTTGTTTGACAAATGTTAACTGAGACTATTTAGGCGCACCAACCTCCCTGCAGAAAAGGTAACATTATGCAAATGAATTACTCCTGGAATGGCTATTTCTGGGGAACAAAACAGCCTGCGATAACACTAAGACACCTTGTTAAATGGTCCGTCAGAGAAACGCGGTAAAGTACTGTAAACTCTTCCGGTATTAAGACTATTGGATCACAAGCTCCAAATGTGCCACGTAGTGCTTCAGAATAGATGATAAACAATATCTATTCATAATGAATAGAGATGTGTGCAGTTTTTGCACAAAGTAAATAGATCAGACCAACTTTCAAAATGTACACGGTTTCGCTGTATATGTATATGAGTTAGTGAAGAGGAAACATGGAAATGGGCTAAGTGGGCTGTAAACTTGTGCTATAAATAATAATAAAAAAAAAAATAGAGTCGATAAAAGTTCAAAATGTGTTTTATTCATTGATGTTCCACCCCAGTCCTTAAAGTGAAAAGTAATGAGCATCTCAATGCGAGACAGCGAGACAGCGTGTTTGTTGCAAATCAAGTAAACAAACAAGGTAAACATGACATGAAGCCATGCTATATGCTGACATTATGCATAAATAAGTGACATAAATGGCGTAAATTCCTCTCTCCAATTTAGTAAGCGGTGTTTTGTTGTTGTTCTACTGTCAGACACTGTACTGTACTCAGAAGTGGCAATTCTCTCGACTAATCAACGGATAGTAGGGTGTTTAGCTCCTGTACCATACTGTTGAAAAGTGTGTCGGTACGGATCTGATTTTTTTGGGACCATTGATAGTGGAAAAGCCCAAAAATGTGTATCGTACCGAACTAAACCAGACCGTACTGCTTTGTAGAAACTGAGGCTTAGATAGCAACTTAACATTATCGGCCACTGTTTTTGTTGCAAAGTGAAAATCTGAGCTGCAAAAGAGATGTGAGTCATCATATCTCATTATACCTCAAAAAAAGTCAGAAATCTTTCCACTGTGACTGGTACTGACCACTGTGTTGATGTCACTGTCAGGACGACAAAGGTCAAAGCCAAAATAAAACACATGCACACTCACCCTGCTAATGGAGAAGGTGACCCCGGGCTTTCCGGAACACACGCCCATGAAGCAGAAGCGCAGCTGCCAGTAGAACAAATGTTCACAGATGAAGGTGATAAATGACAGAACCATGGCAGCCCCAAGCATGTAGAAGACCCCTGCCATGTTGTCTACATCCAGCTGACTGCTCATCACCTCGTTCTTCTCATTGTGGCAGATACCTGTAAGCCATAAGGCCTCCAACTCCTCCATCTCACCTGGAGGGAGCAGAGACACATTATTGGGAGGTTAGTGATATGTGTGAGCCGCATGGAACCTCGGGTGTTTCCACGTGCAAGCGTGAGCTGGGGCAAGAGGACACATTTTTTTGGGTGGCTAGTTGAGGCCAAAAACAGCTCAGGTCTCATGTATGGGGAACAAATGTCACGTTGCATTATTTGAACTCAACGCCCCGACAGACGATCATCCTCATTAAGGAGTGCTTATGCAAGGGTGATCATTCTTTGTTGTGGGAAAAAAAACAACTGCCTGCTGGGACTTGACAATCCTCAGGGAGGAAGTGTACATGGTCATGTGACAAGTATTTCCACCCTAAAATGGCTCCATCTTAGTTCCGTATCCCTGGGGGCTGCCAAGGGGGGAGGACACGTCCAGAGAGATTTGCTGGATTTGCCCCGATGGTTGTGTGTGTGTAAGAGAGAGAGATCAAGTGGGGTATAAAGTTCTCCAATGCTTACATAACATGGTAATATGGTTTGTGCAAAGGAGCATGAATGAGTTTATCCTAGAGAGGTGTTAAGTTGCTTTTACTGAGGTCTCTTCATATAAGTGGGGTCTGACATACTTTTTAGATAAATAGATGGCAGTTCATTCATTGATTACATCCTCTAGAATAAATTCAATAACATGACCAGACGACGTCTTTTACCTGGACATGTCATTTTTTGGGACTCAAGATTTTCTGAATTAATTCTTTCATTATTCAGCATCTGCTGGTCTACATGACAGTGATTGGTTGGTCACGTAACTTATTCATGTGAGCATTGGTCGGCCAGTCTAGATGTCAATCATTACAGGTAGCCCCCACTGTTTGGGAGGTCATGTGACTTATTCTTTATGCAAACATTGATCAGCCAACATGTCAGTCATTATCGGCAGGAATAGTGATCAATACGTCATGTCACCTATTATTCATGCAAACATTCGCCAGTCTACATGGCAACCATTTCAGCACCATCACTCACTGTAGGGTACAGTTTCTCAATGTTTATCATTTTTCAGGACACAACCCCGGTTGTGTTGGGGAATAAATTGTGGAGTCCCCCCCGCCTCCTCCCTTTTGTGCCACTAACTCTTTTTTGGGTCAATTTTAAAATGTTCATGCTTTTTGCTCAGAGGTGTCGTGCACCTCTCTGGCAACTCTTTCTATTTAAATTCCACTGTAAACTTCAGCTTCACAGGTGCCACTTCTGCTGTGCAGCCAATGTGTGTTGTGGTAAAGACGTCTACTGTCATAATAAGGTAATTGCAGCCAAACAGTGGCACCACCTGTTAGAGTGGAAGCCATTATTTGAGTAAATACACACATTTCCGTGTGTTTATGGAAGTACTGATTACTGCAGTCTATGCTCTCAGTCATGTGCTTGTGGCAATTTCAAGGATTTTGTGCAATGGGAGTCAATATTTTCTTAACCAAAAGATTCCACGTAGGAGATTAAGATTGCAGTTCGTGTAGAACTTGCTGCGACATCTGTTGTGAGGAGTGTGTGGGTGGCAGGAGCCGCTTCACTGACACTTAAAAATACTATCATTTTTGACTAACCATAAGAACGTTTGCCTACATCGATGAGTATCTTTATCCAAGTCTTGCACGGAAAACCATGCCTTTCGATGACTTATAGGTCAGATATATGCAACCTGACTGTTCAGACTGTAGCAAATCGGATACATATCGGATTTATCTCTACATACGAATGAGGCCTGAGTTGCATTTGAAAAAAATGCAAATTGTACTGTTCACACTGACATGAAACATTCCGACACAGGTCACATATGAGCAAAAACAGTCTGAATTGACCTGCAGTGTGAATATAGCCTTACATATTTACAGATGCAACATGCATTCAATATCTAGTGAAAACATTGTCATTTACCGTCTCCAAACAACATGAGGATGGCCAGATCAACAGCACGTTTCCAGCCTGAGTCCTTCTGGATGGCGATGCCGTAGCCAGTGGAGGCAAACACCTTGCCACTGCCAATAGTGACTAGCTTGCAGCCTTCATCTCTGCCCGCCATGTAGTTGAGTACTGCAGCGTCGTAGATGAAGGCGTCCAGTTTGCTGGGAACACAATGGAAGTGGAAGTGGAATAAGTCACTTTTAAATACAGCATTAAATCTTATGAATCACTAATAACAATGAAATCAGTCCCTTCCTCACTTTTTACTGCACTTAATCAAACAACAGATATTTGGAGGGAATTACCGTAGAACCAAATATTAAACTATTTTTCCCCCCCAGAAAATAGGCCTGCTGTATATTCGGGGTCTTGAGATTGATGCATTCAAACCAAAAGGTGGCACTAAACAACTTCTCCTCAACTGAGTCAGAGGTTATCTTCCTGTCACTCACATACACCAGTGATCTGGAGAGATGCGGTCCCACTTGAAACTAGTAACTGAACATTTGGGCCTCTAAACTAAGAGCACTAATTGAAATACATGCAAAATGTAGATTTGTTTTTTTACTGTGTTACTTAAAATTGTTCAAATTGTGATTTACGGTTATGAAAAACTCTTATAATTGTCACGCCTGGCGTAGACACTAGTTTTACATTTTGGGTTCAGATTATTATTTGTGGCTTATTTTCTGCTTTTGTGTCATCACACAGACCCAGGTGATCTCTAGTTGGGCGGAGCTACAGAACAGGCACAGCTGTGCCTCATTGTGTGTCACTCCTTTTTTAAGCTCACCTGTGGCGACTGGATGGCACTCGGTGATTCCTCGTGGCAGAACCTCCAAGCCAAGATCCGTGCTGCTGCCGTCGGCCATCCAGTCCCGCCTGGTTTTTTCCTCACGGCTTAGTGGTAGCTCCGCCTGACCAGCTTTGGTATATTTTCCAGTTACAGTATATATATTATTCCATTTTTCCGCGATGCCCGTCTCTTTTCCGTGGCATCGTAGCCTTTTGTTCCTGATCTGTTTACACCAGTATTAAAGACCCTTTCATTCATTTCTCGTGTACGCCTCTGCATACTGGGATCCAGACAACTGTCATACAAACCCTCACAGAATCACCGAGTCAGTGAGTATGGATCCCGCAGAGGAGAGTCAGGTCCAGATGGCTCTTCGGGCTCATGGCCAGCGCATTAGTGCCCACGAACAGACGTTAAGTGACTTGACCACGCTGGTGCGCGAGCTGCACGCAAGTATCACGGGAGCCCCGCAGACAGCGGCTGCTGAACCAACGCAGTCCGCAGCAGCAAGCGATGCACTTGCTGTATCCTCCCATTTCGCTCTCCGTGAGCCCAGCATTCCACACCCAGCAAGGTATGGCGGCGACTTTGGCCAGTGTCAGCTCTTCCTACACCAGTGCTCCTTGATCTTCGCCCAACAGCCCCATACGTACGCCACGGACTCCTCTAAAGTGGCATATATGCTCAGCTTGCTCTCCGGTCGTGCCGCCAGTTGGGCCATGGCGATTTGCGAAAGCAAACCGGAACTGTGCTCCAGCTTACCTCTCTTCACGGCAGAGTTCCGGAGTGTGTTTGATCACCCCGTAAAGGAACGCGAGGCTGGCGGCCGCCTCCTCACCATACGTCAAGGCGCCACGTCCGTGGCGGATCACTCAATCTCCTTCCGGATCTTGGCAGCGGAGAGCGGCTGGAATGAGAAGGCTCTGCGGTGTGCCTACTTGGCCAGTCTCAACGCTCGCCTCCAGGATGAATTGGCCGCTCGGGATGAGACCCGCTCCTTGGAGGATCTCATCTCACTCTCCATCCGCCTCGACAACCGCCTGCGGGAGCGCAGCGCACAGCGAAAGGCGGAGCCTCTTCCACCACCCAGGCTTGATTCGGCGCCACAGCTTGGTCTTCGTTCGAACCCGCTGCTTCCGCCCTCCAGCGCCGGAACGCCACTGGAAGACGCCGAGGGGGTGGTGCCCATGCAACTCGGAGGTAGTCGTCTGTCGGCGGCGGAGAGGAGCCGTCGCCGAAGGTTGCACCTATGCCTCTACTGCGGGGAGGCGGGCCACAACATCGCAACCTGCCCAGCCCGGCCCACAAGACGTCGTTCGTCGTCCACTGGGGATACGCCTCGGGGAGCAGGACCCCTCCCTCTCACTCAGGCCGCGGCTTCGTCATCCATTGTGGGACGTCTCCAAATAGAAGGTACTCTTTCTTGGCCGGGGGGAACGTGTCCTGTACGGGCACTTATTGACTCGGGGGCTGATGAAAATTTTATTGATTATGGACTGATTAATTCTATGAATATTCCAGTTTCTAAGATGGATAAGGTTAAGAATGTCCGCTCTCTTGATGGGCGCCACCTGGCGAGTATTTCCCACCAGACACACGCGGTTTCGTTGCTGCTTGCGGGTAACCACCATGAGGTAATTAAGTTTTTTGTTATTCCGTCTCGTTCAGCCCCGTTGGTGCTTGGGCTGCCCTGGCTGCAGCGGCATAATCCTACTATAGACTGGTCTATTCTTAAGATTTATAATTGGTCCACCTTTTGTCATAGTCATTGTCTCCGGGCTGCCTCTTCCCCTGTTAGTGCTGTTAAACCTCCCACCGGTACTCCTCCCGATATGTCATCGGTACCCAGAGAATACCATCATATTAGCGAAGTTTTTTGCAAGATCAAAGCATGTTCTCTTCCCCCCCATCGTCCATACGACTGCGCCATCGATTTGTTGCCGGGATCTCCTCTCCCCTCCTCCCGTCTGTACAATATTTCACAACCTGAACAACATGCACTGGAGGAATATATCTCATCCTCCCTGGCTGCGGGTCATATCCGTCCTTCTTCCTCCCCGCTTGCAGCTGGGTTCTTCTTTGTTAAAAAGAAAGACGGTACTCTACGTCCGTGTATAGATTTCCGCGCCCTTAATAAAATTACGGTCCATAATAAATATCCTCTGCCCCTCATCGATTCCGCTTTTACGCCGCTTCATGACGCGGTCATATTTACTAAGCTCGACCTACGCAACGCCTATCATCTGGTGCGGGTACGGAGAGGGGATGAATGGAAGACTGCCTTCAACACACCGTTAGGGCATTTTGAGTATTGCGTCATGCCCTTCGGCCTCACTAATGCTCCTGCGGTTTTTCAGTGTCTGATCAATGACGTTCTTCGTGATATGATCGGCCGGTTCGTGTTCGTTTATTTAGACGACATCCTTATTTTTTCTCGTTCCACACAACAACACAGGCAGCACGTCAGTATAGTCCTTCAAAGACTGCTAGAGAATAAGTTGTACGTTAAACCCCAGAAGTGTACTTTTCACATGTCGTCGGTGTCGTTTTTGGGTTTCATTGTGGAAAAAGGGCAAATCAGACCTGACCCAGCCAAGATCCAGGCTGTGGCCCTCTGGCCCATTCCTACATCAAGGAGGCTGTTACAGAGGTTCCTGGGGTTTGCCAATTTTTACCGGCGTTTTATACGGGATTTCAGTAAGGTGGCGGAACCTCTGAATAAGCTCACATCATCTAAAGTTCCCTTTTGTTGGTCGCTGGAGGCAGACCGAGCCTTTCGGCGCCTTAAACATTTTTTTATTTCCGCTCCGGTGCTTGTCCATCCTAACCCTTCTCTCCCCTTTTTTGTTGAGGTAGATGCAGGTAGATGCAGATGAGGTAGATTACACATCAAAGATGGCGCCCTCCGTGGCAGACGTCTCTGTGACACTCTCCCGTGTTTTTCTATTTTTTGCTATTTTATTGTTCATTTTGGACATTCAACACACTCACGCAGTACATTACAACAGAGAGACACTTTTGAACATCGGCAGGGTTCACCATGAACCTTCATTTAGCCTCTCAGACTTTGCCTTTCTTCTGCGCCGGGAGAACGCAGCAGCCTGCGGACCTGGTGAGCTGAATACCCGGCGAGCAAAGCATCCGAGGCGTAAACGAGGCAAGCGAGCCGGCCTGCATGCTAGGCTAAAAGCTAGAGCGACGAGGCCACCGCTACCAAGCCTGCTGCTAGCCAACGTCCGCTCTCTTGAAAACAAGATGGACGAACTACGAGCAAGGATTACAGCTCAACGTGAGATCAGGGAATGCTGTGTCCTCACCTTCACAGAAACCTGGCTGACGGAGGATATACCGGACTCGGCGATCCAGTTGGAATCATTTGCTGCTTACCGGGGAGATCGGACTTTAGCGTCTGGTAAACACAGAGGTGGCGGCGTCTGTGTTTACGTAAACAAACGGTGGTGCACAGACGTACAGACGATGGAAAAGCACTGCTCGCAGGACATTGAGCTGCTGATGGTGAAATGCAGACCTTTTTATTTGCCTCGTGAGTTTAGCGCTGTGTATTTAACTGCTGTTTACATCCCACCACGAGCTAACACTGCTAATGCACTAGGCCTCCTGCATGACATCATTGATAAACACGAGACCAAACACCCAGACGCTGTATTTATTATATCTGGCGATTTCAACCACTGTAACCTCAGGACTGTCCTCCCCAAATATTACCAGCATGTGAGCTTTCCCACAAGGGAAAATAACATCCTGGACCAAGTCTACTGCAACATGAAAGGTGCTTTGAAGGCTGTTCCAAGACCCCACTTTGGAAAGGCTGACCACATCTCTATATTCCTTTATCCAACATACAGACAACTTCTTAAAAAAGCTCCCCCTGTACGTACAGCAGTTAAAGTATGGAATGAAGAAACTGATCAAGTACTTCAGGACTGCTTTGGCTGCACAAACTGGGATGTGTTTAAAACTGCAGCGGGGAGGGAAGATTGTACTGTTGATTTGGATGAATATGCTTCTGCTGTTACTGGCTACATTAGCACATGCATAGAGACTGTTACCACCACCAAGTATTACAGAAAATACCCTAACCAAAAACAGTGGATGAACTGTGATGTAAGGGCTAAGCTACGTGCTCGTTCGACTGCATTTGTCATGGGCACCGCTGATGACTACAAAAAGGCCAGATATGACCTGAGGAGGTCCATACGGGAGGCCAAGAGGCAGTACAGACAGAAGCTGGAGGGCTACTATTCCACCTCAGACCCTCGGCGCATGTGGGCGGGGCTCCAGCACATCACAGACTATCGACAGCAGAGTAGCGTAGCCACGTCCAGCCAAACCACACTTCCTGATGAGTTGAATGAGTTCTATGCCCGCTTTGATACCCAAACTCCTGATGAGCAGAGAGGGTGGCTGAACCTGGGGAGCACACAGGACTCACCTCTCATGGTGACATCAGCTGATGTGCGCAGGGTTCTAAACAAAACAAACCCACGAAAAGCAGCAGGCCCAGACAACATCTCAGGACGTGCACTTCGGGTTTGCTCATCAGAGCTAGCTGATGTGCTTGCTGACATATTTAACCTGTCGCTTGCACAAGCATCTGTACCGACCTGCTTTAAGTCCACCACCATAGTGCCCGTACCCAAGAAGAGCAACGTGACCTGCTTGAATGACTATCGCCCTATAGCACTCACTCCTATTGTTATGAAGTGCTTTGAAAGATTAGTCATGACCCACATCAAAAAGAGCATCCCGGCGGCAACCGTGGACCCTCTACAGTTTGCATATCGCCAGAACCGGTCCACGGATGATGCAGTCAACACTGCCATCCACACAGCCCTTTCTCACCTACAGGGCCAGGACACATACGTCAGAATGCTATTTATAGACTATAGCTCTGCATTCAATACAGTCAGCCCCCACAAACTCACAGATAAGCTCCTCACACTTGGCCTGTCTCCCTCCCTCTGTAACTGGGTGTTTAACTTTCTCACAGGCAGGCCCCAGTCAGTCAGAGTCCACAACCGCACATCCAGCTCAAGAATTGTGAGCACTGGGACCCCACAGGGGTGTGTGCTGAGTCCACTCCTCTACACGCTCTTCACCTACGATTGCGTGGCCTCCCAGAACAACACCAGCATCATTAAATTTGCAGATGACACTACAGTCATCGGACTGATCACTGGTGGTGTTGAAACATCATACAGAAGAGAGGTGGCGGACCTCATAGCTTGGTGTCGTGATAACAATCTCCTTCTCAATACAGATAAGACTAAAGAGATGATCATCGACCCAAGAACAAGGGAAAAGGAGCCGCATAGACCCCTGTTTATTGATGAGACTGAGGTGGAGAGGGTGAAAACCTTCAAGTTCCTTGGCACACACATCAGCGAGGACCTCACCTGGTCTCACAACACCCAACAAATTCTGAAGAAGTCCCAAAGGAGACTGTACTTCCTGAGAAGACTGAGGAAATTTGGCATGTCCACCACAATCCTGAGTTGCTTCTACAGATGCACTATCGAAAGTGTCCTTACCGCCTCCATCACTGTTTGGTACGGTAACTGTACAACACGTGATAGGAAGGCACTCCAGCGGGTGATCAAGACCTCACAGAACATTGTTGGGGCAGCCCTCCCCACACTGCAAGACATTTATAAATCTAGAGTCCTACGAAGAACACACAACCTCATCAAGGACAGCACACATCCACAACACTCACTATTCACACTCCTACCGTCAGGCAGACGCTACAGGAGTTTGAAGTCCAGGACCACAAGGCTGGCAAACAGTTTTTACCCACAGGCCATCAGGCTCCTCAACGAAGCACTCGCACACGCCGCACGCAACACACGCACACACTCATAGCACTTTATTTATTTATTTATTTGTATTATTTACTTGTATTAATGTCTCGTCTGTTGTTGTTGCTTAATTTATTGGTATATATGTTTATGTGTTTATGTTTCTTATGTTCTTATTCTTTCATTTGTTTTCTTTCTTTTCTTGGGAGAATGAACAGAATAAGATTTTCATTGCATGGTATAACTGCTGTTTTACCATGCACATGACAATAAAACTCTCTTGAATCTCTTGAATCTTGATCTGACACCGGAGTCGGGGCCGTGCTCTCCCAGCGGTCCACAGCGGATCAGAAACTGCACCCCTGTGCCTTTTTCTCTCGACGCCTCTCACCAGCGGAGAGGAATTATGACATTGGCAACCGAGAACTTCTGGCAGTCATACTCGCTCTCCAAGAGTGGAGACATTGGCTGGAGGGGGCGGCTCACCCCTTTGTGATTTACACGGACCATCGTAACCTCTCCTACATCCGTTCTGCTCAGCGCCTTAATCCTCGCCAAGCGCGGTGGGCCCTCTTCCTCACGAGGTTTGATTTTTGCATCACGTTCCGCCCTGGTTCTCTCAATGGTAAACCTGATGCATTATCCAGGATGTATTCCCCGGCAGTGGAGGAGCCGAAGTCTGAGACTATCCTCCCCCAGTCTCGGATTCTGGGGGCTCTGCGGTGGGAGATCGAGAGACGGGTGGCAGAAGCCTCCAAGGATTCTCCTCTTCAAAGTGGTTGTCCGCCTGGCCGCCTCTTTGTCCCAAGACCCCTTCGCTCTGAGGTCCTGGTCTGGGCTCATTGCTCCAAGATCGCTTGTCACCCAGGGGCCCGACGTACGGCGTTTCTTGTCGCTCAACGTTTTTGGTGGCCAACCCTTCATGCGGACACCAAGAGCTTTGTGGCGGCTTGCTACAACTGTGCACGAGGCAAGTCGTCCCATCAGGCGCCAGCAGGACTGCTTCACCCCCTCCCTATCCCGTCTCGCCCTTGGTCTCACATCTCTTTGGATTTCGTCACCGGTCTGCCCTCCTCAAAAGGATTCACTGTTATACTCACAATAGTGGATAGATTTTCCAAGTTCACACACTTCATACCCCTCCGCAAGCTCCCTTCCTCCATAGAGACAGCCAAGTTACTCATTCAACATGTGGTGCGCCTTCACGGCATTCCTCAGGACGTGGTGTCGGACAGGGGCCCTCAATTTTCCTCGGCCACATGGAAAGCCTTTTGCAAGTCTCTGGGTGCAGCTGCAAGTTTATCATCGGGCTACCATCCCCAATCCAACGGACAATCGGAGCGCGCCAACCAGGACTTGGGGGCAGCCCTGAGGTGTGTGTGCCAGCAGCGTCCTTCTTCCTGGTCCACGTATCTCCCATGGGTAGAGTACGCCCACAACACCCTCATTTGTTCTGCGACAGGCCTTTCCCCCTTTCATGTGGTGCACGGCTTTCAGCCCCCCATTTTTCCCTCCCAAGAGGCCGATTGCACTGTACCCTCGCTGGCCGCCTTCCTTCGCCGTGCCCATCGCGTCTGGCGCAGTACCAGGGCCGCCCTATCCCGTACGGCCAAGCGTAATCAGAGGCTCGCCAACCGCCACCGCAAACCAGCCCCCGCCTACAAGCCCGGCCAGAAGGTATGGCTGTCATCTCGGGATGTTTCCCTGGCAGGAGAGACTAAGAAGCTAGCGCCCAGATTTATTGGTCCCTATGAGGTAGAGCGGATGATCAATCCGGTGACTGCTCGCCTAAAACTTCCCCCTTCTCTCAAGATTCATCCGGTCCACCACGTTTCCCGTCTGAAGCCAGTGGTCTCCAGTACTCTGAGCCCCCCATTGGCGACCCCCCCACCTCCCCGGTTTGTGGATGGTCATCTTGCCTACACCGTCAAGCAGATCCTGGACGTCAGGAGACGAGGCAGGGGTGTGCAGTTTCTGGTGGACTGGGAGGGTTATGGTCCCGAAGACCGTTCATGGATATCCCGGCCGCTTATTCTCGACAATAACCTAATTTCTGATTTTTACCGTAGGTTCCCAGACAAACCAGGTGGTCCACCAGGGGGCGTCCATTGAATGAGGGGGGGAATACTGTCACGCCTGGCGTAGACACTAGTTTTACATTTTGGGTTCAGATTATTATTTGTGGCTTATTTTCTGCTTTTGTGTCATCACACAGACCCAGGTGATCTCTAGTTGGGCGGAGCTACAGAACAGGCACAGCTGTGCCTCATTGTGTGTCACTCCTTTTTTAAGCTCACCTGTGGCGACTGGATGGCACTCGGTGATTCCTCGTGGCAGAACCTCCAAGCCAAGATCCGTGCTGCTGCCGTCGGCCATCCAGTCCCGCCTGGTTTTTTCCTCACGGCTTAGTGGTAGCTCCGCCTGACCAGCTTTGGTATATTTTCCAGTTACAGTATATATATTATTCCATTTTTCCGCGATGCCCGTCTCTTTTCCGTGGCATCGTAGCCTTTTGTTCCTGATCTGTTTACACCAGTATTAAAGACCCTTTCATTCATTTCTCGTGTACGCCTCTGCATACTGGGATCCAGACAACTGTCATACAAACCCTCACAATAATATGCTCCTCTTTCATTATATTGACTTATAACTTCCTCAGTAGTAGAATTTATATTTTTCACAATGCTTCCACTGCCTTATAGAGTATGTACAGTATTTGTTTTAGTGTTGCTTTTGTGTTTTTTACACTTTGTACACCCTACTTGAGTTGCCAGGAAGGCGCCAATAAATAAAATGCAGTGGTATTATTTTCCCCACATGTATATCTACATTTTGGTCCAAATAAGACACAAAAAAAAAATACATTTTCTGATCTTTTTTCAATTTCTGTGATGGATCAAATAGCCTTTCGACACTAATCTAATCATCTCTGAGTGATTTGACAGATAACTGATGAGACAGTCTCCAAACTCGTAGCAAACTGCTGTCAATGATGCCTTTGGGCTCTGTGGTCATTCAGCTTGGTCTCTAATGGGATGTTCCATTGTCTTTTAGCTTTAAATGGAGACAATGGATGGGTTATTAGGTACACAGATTGTTACTGTAGGTGCCAGTGCCCACCCCCATGAACCAGAATGCTGTCTCTTCCTTCATCTCCCTCCACTGTGTTCATCATCTTTTCTTACAATTGCATCATTAAAACACCACTTTTTTTCTTCCCCCATTTCATCCCCATGTGAGTTGAAGCCCCTCCTCACCCAGTCTTGAGACTGTACAGGGCCTCGTCCACATTCTTCTGGTGGAAGCTGGTCATGTAGGCATGCATGTCCCGGTAGTTGTTCCGGATGTTGCGCTCTGTGCTCCCATTGGGCACGGTGCCAAAGCGGAATGGCGGTGAGAATTCGTTAGGCTTCTGGAACTGTTGTTGTATGAAGGGGGAATGGTGGGTGTGGGTGGCGGTTTCCGGAAAGAGACCACAAAAAGAAAATGACAGAGGAGTGCTCGTTAGCGTTGAAAAGGCACTGAGACGCATCAAATAGTCTTTAATGCACTGTTGAGCAGGGAAGACAGAACTATGCTTTGGAGGGTCTAAATTTGCAAAATGTTTGGAGTCGTGATCAGGGGCTGACGTACATCTCAAGGACAAGCACTCTGTGCTCTGTACTCAGCTCTGAAAATATCACACTGGTCTGCAACTCATTAAACCGAGCATACCCATTAATGATGCAGATAAAAACTCTCCAAAAAGTGATGAAGAATTGATCTAAATCGGGGGTGCCCAAAGTGCGGCCTGGGGGCCATTTGCTAGAGGCAGCTGTTTTTAATTGGCCCGCAGCACACTGCCGAAATGAAATTAAACCAAAACAAAACAGCAAAAATACAGCAAAAAGGCAAACTGTAAAGAGAAGAAGCCAATATGGTGACACTAATAACTAATAACACAAAGCTTTGTCTCTAAATATACAGGGTGTATATAAAAAAAGACTCTCCAAAAAGTAGCCACTAAAGTTAAAACTGAATATTTTCATGAAATTTCTTTATTTGCATATGTTGGTATTGCCATCATCCTTCGGTCCATACCAAAAACCATCCATTTGGATGGACATGCATGTTTTTGCAATGTGGGAGGAAATCGGAGTAACCCGAGAAAACCCACGCACGCACGGGGAGAACATGCAAACTCCACAGATGCCCAAGGGGAGATTCGAATCCAAGTCTTCCGAATCTCCTGTGGCCAACATGCTAACCACTTCGTAACCATACCAAACTTTATTGCACAACCGCATGCATGACTGAACACAGGCCGTTTTTCCGGTGGGCAAAAAAACATTTCCTCCAAAAAATTAAAGGGTTGAACTGTGATGCAAAATGAGAATTTTTGTTCTTCTACACTGCGATACCCAGATTAACCCTTTCTTTCACGCTATTTGCACTGGGGTAATGGATGTAATTCTTTGTCAACAACTCAAGATGACCTTCATTTCTTTGGATGCACAGTTGTGCTCTCCTCCGCATGTCCCGCACTGTTTGCCTAAACATTCCCTGTCCCTCCGGAGGATGTTAACTTCAGCTCTGATTCGCTGTTCAGTGTCGTCGAGGTCATGTGGTGGTGTCACATACACATTTGATTTGAGATGGCCCCACAGAAAAAAGTCCAGCGGTGTCAAATCAGGCGACCTCGGGGGCCATTTCACAGGGCGCTTCAAAGCAATAACATGGTCACCAAAAAGCTCTGTCAGCCGATCAGTTACAGTTCTCCTCCGGTGTGTGAGCACCATCTTGGGCCCACCAAGCACGTGCCAACCGACCATTTCCTTTAAGACGATAACGCGGCATTCCTCTGAGAGTACGAACGACATGCTCATTCAAATCTTCGGAGATAATCGGTGCCGTTGATGTTGTTGCGTAAAAAGTACGGTCCAACAATTAAACCATTTCCGACAAGACCAATCTTTTGGGAATAATCTGGGTATCGCAGAGCATCACAGTTTATCACATTTTCTTAAATTTTAAGCCTTTAATTTTTTGGTGGACAATTTTTTTTGGAACCCCGGAAAACTGACCTGTGTTCAGCCATGCATGCAATTATGCAATTTTGGTAAGGACCGAAAGATGATGTCCATACCAATATGCACATATGCAAATAAAGAAATATTCAATTGTAACTTTAGTGGATGCTTTTTGGAGAGTCTACGTTTTTTGATACACCCTGTCTATATTTTTAAAGCCTTTTTACAAAGTAAAAAAATACATATCAACACCCCTGATCTAAACAATTTTGGCCTGTTTCCTTGTGATGTTTGACAAAACAGTTTGCTATCATCACACAGGATAAATCATATCAACAGATCTAAATAAGACATTATAACAATTACATTCAGTTCAGTTAATCATAGTTCACAAATTAATCATGATTAATAACCATTTGCAACTATGTCTGAAATTTATTTCTGTATTTTTATAAACTAGGGATGGAGCGGGACACGCTACATGGTGCGGTCGGCCCTGCACGGGATAATGCTCCTTTATGGACCGCGGCTTTTCAATACATTTTGCCTGTCCAGACTGGCGAAAGCGTAATGTCTCATTTCCCACACTGTACATCTTAAGTGAGTGACAGCCTGCTTAAAATCGGACAAAAAGACGAGGCATTCAGCGACTGAGTATAGCACAGAGTATACTGTATATCAGACAGTATAAGGGACAACAGATGCATGGCCGTGTTGGCTATGTTGGCTGTGTCGGCGATGCGAGAGGCGACTCAGACCCGGCTGATCTACTCAGCTACGTGCCTGCCGGCCCACCTGACCCCAACGTCAAGGTCCGGTGCACCTGTTATTGAACACTTCACCTCCGTAAACAGACAAAGATGGGTGCATAAAATGAAAGCAGTGTGCTGGCATTGTTCAGTAGGCATGAGAACGGTCTGCACACTGCAACTATTAACGCTGCGCTTCAAGTAAACAACTTTACTAAAAATAAAATGATCAACACCCTGTGTTCAAACTCTTACTGTTGCACTTTGTTATGTTTGAGCACTGTTTTTTTTTGCTTGTTCTTTTTGTTTGGTTTATGCAAGAAGCAGCTGATCGGGCCCCACCCTTTTTGGAGCCTATAAATGAGTGCGGGTGTGCTCTGCCCATTGTGTCCGCTCCCCACCTTCCACTCTCTGTGCTCTGCCTTCGTCTGTGGCATGCTCCATGGCCACACAGCTGCTTCGTGCTGGTTGCTGGCATAACGCTGCGAAGGTCTTGTGTTTTCTATTAGTTTTCAGTTCTTCCTTGTCCCGGTGTGACCGGCTGTCCTGTTTTCGGTTTTGTTTTTGTTTAGGGATTTAGTTGTCTTTTTTCTTGTTTAGGGGTAGCGGTGAGGTGACAGGTCGACGGCCCTGTGTCAATAAACTTTGGTGACTTCTTTTTCCCGCCTGCTGTGCCCTCCTAAAATAAGTTATGTTCCCTGGGGTCATAACACACTTGCACCTTCCTAAAAAGATGGCCAGAACTGTGTTGTTTGTTTTGGCGCTCTTGGTGGTTAAGTTAAAATTTCACCAAAATATTGCCTGTACAGTTAGTAAAGGTTTTATGAACAGTTTTTTGACACTGATTATTTATATTTCTATTGTTTCCTATGGGAAACATTGTTTCAAAATCCAATCCAAACGTGTGCAACCTTCCATGGTAAACAGAAATACTGCCAGCACAATACGGGGTGAACAACTTAAACCTCTTCAAAGGTCGGTAGTAATCTGAACTTGCAGCACATTTAGATTCTGCTCTCACACCCTAGAAACTCTTCCTCTGAGGCGTATTCCCACCTTTTTGTCTGACAGGCCCGACACCTGGTCGACGTACTCCTCCTGGATCATGAAGGCTGCCAGGTTGGCAGTGTAGGAAGCCAAGAAGATGACAGCGAAAAAGGCCCACACTGACACCATGATCTTACTGGTGGTACCTTTGGGATTCTGCACTGGAACAGAGTTGTTGAAAACCAGACCCCAAAGCAGCCAGATGGCCTTTCCGATGGTGAAGGAGGGACCGCCGGGCTCTAGCAAACAAAAGAGGAGAGGCATGATGGAGGATGACAGAAAGAAGGGAAGAATGCTTGATGGACAACTGGATTCACTTCCTTAGTTTGTTCGTGACCACTTCATTTGGTACAAAAATGATGTCTTTACAAAAATAATAGTGATAAATAGTAATAGATTTGTTAAGTATAGATTTGCTAAGTTTTGATCAGTTTGATACTGTATTGCATATAGACATATTAATTACCAAGGATGGTTTTTTTTTCCATTTGTTAGCTAATTTTTTTTTTTTTGAAGCAACATCCATTTCATCAAGTTCTCCTCTGTTCTGGACTCCCCTGTCCTTTGATCTGGGTGTATTTCAGAGCCCCGTGAGGATTACATCGTTCATTTGTGCATTCAGATCCATCTCATCAATTGTATTTTTCATTTGCTCAAGAGTGGCACGCAAGGCAGCATTATCATCCAGTAGTACTTTTATATCATCTTGTAGTACCTTGATATAATTGTGTACTGCTGTTTTCCTCCGTAGGGTTTTAACCTCCTTAAAAGCAGCGCGCAATGCAGTTTTATCATCTTGTAGTACATTGACACCATCTGGTAGTGCCTTGGTATCGTTGCGCAGTGCTCTATTTTCCTCCTTAAGATTTACAACTTCATCATGGATCTCCGAGAAGCTCTTCTTGAGGCTGTTGTTCTGCGATAGTACATTTCCAATCTGTGTTAGCAGGTCTCGTCAATCTAGCTTTGCTTGTACTACTGGATTCCTCCTGTAGTGCTATCATCTCATCCCTCAGGGCGCGAAATTACTTCCAATGTTTGTTATCTACAAGTAAACATGATGCTGAATAAAGATTCTTCAAGGCGCCATCTAATACCAAATCCTCCTTATCCGTCAGCCATAATGGACCTGTTTCTGGTTTTGGACCCGGATTTCCAGGACTGGTATCATTTCGCTTTTTGTTTGCCATTGTTGCTTTGAACTTCAACTAATTCAAAATGAATGTAATACTTGTATAAGACAACCCCCTCATTTTTTAAAAATTAAGACGTAATTAAAGAAGGAAAAATGACAAAATGAATGAATGAAAACATTTTCAATGTAAGTAAAATTAAAACTACAGTATCACAGTAAAAATAATCATATTTCTTAGCTGCTTGACAGTTGGTTCATGACTCTGCTTCACTGATCACCACATCATACAAGTCCTCCTCTCTTGATTGCTAACTTGTTAACAACCTTTGAGACACTTGTTTCCAGGGGGTCTCTGTGTCACGGCTGCTTCTCTCGAGGTCACTGGTGTGTTTGAGTGACAGGAAGAAAAGCTTGTTCATGCAGTACTTCTTTCATTCTGCAGGGGGCAACACGGCGTGCGCATCACAATTAAGCATCAGTGAAAGAAGATGGCTTAGCCGACTTGGCACACCCCCGAACACACTCACGCACGTAGCGCATGGACAATTACGTCAGAGACCAGAGGAGTGATGGGAAACTCGATTATTTTTACTGACTGAAGTTCTTATGAGTCACTCACTGAAGTGAATCGGTTACTGGATTCACTCAAAGCACATGCAAAGAAACTTGATTCACTCGGGATTGGATCTGCTCTCAGGTGTCTGAAGGTGTTCTGCCAATTCTGCAGCACCTTTCTCTTCGATGACAGACATGTGTTTCACAGCCCCAAAACACCAGACAAGACAAATTAATGAGCTAAAAATAGCCACTTGCATAACTTGTCACACATGAATTTTACAGGTGCCTCGACTAACCATGACGTCAAAATACAGTGTACTAAATTCACTGCATTAATTCATCACGTGATTGCCCCATGCATGTTCAAAGGCCTCATGAGCGATATTGCAGATGCCCAGTATTCTCAGCAGGTATTTTTTTTACACCAGGTTTGAGGCTCATGTGTTTTCTCTTTTAAATAGTTTTTTACAAAGTTTTTATAGACTGTATTTACCGTCAATTTGCTGCATCGTACGCGAAATGCACGTCTGTTGTTTTAATTTAGTTTTTGTATTAGCTGTGTTTAGTATAATTGTGCTGTTGCTTCTGCATAATGCAATATTAAATGGATTTATTTACACTGTTAACAAGCGACCTCTGTTTTAAACAGTGTGGTGGGTTGCCTGTTGGGCTTTCTTGGGCTCCTTTTCATAATAAAGCTGGTTGCATGCGTCTTTCACAAGATCTGGCAAAACTGGATGGCTCGCGTTTAAACAGAAATGCCGCCATTAAGTCTAAAAAAGAAAAGTAGACACTGAAAATTTGCGGTGGGGAAGCCGATGTTTTTACTTTGTAATGGAAAAATGCTGTTGTGAAGGAATACAACCTCTGGAGGCACTTTCAGATTAAACATAATAACTCTGATATACTATATATCTCCGTAGAAATCCTTTTTTAAAATGATTATTCCTTTTAACAAAACAATTTGACCCTCCCAGTGCCTGCTAAGAAAATTCTGGCCCTTGGAAAAATGTAATTGAGGACCCATGGCTTTTAGCATCAAAGGCATTTTTAGGGCTTTTTATGGGTGCATCCATTATTTGTGGTTTTTCACCATTCATGGGGGATCTGGGAACATATCTGCTACATTACCATTGAAAATCCCAGAAGTGATTAAAATGTTTTGTTACCTACTTTTCAGTACGATGAAGTGTAGTTCTACACTTAAAAACAAACTGTTAAATGTTGCTTAATTAATACGTCTTTGACAGTGTCAATTATCATTTAATCATTATCGTTATCTTTACAAAGGCACCATTTTGGTTGAGGCGCTTCAGATTGTTCATGTGTGCCTAATGTTGTGGCTGTATGGTGAGCCATCACAGTGACGGCCTCATTGTTAGAGACCATTCCACCCACGTGTGTTTGTGTGTGGAGGCATGACAAGCTCTACACTGTCGCTATGTGGCATTCAAGAGGGCGTAAAGAAGGTGGGGGGAGCAGTAGACGGGCACAGCAGGCTACAATTATTCCACATCTGGAGCAGGAGTGTGCCCAGGACGACAGCCTTACGTAACCTAGTGCGTACACTCAACATTGGATGCACAGACAGTAGGGAGGTTCTTCTCATACTGCTGCTCTGATGGGAGACATTTCGAGAACACTACATGAGGAAATGTTACTACAAATCAAACACATATTCCCTCTGGAGTTTGCTGACATAAAAGGCTGTAAAAATATTTTACAGATTTGATCTTGAGTAGGTGTTGTTGTGCCAGGTCAATTCAATCCTGAGAGTCTGCAGAAAAACCTAAAGTGCTGACTTTGATAGCAAAGTTGATTGAAACTGGCAGCTACCTGGGATGGTGTTTGACTCCTAGCAGGCAGCGGCACTCCAGTCTGCCACGCATTGTACAAGTTGACAAATATTTTCAGTGAACAGTAATAGATCCACTCAAGCACATTCAGCCCTTTTTACGAGCCGGGAAGAGGAGGAGGTGGTGTAACACTGGTGTAATACTTGAGAGGGGTGCAGTAATGGGGGGACTATTGCTCAAGCTAAGATAACTTTTCTGATTGTGTTCAATAACCCTTTTTATTAGCGAAGGAGCTCAAGTGACTGACGATGACGCTAGGAGACCCGCGCTCTGCTTAAGCACATCGAAGGTGATAATAGCAACGTTTTCAAGGTAATTCATTGACGCGTTGAATGCCTGGGTCTGTCCTTGTGCGTGTGTTTTTCATCGTGTGTGCCTCTTACCTCTCCCATCTGCCAGGCAGCGATTGTAACCCACCGGGCTGAAGTACTCAAACACAAACACGGCCACGGCTGACACAATCAGCAGCATCACAAACATCATCACCCACACGTCGGCACTGAAGGGCTCTGCAACAATCAAAAGGAGAGGGCAGTAGGTTAGATGTTCACATCATAATATTTATAAAACACAAAAGCAACACATTAGGTATAGGGTAATGACATAAACGCATATTCATTTAAAAATGTTTATCATTGTGGTTGTAGTGGTGTAAAACTGCACTGCATCATACTGAGAGCTGTTTCTAATATTTCGGTTACTGTACTGCACTACTGAAATATTCTGATGCAGTGCAATAGTAAATTAAGCCCATAATAAACATATTTAGTAGGGGTGCACAATAACATTAAAAAACAACAGTAATTTAAAAAAAACACTCCAATGACCGTGCTGGTGAGCAAATCAAGTGCTTAAGTTCCCCTGAGCTCACTTGTAAGGAAACATTCACTATTTACACTGCAAAAACAACATTTCACGAAAGTAAAAAAGTCCCATTTTAAGGAACCATTTCTTATTTTTTTCCTGAAAAGAAAAAAATATCTTGTCTAGCAAGATCCATCTATCCATCCATATCATTTTCTAGGCCGCTTATCCTCATTAGGGTCGCGGGGGTACGCTGGAGCCTATGCCAGCTGACTTCGGGCGACAGGCGGGGTACACCCTGGACTGCTCGCCAGCCAATTTTCATTTGAGAAAAATAATCTTACGAATAGATTTTTGCCAGAAATTAGTTTTTGTTTCTAATAACAAGCTAAAAACTGAATTTTGATTATTCTTCTATATACTTGCCTTAAGAGCAAAAACTGCTTACCTAACTTTCTAAATTTAAGAATGGACTCACACACGCAAAATATATCTAAAGATTTGCTGATTTCGCAACAACACTGAAATTTTTACTTGAGAAAAGTAATCTTATATTTAGAGAGTATAGCTAGCCAATTCTTATGAAAATATTTTTTGCCAGAAATTAGTTCTTTTTTCTAATAACACACTAAAACGTGGACTATTTTTCAACAACAGATTAAGGGTATAAATTAAGAATAAAACTGGTTTCTAAACTATGTAAATTTAAGAATGGACTCACACACGCAAAATATATCTAAAGATTTGCTGATTTCGCAACAACACTGAAATTTTTACTTGAGAAAAGTAATCTTATATTTAGAGAGTATAGCTAGCCAATTCTTATGAAAATATTTTTTGCCAGAAATTAGTTCTTTTTTCTAATAACACACTAAAACGTGGACTATTTTTCAACAACAGATTAAGGGTATAAATTAAGAATAAAACTGGTTTCTAAACTATGTAAATTTAAGAATGGACTCACACAGAAAATAAATGTAACAGCAAATTTCATAGAGCGCACCAAGATTTATTAAATTAAATCTAGTCATAAAATCTGTGTAAATGTGTAAAATTCTTAAACTTGATTCAAGAAAATATGACTCTTTTTTATGTAGTTTATAAATGTAAAGACTAGTGACTTTACATGTAAATGATGCCAAAAAAGAATTCTGAAAGTTTTTATGACAATAGGTTTTCCCAAATTAAGTGAATCTTAGGTACAATCACACTCTTTTTAAATAAAAAAAAGTTCCATCCAAATAATTTGCTTCCTGCTTGTTGAAAAGAAGTAACCAACATAACTATCATGCCGACAAGGAAAGGTGTTAACTGCATGGTTTGTATGTTAGCCCTACAATTGGGCAACCCGCATTCAAATCCCCATTGGAACACATCTGTGTGGAACTCACACGCTCCCCCTTGTGTACCGGCTTCCTTCCATATGCATGATAGATGAATTGGAGAGTCTAGAAATTGTAAGAAAATAGAATAATACTCCTACATATAGAATATCTTGCCTAAATCTAGCCTCTTAAAGCAAATTTTATCCGAATTGACGAATTTTATAAGAGCATTTGGCTTATTTCTTACCTCGTAATAAGAACATTTGACTCTAGCTACAGTATGTGATTAAGAACAACTCTTAAAAGTCACAAGAAAAATATTGTAGTTATAAGAGTTCTAGCCAAGCCAATTTTGCTTACCCCATTGGCAGAATTTTTTTGTTGTCTTATTTTAATATAATTTGGGCTTCTTTTAAGGATGACTGTTTTTGCAGTGTTGAGGAAGACATTTCATGTGGTAGTTGCACCAAGTGCTCTGCAAATGATGAGGGAAAAAAACATCAAGCTGTAACACATCAAACCTATTCATCCACCTGAAACACTAGCATTGCTAATTACGATGCCCAGGGCTTGTTCCTATCCGCAGAGTTTGAAAAATGCAAAAAAGAGACAACCTGAGGGCTAAAGAGATCTGTGATTTCATCATGGAAACAATGGCGCTAGATTAGCTCGTTACCATCTAAGTAACGGCCAGTAAACTGGCTAGTAAACCCCTTGAAGCTGTGGTTTGTACTTCTGAGCTGCCGCTATTTCTTTGATGTTTTGTTATATTATTTCGCAGTGATGCCATGATATTTGGTAAGGAAAAATATGCAAGTACCCCAGATAGCAAGGGGAAATTGAAACAATTTAGAGTCTACGTTGAATTTTTAACTTTAGATTATTGATTCAGTGTTGGACTTCAATGTTGATTTAGCAATGTTGAATTTTAACGTAACTAAAAATCAATGTGGTTTCAATATTTCAATGACGATAACAGCAGAAGAAAAGGGCTCATTTATTGCTGTTCAATGCCAACATTTCATTAAAATCCTGCTTTATCTACAGTCATGCTGTCTTAGGCTTAAAAGATAGATAGTTTTATCTCATACACAAACACACACACACTTTTATAATGCAAATCAAACAGGTTTTATTTCATTTCATTCACTGCCATGGCTAAACCTTCCTGTCCGGTCTGACTTATAACGGAGCCACTTTTTCACTGCTTGAGCAAACGTATCATCATTCATCGCAGTGCCAAGCTGTTGGCTGAGGGCATCTGAAACAAAATCACAAAACACACATAAAGTAAAACATAACATACTTTCCTATGTGAACAACGTACGTGTACTGTATGTAAAGTACTTCTCTCAATCTTGGCCACAGATGAGACACCTTCCTATGAGTCAATGCTGACGTTTTTGGGAGAAAAAAGTTCATTTTCAACTTCCTGGTCATGAAATTGTATTACCGTACACTGAAAATTGAACGTCACCGTACCTTGGACCGGGTCCGGAGATGTGTAAGACCTTTCCGATCCTGGGTGGCAAACCGGGGTTTGACGACACGTATCAGGGTGACTGTTGGCGTGGCTGAGTGGTGTTGATTCATCTGAAAGTAGATATAAATATTGAACAGTTCATTCATGGCGGTATTTGCAAAAGATGAACCTACCTAAGACTATATTTTGTTTACCCCCCAAATCAATGTTTAAACACAACTATTTTGTAACATTAGCAATTGTCGCTTGTTCAAATAGAGATATGGCATCATGGTTTGAGCTGTTACGTTATTACAACTGATTTTAACAGACCCATTTTGTTAAGTCCAGTGGTACACATCACTTAAAAACAAATACATACCTGATTCTGTTCTATATTGGCGGAGATGTACAAAGTCAAACACATCCATTCGACCATCTTCCCTTCTTCTTCTTCTTCTTCTTCTTCTTTGCATTACCGCCACCGCAAGTGTGTAACAGGAACAGGAACTGCAGCTGCTAAATTTCCCAATTTAATTATGGGGTGCAGGTGCGCTGGTCAACCACGAGATGGTCTAAAGATCAACTCTAAATCCATGATTTATCAATCATCTTTCCTCTCAACTATGTATCAACTTTGTTTCAATGTCACTGCTATAAACATGTCAAATTTCATTACCGGCGTTGATTCAACATCTGTTTTGTATGGAAATTTCAGTGTTAACCATTCTGACGATTCTGATGGAAAAATCAACAACAATCAACATTGTTTCAATGCTGCTATGCTTGCTATCTGGGACAGTTTGTCAAATCCAATTTTATCTGAGCCTCCAGGTGTGCACAAACTACAGTAAAATTGAACAACAACAACAAAAAAAGATACTGTATAAAAAGTTATTCGTACCGATATCGGTCTGGAAAAGCAGGATTCTATTGGTATTGGTACCGGCTTGAAAAAAAAAAACATATTGTGCATCCCTAATATTTAGTTAGTAGGATTACATATCAAGTATTGTATTGACCTGAATACAAGACGACCCCTCTTTTTCAAACCAGTCACTGATGTGTGAGTGACAGGAAGAAAAGCTCAGATTCACTTGGGGAGAAGTCCTTCGACCCCACTTGTGGGTTTGCATGTATAAATCTCGAAACCTCAAATATAATTTGACTCATCTTTTTCAGACATATTTTTCAAGGAAGAAATGCTCTGTTATATTCCAGTTTTACGATATTTAGTAGAAATTTTGTAGAGGGGTCCATAGGAAACTATGAAATGTTGGTGCAGATCTGAGTAAAGTTGTTGATTGAGGAGCTTTTTTTTACTGATTAGTGTTCCAGACTGGTTCAACTTAATTACTAAGACTTTATTTTCCTCATGCTTCTTGCAACTCAGACTGTGTACTAGTAGGTGTACCTACTGCTGTGTCCCGTCCAGTTTCTATGAACACAAATTCCTCAAGATGAGTTTCTTCTTACCTAAGAAGGCAGAGGGCGACACAGTCCCATTGCTACGAGAGACCATGACGCTGATTCCCGTCTCAATGAACGGCACGGAGAAGTCGATGACCTCCGACCTCTCCTCGTTGATGGTGAGCGAGCCTACTGCCATATGAGCGTTCTTCAGCACCACCTGACACAGACACAGAGGGGGGAAAGGCGGTCATTGGACGCACTGTGGAAGACAGTAAAGGAGGGGAAAAAAAGGATCATTACTGTGCATGACCTCCCTAAGAGTGTGTTCCGGTATATTTAGCCTGAGGTTCTATTGCATCGAGCTTTGAATAAAAATGAAAACTAGATGCCAGAGTGTGCAGGAATCCTTACACATTATCATAGAGAGCTTATGTGCTCCTTTAGTCGAATTAACTCATTAGCTGCTGAGGCCTGGAGTGATGTAGTAATGCATTGGTGCACTTCACATTAGCATAGCCTCCATGTAGATGTATCTTTTAGGAATCCTACAACCAACCATGTATAGTAGGCAGGGACTTATAAATTTTAAATGAAGCTGCACATCGTAACCCATTTCTGCTAAGATTATATTAATGTCACCTATTCCATGCCACAATCAATGAAGTTGCACAACACATTGATTCTTAATGGCCTGACGTGCACACAACACACACAACACACACACACCCACACACACACATTCTCACATCTACTCTATCTCTAAGCCTCTCCATCTCCCATTAGGTGCCTCAGTGTGCTACACCCGAGGTCGTGTGGAGCTGATCGCTTGCTTCCCCTCAGGCCAGGTTGAGGGGAACATGTGCTTGATGATGCGAAATAGGCAGAAGAGCAAGGAAGGGAGGAAGACTTTGAGATAATATAATTAGGCCTGTCACAATTGTAAATTTCTGTGGGCGCTATAACAAACTCTTTCTGGTTGTAGTATCAACAACAAACATACTTACTGGAGTCTGATTAAATAAATACTGTACAGAGTGTGATAAATGCAAGACAATGTGGGGGAGAAGGAGGAGGATACTACAGTCCATCACTTTCAATGCTCACCTCTCCAACCATGCCATTCCATGTCCCGTTAACCTTCTTGCCGTGTTTACCATTAGTGACCAGGTAGAGGTCATATGTGAACTTGACTGTCTTGGCGATCTTCTTCAGGATGTCGATGCAAAAGCCTTTGCAGCAGCGCTTGATGTAGATGCCCGAATTGGTCGTTTGGTTGCTGAAAGATGAAATGAAGAAGGAGGGGAAATTACTAACTGCAAGATTAGCAGTTATAGTACGGGAAAAATGGCTGTTCTAAAAATAAAGGCAGGATTGACATCAATTGCACACATTTGTAGTGTAGAGTATGTGCACATGCTGGTGTTTCACTTCTTGAGATGAGAATAAAAAAATAAAAAAAATGAGGAAAATGTCAGGTGGTGATTTGTTGTCCATTCGCGGCCATACCAAACTGCCCTTTTGTCATGTAATGCTTAATAATGGTAATGTTGTTAGCGTGATTCGGACAAACACATCATTAACCCGACGTTAGGATGGTATTTGCCCCCTTATGAAACTGTCTGAAAAAGACAGGTCGTCTTTTATTAGGGGTCTAAAGATTTATACAAGTATGCCTTTTCCCTAGCTGTGTTATAGTCAGGGTCTAGAGATTTATGCATTCATACCAACAGGTGACTCCCAAGCAAGAGCTTTTCTTCCCATTACTCACACACACACACAGATTCGCTGACAAAGTATCTCAAAGATTATGTGTAATTTCCCAAACAGAGTTTAATGCAAATTTTTTGATATGGGTGACCAATGAAGCAGTTATTAAACAAATGTCAAGCAGCTAAGAAATATTACTAACAAAACATAAGTTATGAAGATACAAAAGAATGTCTTGAATTTTTGTTTTGAGAAATATTTTTCTAGAAGAGGGCTTTCAAAAGCGGGGTCGCCTTATATTCGAGTCAATATAATATATTCTTTTTAATTCTCACAAGTGTGTGCTGACCTCCACAGGATGATGAATTCACATCATGCATGCGAGCCAATAATAAGGTATAGAATATCTTAGAATAAATATATTCTAGAATATATTATACAGTGATATGAAAAAAGTGTTTGGCCCCTTCCTGATTTCTTTTTTTTTTTTTTGCATGTTTGCCACATGTTTCAGATCATCAAATACATTTAAATATTACTCAGTGACAACACATCTGAACACAAAATGCAGTTTTTAAATTTAACTTTTTATTATTAAGGGAGAAAAAGAAAAAAAAACCTACACGGCCCTGTGTAAAAAGCTGATCGCCGCCGTTGTTAAAACATAACTCAACTGAGATTATGAGTCTGGAAAAGGTTATAAAGACATTTGCAAAGCTTTGGGACTCCAGTGAACCACAGTGAGAGCCATTATCTACAAATGGCGAAAACATGGAACAGTGGTGAACCTTCCCAGGAGTGGCCGGCCAACCTGAATGACCCCAAGAGCACAGCGACGACTCATCCAAGAAGTCACAAAAGACCCCACTACAACATCCAAAAGAAGTGCAGACCTCACTTGCCCCAGTTAAGGCCAGTGTTCATGACTCCACCATAAGACAGACACTGGGCAAAAACAGCCTACATGGCAGAGTTCCAAGACAAAAACCACTGCTGAACAAAAAAAAAACCATTAAGGCTCATCTCAATTTAGCTAGAAAACATCTTGGTGATCCCCAAGACCTTTGGGAAATACTCTGTGGTTTGACAAGACAAAAGTTTAACTTTTTGGAAGGTGTGTGTCCCATTACATCTGGTGTAAAAGTAACACCATATTTCAGAAAAAGAACATCATACCAACAGTAAAATATGGTGGTGGTAGTGTGATGGTCTGGAGCTGTTTTGCTACTTCAGGATCTGGAAGACTTACTGTGATAAATGGAACCATAAATTCTGCTGTCTACCAAAAAATCCTTAGGGAGAATGTCCGGCCATCTGTTTGTGACATAAAGCTGAAACAAACGTGGGTTCTGCAGCAGGACAATAATCAAAAACACACTAGAATTCATCCCAAAATTCCTCACCAGCGCTGTAAGAGACTCATTGCAACTTATTGCAAACACTTGATTGCAGTTGTTGCTGCTAAGGGTGGCCATCACTTTTTCACACAGCCATGTAGGTTTGGATATATAATTTTGTGTTCAGTTGTGTTGTCATTGACTAATATTTACATTTGTTTGATGATCTGAAACATTTAAGTGTGACAAACGTGCCAAAAATAAGAAATCAGGAAGGGGGCTAACACTTTTTCACACCACTATGTATACAGTGGATTCGGGATTCAGCATTCATGGCCATGCCAATTTGCAGATTTTTGGTCCCCTCCAAAACAGTGCACATTTTGGAGTGGCTTTTTATTGTGGCCAAACTATTATGCTCTCTAATCAGCATCTTGATGAGAGTGTGAGGTGAATGAATTATGAATGATGAATGCTCACTAACATAGATTTAGACAGATTTGTGAACGATATTTGAGAGAGATGGATGGACCTTTTGTGTACATTGAAAAACGTTTAGCTCTGTGAGTTTTGAGTTCATGAAAAACAGCGTTACGTTTATATTTCGATTGAGTTTATGTATGAATATTATGCACCATGTGTTTGATGTTGTGGATGATGATGACTAATGAAATTAAAATTAAGACTGAAGGAGAGCAAAAATTAGTAGTGTAAACAAAGTGAAGAGGAGGGTCAAGAAGTAAGTGACAGAAACCAAAGGGGAGAGATTTATTTTACAGCACGCTAAAATCTTATTTTTCAACACCTAAAGGGTGAAAAAAATGGCCTCCCACCTGAGTTTGAGCTGTTTCCGACAAGGCACGGTGTTCCTCATGCAGGTACCACTCAGTGGATCCACATCCTCGACTATGACAAAGGGCGCCTCCTCCAGCGTGACGATGGACAGGTGGTCCTCGTGGTCCTCTGCCGTGGTGAACAGCTCAAAGCGAGGCCACACGTGGTACTTCATGGCCAGAGAGCCTCTCTCCCACTTGCCCACCTGCAGCAGGGAGCGGGAGGGAGAGGCTGTGTGATTGGCAGGATTTTCGGAATGAAGAGAAGCAGAATGAAGACGATATTTACCCTGTCCCATTGTCTGTCCTTGTCGAGAAGGATGATGACCAGTTTGGGGAAAATCTGGTGGCCCTCGTCGCTGAATGACAGGTTACGCCCTTCAAATGTCACATTCATGATGTACCTGTGAATTAGATTGCAATGAGAAATGTCAGCATGTCTGTGTGGGCCTGTGTGGGAATGATTACAAAGCCTGCCATTTATTTGCACAGATTTCGACACGATGAACAAGCTGTAATCAACAGACGCTTCACTGTCCAGCTTGCACACCAACATCAACATCAGCAGCCTTCTCTCAAGCTGCTGAGTCCAACATGAACATCTCTCTGTTCTGAGAAATGGCACCATTGAAATTCTACACCATGTTCACCTGCTCGGTTGTGTCGGTCTGTTTGAGGCTGTCAAAAGAAATCTGCCTGGTAAAAAAGATAAGGTTCATGGACGAAAACAGTAGCATTTAAGATCTTAAAACCAAAACAATGACATAAAAGACACTAAAACCTTGTAGTCAGAGGATTTGTCACTACTATCATATGAATCATATCAAATGTGTTTGTGTTGGGTATCAAAAATATGCTTCTGTCATTACTGATTATGGAGATGATTGCATTCTTTCTATATATCTGTACAGATCAGCACATCGGTTTATCCTTATTTCGTTTATTTTACTAGTGCTGTGAAATCAGCAAAGCTTACTTTTGCTCTCTTTTTCATGCCAATAAAATGACATAATCCTCTACAATATTTGAATCCTATATTTGTCACAAAACAAACAAAAGGCAGTTATGAAAAATCTAATCTAAGTCAAACGAGTAACAGAAGGTTACGCAGGACGTCAGGTGAGACAGTATCAAAGGACAAGCGTTGCTTTTTTTAGGAGCAGCGTCAAGAGGTGTTAAGAGAAGAAGGATGTGAGAAGAGAACAATAAGCATATACAGTGCACAAACATCCCACAAAAT
This sequence comes from Dunckerocampus dactyliophorus, assembly GCF_027744805.1. Classification (NCBI taxonomy): domain Eukaryota; kingdom Metazoa; phylum Chordata; class Actinopteri; order Syngnathiformes; family Syngnathidae; genus Dunckerocampus; species Dunckerocampus dactyliophorus. The sequence continues at coordinate 19,843,592 of NC_072824.1, read as the reverse complement.
AGCTGCAACAGAGCCGTAACAGAAGATGCAGCATTTATCCACCTTTGCCTTTTACACAGAGCCTACTGTCGAGAAAAGAGGATGTTGCGCTTTCATACAGCGACACATAATTACATGCAAGATGATATGAGTGCCAGTGTGGCATATAAAACACTTTACGAATACCGACAATTGCTGTCAACACAACAAGTGAATGGGGAGTGTGAAAAACTTAACACTTCTGTTTTGGTATTGTTTTTTTTTTTTTTTAAACATAGACTCAGTTTCACCTCTGTGGACCACTTGCAGGATGACTTGATCCCCTGCATTCACTGTCAGTGCTGTTTATAGAAACAACAGTAATTTGGAAAAAAGGCGGATAAATGCTGGCTTTCAAAAGTCTGGGAGGCTAAAGTGCATTATTGTTTTTATGTTTTACAGATAAACTTGCTTACACGTGTGTAACAAAAATGTTATAAGATGAAATGTAATTAATGAAATAAATGAGTCACTGTCGTTAATGCGCTATTTTTGACACCCTTAAAAAATGGAAATTTTTCTGTGCGTCTCAGTTACATTTCCTAGTAAGTCTGGAACGGAACCCCCACAAAAAGTGGGTATCTACTGTATTTCCATTAGAAAAAATACGAAATTCCTAAACTTGCACCAACACTAACATATTTATACACAGTTTTGTCCTTCTGCTTTGTTGACCTTGACACTTGCCAGTAATTACAATCAGGAAGTTCCCTCTGCAGGACGAACATAAGGCAGCATGGTGGTCATGAGACTGACCATAAAAGATGGACAAAAAAAAGCTCAAGCACATGATCTATGATTTAATGGAAAGATAACAAACCCACTGACCCAGCTTTTGATTGTTCTGATGGTGAGAAAGGGTGAGGAAGCCAACAGAGCAAAGGTGAAACATGAAAAAGAGGGCAAGCGTATGAACTTCCTATAAGGACTCCTATCTGCAAACATGTGACTCAACAAGTGCACATCCTTCTCTTTCTCTTTCTGACGCCTCCTTCCCTCACTCTTCCCTCTGTGGGCTGCTGTCACCATGGAGACACTCTGCCTCTGAACACAATCCACCGGAGGAATAAATATCTTGTCTGCATACATGGAGTAAATGTGTGTGAAAAGACACACTTCTCCAAGTGTGAAAAGAAAACCAAAAAAGACAGTAAATCTATTAAGAAGAGAGGGAAAAAAAGATGAGCAAAGGGCCAAAGATTGAATCACAAGTACCTCCCACTGGAACACGGAGTAAGACGTCTAATATCACACCTCACACACGCACGCTTTGTTGTGCCATAGATGCTACAATTTAGAAGCAGCGTAACTGTGCTCCAATGCATATGTAATATAATGATCAACTTGTTGCTATAAGACTGTGATGTGACATGTGTAAGCACAACCGCAGCGCAAGGGAGGGGAGTGGTGGCTTGTACACCTCTGCATAATGTCATGTAACGTGTTGCCATGGTAGCCACAACCGTAGCCGTTTTCATGCAATCAGCTGTGTTGCCATGGGAACAGTAATCTCAGCAGAGGGGAGGCATATCTTGTTTTTCTTTCCCTGTATAAACCCGAAAGTTTACCTGCTCCCCCTGCTGTCAATGCCTCCAACTCACCTCCGAGAGGCGCCACAAATTACTCATCAATAGAATACAAGTCCAATTCTTTAACCTTTACAAAGTCGGACTGATGCATGCTGGAACTGGAGAGCAGCATGAGTCGGCCACAGTGTTTATCATGTTTTGAAGCCCATACTATTGATAAGGCTTTCATGAGCTGTTTGATCCCTTCTAGTGTCGGCGTTCCCATCTGACTTGACTGGAAATAGAAATAGAAGGGGGGAAAGGCAACTGGGATGAGCTACTAAAAGAATCTCACGCAGCTCAATCGCAAGTCACGCGCTACATTTGTGTGCGCTTCACCCACCAACTGTTCACTGCGTGGCTGTGAGGGGAATGTGGACCACACAAACACCGCCTTAAAGCTTGCATATCTTCAGTGACTCATGTTGATTTCCATCTTTTATTGCTGAGAGTTTCTAAAAAAAAAAAAAAAAAAAAAGGGACGCGAAGTCTGTCACTGCAGTGCAGGGATGTAAAAGACAAACACTGTGTGTGTATATGTGTCAAGAAATAACACACACAACATACTGAATCACGTTTGGGAGTTTGAGAATAGTGAAGAATATTGCAGCCCGGCCACAAGCGGCAAAACTAATTAAATCAGAGGTTAGAGGGGGCCAACAGGTCGTCACAAAGGGCCTGTGAGTAAACTGTTACACTATCACATCAAGAGTGTTCAGGTATTAAACACAGACCGTTCACATCCTTTGGTACACCTGGATCCAATATAAAAGATGCATACACAATTCTGTCTTTATAACATCACAATCATTCATTCATGTTCATGTAACAATACCATAAATGCTTTTACATTTACTTAAACCGCAAAGACGACAGGGCATTAATCACAAGTAGGCCATCATTGAAGAGAGGCTGTTGTTTCTAAAATGTGAAAACACATTATATATCACACGTTGTGCGAACCTACTGACTAAAAACTTGACAAGGGAGTCAAAATTTAAAGGTGAAGTGCACTCAAAATATGCTTATTTTTATATATTAATAATTAGTTGGGCATCGAGGCATGGGAACCGGGACTAACGTTCCGATTCTCCCTGAATCTTTCATTTTTTACAAAGTTTGATTCCTACTTTCGGTGATCAACCAGCCCGCTGATCGGGAAAATGGCCACATAACACCAACAAAGAAGACGCCAGCAAACATGAACAAAGAAGAAGCGTCAGGAAGCGTTTGCGTTCATCCGTTTCAGCCATGGACAGTGTGCAATGCCGCTTGAAAGTTTGGCTGAAATACATACTGGCAATGCGGTGGCCAACTCAAATATCCAGCTAACGTAAGGCTGTGTATTTTTTCATAGACAAACAACCTGATGTTAACGCTAGTTTTAGCAAGGATGTTGACCAGACCCCGCGTTAAATGTTACTCCATTCACCGTTCTTATTTGATTTTCTGCACACAGGTTAGTAGGAACTCAGTAACATGGTTAAGTTACACTTTATCTATTCTGCATCACAACACACTCTCCAACATAATTACACATCAACAAGATATGTGTAATTGTTTTTTCACGAGGTTTTCATAAATAAAACTCTTTAGTGAACGTATACTCGTATGTAAAGAGACTTTAAAACAATTATGTTCAAGTTCAATGGTTTAATATTTGTATATTAAAATAGCCCTGGTTGAAAATAGCCCTGTGAGAAATTCATAATAAAGTAATTCCTAAAAAGTTCATATAATTTTTTAAAAATCATGGTGACATTCAGACATTTCATCCAAGAACTTTGGTTAGCGGACTCATGCAAACTTTTATGACCAGTACCTCTGAAAAACATCGTAATCGAGAATTGTTAGGAACCAGAATCAAAACGAGGAATCGGAATAGGAACCAGAATTGCTCCAATTCTAATGATGCCCAACCCTATTAATAATAATACTAATACTAAACCGGCACTCAAGAATAAGTGCAAATTGAGAAAAAACACTTTGAGTATTCTATTCAAATTTGATAGCGTGAAATAAATATTAAATATTGTGCTGCATAAATCCACAGTCTAACCTTCGAGACGGAAGGCTCAGCTTCTTCTGTATGTGAGCCTTTAAAAAGAGTCCACTGGTGCAACATTATCTTTCTGTGCCCCGGAGGGGCCAGGTGAGCAACGACCATCAAACAGCAAACCTGTGGTGTGTGAACAAGGTGGGCACTGAAACACAGACGGTCTTCTTCTTGCATTCTAAATGTAAGCCAGGCTTTAACATGCCATCCGGCGCGCACCTTCCACTGCATGCTAGCATCAAATATTAATTTCTTCTATTTTCAGTCAACCCACAAAATTACAATTATTATGTGTTTCTTTTTTTTTAAACAAAGGGAAGGCAAAAAGCCTCCTAAAAAGGCTCCACTAATTGACACTAGTGCCGACAACTTGGAGTGCAGATTTCTACACCGCAGGAATTTTAAAAGACTTACATTTCCACTAAACAGCAAAAGCGGTGCATATACAATATGTGATAAATGTGTAAAAATGGAACAGTGGGAAGATGACTAAGAGCAGTTTGAAGTGATAAATACAAGATGACATGGGAACGCCTTGGCTGCATCTTTCAGCACACTCACTGCTGCGGGCTATATTGGTGGAGCCTAACTACTTCATTTCCTAAACAGCTCAAGGATATTTGCGGTAAATTAAATGTTTTGACCCCAATTACATATTCTTCTATGTAGTCTCTTTTCCTCCTACAGATGATTTACGCAAAGGGAAATGTTAGTAAACATCATTTGAAACAATGACAATTATGCAAAACTATAAAAAGTAGTTCCATTTCACCTTCTGAATCTGCTCATAGGTAAAATAGTCTTACAATACAGACAATACAATACAGGTCATATCATATTGATTACATTTTTTTGTTAGCTCCGTAGCTTAGTTCAGCAGCAAAGCACATCTGTGCATCTTTAAAGCAAAAAAAAAAAAAAAAAAAGAAATTATTTGACCTGAAAATAACAGGTTCAAAATCATGATGAGGGGCCGCACAGTGCCTGAGTGGTTAGCATGCTGGCCACACAGTCAGAAGATCGGGAAGACCTGGGTTCGAATCTCCGCTTGGCCATCTCTGTGTGGAGTTTGCGTGTTCTCCCCGTGCGTGCGTGGGTTTTCTCCGGGTACTCCGGTTTCCTCCCACATTCCAAAAACATGCATGTTGGATTAATTGGCGACTCTAAATTGTCCATAGGTATGAATGTAAGCGTGAATGGTTGTTTGCCCTGCAATTGGCTGGGTGTACCCCGCCTCTCGCCCAAAGTCAGCTGGGATAGGCTCCAGCATACCCTCGTGACCCTAATGAGGATATGAGGAAAATCATGTTGATAGTACACTGGCCTCTCTGTCACTGCCATGGCAATCCTTATTTAAGGACACGATGTTCTATTCAGCCTTCTATCGCCATGGCTTCATGAATGCATGTTTAATATGAATTCATTTCAATCTACCACACTGCCTTCAATTAAGCTTTTACACGGGGGGGGGAGCCAAGAACAAAAATATTCAGACTGTTACTTTCACTAGTTGTAAAATAGTGCATTTTCTAATTTTTGGGGTATCCAACATTTTTCCACCTAGTGCTACATGTATGTTTTAAATAAACATACCAAACCATATCAATATAGGTCAAGAAAAAAAGGCCTCCATCTACAAAACAAATAGTTTACAGCATTAATGCAACTTTTTCTGTCCCAGCCCACTAAAAAGTAAGCTGCAGGCCACCAATAGCCCTTGTATGTGTACTCTACTGTTACTAGAGATGGCAGTACCTCCAATCACCACCACAAACCCTAATTGTCATTGTTGATTTTATTAGTCAGTTTAGCTTTAGCTCGTATTTTTATTTAACCACCTGAAGGAAAAAAATTGTCAATACATTTTCTAAAAATTACTGCAAAAGCCGATGACTTTCAAGAGAAATAATGTGGATAATTGGTAACATTAAGCATATCGTTGCATACTCAACTCAGTTCTCTTGCATGTACGGTTAAGAGTGTGTGGCTAAACAACCAATGAATACATGTTTTCATACCATGTTTTAACTCTCTCCCTCAGCTCTCCTTTAAACTTATGTACTTGATGATGATGTTACTTTGTCTGAATGAACCAAGTGCCGAAAACCTTGGATTATGAACATAATGTTTTAATCAGATAATTAACAATAAAGGTATATTTTTGAGGATGACTGATGTATGCAGGCCCAGACTGTGTGGTCAAATTAGCCATTTAACTATGACACGTCTCTCTAACTTTCTACACAAGCTGAGAGGAAGGTCAATGGCTCAGTATCAGTATCTCAGTATCAGCTTGTTACAGCGAGACATTATGGTGCAGATGTGGAGGTTATAGAGTCCACTTCAAAATATCAAAACTTTTAAATGTACAACATACAGCAAAGTAACAGTTATTTATGGTGTGTGTTTTATGACATGCGTCGCTGTAAAACGGTTTCCTGATATAAAAACAGTAAAGCAGTCTGTAAAACAGACTTCTGATATAAACAAGAATGGGACAATGACAATTTGCATATCTATACTGAACAAATATATAAACGCAACACTTTTGTTTTGGCTCAAATAAAAGCAACAATAGAAGGACACTTCAAAATATAACAAAACCACACATTTTGGAGTAGTCTTTGTGGCCAGCCTTAGGCCATGTCCACATGAATAAGGATATTTTCAAAAATGCACATCTGCTCCTCTTCGATGTAAAAAAAAAATCTCTATCCACACGGTGACGTTTTAAAACTATTAATATACACACAAATACGCATACGCAGGCTGTCAAGGTCTGTTAAGGTAATTTTAACCAATCAGAGGCGCCGATGATGTCATTTCCATAGACGTATTATAACAAACGTGGCAATGTACAATAGAAGCTAGCGAATAGCGTTACTTTTCAGTATGTTATTTCACATTTGTCAGAGAAATTTATTAAATGTAAAACTGAAAATAGATGAAACATGTTCCGTATTAAAAAGTAGCAGATGTTCATTACCACTACAATGCTGTGAAGTGTAGTTAATGTTATCGATCAACAAAGATCTCCATCGGCTGTGACGCTATCATTGCTGAAATAATTTTGTGTCCTTGTTTAAGTGCCTCCACGACAATTGTTATGCAGAACAAGGCAGCATATATAACAGGGAAGCTTTCACTCTGCGGGGAGGCAGCTCGGTCAAACACAATCACAAGCTTCTTGCCATGCTAACATTCCCAAGTCATTCTTCCAAAATAGCGGCATGCTTGTGAAAGGGTCTTGCCATATTGCCATCGTTGGCAGGGGTTTCGTAGCCGTTTAGCGAGCAAAACAGCAGCAGTATAGCATCTTCCGAAGCCCACAATGGCGCCTTTGTTCGTCAATGTAAAGCGAAAGCAGGCGTATGTTCACATTTACACACACAAAAAGTCATTTCAGCATGCTTGAAAGCAGCAATGTTATGTTTGCCTTTGCACACATTAAATTATACTTGTCTAATGTGGAAATAACGGCACATAATTGTTACGTCATCTGTCAGCAACAAGCCAAAAGCTCAGTTCTGAGCCGGAGTTTTGAAAAGTCTTCACCCTGGCCAGAGTTTTCCGAAAGCTGCGTTTTTAAGGACAAAAACCTCCGTACGCGTGTGGATGAGAGGCCAAAACGCATACAAAAATATGTTTTTAAATATCCATATTCGTGTGGACAGGGCCTTAGGCACACCTATGCAATAGTCATGTTGTACTAATCAGCATCTTAATATGCCACACATGTTAAATGCATGGATGATGTCATAAAAGGAGAACTACTTATTAACACAGATTTAGACAGATTTGTGAACACTGTTTGAGTGAAATAGGCCTTTTTGTACATAGAAAAAGTTTTAGATCTTTGAGTTCAGCTCATGAAAGATGGGAACAAAAGCAAAAGTGTTTATATTTTTGTTGAGTGTATATTGAATGTGCTGTGTTCTTTTGCAAATAAATATAAGATACTTTTTTAAGAGAGCGTGGCTGTTACTCCAAATAAAATACTACATGTAAACCAAAAGTAATCACCACCATAGTGTAGTACATTGTAGGACAAATCAATGAAAAGTGTGAAAGTGTAGAATAAAACACACGACTTGCTCGCTCACCCAATAAGAGGATATTGATATCAGGGGCAAATAAAAAAATGATTGGATACTTTTGTGGCATTTAAGGCACCTCATGAGATTTGGTCCTGCGCTAAATCAGCTCCAGTGAATCCACACTAATCCCTCCTCTTCACGAAGTATATGTGTATGTATTTATAGAAGAAGAGGGATGGCTGAAGAGACGCAAGATGCTGAACTGACTCAGCTTCATTAAAAAGAGCTTTTTAAAGAGATTCACAGAGCCACAAAAGGGGAAAAACACAACTGGCAAACAAAAGAAGTGAAATCGCGAGATTGACACAGCATGTGGGCGACATCTAAACTGATACTCTGACCCACTTCGATGTTAAAAAAAAAAAAAGCTACAAATGCATCACTAGGGCTCCACATGCCCAAAAGCACAATGCAATGGTTAGCTCACTCACTAACAGACAGAGGCAGGATTTATCAGACAACCACTTTTAATGTTGCGCCCATTGAGGAATGCTACGATGCTGCCATGCTGCAGCCGCTGCCGCAGGAGGAACTGCTTTAAGAGGTGACATAAGACGAGACTAACACGAGAGAGAGAAGCAGTGCACGCCTCGCATGGCCTGCAGAGAAGATTGTCTTTTAAGCTTTAAACTCACAGTCAGACATGGTGGTGCACAAAGCAGCCAGAGCGTCTACTTCTCTACAGACTACAAATCAATGGGTGAGTTAACGTCACCGGACAATTCATTACGTACACCCGCACAATCTAATGAGAGGCAATAAAAGAGTTGTATCAAAAACTGATTTCATATGTTTATCATCGTGGGTGGAGTTTGCTGTGGTGTGCCCTGCCATGCGTCATACTGAAAGCTGTTTCTGATATTTTGCTTTCTCGTGTAGATAAATGAGATCTTGGAATAGAGCACACAATAGAGCATTGACCTCTACCAAGGTTGAACTGTGAACAAAAGTGAGAAAAACAAACATTGTGCATCATATATAGATAGTAGGTGTGTCACGAGATTAAAACGTGACTAGATTTCTCACTAAAACAAAAACTGTCCAGCAATAATAAATACATAAATTAATCACACGATAAATGAAAGTGAACTCGATAATTTTGCCAGGCACTCTAGCCTCTAAACAGACAGGATTGTACATTGGTTAGGCACCTAGATGATTCTTAGAACAACGGCGAACAGAGTGACACCTCTTGTCAGTCATACAGTCGCTTTGTCTCTGTGGGGGAAGACGGGCCCGCTAGCGTACACACACACACACACACACACACACACATACACACACACACACACACACACACACACACAGCAAAAGAGTGGAGCCTTGTGAGGAGCAATGCAATGTAACATAGTCGTAGTTAGGAGGGAAAAAGATGCTTGCAAAGCCAAATGCCAGAGCCCCCGTGTGGGAATATTAGTAATGAGCAAGGTGAGCCCAGCAACACAAACAAGCCAGTATGCCGAATTTATTCAAAAGTGGTGGCAACATAAAAGGCAGCAAAACGAACTTGCCCACATCAGACATATTCACCCGCCCCAATTTTCCCATCTGGGAAAAAACACACATCGAGATTCAGAGCCTTTGCCCCGACAGTCAACACTCACTGGTCAGCAAGGTAAATACAAAGGGAACAGTGCAAAATTGTGGGCGTTTACAAAAATTAATCGCCAAAGAAATGCTGCTCCTTAAAACAGTTGAAAAGGCAGCATTTCAACATATGGTGCAAATGTTTGGCAGGCAGTAGTTCATTAATCTTTTGAGGGGAATTAAGGTTTTATTTTGTCCAGTCAAGTTTCTGCAATTGTCAACAATGCACTCTTCCAAGAAGGATGCAGTAGATGTTGTAGGAATATTGCATACCGCTATATTTTGTTTGGCTATGCACGGAGAATGATGCAACATTTACAATTTGACGCGCGGGTTCCAACAAAAAAAAAGGCAACATTCTTCCCTTTGAATTTTTATCCAGATTTTTACCAAAATTTAAAGGGTTCTTGCTTATTACCTGTCCACAAACTCATGCAAATTGGTCGCGCAGTTTTTGCGAAGTTCTGCTGACTAACAAACCAGCAAAACCTTACTTAATAAATCAGAATTCATTGTTAGAATATCTCCAACTGAACATATAATACAGCTGATATGTCTAAGTGGAGCCTCTTTGCTGCTTTATTTGTTACTTTCGTGATTTTTTTTTTGTTACTTTCGTGAAAATTGTTTGTTTTGTCAGTATTTACCAGACCCGTAAAAAATGCAAAAAATAACAATAAAAAATACTGAGGCAGCAGAGTTATTTTAATTTCACTCCCAGATTTTCTGGCCATGAAATTAATGTGACTTCTTAAGGTTTCTGTGGGAGGAAAATCTATGAACTTATTTATTGTGTTTATGACTTCCTAATGCATTACTAAATAAAGAGTTGTCAAATAAAGTCATGCAAATCAAGCTATAAGTCATTGTAAATGCATATAGCCGCAATAATTGTTGACAAAATTATGACACAATGTTAATTCTCACTTACATATCACATCTAAAATACTTGTATAGTAGTGCTCACTTAATAACAAAAAACACACCTCTTTTCCTGAACCGTCCTCTCAAATAAAGCCCTGAGTGCCTCATTCAAAGCCACTTGAAGTACATGTTGTCATTCATCTTTTGTCAGGTGGGAGACAATGCTATTTTATTATTTTATGATTTTAGCGTGAATGTGTTTTTAGCGTGTCCCTGGCTTTCTGCGTGTGTATCTAATGTGATGAGTGCCCCCATAAGGTCAAGCAGCCCCTGAGAGCGTGACTCACAGGGGCCTCCCATCTCCGTCCATCACCACTGACAGGATGGCATGTTAATCAGCTATGCATGCAGCCCACTGTGGCCTGTAGCTATCTTGGGCCGCGCACAGGCATATGGCCTTATTATTGTTTCTGTTTCTTGGTGTGTATGCGTCCAGAAAGTGTTTGCCTCCTTCCTGATTAATTTTTTTGCATGTTTGTCACACATAAATGCTTCAGATCATCAAACAAATTTAAATATTTGTCAATGACAACACAGCTGACCACAAAATGTAGTTTTTAAATGAAACGTTTTAGTGGTAAGAGAGAAAAAAAATCAAAATCTACATGTGTGAAAAAGTGATTGCCCCCTAAACCTAATACAGTAACTGGTTGGGCCACCCTTAGCAGCAACAACTGCAATCAAGCGCTGTGGAGGAATTTTGGCCCACTCATATTTGCAGTATTGTTGTAATTCAGCCACATTGGAGGGTTTTCCAGCATGAACCGCCTTTTTAAGGTGATGCCACAGCATCTCAATAGAATTCAGGTTACAACTTTGACTTGGTCACTCCAAAGTCTGCATTTTGTTTTTCTTCAGCCATTCATCATTCTCCTTCAGGATTTTTTGGTAGACAGCAGAATTCATGGTTCCATTTATCATGGCAAGTCCCAGACCATCACACTACCACCACCATATTTTACTGTTGGTATGATGTTCTTTTTCTGAAATGTGGCATTACTTATTATTAAAATTTGTTTGATGATCTCAAACATTTAAGCATGACAAACAAAATACACAAAAATTAAAAAATAAGAAATCGTGAAGGGGCAAACACTTTGTCACACGACTGTATGTGTCCTTGAAAATCCACTTTAATTGTGTGGACATTTCTGGTTCGGCTGGTTCAAACAAGAAAAATGCTACATTGAGCTCCTCTCACCCTGTATGAGATGCGTGTTTGTGCGTGTGTGTGTGTGTGTGTGTGTACGAGGCCATGGCATGGCCCCCTAGGGTCACTGCCAGGCTCCAAATTCTATATCTCCACTCAGCCAAATGGAGAAAAATTGAATGGCTGCTTGAAAAAACACACATCACTCGTTGAAGTCACTCACACACACACACACACACAATGTGCACTGCAGTGGGCCTGAAGGATGATTGAGCGCTAACACAGAGTCGCACAGTGCCTTATGGGGACTGAAATATTCATGGTTGTGGTGTTATTGTTATATCAGTCCTTTCGGGGGTAGGATGCAATGACAGTGTGTATTGGAACTCTGATTATTAAAAAAAAACAACACCAAAAACATCAGTAACATTTACAGTAATACATCAAACTCAACATGGAGAAGATTGCTCTGGGGGGAAAGGATGTTGCGTAATATTTTGCCTTTCATACATTTGCCAAATTCCATGTGACAGAAGCAAAACAAAATGAGGAAAAGTATCAAATTTATAAAAGATATACAATATCTTACGAAAGTGAATACAGCCCTCATATTTCAACATGCTTTTTGTTACAAGATTGTATTTCTTCTGAAGGGGCAGCAGTATTGAAATTAAACTTAGATGGATAGATGGATATGACTTAGAGTAGTCAATGTACAACTTGTAGCATTGTGAGTAACGGCGTTGGTGAGTTTTTATGCTGTTATCATGCTGTCGTGTAGAGACTAGGTTCTCAAAGTGGAGTACAAATAAAAAATTAAAAACAGCGTGACTACACTAGCGTCTCACACTCAGTGCGTTTGAACGCCTCATGTGAACAGTGCCTGCGCAGTGCAGGGAGTACAGAGAAGAAGAAAGAAGACAGAGCACAAAGTTGTTCATTGTGTGTGCATTATATAAACAAATAAGCAAACTTGATGGTTATGTTATGTTGATATTGTCTCGTGTCACAAGATCTCAGTGAGATTAAAATGTGAATTCTTGTTCAAGAAAAAGATTTCTCGAGGACACTAGGCCTGGGACGATAAATTAATTTATGAATCACACAATAAATGAAAATAACCTTGATAATTTTGCTGGCCTCAATATATTGCCATGTGTGTGTCTGTTTTTCTTGTCTCCTCCTCCTCACCTCCAAACAGGCAAGAAGAGAGCTCACCCTGTGCATTGGGTTCAGCACTTTTGCGTGTTTGTTCCATAGAACAGCAGCATAAACGGAGTGAGCCCTTCTGTCAGTCATAGAGTCTCTTTGTCTCGATGGGTGGAGGCGGGGCCGCTAAGCATACACACAGAGTGCAAAAGAGTGTAATGTAGTAGAAATTAAATTAGTAGATTGCAATATATTGTTCTAATTAGGATAAGCGGCATCGAAAATAGATGGATGGCAATACACTGTCATATATTTTTGATATTTTTGAATTGCACTTTTCTTAAAAGTAATAAAAATCTCGTCTTGCCTCGTCCTCATAGACCCAATCTTGTTTATCGTCTCATGAGTGTCTTGTGACATCCCTAGTGTTTAATCCTGAAAATTTCAATTACCGTATATTGTGTGCAAAATGAGAGCTGGTCTGTGACTAATTTTCTGAGCTGTATGAGCCGAATTCACTGACTAGTATATGTGCAGTTGAAAAATAAGCTACGCAAATGTTTTGAGCAACGATTAAGGCCAGAAAAACTATACAAACCATGACTTCATCAAACAGTGTTTCTCGGCACACTAATGACTTGGCGCAGGATGTTTTAAAACAGCTACGCATACGAGCCAGTGAATTATATGCACTACACAGTGCATCGGCCTGGCACATGTCCTGGTGTATGTGCGTACATTCATGAAGGGACTATTATGGAGGACATGCTCTTCTGTAAAGACTTCCTTTTTCATAAAAAAATTACATAATTATCCAATAATTCATTAATTACTGTATATCAAACTAAGATGCTTTACAGGGCTTATTGTGGTTTGTTTTTTAAGTGTGCAAGAGTTGGGGGTTCATTCAATTTCTGAAGGGGTACGGGATGTAGTTTGGAATTTGTCTGGGAGTTGTCTGACGCCTGTTACATTTGGCCAAGCACCAAATTTACAGTTAGGCACCGATATCTAACAGCTGCTATCCAACCTGGCTCGCTCAGACAGGCACAGAATAGGAGCTGCAAATAAATGGTGCTTTTTTGTCCTTCTTTGCTGAGGGTGAGGGGTGACAGTCACATAAGTCATAATGATTTGCTAAAGGTAGAGTACAATTTCATGGTCAGCCAAACAGTGCCAGAGTTCAGGTAGGTGGGTATTGTTGTTGCAAACAGCCACATGAGAACTTGATGCAACAATGGCGAGTCCGGAATGGTCTGTCGGTGAAACTGGGGTTTTCAAGATGTAAGTACAGGCGCTACTTCATCATCATTGAGGTAAAAGGCAAGAGCATACTTGATGTGAAGTGCACATTATGTGTTTGTCATTGTATATGATCGATATCGGTGCCGACCAATACTCAAGTATGCAATATCATATCAGAAGTGAAATGTTGTATCGGGACACACCTAAGTGTGAGGACTATTGTAAGCTAGCATGGCCTTGATCATCTTGGGCATGGAATTCACCAAAGCCGCACAGGAATCCTCTTTCACTCGATGACTCTATGACTCCATGAGGATGACATCACTGGTGGAGCTGCTGGATGCTACGTTGCTTATTTATTATATATTGTGTAAAACTAAGACATGAACAACATCAAATTAAAAGCGCAAAATGAATGCAGACCCTCCATCCACCAGTACAAGCCTGGAGTTTGTTTTTCAGAGAGATTATCACATCGCTGTTTGACGTGTGTGGTAAAAGGCAGTGTGCTAGCATGAATTAACTTGATACAAATATGCACATTAGCACTCAATAAGGTCATCAAAACTTGCCTGTATGCATTCCCACATAGTACCAGCATTTGAGACCAAATATGAGGTGAAAGAAAAACGGTAAAAAAAAACAGTAGTAGTCTATCTGTGCGGCATGAGAGAAAGTTGGTGAACGATGGTGCGTTCAGGGACCGTCGAACAAAGTGACGGGTCGCTGCTTGCAACAAACAACATATATAGGTAAATGCCAAAACTATGGGATTTGATATTACTTTTTAAATAAAATAATGGCCCTTATTTCCGAAATTTATATCCATTTACATAAAATTTGATTTCTTTATTTACAAGTGTATTTTTTAAATTTATCATTGCACCTAAAAGCTTTTCAGCTCCACACATGGACCAGTACTGGGCCGTGGCTCAGTGGTTGGGGACCCCTGCCGTAGGATAAAGAAGGGCATCAATGATAATCAATGTCAAAAGATTATGATCCAAAAAGCTAAAAGGTGTTTGGATGACTTAGTTCGCTCATTCTGCAGTTCAACGTGAAAAGAAAAAAACATTGCTTATGAATTTAAACTGGGGTGAATTATTGAACAGCAGTGCTGCTGCTTTTCTGTAATGTGCCAAAAGGCAAAACAAAAGAGGAAAGAACAAAGAATGCCTTGAGTCTTACAGTACGGCATTTCTGTATCTTTTACTGTCCTATTTAACACACTGTCTTTGGGTGTGGCATCTATGTGTTCATTTCTGCTCATCTCTGTGTGTAATGTAAAGGCCTTGTTGACCTGTGTCGTACATTTTACTTCTAGCAATGAAAGTCTGACAATGATTTACTTCTGCTGGACTTAATTTGTTCTGCTATTGATCATCTCAAGCAAATTACAGCATATTTTGAACATACAACTCTAAGGGCAAACAGTGGAACATCTAACAATCTGCTCCCAGAACCTGGTTGACCACTGATTTTTTTTTTATTAGATTGATTTCACCCCACCAAAAAAATTGTAAAAATTTAAAATTTCATGGTCAAACTGGGGCCACCGCTGACTTTTTAAACTTTGAAAAAAATTCATACAATTTCATACACATGTAAAAATACATTAACCACAGTTAATAATATTTGTTAATTGTGCCTCCTTTCTTTGTAGAAATTGGTCGTGTAGTTTTTGCATAATTCTCACTACAACAAACCACCAATACCACCACTCTCACTTGTGCTTTTGCACTTGGCAGAGGTCATAATAAGACCCCTGTGCACCAGAGTGGGGGATCATTATGGGGGTCAAGAGTGAAAATAAGTTAACCATGTTAATAATACATATTTTTTGGCTGAAAATGAATTGTACAACCTCAGGGGCATTCGACTTTAGAGGTTTCACTGTACACAGATTCTAATCAATCCTCATAACTTTAAGATTCAGATAAATGCGGACTTTCAAATGTAATGTAATCCCAGCACAAGATTGTTTTACCTGAAGCTTTGCTTCCTTCCTCTCCTTTTTGGACATGTGGAACTGTGACTTGTACTATGATGTATTCCTATGTTCAAAATAAATTAAACCATTACCTGAGTATTTCCTTCGAGTGGCCGGTGCTTGTGCTCTTCTTGTCGAGGGTGCCAAGGCAGCTGGACTTCAACAAGGTGTGAGGTCCCCGGTCCAGAATCATGGTGGATGTGGCAGTGGCGATGACAGCGACTGCATCACGCACCCTGGCCTCGATGTTGTAATCCCACTCATCGTACGACACAGAGATCAGCCCTGTGTATCAAGGGATGCCGTGTAAGGAGAGGAATAGGTTTAGTGACCACTCAATAAACTTATTGTTGTTGGTATCCCAGCAGGAGGGTGCCAAAAAAATACTAGGATGTTATTTCAGTACCCTTCAAAACTTAAAAAAAAAAAACAACTGTATAGAACAGAACCAAAGAGTATTTTTAGTGTAAACATGGCTTTTCATCAACAGTGGTTTAAAGCTTTCTTCTAGAAAAGACTGCAGAGAAAAAAAAATGCTGAACATGAGTCCTGGCTGTGACTGTGGTTCATCCCACAACTCATTTTGCTTTGCTTGACTATTCGAGCATGAGGAAGCAGTGATGTGCGAATCACTGTCTCTCACCCATAGACAAGTGCCTTTTTGGCTTCATGGTACTTGGCTGGTTTGCATTTTCTGTTCACATTTGAAATCTAGCGGAAAGAGAGGCGCATTAAGTGCAGCGTCAGTGCTTATTTCACAGCCGTCAAAGTTTCTTATCTAGGAATATATGAAATAATGCACTGCTGTGAAATTTTCCTATATGGCCGTTCCATCTAACTCCAAGACTGACTCTGACTCATAAGTACAGGTTGTCTCTTTGCCGCCGAAACCAAAGCCAAGAAAACATGGGTGTAGTATTTTGCTTCCTTCTAAATTAACATATTATTAATACAACGGATTATTATTATTATTATTATTATGTATTTGTTTCTTTCTGCAGACTTTTTCAGATAAAAAATGTTTTTAATTATTTCATTCATTCATTCAACTAGGGTTTCTTAAGTGGGATGAGCTCTTCAACAGTATATCAATGCCACTTCCCACTGCATCGTACAGGCTTGACTCTATTTGCCTTGGTTTTCCACTTCAAATTAAGCATGGATTATACTTCTGCAGAGTCACTACACCTTCCTTGCTGTCTTTATCCTTTCATTTTTGTCAGGGTTGAGCTTGTGATCTCTAGTCACCTAGTGACCCTTGGGGAGTGTTACTGGAGCTGGAACTAAAGCGTAGTGATATGTTACAATCAGGTTTTGTGCAAATATTGATCCAAAATCAGAGGAGAAGGCGTTCGCGAAGGTGGGCCGTGGCACCCTGTGACCAAGTCGTATACACACAAAATAAATGTACAAAATAATGTACTACAAGTTGACCAATCACAGCCTTTGTGGTCCGTGTCGCCATAACGCAAGGTTAGATTTTCTGAAGGTGCACGTCAAGCTACGCAAGAGGGTTTGGAAGAGGACGAGGAAGCTGCGTACACTGGCTCCTCAAAATCCAGGTTTAAATAAACTGCATAAATATACAGTAGTGAGAACATCAGTATTAAAAAATATGTTAACAATGAGGAGAAAAAGGTACTCCTATATTTACTTCTACCATAGTAAGGAGAGACATTTTGTCCAAGAGAAGAACGAGGGCAGTAAGAAAAGGGAACGCGGCAGCAAAGTGGACACGGCGGAGTTCGGCACTGCTGCGTCCAGCACTAAAGCATAGCAACAGGATAACATCCGCATTTGTATTTGTTGTTGACAACAATAAAATTGCTTGACCAATAAGCGACAAGCATTGGTTTATGTCACTCATAACCGTAGCTGTCCAATTGCTAGAAACAGCACCTGGTAGTACCTGCTTTTTCTAATGGAAAAGTAGAGACACGGTGAGCCTTGTAGGTACTGTCAGTGGAAATGGGGCATTAACTCTACTGAGTGTGAAAAGATGTCTTCTTATTGCCACTTTTATCACCAACAAGGAATCAAAGCTAATGTAGCATTGACTGTTGTTTTACTTGTGATATTTAATTTGTGTATACTCTTTCCTCCTTCTCCTTTTATACCCTCTTCTACACTTCACAGTCACCGTATATGTTGTGTTTTTGCTTGTACTTCCTAATACAAACACTTCACAGTCGCTGGATGTTGTGTCTTCATTGTTGATAGCTGCCATAGCTGATTTCACTTGAAATGTAATTTCTTTCAAAATGGCCTTTATTACATTTCATTCACCCAATTTGGAGATGGTTTTATGAGCGCTATCGTAAACTGTAATGATCATATGATGTCTGTTTTAATGAGTCAGGCTGTAATGTAATGGAACTCAGCCATGAATAAAGATGATAGTTGATGGGGTGTGTGCGCGTACCTGTAGGGAAAACAGCGGGCACGTGGTCCGCGTCTCCAGCCACCAGCGAGGGAATGATCCAGGTGAAGCCGTAACCCGTTAGACCCACTGAATGAGCCACCTCAAAGATTGTGGTGGCCTCCTCCTTTGTGCAGTAGAGCAGGATGACCGGACTCTGCAGTTTCTTTAACTGATTCTGGATCTTGGAGTCACCGTCATCCACTGACATGTCCAGTAAGAGGACTTCCTCCAGTTCCCAGCCCACAAAGCTGTTCTCGATGGTACTACGGACCTTGAAAAGGAAAACAGATGCTTGTTTCGGAAGTGCATAAACTGTAAACTATACTAAGACTATCGACCATCTCCTCAGTGGATGCTGATTGGTCCTCCATCTATAAACATAAAGGATTAGCAAGGATGGATTTGAAAGATTTTATGCTTGCATTCCAGTCAAGTTTAAATACTGTTTTGTTTAGCTGGGTAATGAAAGTTGGGAGGTAAACTTGATGGAGAACACCAATAAACCATCAACAATAGATTCACCAATAAACGTCTTTATTGAAGTCGGTGCATGACATGCTGCTTGCTGGTATACCTCACTGAAGAAGAAAAAACAATTCACAAAATAATTCATTATGTGATTAGCATTGCTATGAGCTTTCATGATGATATAGTTAAAAAAATCCAAATGTACTGTATTTAGTTGTGTTTCTGTTTGCAGCTACATGACCAGCAACAACTAAAGAACATAAAGCACCATTTTGACCACTGCACGTGCACTGAAATTTGATGGATGACACCAGTGAACAATAATAATAATTAAACAGTAAAATTTTTTTGTCATTAATCCGTTCCAAAATGTCCAGTAAAAATCATAACGTGTGAAAACAGAGACAATTTTTCCTATCGGAAAAAATGTAAATCCAGTTAATCTGTTGCAGACACCCAAAAATATGAACAAAAAATACAATTTATAAAGCATAATTATAGTTTTACATGCAAAAAAGAATGCTAAATAATTCTAAATTATGAATGGATGGACCTTATTGTTGATGCGGACTTCTAATACATCCTGGCGAGATCGAATTTAACAGTGTTTGTCACCTTCTTTATCAAATTACTGGCACTCGCAACTTTCTTTGGCCCCATGGCGGGTTATTGAGCAGTTGCACTCAGTAAAAATGCATGACAGTGACATGAAGTCAGCAACGCGTAGGTGCTTTGTTTGGGCACTGAATTACATGGAAGAGTACAGTGCAGGCAAACCCGGCTAGTTTGTTGAGTGAAATGTACAAAAACTGATAGTGTACAACAGTTTAGTGAAATATTTGACGGAAACCGAATCACACAAAAACTGGGGCATAAAAAAAGCGAGTTCTGACTGTAAGACCAGTAAGATTGAGAGCTATACATAGATAGACGAGGTTACATAATTTCTTTACCAAAATCTGTTCACTATGGTTGTTAATAGCATCCATTTCATACTAATGTTGAA
The DNA here is from genome assembly GCF_027744805.1 of Dunckerocampus dactyliophorus. Classification (NCBI taxonomy): domain Eukaryota; kingdom Metazoa; phylum Chordata; class Actinopteri; order Syngnathiformes; family Syngnathidae; genus Dunckerocampus; species Dunckerocampus dactyliophorus. The sequence continues at coordinate 19,823,912 of NC_072824.1, read as the reverse complement.
TGACTATATAGGATCCTTTACTCGGTATCTCTTAATACAGCACATTGTTTGAAGTGTTTGTGTTGAATGACAGAAAAAGAGGACATGTGTACAAAGTATAGTCTTTAATTACTCAACTCAAAGAATGATTTTTCCATTCTTTGAACCCAATTGCAAGTGTATCAAGTATCAAGTGCATGAATGGTGTTGCGCATTACTCAGAATCTCATAGCATCCCCGTTTAAAGAGACTTTGCCCAGCCTGGGAGATAAGGTGCATGCAGCCTCGGTGAGTGGCTGCATTGAAAAAAAAATGTTCAGCCGGGCTGCTTTTTCTATTAAGGCAATCAGAAAATGGAGCAGGCGTCCCATTCACATCCGAGTCTGCCAAGCTTATCTTTTTTTAAAAGCTTGAAATTACAGTTTGAACCTAGACAAGCAGGTCCTCCACTCTGGCTGGCTTTGTAGGGACCAATTCATCATTTACACATGAAGTGAGAAATATTATAAAGTGGAAAAAAAAATTCATAAAAAGAATTACGCGCACAGCAGATGAACTGAAATGATGAACAGAAACGCATTAAGTGAAAACCCTCCTGTAATGTGTTCCAAAGTGACAGATAATAACACCGGGTGTGTAAAAGTGAATCTCTTAGTTCAAAGTGTTTCTAAGAGAACATTCTGTCTATTAGATAACATTCCTCACTGACCTCACCTTCTTCCTGAAGTGATTTGATTTACAAAGGCAGCATATTCACTGCGGTGATAATAAAGCAGACAGGTGGCACATCCACGACTGTGTTTGTGTCTCGTAACACAGCATACATGTGACACATGCACCAGCATCCTTTACCTCAACAATGCATGCTACTGTTTATTTACCTTGTTGACGAAGTCCTGGTAGCCCGGGTAGTATGTGGTGACAATTGAGAAGATGTACCAGTCGTATTCCTCCATGATGTTCAACATGACGGAGGCCTGCTGCTCGATGGACGGACCAAACTGGAAAAACATGGAGTTGTCGTCCTGGAAACAAGAGATAGGGAGCCAATTAGCCAACAAAGTCAAACAGTGCGAGAGGGAGAAGACAGATAATTATGACACAAGCATAGCAAGTGTACAGTACACCTCAGGAACACATGTTCCAATTTCTACCGCTGACAATCAGAAGATGTCTAACTCCTAACTCCTCTTTTAATGTCACTGTTGTACTGGGTAAAAGAATGTTGCCTAGAGGAGTTGCTTTAGTGTGGATGTAGCCCAACTTGCCATACTGCATGCTGTTCTTCTTTAGATTACATAATACTTGAGACGGAATCCACAACGCCTCTGTTGGTTGCAATAGAGTAGTGCACGCCCTTGTGCCTCAGTTGTTTGAAGATGCTATTAATTGGCAGAATAGTTATCGATTTTCAATAGGGAAGTCCGACAATACTGAACAATATTAATCGCCGATATTGGCATAACATTGAGATATCGGTTCATTAGATTTTCTGCCAATAATGATATCGGCGTGTGAGTGATGATGAGGTGCTCCACACAGCAACAAGCTCAGTATGTCCACGATCTGGAATTATTTGTGAATATTTAGTTTATTAATTTCGTCTTCAGATTGTGTGAGTAAGGTGTATGCCTTTAATACTCATGTAATATCACACCTCAGGAAGAATCTCTCCGACGCGTACTGCATACCTGCAGCAAAATAACAAGCAACGGGAGGCGATTGTTTCACTGATTGTATAAGATTCATACTTGGAACTTGACCTTGTTCTTATAGCATTCTAAATGGTAGGTTGCCAGAATTATTTAATTTGATTCTTCTTTGTGAATTTATTAAGTCTAACCTGTCTTACTTGTTGATACAACATGTTATTTTTTTGACTATTGGTCATGATTTTTTTAATGACTATTTTATTGTGACAAAATGTTTAAAATAAATATGGCATTTTTATTTGCAGTACTTGTCTTATTTTGCATAAACAGTGGTAAAATACATCCAGTGATGTGACCTGAAATTTGTTTGAGGGAAGAGCTGCTGCCAATATCGGTATCGGTTGATATCGGTATTGGAAATGAAGTGCTGGACAATATTGGTAAATCAAAAAAGCCAATGTTGAGCATTTCCAATTTTCTTATTTCAGTCAGTTTAAGCTCACCCCAAGTAGTGATAGGCTTTTGATTGATTGTGACCTAAATAGCAAGCGCAAAAATATAAAAACAAATAGCAGCACAGATAGATAGATAGATAGATAGATAGATAGATAGATAGATAGATAGATAGATAGATAGATAAGTGTGCTATGCTTGCGTCACATGATCAGCGTCGCTATGTGATCATTTTTAGAAATCAGGATTTATTTGGTTGTTTTTCAGATTGCCGTTACAAGACCAGTGTATAATGTCTAGTCTATAAAGAACACAAGCACCTCTTAACAAACACTGTTCCTACAAGTTTTAAACACTTAAAGAACTATATGTTTTAACAAAAAACAAGTTTCCTCATTCTGTCTCTCCCCAAAGGTGTTTTAAAGTGTGGCTTGCCTAAACAGACATAAATGCAGGAAATCAGCAAGTAGTGGCTTCAGTAGCTTGTGAAAGTAGGTTCTTTTGATTATAATTTAGCCCAGAGTAAAACATCATTCGGGTCTTCAGGTCTTACATTTATACCAAATGGTGTTGAAAGCAAAAGCGCCTTGTGTTCTCCTATACAGTAGATCAGGAATATAATTTTAAGCCACACTGGTACTTTAAGAAAAACATAAAGGCATGGTCAGATTTGCTGACCCACCAATATAACAGACCACTAAAGTAGGAGATCCTGAGGTCAATGACAGAGGCAATTATTGTCCATACTGGAAGCCTGACCATCTGTATTATTCTGAAGCTGTTATTTGAAGGTCATATTACTGCATATTGTCAGCACGGTGTCTACAAGTACGACAAGGGTCATCTCTGAGGGGTTTTGCCCAGAAAAGAGTGAGAGAAAAAGAAGGTGGAACCGTCTGGTGCTTTGAATCAAGGCAGGGTCAGCCAGCCATGTCATAAGCGCCAAGCGGCTCATCAGGGCCCGGCAGTCGAGATGGATTATTCATGAGGTGTAAGTGACTGGAGGCGACATGGCACAGGGGCGGTAATGAGAGCGGCATCATGTCAGGGGTCCTCTGTGTGACAGAGGGTGATGACTGGAGCTACAACGCTGACTGCTGTTTTTGCTGTTGTGCACACCAAGGTTCAAGCTGCTTCATTCTGGAGTGTGCATGTGAGGATATACTGTGCATATTCACAGTAGGAGAGTGTCTAGATATGATGCACACACACATGCCTGTGCTGGACTCGCACAAAGAAGAGTAGAGCACAAATGATATGATTAATGGAACAATTCAACAACTGCTGCCTTCCCGCAGCACTCCGACTGGGGAAAGTATCCCTTATTAATCAGTTCAAATCAACTTTTGATGATCAGTGTCATGCTTTTGCGCAACACCCCTGCCTATACACTGTCATACAACTGTTAACTTGTGTTTGTCTTCACAATAGGGCCATTCAACAATCTACTGCTTTATTCTAGTCGGAGGGCAGAATGCTGATCGCTTTCATGGTCAGGTACTGCAGTGGGGCGCTAGTGTTCTAATGTACTTTATTTCGCCCTCTTCTTGATCGCATACACTAACTTTTGTGTTTAATTTTTTATTTTTTTTGCTAAAACCAATCCAATTACAACCAATCCAATGTAGGTCATACTGTATTACAAACCAAGCTGCTGGTCGAAAATGGCTCCTTGGCCACACTTTGGACACCCCAGATTTACGTCGTTTCTTTTTAGGAAAATGCAAGTACAATAGTAAGAGTTTGAACTGTGTGAATTATTTTATTTTTAGTACGGTAAATGAAAGTTCCTTATTGCTGTGCAGCATTAATAGCTCCAGGTTGTAGCCCGGTTCTCATGCTCTACTGAACATTCCCGGCAAGCTGCTTTTGTCTTATCCACTTATCTTTGCGCATCGCACCTCATGGACGAGGCCAGGAGGCCCAGCAGGCACCATAGCTGAGGAAATCTGCGAGAAGGGCCCGGTGCCCACTGTCGTGTTGATATCGCTGCCACATCGCTGTCATTCATCATTTATATGTAATTTGAATTGTTTTCTAAGCGTAAAACTATAATTGTAAAATTATAAAAACTTACCAAAACCATTTTTGGTAGTCTGGAATGAAATGACTGGATTTACATTAGTTCTTATGGGAAAAATTCAGTTGAGTTGAGACCGTCTCGAACGGATTAATGATGCTCACCAAGCTTCCACTGTATCAGGATTACATGTATGGCAGCAGGTTTTTAAAGCATTTTGAGCACGACCCAGAGCGGGAGCCACAAATCCTAATTTCGTCAAATCGTCATTTAATAGTAACTGTAAGCATTAACCTGAAGTTACATGCACCACTGCATAAATGTGCAATAAAATCATCATGGTCAAAAATCATGTTCATAATCATGCATGCACGTGTGTGAATAACAAGTATCCATCCACGTGGACAATCGGTCATACTTGTGAATCATGCAGAAGAGTGAGTGCTCATCAGGCACAATACATCATATCAGACTCCCCACCCCCTCCACCCCCGTTTTCTTTTCACCCACAGGGACAGATATGCTGCTACCTACTTTTCACGGTAATGAGGCACCAACATTGCAGTGTCAAGTAAGGGTGAAGGGATTGGCAGTGTGGAAATAAAGGTAGTAGGGGGCTGTATGAAATGATTGAGGCAAAGTTAATGCATGATTTACATCTACTGTACGCTCACTTTTCCTCATCAGTGTTTGAGTTTTGTTAATGATGCCTTTAACGGGGCAGCTCAATGCGCTCACTCAAAAACTACTTGGTGGTTGGAATTACGCTTTGGTTGGAGGTGTGTACCGCGGGCCAAGAAACAAGACCTTCACCAGAGCTAAGACTTTGGTGGTTGTTGGGCATACCCAATGTTCAACCGTTAGCCACAGGGCAAACAGCATACTTGTCAGGGAGAAGATCATTACTCTCTCTACAATCACAAGAAATGTACTGTCGTCATCAGGACACCTATTTTTTCCTGCTTGTCTCGGTTCAGTCCAAGAAGGGAGGCCACCTCTTCCAGTTCCACCAGGAGGCCACTAAGGTGGAGTCCCACTAAGGCATCATGGCTCTGTTCAGAAGCCACCTACCAACTGGAACATCTCAGCAAGAAAGCTTCTTAGAGGCAACCTCAACTAGCACTGGATGATCCATCTAATTAATTGTGTGGTCAATCCTTCCCTAACTCTTGAACAATATTCCACATGATTCTAGATTATTGTTTTCCACCTACTCTTTCTCAACCCGGAGGGTGCAATCGACTGAGAAATATGGCTTTTAGATTTGGAGGTTATACCAGTGTTTGCAAATAGAGTTGGGCGTTGTTTGAATTCCAATTCCTCGTTTAGATTCCGGTTCCTAACGATTCTTGATTCCGACAACCAGAGTTAACCAGAGTTTTTTTTTTTAATTAAATGTCTGAACTTTGTATGCTGCCTCAATGTTGGTGTAAGCTACACCCTTATTTTGTTAACACAAGTAAACAGGATGTAGCCTAAAGCGCTCTTATTTTGAAGGCCAGGAGTGTGTTGTGTGGGTTGAGAAGGCCCATTGACTGTTGCTAACAGAGACGGACTGTGCAAATGAATAAACAAGCCTGGCTGAAGAGTACAATTAAAATACTTTCAATTGTCATATGCACAGTTGAATATAAGTGTTTTCAGCCTGTATTTGAATATTGCCCAAGTTGAGGATTGTCACACATTTTCTGTAAGACTCTAAGATTCCACATTTTGGCAGCATAAAACTGAAACGCAGCTTCACCGCGTTTAGTCCTGACTCCGGGCGCCTGCAAGAGACCATTTCCTGACCTTCTCAGAGCCTGAAATGGTTCATGTGGCTCTAACATGTCAGAGATGTACTTTGGCGCAAGACCATGAAAAGACTTGTACACAGGCAGAGTGTTTTAAAGTCTATTCTCTGAGTAGAAGGAAGCCAGTGCAGAGACCTGAGTACTGGACTAATATGGTCATATTTCTTGGTTCTAGTCAGGACTCCAGCAGCAGCGTTCTGGATGTACTGCAGCTGTTTTACAGCTCGTTTAGAGAGCCTGGTGAGAAGGCTGTTACAGTAGTCTCCTGCTGGAGACAAAGGCATGGATCCCCTTGATTTTGGCAATGTTTTTTATGTGATAAAAAGCTGTTGATGTTATTGAATTAATGTCTCTGTTAAAGTTCAAGGTAAAGTTCATCTCAAGGTGACTAATAACACTTTCTCTTTGTTTCTGTGGGCCACAGACAATGATTTCAGTTTTGTCTGAGTTTAGCTGGAGAAAGCTGTTTTGCATCCACACACTGATCTGTTTGACGCAGCAACAAAGTGAATCTGCAGGACCATGTTCACCTGCTGTCAGTGGCACGTAGGTCTGAGTGTCGTCTGCATAGTTGTGGTCGGACACATTGCAGCTGCATATTAGCTGGCCTAAAGGAAGCATGTACAGATTGAACAATAGGGGTCCCAGGATTGCCATATCAAGTCATTGTGAACCAACTGGGTGCATGATTTCATGGCTGTCACTGCATGTTGACTGACTTGCGTGTGCACAACAGCAGTTTCTTCATGAGTCTATTCCTCACTATGATTTAGCTTTGTAATTGTCCCACGGGGATCAATAGTCTTGTCACAGTTGACCTTTAAGTATTTTCACTCTGTGACATGTTGAGCCAGAGTGATGTCGCGCACACCTTCATTATATACCGCTGTTTTTCAGTTCCTCTCAACTGCTTACTTGCGTCATTGCTATCCGGTGACTATATGGGTGTTATTTCATGTCTAATAATGGGCTATAATAATGTTGAAAAAAAAAAAACATATTCAGAAGGTTGTCAACAGGTTTTCTATTACATGACTATGAAAATACTCAATTTATAAAGGAGGAATCCTATTTCGCAGAAATTCACTTATCACGGTCAGGTCTGAAACCAATTAACAGCGATAAACGAGGGATTGCTGGATTAGTATCATCCACAAACAACACCTGCTTCAATATCTCTGATAGCTTACAAATGCCATTGATGTACAAAATATACAGTTTGGGGTGTGGGGGGGCCCAAAAACAATGTCCAAACATGAAGAACAAACATCACCTAATTTAATAAACTGCTGTTTCTTCTGTAATTTGCTTCTAATCCAGTCTACCACAATACCTCTGGTGCCACCTTTATTTTTTACAAAAATGTCATGGTTTATTGTGTAAAAAGCTTTCTTAAGATCAATAAATATTCCAGTTGTGCGTTTTTGATCGATAGCATTTGTGATGTCCTCAAGTGCTTCTATCAAAGTTGTGGACAAAACTCGACAGTATCATCAAAGACTTGCAACTCGACTTGAATTTAGACATTACTGACTCGGAAATTGACTCTGACTTCTGATGACTTGAAAATACTTGAGATTTGTAGTGAGCATACTGAGTAAAATGTGTCCCCATT